>NC_140173.1:72481411-73081411 GCF_963971535.1 Notolepis coatsorum
CGTGGCAGTCCGGCCCCTGGCCCCTTGGGTTTCTGACAATGTGGCCCCCTGAACAATTTAGTTGAATAGCCCTGGGCTAGTGTGTGTGTGAATGAATGAATGAATGAATGAATGAAAACTTTATTTAACAGATTGCAGAATGGGTACAATACAGTACGGCTCAATACACACAATTGTTAAGGGGAATGCGGACCAGAGAAAGACGTTTGTCTTGTTTACATCAGGGTCCCCCATTTTCAATTCATAGTGACATTTATGACATACACAACATACATGACATCATGACATTTATGACATAGAGACATACATGACATACAGGTATATAGTACTCTTACATTTGTCACATATACAATATGCAAATATACAGTACTGTTACCCAGAGATCCTAACAGTAAATATCTACATATGATGAGGAGGAGACTGTACATTAGGAGGGGGGGTTTGAACATTTACGGTGGCCAGTTTCGAATAGCAGCCTCCCATAGGTGCTCTTTGAGGTTTTGAATGTGGGTAGGGATTCACATTTTTTTTCCGGCTGTGGGTAGGACGTTCCACATTGTTGTGGCATAATTGCGAAACGTGTTTAGTCCCTTGTTTGTGCCGAATCTGGGTTGCACATGATTTGTGGAACTCCCTCTGGTGTTGTGATTGTGGTATTCACTGACCTTTGGGAAGTATTTCGACATGTACATGGGTACCTGAGTGGTGTAGTGTATCTTTTTTTTTGTATCCGCTTTTTCTCCTCTTTTTCTATTTCTTGTCCCATCCCAATTTAGCCGTGCCAATTCTCCCTTCCCCTGTCTTGAACGTTGCTCGCATATGCCCCCCACTGGTCGGTTGTAGGGAGGATAGAAGCCGTGCATCACATGTCCCCTCCGATACATGTGGAGGCAGCCTGTCACATCTTTTCACCTGCCAGCGCGGACTCTCATTCTGCGAGGTGTAACGTGTGGGAGGCTCACACTACCCCCGCCATTTTCCTGTCTCTGCTGTGCAGGCGTCCCCCAACCGACCTGTAGGAGTCGCTGTCCACAACGTCCAGATTACCACCCATCGATTTCCACCCGCTAACTCTGCCAATTGAGTTAGTATGACGGCCGGCCCAAGCCGGAGGCAACGCCGACAGCCGGAGTCGAACCCGGTGTCTCTTGCGTTGGTGACGAGAGTAATGTCCGCTGCGCCACCCAGCCGCTTGGTGTAGTGTATCTTGTAGACCAGGCCCATTGCAAGTTGCTGTACTCTGTCGTCTACTCTAAGCCATCCTAGGTAGTCAAAGTGGGCAGGGGTGAGGTGGGTTCTAGGAGTAAGGTCAAGCAGTAGTCTGACCAGTTTGTTTTGTGATGTTTGTAATCTTGTTTTTAGCGCCTTTGTGTGTGTGTGTGTGTGTGTGTGTGTGTGTGTGTGTGTGTGTGTGTGTGTGTGTGTGTGTGTGTGTGTGTGTGTGTGTGTGTGTGTGTGTGTGTGTGTGTGTGTGTGTGTGTGTGTGTGTGTGTGTGTGTGTGTCCTGACACTCTGAACCTAAGTAATATGTGACCCCCCCCCCCCCCCCCCCCTCCCATCATACCTCTCTTTTTCCCTCTCTAAAGAGAACTGTCTTTCATCTCCACAAAGATTACACAAACATATTCCACTCATTCACCCGACCACGGTTGCCCCCTCACCCCCCTCTCCCTCCTCCCCTCCCTCACCCTCTCCTCTGGTGGTTTTAGGAGGTGGCCATATTGCAGTGGCCCTGTTCCACCGTTTCTTATTACGCAGACACATCCTCTAATTGCAATCAAAATAACAAAACAACATATGTCAGGGCCCCCGAGACTGCTGCCCCCCCAGGCTCCACAAATGAAGAGTGATGCTTGACAAATGAACACTAGATTGGCTACATAAATTATACCTCCCCATATAGACACACTCTAACAACTCCAGGCCTCGCAATCACTGCTCCAACACACCACCAGAGAGAGGGGGGGGGGGGGGGAGAGGATGGGAGGGAGGGATGGATGGATGGATGCAGAGAGGGGGGATGGATTGATAGAGAGAGAGATGGATTGATGAATGGAGAGAGGGAGAGATGGATAGAGGGAGGGATGGATGGAGAGAGAGGGAGGGATAGATGGAGAGAGGGATGGAGAGAGTGAGAGAGGGATGAAAGGAGGGAGATAGGGATTGAGGGAGAGAGGGGTGGAGGGAGGGAGAGAGGGGGAGAGGGGGTGAATAGCAGTGTCGTCGTTTCAGTAAAAGCCAAGGTATGGTGAGGAGGGGGGGTGGGGGGGGGTGGGGGGGTTTCCCCCCCCTTGGTGTATTTTTTTTGTCAAATCAGTTGTGCAATAGTCACTTTTGGTGAGTTGTTTCTATACAATTCACTTATATGACATTTAGGTATGACACAGGACTACACAAGCATTTTTTTTATAGACATGTGTCAACAGACTAAAGCAGGGAACCACAATATTTTGCATACGAATTATGTAGAATGTAATATCATAACTGTCTATTATTTTTCTTGCAATTGAGCCAATTTTGCTTAGGTACGGTTTTGAGGTGTGTGTTCAACAGAATGCAGTATCAAAAACACGTTCACAAAAAGTATGTGTTACTGAATGCTGAACTGCACTGTTATAATTTGGTGAATTATATGAATATGTACTGTTGGACTGTGGTAATTCCATGTACGAATAAATAAATGATGATGATGATAATCACTAAGCCATTGTAAGACCTTACCTGTGTCCCTGT
This sequence comes from Notolepis coatsorum, assembly GCF_963971535.1. Taxonomy (NCBI): domain Eukaryota; kingdom Metazoa; phylum Chordata; class Actinopteri; order Aulopiformes; family Paralepididae; genus Notolepis; species Notolepis coatsorum. The sequence continues at coordinate 72,484,145 of NC_140173.1, forward strand.
ATCACTTGTCTCTGCTGCCCTTTGACTTTTTTGGTGGCATATTTGAGTTAGTCACCTAGTAAAAGTGAGATAATTGACAATATCAAAACATGTTAGGGCTGTACCGAATAGTTCGAAGCTTCGTTCATAATGTTGACATTCGAATTCTAAATCAACATAAAAAAAAAAAAAAAAAAAAAAAAAAAAAAAAATAATAATAATAATAATAATAATAATAATAATAATAATAATAATAATAATAATAATAATAATAATAATAATAATAATAATAATTTTAATTTGCCAAGGTATGGCGAGTGCCATACCTTGCCATACCAAAACGACACCCCTGTTTGTGAGGAGGCTGACAGTCATTGATCTCACTTCTGGTCTAAATGATACAGGATGCATATGAATCAGAAACATATTAACACATTGTCTGCCACGCGTATGCCCGTCTCATGCCCCTCTCTGCCACCACTCTAAGCCTATGGAGATGTTCACCTTCTTTGCAGGGCTATAACTTTTTAAATTGTATTGCTAAATTGACATTACTATGGCCCATTCAACATCGATTATCTATCGTTCAGGATGTAGCAACGTTATACTTTTTCATTCAAACATTCATACGAAAATACCGTCTAGAATATAAGTATGATTTTATCGTTTTCTGCAGTAATTCCTAGAACGTGAGATATAGGCCTAAACGCATATATAGATTATCGATTGCCGTTTATTCCCGATACACGCTATATTAAAAAATTCAACTGTATATGATCCTACACGTTATGCCTCATCATGCGCGGATGAACGGGGGGTCGTTTATAATTCCGTGATCGTCAGTAAATGCTTTATGTAGTATGGGTTGATTTATTGATCAGATGGTTTGTAAATAAAGAAATGTACAATCGGCTTGAAAATAACGTTACTGTCCTCTTACCGTTCGCCGATGAGACGGGAGGAAAAATATCCCACTTATTTGACGTTGATCGACTAGATCGATTTCCGGTTTGTATGGCGCAATAAACGCCCAAATCATATCGATTATTGAGTTATGGCAGCGATCCATATGCACGCTAGTGTGTGTCTGTAGTCCTGCAACGATATGTGACTGCCGGACGGATTTCCCAGATGCACCGATGGCCACTTCCGGTTGTAACTCGCTTGATCATCCACCAGGCGGCGGTATTGAGGCGTTGCACTATTGTGCAGGGTCCCACTGTATCACCAGAGGCTGGGTGGCGGAATTATGAATGCCATGGTGAAAAAATGAAATATGATCTCAATAACGTCGTACAGTGTGGTCTGGCAGAATTCGCATGGCCGGCAAACACGTCGTAAGCCGTTTTTGGCGGGGAATGTGTTAATCAGAAACATATTAGTCAGATAAACATATTAGTCGGAGGAAATCTAACACTGCTTGGCATCAAATGTGAGAGGAGTGAGAAGGCTACGTTCTAATTGTCAAGGAGCCTGTGAAGGCAACTATGTACGGAACATTTTAACTTTTCCACCAAACCTCTTAAGCCTCTGGATACATTTGCTTTGTAAAGTTCTATATAATTCCAAATCAAAATAATAAAACAAGGACGTTGTGTTCACAGTGCCAGAAAGCTCAAATATACCCATGTGATATGTAGAGCATTAGGGTAACCTCGTTCCCAGTTTTATCTCCTCCGTGAGATAAAGCCTGGTAAAGAACTACGGCCGAAAGTGTGTATGGGGTAGAATTTCCGGTGTATGTACTTCCCCTGGAAGCTGACTCCGAACGGACCAAACCTTTCCCGAATCCTGTCGGCAAACAAGCTAGAACGTCCCGGTCATGTAGTAAATTCGTCAGGCAAAGCCGTTACAGTGGCTTAAACGAGGAAATATTGTGCACTGCACACGTTTCTATAATTGTTTTGTCGAAACCGGAAAGACTGTAGCCTGTACTTCCTGTACTTCCGTTTACACACTTTAGGAGGCATATCTTTACCAGCCAATGCATTAGGGTAAATCCATCCGACCATCGGATTAGCTGATTTAATTGGGGGGGTTGATTGCTGATTGGCAGACAGCTGTGTGATTGGGAGTGACATGGAGGAGAGCAGTATAAGAACGGCAGCTTGCGCTTTAACATGGAGCTTCTCCCACCATCAACATCCTTTCTCAATCTGTAGCGTAGTCTTTGTCACCACCGGACTTCAGAATGGGTGAGTTTTTTTTTTTAAATCAGTTGTATTTCTTGGCAGCAACATTGTATCCCTATTTACCTTGTTAATAGCTGCTTGTTGTTGGTTTATCTTGGTATAATTAGGTTTACTTGGAAGCCAAGAAGGTGCTTTTTGTTTATGCCCGGTCTTGTGATAAAGATTCATGTTAATCCTACCAACATAATGGTGGCAGTAGCTTACTGTATTTTTACATTCAGCTACATTACTTGGAAGATTCAATGGTCAACTATGATATCAACTTCAATATTTTAAATCGTCAACTAGCCAAATTGTTAGCCTAGTTCACCCCTAGTTCAAAAGGTGAAATGCATCCAAAATATAACAAAGAATTTCTTCAGATTTTAAAATGCCATGGGGACTCTAAACATGGCACACTTTTAATGGTATAAGTCCCTTGTCTGCTTATTCTCCCAGTGCTTGTGACAGAAGTGGCCAAGGAGTTCCATGTATTCCATGTCTCTGTTCCTTCCCGTGCATGACTCCATTAAAATGGTTTTTGCAGCGGCAAAGAAGGTGTTGATCGTGTACGCCCACCAGAGCACCGGCTCCTTCAGTGCTGCGGCTAAAGACGCTGCGGTTGAACTCCTGACCGCTCAGGGCTGCTCAGTGGAGGTGTCTGACCTGTACGCCATGAAGTTTAAAGCCACGGCTACTGCTGAAGACATCACGGGTAAGAGCGGCACAAAGCGTTCCACAACCACCGCTGGTTCCAAGACTTAGACTTGTCGACAAATCGGCACGGCTGCCTACTGCTCTTAATAACATTAAGGGGAAATGCAACATTAAACTGTCTCTGGTCAAGTTTGTTACATTACTTGCCGTTGGCAGCCACATAGTGACCCAAGCCCAGCAGTTCTGTCATTTCTCAGATTATGATTAACACCTTGGCAGTCGGGTATGTAACACATGAGTTTCTTACCACTGGGCCCGGTCACATATGGCACCGAAATCAAACCTTGGTCAGACCAGGCTGCAGAAACAAATTAGTGGGGGGGCATAAAATGTTCTCGGGGGGGGGGGGGGGGGGGGGGCACACAATGTTTTTTCAACACGGGTTCCCTTTTATACATTTCAGCTGGGACAGCGGCGCTGTGGCTTGCTTGGCACTGCCCACGGTGCTGAACTAAACGGCAGAGAAGCAATTGAAAAATCTAATTTCTCTCTATCATAAGAACTTTCACTTGTAAAAAAAACAGACTGAATGGATATATATAACAGACCTGCTGGGGCAGGGGACACAAACAGGCTGGATAAGATGGTCAAGAAGGCCAGTAGCGTGGTTGGGGTGGAGCTGGACTCTAGCGAGGGTGGTGGAGAGGAGGAACCTTGCTAAGCTCCAGGCCATCAGGAAAAACCCCTCCCACCCACTATACACAGACTTGGCTGACAGGAGGAGCATGTTATAGGCTCACACTACCTAAATGCAGCACTGAACGGCACAGGAAGTCCTTCATTCCGACAGCCATCAGACTTTACAATGCATCACTGTGCCTCACTGCATCACTGAGCACAGAGTGACAATTACCATATTCCTAGACTCTTACTTTTTAAATGGCACTGTGCATTATTACACCTACTGTAGACTTCAGTATATTTTTACTGTGTTTATTTACTGTATCTTTTATTTTATTCTATTCTTAGGCCATTTGTTTTGTTCTTATTTGTGACTTGTTCTGTCTAAATGTTTAATGTTGAGTGATTTGCAGTGTCATATTTCCCTCAGGATAATACATTTCTATTCTATATCTTTGAAAAGTCCATCAACACTTCTGAATTCACTGACAAACTGAACTGAACTGACAAAAATAAGGTGCATAAAAAAGCAAACAAAATTCCTCCACAGGCTACTCGCCATCATAAGTAGAGAGGCAAGCAGTGTTTGGGGACAGAGTGAAATCTTCTTAAAACACTGCCCCTCCACTCATTCCTGAACTTTTTTTGTTAAGTCCTTCTCAAATGCCAACTGAATTAAATTGGCCTTAGTTGCGTCGATGAAGCCTACTAAGGCGATGTTCTGTAAAAGACGTTCTTGAGGGTAGAAAACGAATTCTCAGAGTGCCGTGCTAGCTTCAGTAGTGTTGTTGTTGACATCAGTGCCCACTAGGGCTGTCCCCGACTAAGGATTTGGATAGTTGACTTTGATTGACTTTTTACCAGGGTGGGCACAGCTGACTCAGTGGGCGGGCCCGGCCCCCTAATGCCCGCCCATGGCGCCGGGACTGAATGGGGTGCATTACAGATCTAGTAAGCCAGTGCAAAAAGCATATAGGATGCCAAACGGCTAGAAAGATTAGCCCTGTTTTGATATGACTTGGGACTCATTTGCACTAGGGTGAGGGTGTAATGTCATTATTTCAAATCGGGTGCTCTACTTATTGACAATTGTCATATTTTCTATAACTCCTGGCTCCACAACAAATTGGGGTAGGATAATAAATGCCTTCTCTACTCCTGAGATCCTAATATCTAATCTCTCACCAGGAGAGCCGAAGAACCCAGACCACTTCCGGTATGGAGAGGAGACCAGGCTGGCTCTGGAGGAAGGAAGGCTTTCAGCTGACATCACTGAAGAACACCGCAAAATCACAGAGGCTGACCTCATCATGTTCCAGGTGGGTGAATCCTAGTGGAATGAAGTTGACGCTGCCTACTTACAACTAAACTATCACGTAATGCTGCATCAACGGCTGTATTCTAGTCTTTGTTCCATTATTTTTAGTTTCTAAACCTCAATGACTCGGATACTGTAATGTTTTCTAAACCGCAGAAAGTGGGTCGCTGCCAAAGGCGGACTCTACCCACATCATGGTGACCTGACTTTTTCTTTTCAGTTCCCCATGTACTGGTTCACTGTCCCCGCCATTCTGAAGGGCTGGATTGACCGGGTGCTTACACTGGGCTTTGCCTTCACACTGGAGAAGAGATACAGTCAAGGCATCTTCAAGGTACGGGCAAGAGGTTGTAAGGTGTCTGGCTGTGCGATTTGTCAACTTGTCGGCATGAAAATAACTGCACCAGGATAGCTTAGCAAGCTAATCGGATGTTTTCTCTTTGGGGATTTGGTACATACTTTATTATCAAAATATAGGTTGGACTTATGACTATATGGTGCCTGGTCATACAGCTTTATATTAATGCAATGTACATGGATCAAATAATTGTTTCAGACTCTAGCCACATTGTTACTAGATGGCAGGTGGACAGGAAGTGGAGTCACTGGCTCAAGTTAAATGAAACCAGTTTGCTACATCAGGTACAAACAATGGAGCACCACTTAGTGACTAAACGTGGCACTGCAACAAAATAATGACAAAAATATAATGGGCACATTTGACTGTTACAAGGTTAACTGTCTCGGCAGTTGGACTTGTCTGATTTTCTTTGCTTTGGGTTTTAGCAAAGACTGCTGTAATTTCTTATGGTACTATAAGGGTTCAAATATGTTGCATGTTCTCTCAACCAGGATAAGAAGGCCATCCTGTCCTTTACCACGGGGTCCCATGAGTCCATGTTCAGTGCTGATGGCATCAATGGAGACATGAACGTCACCCTGTGGCCAATCCAGGTATTGCATTGCGGTACCCTCAGTTTTCATACTGATGTAGATCAACTTCTTCATGCACACATTCTGGCATTATGACCCCACCCCACTTTGCAACACAAGGCCATGGATGACTATTTTGATCAATGTTTTCCTGTTGACTACTCCATATCCCTCCCAGATGATGGTTTTATTGTAGGATGTAAGCTGTGGAATAATTGCTTTTTTTTTTAAACATTGCTTAGGAACCGCTACTATAAAGTCCCTAAAGCTATACATTTTCTCTCCAGAACGGCATCCTGCACTACTGTGGTTTCCAGGTGTTGGCTCCCCAGATCTTCTGGGCTCCATCCCACAGTCCCCTGGAGGCCCGCGCAGTCATGCTGGACGCCTGGCGGACACGCCTGCCGGGCCTGCTGGGAGAGGCGGCCCTCTCCTTCACCCCCTCGGAGTGCTTCGATGGGGAGACGGGCTTCCTGCTGAAGCCGGAGGTCCAGGAGAAGCAAGCCGACGAGGAGTTTGGTCTGACTGTCGGCACCCACCTGGGGAAACGCCTGCCCCCCAACAACCAGATCAAAGCTGGTGTCTGAATCTGTCAAATAAAATGCCTTCTTGGAATTCTAATTTGGGATTGTCTCTTGCTTGCACATAATTCTTAAAGGTATAGATCAAATGCATTTGTCAACAACTCCCAAATTCATGTCTTTGGCTGTGGAGATTTTGGCCCAGGGAGATTTGATTCCATAATGGTATAAACTGTAGAGAGCAGTTGGCACTCATCTACAGTAGATGTTTACTTTGCCATTAAAGGCCAAGATGACCAGAAGACGACACTTCTTGTTATATTTGGTGGCCTGTGACTTTAAAGGCCAAGATGACCAGAAGACGACACTTCTTGTTATATTTGGTGGCCTGTGACTTTAAAGGCCAAGATGACCAGAAGACTACACTTCTTGTTATATTTGGTGGCCTGTGACTTTTCTGCATTGCTGCCACTTTGTGTAAAGAGCAATTGGGTTCTGACCTAGGTGACTATGGCCTCTTTTCATACCCTTATAAAAATATATATAAATGTTTTGTTCACGGGACCATTGTGCATACACTCAAAATTGCCTGGCGTGTTGCACCGAATAATATATGGTACTCTTTGCGTTTGATGTATTCCCAGAGGAGTCTTGCTTTGTGGGCGGCTCTATTACACTTGCACACAAAATGGAGGAGTAAGCGGACAGATCGGACCAGCATTGATTCTGCTCTCAAAGCGAAAATGTACATTAGATCAACTGCAGGGAGAATTCCCATCGACTCGTGCAAAGCTTGACCATTATGTTTTCAGTCTAAATATACGAGGTGAGTTTTATGGCAAAGTTGACTGAATTGCTTATGCAGCTATACAGAGAAAATAATTTCTATTTTGTGGAGGGAAGGGGGGCATGAGAATGAAATCATGTTGCCCCCCCCCCTCCGGGAATCTCCACGGAAACTGGATGCTCCTGTTCTCACATTACAGTGTCAGTCCAGTCCATGAAGTATGCAGGTTAGTTACAGAACATCCTCAATGTGGTCAAATCTGGTCACTTCAGCCCCAAGTGTACAGTAGCCCACAATGAAATATGAATAAAGATTGCTGCAACAACAGAAGGTAATTACATGTGATGTGATTTTATGCAGAGTAAACTTATTGAAAGGGACTTGCCAGATTCAAAGCATCTGGAGGGCTGAGGGATGAGGGCTTGGATGAAATGGCGTTTGTGGTTGAGAAAAGGTTTTGGGAACTGAGTGGATAGAGTGGGAAGAATAAAGATGTTGCAGTCTTTCACCAGCAGGGGGTTTTAACTGCACAAAATAGATGAGTGAGGCGCAATCATAAAGATAAGATGCACTGTTTGTGGTCATTAATATTAATGTTGAGATCAGAGGCTCTGTGTAGGATTGTTAGTAACTGTAACTGTACATATGGCTGTTTACACTAGTAACTGTTTACCTGCATATATAATTGTCTCCACAAGTGACTGTCTAGTTGCATATATATCTGTTCCCACTAGAGGGCGCTCTAGGCGGAGCCACCCAGGTACTCTACCTTGTGGCGAGTATAAAAGCAAAGGTATACTCCCATTTCGTTCTTTCCCCCAATGTCTCTGTGAGAGAAGAACATGTATGTTACTACTGCTCTTTCCATGTGAATAAAAAGAAACCACGCCAGTTGAGGCTCAAGATAGAAACCATGCCTCTTGACCACATTATTGTCGCCCTATAGCCGAATTCTGTTAACAGGTTATTGGCCCAGATAACGTCGGGGAGAAATAGTGGAGGTACTGTAGCAAGCTTAGATGAAGTATAGGCTAGGATAGCGCCGGGAGCACCGCGTGGCTAGACGCTAGGCCAACAAGAGCGAAAGCTAAGCATAACATTAACGAACAGGATGGAAAACAAGAGAAGAGGCAAATGGCCGACATTCAATGGAAAAGAGCGCATGCTGGGAAGAGCGCATGCTGTGCTGCATGCATGGGCGGGGCTGAAGGAGACGATCCTGGGGGCCCCCACCGGAGAACTGACAGCGGAAGAGCAAGCCCTGGACGACCAGCGGAACGCAAGCGCGTACTGTGAGTTAGCGCCGATGCTCGACGACACCAGCCTGGGGCTGATATTCCGCGACACTAAAGACAGAGGCCGAGAAAGCCTGGCGGTATTGAGAGAGCATTTCATCAGGCGAGGAAGACCCAGAGTCTTGGCCCTCTACACAGCACTAACGGGCCTGAGGAAGGGGACCACCGAAACCGTGACCGAATACGTCAACAGAGCGGAGCAAATCACGACACCACTGAGGAGTGCCGGAGAAGCACCAAGCGATGGGCTAATGATGGCGATGATAATGAGAGAACTACCGGAGCTGTACAAACCGTTCACACTCCTGGTAACACACGGTTCAACGAACATTACGTTGGGACAATTCAAGGCTAAGTTAAGGAACTTCAAGGCCTCAGAAGACACCCACCCACCCAGCCGCCGTGGAGGAGGGGGAGAGGGTGCTAAAGGCCTGAGCGACGCCAAGATAGAGAACCAGGACCACGACGGAACTGGCGTGTTGGCGATGCGGAGATAAAGGCCATCGGAAAAGCGAATGCACAAAGACTGTCTGGTGTAGCTTCTGCAAATCCACGGGGCACACAGACAGAGCGTGCATGAAGAAACACAACCAGAGCGTGCGATACGCGCATGGACAAGATGGCGGCTACGGACGAGACGACGGCCATGAACGAGACGGAGGCCACGGACAAAATGGCGACTACAGACGAGATGGAGGCCACGGACAAAATGGCGACTACAGACGAGACGGAGGCCACGGACAAAATGGCGACTACGGACAAGATACCGGCTGTGGACAGGATGACGACAGCGGACACGACGGCGGCAACGATCGACGTGAGGCAAGTCGAGACGACGCCTGGAGGATAACGGGACAAGAAGACTGCGCTTTTGAAGTGCGGACGGCGGGCATCGCCAGACCGGCCCAGCTGCAGCGGGCCCAGAGAAGGGGACTGATCGTGGACACGGGCGCGTCGTCCCATGTCATCAACGACGGTAGTCGGTTCAAGAACTTTGACGACACATTCCACCCGGGAAGGCACTGCATGGAGCTGGCGGACGGTAGACGCATCTACGGATTGGCACAAGAGAGGGGAGACGCACAGGTATGCCTCACGGACAGCAAGGGGCGCCGGTGTACGGTGACGCTAAAGAAAGCTCTATACGTACCATCGTTCCCACAAGGACTATTCTCTGTAATAGCTGCTACTGCAAGCGGCGCCAAGGTATTCTTCGACAAAGGTAAACATTTTCTTGTAGAACCTGACGGTACCCGGTTTGACATAAAGATGTCAACCTGAGGGTGACGTCAAGTGCCCCAAGCAGTGGGAGGTATTCCCCAAGGGAACACAAACCCCCAGAATATCTGCCAGACTATGCCAGGAAAGGGAGTGACGAGGAGGACAATACACCTACCCTCGTTGAGTACTACTACAGGGTAGTCAGTGGGGTAAACCTGACCTTTAAGGAGGCCACATTGTCCCCCAAAGAGGGCAGACATACAGTGGGAGGAAAATGGGTGTATTCAACCAAGTTACCAGAGGGAAGACAGACAGTGGGAGGGAAATGGTTGTATTCGATCCAGGAGGGTATTGAAGACCACGGTAAATACAAAGTATGGTTCATAGAAAATTGATTAAATGGTGGATGAGTTACCAGGTTTAAAATACTGAAATGGATCTTATGTTTAACCCCATGTTTAAGTACAGAGGTGGATGGTTTACAATGTTAAAGTACAGAGGTGATTCAATGTTTAAATACAAAAGAGGATCTATGTTTAAAATACAGAAGTGGAGGATTTGATCATCGCTCCAGACCACAAAAGAAAGACCTAGGCAGGTTAAACCATTTTATAGGTATGGACTTCGAACAGTCTGCAAACTGTGTAAAAATATCCCAGATGAGATATGTAGGAAAAGGTCCTGAGATGTTTTTGACTGAAGTAAGAAATGTATAGATAAACTGTGGGTAGCTTCATTCTGTTGGACAACCTGTACTCGCCCTGACCTATGTTCTGTAGTGAGTAAGAGTGTCATAGTATTTTTGTTGGCCCCACAGAGAATCATTGAACAACGTCAAAGATATGTTTTTCGTTATCCCAGAGGTGCTGCAGACGGACAGCGGTGTTTAAGAAAATACAACAAAGGTTTAAGGGCTTAGAGCCTACAGTGATACTATCAGCCTGTGAAGCTGAGTATATGTTTCTAGCTATGACAATGCAAAATGTGTTTATCTAGAGCAACTGCTCGAAGTGATAAAGATAAGGTTATGAATGTATTGCTTAAAATGCGTACCATCGTTCCCACAAGGATTATTCTCTGTAATAGCTGCTACTGCAAGCGGCGCCAAGGTATTCTTCGACAAAGGTAAACATTTTCTTGTAGAACCTGACGGTACCCAGTTTGACATAAAGATGTACCCGAGAATATTTTATCTGAAAACGGAGTGTAATGACAACGACCAGTGTAATGATAATGATGTTGTGTGTAGCGGGACGGCCAGTCACGATATTCAGACGTGGCACGAGATTATGGATCATTGTAATTACAAGGATTTACTGAAACTGCAAGTAGTGTCAGAGGGCATGCACATTGAAGGGGAGAAGCGTAGACCTGACAATAATTGTGCAATGTGCAAAACGGGGAAGTTTACCCAACCGAGATACAGAAATCCCACAGACAGAGTAAGGGTACCACATGCACTAGTTGACATGGACCTAGCAGGCCCAGTAAGCAACGAGTCCATAGGAGGTTTTAGATATGTACAGTCCTTTACAGACGTGTGTACAGGGGCAGTGTTTGTTTACTTTATCAAAGAAAAGAGTGACACACTCCAGGCTACAGAAACATTCCTGGCAGACGTAGCCCCTTATGGTACAGTAAGATGTTTGAGGTCCGACCACGAAACCGAGTTCACAAACAGAGAGTTCCAATCACTGTTGAGAATGTATAAGATAAGACACGAGACGTCACGTCCATATCCCACACACCAGAGTGGGTGGCAGAGAGGGAATGGCACACCCTTTTCGAAATGGCTAGGTGTAAGCTAGCAGATAGTAACTTACCAAAGAGCCTGTGGCATTATGCGGTGCAAGAAGCCGCTTACACCAGAAACAGGTGCTTTAATAAGCACTCGAGCACAACCCTGTATACAGCGCTGACAGGAAAGAGTGTTATGCGTACCCGCAGGACAGGGGAAAACCCAAGTCCAAGGATGTAAAAGGATTTTTCGTAGGACACGACAGAGGAAGTCCTGCTTTCCTAGTTTATCACCCCGGTAACGGGAGAGTGCAGAAACACATGCTAGTCAAGTTTGTCACGAAGACAACCTGTGAGAGCGAGACACAGACAGAGGAGCCAGAGCTGGACTCCAGAGCAAGGTGTGTAGAAACAGAAACACATCACCCCAGTGTACTTAGTACAGTTGTGCAGACAGACAGTCAGCAACCCCCAGAGGGCGATGACGAGGAGCACCTGAGGGTGACGTCAAGTGCCCCAAGCAGTGGGAGGTATTCCCCAAGGGAACACAAACCCCCAGAATATCTGCCAGACTATGCCAGGAAAGGGAGTGACGCAGACCAGGCTGCAGAAACAAATTAGTGGGGGGGCATAAAATGTTCTCGGGGGGGGGGGGGGCACAATGGTTTTTCAACACAGGTTCCCTTTTATACGTTTCAGCTGGGACAATGGCGCTGTGGCTTGCTTGGCACTGCCCATGGTGCTGAACTAAACAGCAGAGAGGCAATTGAAAAATCTAATTTCTCTCTATCTTAAGAACATTCACTTATACAAAAACAGACTGAACGGATATATATAACAGACCTGCTGGGGCAGTGGACTGAGAGCAGGGGACACAAACAGGCTGGATAAGATGGTCAGGAAGGCCAGTAGCGTGGTTGGGGTGGAGCTGGACTCTAGTGAGGGTGGCGGAGAGGAGGAACCTTGCTAAGCTCCAGGCCATCAGGGAAAACCCCTCCCACCCACTATACACAGACTTGGCTGACAGGAGGAGCATGTTATAGGCTCACACTACCTAAATGCAGCACTGAACGGCACAGGAAGTCCTTCATTCCAACAGCCATCAGACTATACAATGCATCACTGTGCCTCACTGCATCACTGAGCAGTGACAGTTACCATCTTCCTGGACTCTTAAACAGCACTGTGCAATATTACACCTACTGTAGACTTCAGTATATTTTTACTGTATTTATTTACTGTATCTTTTATTCTATTTCATTTTATTCTATTCTTAGGCCATTTGTTTTGTTATTCTTATTCATGACTTGTTCTGTCTAAATGTTTAATGTTGAGTGATTTGCAGTGTCAAATTTCCCTCAGGATAATACATTTCTATTCTATTCTATTCTATATCTTTGAAAAGTCTCCATTTATTCAACACTTCTGAATTCACTGACAAACTGAACTGAACTGACAAAAATAAGGTGCATAAAAAAGCAAATAAAATTCCTCCACAGGCTACTCACCATCATTAGTAGAGCGGCAAGCTGCGTTTGGGGACAGAGTGAAATCTTCTTAAAACACTGCCCCTCCACTCTTTCCTGAACTTTTTTGTTAAGTCCTTCTCAAATGCCAACTGAATTAAATTGGCCTTGCGTCGATGAAGCATACTAATGCGATGTTCTGTAAAGACGTTCTTGAGGGTAGAAAACGAATTCTCACAGAGTGCCGTGCTAGCTTCAGTAGTGTTGTTGTTGACATCAGTGCCCACTAGGGCTGTCCCCGACTAAGGATTTGGATAGTCGACTTTGATTGACCAAAAAATAAAAAATAAAAAATTTTACCAGGGTGGGCACAGCTGACTCAGTGGGCGGGCCCGGCCCCCTAATGCCCGCCCATGGCGCCGGGTCTGGAGTGACGAGGAGGACAATACACCTACCCCCGTTGAGTACTACTACAGAGTAGTCAGTGGGGTAAACCCGACCTTTAAGGAGGCCACATTGTCCCCCGAAGAGGGCAGACATACAGTGGGAGGAAAATGGGTGTATTCAACCAAGTACCAGAGGGCAGACAGACAGTGAGAGGGAAATGGTTGTATTCAATCCAGGAGGGTATTGAAGACCACAGTAAATACAAAGTATGGTTCATAGAAAATTGATTAAATGGTGGATTAGTTACCAGGTTTAAAATACTGAAATGGATCTTATGTTTAACCCCATGTTTAAGTACAGAGGTGGATGGTTTACAATGTTAAAGTACAGAGGTGATTCAATGTTTAAATACAAAAGAGGATCTATGTTTAAAATACAGAAGTAGAGGATTTGATCATCGCTCCAGACCACAAAAGAAAGACCTAGGCAGGTTAAACCATTTTTTTTTTTTTTTATCCACTTTTTCTCCCATTTTTCTATATTTTCTCCCATCCCAATTTCGTATCATCCAATTCAACCCTCCCCTGTCACGAACGCTGTTTCTTGCCTCCCACAAGCCGGCTGCAATGTGGACTAAGTCATACATAGCACAAGTCCCCTCCGGTACTTGAGGTAACAGCAGTCGCATCTTTTCACCTGCGCAGCTCGATCTCTCAGTGTCGAGGAGTAACGCGTGGGAGGCTCACGCTGCCCCCGACACTTCCTGATTCTACTGCGCAGGCGCACCAACCGACTTGTAGGAGTCGCTTGTTCACAACGCCCGATCCCCACCCTTCAGTTTCCCTCCCCGTAATACGGCCAATGTGTATTACTGCGGACGACCAGCTAAACTGAAAACAATGTGGAGAGCTGGATTCGAACACGCGAATCCTAGCGTCTCCACACTGGTGGCGAGTGCCTTGCCCACTACACCACCTAGCCGCCCTGGTTAAACCATTTTATAGGTATGGACTTCGAACAGTCTGCCAACTGTGTAAAAATATCCCAGATGAGATATGTAGGAAAAGGTCCTGAGATGTTTTTGACTGAAGTAAGAAATGTATAGATAAACTGTGGGTAGCTTCATTCTGTTGGACAACCTGTACTCGCCCTGACCTATGTTCTGTAGTGAGTAAGAGTGTCATAGTATTTTTGTTGGCCCCACAGAGAATCATTGAACTACGTCAAAGATATGTTTTTCGTTATCCCAGAGGTGCTGCAGACGGACAGCGGTGTTTAAGAAAATACAACAAAGGTTTAAGGGCTTAGAGCATAGGTGTCAAACTCATGGCCCGCGGGCCAAATGTGGCCCGCCACGTCATTTGATGTGGCCCCCCAAGAGCTCTGGTAAAAAAAATAAATAAAAAAAAATTTAAACATTAATCTTGGGTTAAAAAATAGCAGCGTTAAAATAATTGTGGGTTAATGCGTTAATAAAGCTTTAACTTTGACAACCTTAGTTATTACACATTCTTACACATACATGTATGTTGAACATCTGAGGTATTGATGAAGTAACAAAGGAAAAAAGCCAAAAGCACTTACTCCTCAGACAAAAAAGATCCAGGCGGAATAGGTAACAAAGGTTGAAGAAATATTGTCTGAACTGTCAGATGCAAACTGGCTGTGTGACATAACCAAGCATCTCGCTCAATTGAATAAGAAGCTGCAGGACGCAAACAAGTCCCACCCAAAACTTGACCAATATAGTTGTGAACTGAGACAACCCTTATTTTGTTATTTTTGAGTACAGTTACAGTTGTGTGTTCATGCAGACACATAATAGCAATTTCATTACGAATTGAAAACGGGGGACCCTGATGTAAACCAGTCGAAAGTCTTTCTCTGGTCTGCATCCCCTTAACAATTGTGTGTATTGAGCTGTACTGTACGCGTGAATATTAAAGGCAACCAACTTGTGTTCAGCTTTTTTCTGATTGGCCGCGACCCCCCGCCCCCTTTTGCCGCTAGCCGGCAGCCAAGCGGCAGCCGTCGGTCCCACGTCCTAAATGAAATCCAAGGAGCAAGCGGCAGCGCGGGCAACCAACTTGTGTACCAACCAACTTGTGTTCAGCTGCGGCAGCAGTGGGCTGCTGACTGATTATGAAATGCGCTGAACTAGAAAGCGTAACGCTATTATGTTTCGCGTTTTTAACAACCAACTACCAGATTCACTCGTCACTGTACATCACTTCTGAAGTATAAACAAAGCCCATACAGTTATGAAATGCGCTGAACTAGAAAGCGTAACGTTATTATGTTTCGCGTTTTTAACAACCAACTACCAGATTCACTCGTCACTGTACATCACTTCTGAAGTATAAACAAACTATACTGCTGTGACGATTTGTCACTGTACATCACTTCTGAAGTATAAACAAAGCCCATAAAATTTTTTAGATGAATGATTGTGGATATAATATAGAAAACACATCATTATGATATTGTCAGATGGCGCAAAATACAATGGTGAGTGAGAAATATATCTCCAGTGATAAAACCCAGTGCTCTATGTCTCTATGCAGCAGCGGCCGTGCTCCGTTGTAGAAGTCCTTCAATGACAGCGCTCTCATATTTTGCGAATGCATAAACTATATCTTAAATTATGGCTATGTGTCTAATATGGCTGTCACTTATCAATGACTTTGCGACAGCCATATTAGACACTCACTGTACATCAGTGTGGAACTGTACGCTGTAACGTTATATGTTATATGTTATTTCGCCCGTGGAGGCTGCTGAAGCGCCAGCGGGGCGACGCGGTGGTTTGTCCCCGGCTTCCGTGCGCCGCCCGCAGCTTGACTCGGTCCAGCTCCAGCAGCAGCAGCGGCCGTGCTCCGTTGTAGGAAGCCCTTCAATGACAGCGCTCTCATATTTTGCGAATGCATAAACTATATCTTAAATTATGGCTATGTGTCTAATATGGCTGTCGCTTATCAATGACTTCGCGACAGCCATATTAGACACATCGCCATAATTTAAGATATAGTTTATGCATTCGCAAATATGAGAGCTCTGTCATTGAAGTGGGTGGTGGCAGCGTTACTAACAGTAGCGATTTTTATTGTTTTGTCATGACCAAACATAATCCCAACATCGATAGGAGGTGTACTGTATGTCAAATGTCGGTCATGTGGTGGAAGAGTTTAGTACAGTCACACAACAGAACACCAGTGTTTCTAGTAGATATGTTTATTAATATAAATAAACACCTCTGTCTGAACTGGTTCGACCAGCGCGTTGGTTCGACCAGCGCGTTGGTTCGACCAGCGCGTCTGCCGCGTCTCTCAGCGGATAAGGGCGTGTGCTAGGGCGGTCACGTGGCCGTGTGGCCAATCAGAGAAACGCTGAACGAAAAGCTGAACACAAGTTGGTTGCCTTTAATATTCACGCGTACTGTACTGTACCCATTCTGCAATCTGTTAATTAAAGTTAATTAAACTATCTTCCATTAGTTGGATGTATGGCCTCTGCAAGGTTGTGTGCAGCCATTTGTTTTTGTAACATCTGCTACATCTGTCCCAAGTTCAAGTTCAAGTTCAAGTTCTTTAATAGTTGTCATACAGAAGTACAGAATACTTTCATACAAAATGCTTCTTACTGTTACGCTCCAGAGACTGTGCTAGACAAGATAGTATCAAATAACATAATAACATAATATAGCATGAATTTAGAAGAAGAATGAGGTCACAGTTGTTCGGTATAGACATATGTACAATGTTCTGAGTTACCATATAATATACAATACACAATACTATGCAGTGTACTAATGTACAGTACTATCTAGTGCAAAGCAGAAATGGGATGAGGTACAATTTTAGGTACAATTTTAGGTACAATTTACAGTAAGGTGTACAAGTTGTAGTGCAATCCTTCATCCATAAATATAAAGTGTGGGGAGTGGGTGCTACAGTGTGTTTGTTTAAAGTGGGTGTGTGCTATAAAGTGTGTGTAGTGGGTGCTACAGTGTGTTTGTTTAAAGTGAGTGTGTGCGTGTGGATGTGTGTGCTATGTGTGTTTGGTGGTTGTTGTTGTGTAGTGTTCATTCATTGTTCGTTTAGCAGCCTGATGGCCTGGGGATAGAAGCTACTTCTGAGTCTTTCTGTGCTCGCCTTGAGACTCCTGTGTCGCTTGCCTGACGGCAGCAGTTCAAAGAGGCAGTTGTTCGGGTGGCTCGAGTCCTTAATAATTCTCTTAGCCTTCCCCTTGCAACGCTTGTTGTAAATGTTCTGGAGAGTGGGGAGCCCCCCTCCAATTGTGCGTTCGGCTGAACGTGTCACTCTTTGTAGTCTGCTTTGGTCTTTTGCAGTGCTATTCCCAAACCAGGAGGTGATGTTGCCGGTCAAGATGCTCTCTATTGTACATGAGTAGAAGTTCTTAAGGATCTTCTGGCTGACTTGGAACTTCCTTAGGCGCCCACGTGTTCTTTGCAGCTCACAGTTGTTAGTTCTGCCCCTCTTGACTGTGACAAAAAGGTTTTGAACAAACTTAATGTCATAGCTTGTATTTGATGATATTCTTCTTTGTTATTTAGTTGAATGGTTTGATCATTGATTGATGGAGTAATATGGGGTTCTGATAAACTAAAATTATTTGTTAAAATAACATAAGCTAACATATATTTTTACATCTATGCAAAATTTATAACTTGAATAAGTAATAAATACAGAAACATGTTTAACAATATGTAAATGAGTAGCTACATTTATTTTACATTACATTAACATCTATATGGTCTTTGGCCCTTTGAGGGCAACCATAATGCTGATGTGGCCCTCTGTGAAAATGAGTTTGACACCCCTGGCTTAGAGCCTACAGTGATACTATCAGCCTGTGAAGCTGAGTATAAACATGTCATTATAAATAATATCATCTCATCAGGTATGTCATAAGATAAGAAAGAATGACACCGGTTTACTGTCCAATGGACGACAGAGTAATAGATACTATGAGAGAGCCTGTTTCAAATTAAAATTGAAGGGATTTGCAAAGGTCATGTTTAATGTGAAGATATTGACTGTCATACCCTATGGATGTTTTGGCGATTATATTATTTCCTTTGTTAAATGTTTTTCCCAGAAGTCAGCCAGTATGCTAATGCAAACCTAAGTGGGAGTGTTGAGATCAGAGGCTCTGTGTAGGATTGTTAGTAACTGTCTAACTGTACATATGGCTGTTTACACTAGTAACTGTTTACCTGCATATATAATTGTCTCCACCAGTGACTGCTAGACATATATATCTGTTCCCACTAGAGGGCGCTCTAGGCAGAGCCACCCAGGTACTCCACCTTGTGGCGAGTATAAAAGCAAAGGTATACTCCCATTTCGTTCTCTCCCGAAATTACCTACCTGGGTTCCATCCTAGAGGCAAATCTTTCCTGTGACAAAATGGCATCCAATGTAATAAAAAAAGTCAACCAACGAACTAGATTCTTGTACCGGATCTCCTCTCTGGTAAACAAGAATACCCTGAAGACTCTGGCAGGAGCACTCATTCAAGGGTACTATGACTATGCGTGCACCTCATGGTACCAAAGCACCTCAAAGGCGCTTAAAACAAAATTACAAACATCACAAAACAAACTGGTCAGACTACTACTTGACCTGAACCCCAGAACCCACCTCACCCCTGCCCACTTTGCCAACCTAGGATGGCTTAGAGTAGACGACAGAGTACAGCAACTTGCAATGGGCCTGGTCTACAAGATACACTATACGACCGGGGTGCCCATGTACATGTCAAAATACTTCCCAAAGGTCAGTGAATACCACAACCACTACACCAGAGGAAGCTCAACAAATCATGTTAAACCCAGATTCGGCTCAAACAAGGGACTAAACACGTTTCGCAATTATGCCACAACAATGTGGAACGCCCTACCCAAAGCTGTAAAGGAATGTGAATCCCTGCCCACATTCAAAACCGCTCTTAAAAAGCACCTACGGGAGGCTGCAATTCGAAACTGGCCACCGTAAATGCCCAAAACCCCCACCACCTCCTAATAGACAGTCTCCTCACCACCGCATGTATATATTCCCTCCCCGCCGTATGTATATTTCCCTCCCACCCACCCACCCCCTCCTAATGTACAGTCCCCTCCCCATCATATGTATATACTCTGTCAGGATCTAGGGGTAACAGTACTGTATATTTGAATACCGTTATGTCACAAATGTATCAGTACTAAATACCTATATGTCCCTATGCCATAAATGTCATGTATGTTGTGTATGTCATAAATGTCTATATGAATTGAAAATGGGGGACCCTGATGGAAACAAGACAAACATCTTTCTCAGGTCTGCATCCCCTTAACAATTGTATGTATTGAGCCGTACTGTATTGTACCCATTCTGCAATCTGTTAAATAAAGTTTTCATTCATTCATTCATTCATCCCCCAATGTCTCTCAGTGAGAGAAGAACATGTATGTTACTGCTGCTCTTTCCATGTGAATAAAAAGAAACCACGCCAGTTCAGGCTCAAGATAGAAACCATGCCTCTTGACCACATTATTGTCGCCCTATAGCCGAATTCGGTTAACAAATAACAACAGTAATAATAATAATAATAATAATAATAATAATAATAATAATAATAATAATAATAATAATAATAATAAACATTATTTGTATAGCACCTTTCATACAAGAATTGCAGCCCAAAGTGCTTCACAGCAGTAAAACAGACATAAAATGAGCATAAAAAAGGGTAAAATCAAAGCAGGTACTAACAATAAATACAAATATTGACTCAGTTTAAAACATAACGGTCCTTCTTCCTGTTTGATACTGTTATGGGAATGTTATCTATAGATATGTGTTAAAATACATATTCTATGTCTTACAGCTTGACTAGTTAATATGACTAACTAGTAAACTGAGCTCAGACACTGGCAGACACTACTGTCCCTTTAAGAACTCCAAGGTGTGGGGAGAGGAGGACTTTTTGACCTAATATTTTCCTTTTCTAGCAAGGTTGTTTCCCATTCCAGTTAAAGACATAACAAATAACACCGCCTAGCCAAGGCTGGTTATTAATTTCTCTCCTTTGGGCAGACTTTGTTTACCTTTATGAATGTCTAGTGGACGTCATTTCAATTGTGTATTAATGTACATTCTGACCAGAGCTCTTTGTCACTTTCTGGTCAGACGCTTGTGTGTAAACATGTGTGTTTTTCTATAAACTGGCCACAGTGAAAAAGTTATGTTATTTTTTTAATAACTCGTGTCAGAATGATTTCACAATAGC
Organism: Notolepis coatsorum; assembly: GCF_963971535.1. Classification (NCBI taxonomy): domain Eukaryota; kingdom Metazoa; phylum Chordata; class Actinopteri; order Aulopiformes; family Paralepididae; genus Notolepis; species Notolepis coatsorum. Next base: position 72,504,591 of record NC_140173.1, read on the forward strand.
TCATCCTTTGTTCTTGGTCATTTCCACGACAATACCCACACAGTTTAAACCTGACAGTCTTTCTTCCTGTTTGATACCCACACGGTTTAAAACCTGACAGTCTTTCTTCCTGTTTGATACCCACACGGTTTAAAACCTGACAGTCTTTCTTCCTGTTTGATACCCACAAAGTCAGGGCACTTTTTAAGGGGTCTTGGAGTCCCCCACCAGGAACATTCTAGTTACAAAGACTTAATTTCCTGCATTCTGGTGCAGGATTTTTTTAATTGTTACCCTTTAAATGCCAGTGTTTGTGATGGCATTACAAATTATTGTAAAAAAAACAAAACAAAAATTAGATTTTTCTGGGGGGGATTATTACAGGCTAGCATGTGTCAATGATTAGCAACAACACTGACTTTGATGGATTTTTACCATTAAGGGACTAAATTGTCCTCTTCAAAAATGCCATAAAATATATGTTGAAATAATTTCCCACTTTTTCTTTCAGACAGGTAAGGACTATCTGACGTAAATTTTTGCTTGATCGTGCAATGCTTTTATACCGATCAGGCTGATTTTTAGTGTTCAATACGAATGCCGTTACTGACAATCAAATAATCAGAAACGACCCCCCCCCCCCTTTTCATGCATTCATGATGAAACATAATACCTAAGACATGGATTTGATTTGGGAATAGTAGCGTGTACAGGCAAGAAACTGCAACGTTTATAGTAGAATTGACATATAAGGCTATAACTCAGCATTTCGGGAATTACCCCAGACCGCTCCAAAACCATACTTATATTCACCGCGGTATAACACGTTTTCACATATTGAACAATAGATAGGTGATGTCAATGGGCCATAGTATTGTATCCATAGCTATAATATAGAATATAGTTATAGCCATCGGCGTATTTAGACCACGTCTGTGCCCCACTGATTAAAAAAATTGATTTTTTTTTTTTTTATACAAATGTTTTTTATTTCCCCTTTTTTAACATGATCAAATTATCATTTAACATGATCAAATAATTATTATAATATTTTTTACTTCACTTTGAAATATTATAGTGAAATATTTTGCAATGTTGTCGCATTTATCTTGTTGAAATCCTCCAACAGGCTCTTTTTTGTAAGTTGACTGGTTTGCACACCAATAATACAGTGCAATAATAGAATAGTATAATAGATAGTAAAATTATGCAATAGAATGGCCAGAGTAAAATAGTGCTACAGTACAATCAACAGCGGGGTGTATTAGAAGGCTATGGTGAAGAGGTACGTTTTTAGCTTATTTCTGAAAATATTAAGAGATCTAGCTTCCCTAATGTCCATAGGTAGTGTGTTCCATAACTTTGGTGCATAGTTAGCAAAGGCTGCATCCCCGATTTTCTTTAGACTGTGGCTTGGAACCTTCAATATAGATGATCGCAATGTTTATACTTTGTATATAAGGAGGAGGACCTTGAAATCAATTCTAAATGTTACCGGAAGCCAGTGTATGTTATTTACTTGTAACTTTGGGTTTGATCCAAGGAGTAAGTTGCCCCATATTGCTCTGTAACATTTCTCTTTTTGTTATAGGACAGACTAGTAGGATTTCAGTTTTGCCCTCATTTAATTTTAGGAAGTTGTTCGTCATCCATTGTTTATTGCTAAAAGACAGGCGGACATGGAGTTTATAGCTGTGTGATAATTTGGTTCAGCGGAGATGTACAATTGTGTGTAATCTGCGTAACTATGGAAACATACATTGTGCTTTCTAATGATGACTCCTCAATGTTCAATGTTCAATGCAATGTTCAATGCAAGTAAAGCACTTTAAACTTTAAGTAACTGTTCCAAAATGCATAGATTTCTATGTATTTTAGGGGTTTGGGGGTCTAGCTCTTTTTAATATAAATGTCAGATTGTTTTATTTATTTCATAGATTTCTATGCATTTCAGGAGTTTGGGGGGCTGGCTCCCCCAAATAATTAAATAACATAACCCTAACCTAACCCTAAAACCGAAATAAAGTTTAAAAAAAATAGTTACAAAATCCACCCATTTTCGCCCACAAACCGGCCAAAACCGGCCAAATTTTTCATAGTTTTTGGTGCCCTTCTGTGCCCTACTGAAGTGCTGGGTCTAGATACGCCCCTGGTTATAGCTCTACAAACAAGGTGTCGCACTCCTATCTTTTAAAGCGTGGCCTTGCTATGACGGGCCCCGTCTAATAGCTGGCGCTGAATGAGTTAAACTGGCTGTTTTATTTTTGCACACATGGTTTCCTTCTGCCCTCAAACAAACACTTCTACTTGGGTGATTTGCTTATATATAATGTGGCAGATATCATCCCCCGTCCCACGGCTACGTGGAGGAAGGGAGATACTACCGCCATGGGCAGAGGAGAGTTAATTAAGGAGTTGATTATGACTGATGGAATACATCTGTGGCACCACGTGATAACCCACATCCCACACACACACAAGACACACATAGCATAAAACCCTAGGAGAGACAGAGAAGAGTTGAGTGGAGGTGAGGAAGGAGCAGAGTTCGTAGAGAGAGAGTGAGATACTGAGTTTTGAGTTAACCTGTTAAGCTGTAGCCCTATTTTCAGAAATGTTGCCTAAAGGTACATATGCCTAAGTAAATGGAAATATTTGTTGTGTCAGAAATATTGTGTCTGTTACTAGGCTTGAGTACATTGTAATACAAAAAATTAGAATATAAATTATGATTTTATTTTGCATCTGTGCCGGTGAATAACACCATGAAAACATTGAGGTTCTTTTGATTTCGCTCACTGAGCTCATTCACCACCTTCTTGAGATCAAGTACAAAAATAATCGAAGCAAAGGAATAAAGAGAAGATGATTAAACAGAAGGATTTGTAGATACAGTAATAAATTATAATCCATTTTAATTATAAATTCATATTTGACCTTTAACTTGACCTTGACTTTATTATGGCCAAATGCTCCTCTTTCCAATGGCAGTGTTAAATCTGGATTTAGTCATTTCCTCACGGTTTTACGATAAAAGAGATATAATTAGCATTTTTTCGATAAATTCTTATTTTCAGTCAATCGTATAAAACATCTGTAAAAATGAAAATATACACTTTGACTGCTGTTTTGATAGGGTTATGGTCTTTACTCTTGGATACATTTGAAAAAAAAACACAACATTAACCTCTTAACACATTGGGTGCCTTTCTGCACCTATATGCTTGGTGATGTTTGCTGCACTATCTCTTCCATGCACGCTGAAGCCAGTGTCAGACCCAGTTTCATCTAGTAAATCCACCATCTTAAATTGATCTGAAAATGGCCTGTCTTCCTCTGCTAAAAAGAACACAGACTTGAAAACATTAGGTGTAGCCTTGAGTTCTGATCGTTTCATAGTGTCAGTGGATTTCTCAATTTTCAGTTTTTTTGCCTCATTGACAATGTGTTCTGCTTGGCAATGCGCAGCTGAGGTGTGGTGCAAACACACCTTTTTCCTAAGAGACAGCAGCATAGCAGCTCTTACTGTTCCATTGTATGTGATCTCGTAGGTAGTCCATTCTGGTATCAATCGTATACCGTGGCCTTTGAAGACAGAGAGATTCGTAATGGCTGAGCACACTTTGCAGCCCAACTTCCCATCTTTACAAGCAAGCCACGGATAGTTGACCTGTCTCTCTTTCCACATCTTGTCTGACCATAAGTGAGGAAACGGTGAAAATGTAGTGGAATCAGGTGCAACAATTCCATCTCCCTGCTGAAAAAACAAACAAAGAGAGAAAAACACATCAAAACACATTCCCAGCATATGAAAGACTGAATGAATGAATCAAATGAATGAATGAATGAAAACTTTATTTAACAGATTGCAGAATGGGTACAATACAGTACGGCTCAATACACACAATTGTTAAGGGGATGCAGACCAGAGAAAGACGTTTGTCTTGTTTACATCAGGGTCCCCCATTTTCAATTCATAGTGACATTAATGACATACACAACATACAGGTATATAGTACTGTTACATTTGTGACATATATGATATGCAAATATACAGTACTGTTACCCATAGATCCTGACAGAGAGTATATACATATGATGGGGAGGAGACTGTACATTAGGAGGGGGTGGGTGGGTGGGAGAGAAATATACATACGGTGGGGAGAGAATATATACATACGGTGGGGAGGAAACTGTACATTAGGAGGGGGTGGGTGGGTGGGAGAGAAATATACATACGGTGGGGAGAGAATATATACATACGGTGGGGAGGAGACTGTCTATTAGGAGGGGGTGGGTGGGTGGGTGGGAGAGAAATATACATACGGTGGGGAGAGAATATATACATACAGTGGGGAGGAGACTGTCTATTAGGAGGGGGTGGGGGTGGGGGGGGTTTGGACATTTACGGTTTCGAATTGCAACCTCCCGTAGGTGCTCTTTTAGAGCGGTTTTGAATGTGGGCAGGGATTCACATTCCTTTACAGCTTTGGGTAGGGCGTTCCACATTAATTGCGAAACGTGTTTAGTCCCTTGTCGTGTTTAGTCCCTTAGTCCCTCTGGGGTTTAACATGATTTGTTGAGCTTCCTCTGGTGTTGTGGTTGTGGTATTCACTGACCTTTGGGAAGTATTTTGACAGGTACATGCAGGGGTGTAGCTCCAGATTCTGGGCCTCATGAAATAATGTATTTGTAGGCCCCCATTGAATGCGAGCGCGCGCGAGCGGAATTCTTTTTGGCCATTTTTTTATTGATGAAAACGCATAATATGGTTTTTACCTATACATTCGGATCAGCAGTTCAGCACCTGCACTGTTGGTGGATGAGCCTAGTAAAGGATGTCGCATTGCGTTCATCTTCAATGAATGGACCAATGCAATAGTCTACCAAAGCCCCCCATCTCTCTCTATATATCTCACACACACACACACACACACACACACACACACACACACACACACACACACACACACACACACACACACACACACACACACACACATACACACACACACACACACACACACACACACACACACACACACTTCAGAAACAAACATACAAAAAAAATGTTGGGTCCCCCCCCCAGTGCTGGGCCCTTGGAATCATCCTAAGCTACCCCCCCCCAGCTACGCCCCTGTGTACATGGGTACCTTAGTCGTATAGCGTATCTTGTAGACCAGGCCCATTGCAAGTTGCTGTACTCTGTCGTCTATGCTAAGCCATCCTAGGTAGTCAAAGTGGGCAGGGGTGAGGTGGGTTCTAGGAGTAAGGTCAAGTAGTAATAATGACTTGGATTTATATAGCGCTCTTCACTGACCCAGAGCGCTTCACAGAGTCCATTATTCGTTCATACACAGTCATACCGGTGGTGGTAAGCTACAATTGCAGCCAGAGCTGCCCTGAGGCAGACTCACGGAAGCGTGGCGAATAATCAACGCCTACGGCCCCTCCGACCACCACCAACATTCATTCACATGCATACACATTCATACATAGTAGTCTGACCAGTTTGTTTTGTGAGACAATGAGACTAATTGCCTCTAGGGATGGAATGCAACCCATTTCATGGCAATCACATTCACAGGTGTAAACGGTGCTCTGCCTGAATCAGACCATCGTTCACACCAAACCTGAGGGGAGGGGCCAGGGAGGCAGGGAGCTGTGTCTACCACACTACACAGTGAAATACTTATTCTGAAGACATTATTGTTACTTACAGCGATAGTGGCAGGTGTTACACCACTGCCAGCAGTTTGTTCATCTCCTTGCTAAAAAAACACAAACAGGGAGGGAAATATTAGAACACATATCCTGGTTCCCATTAGTCATTACTGCATGATTTGTTTCTTGTTTAGCTAATTCAACAGATGTAAGCAGCATGTGATTATTATGAACAGCAAGGCCTATGTCAAAGCATGCTTTCATGGTTTTGCATGAATGGTCGAGTTTCTCATAGTTCGCTCGGGTCATCCATTATTTCACATGGGGGGTGTTTCATGACCATATATGGATAATCATGCACGAGCATTGACGGTAGAACAAAGAGGTATTTATCAACACGGAGTGTGCGTAGGACCCGTGTACGCACGGTCGATAAATCCCAATATTTCTGTGCGTACACACATTCTAAATTCTGTGCTTACGTACGAAAATAGAACACTATCTAAGAATTGTTGATAAATGAGGGCCAGGTTTAATAATGGCTGTTGGTGAAAATATCAGGATCACCTTGAATGAATCATCATTTGACTCCACTTTTCACAAGTGCTTCTCTTTGGGGTAATGTTGGCTGTGACAAAGTAATCCAGCTGTTTTCTATTTCAATTGTTTATTTTCCAGTCTGTCAGTAAGCAATACGAGTCACACTTCAACTTTAGCAACTGTCTTTCACCAGGTCATACAAAGTGCTATCAAGTTGTGGTATGACTCTGAATTGAATGAACACAAACCAGTATAAAGATTACCCCGATGGCAACCCTAACCAAAGCATTTCCCAGGTCCATTGTAGAAAGTGCATTTTGTTGTGGTAGCTATTGAATAGAAACGTCTCATCCTAATGTTGAAACCTCTTTGTCTAGACCAGTGCTTCTCAAACTTTTTCTGTCAGGCCCCCCTTTGGCGGACCAAAATATTTTGGGCCCCCCCCCCCTCAACAAAATAGTCATGAAATGGGCCATGTTTAAATTGATTGAAATTTATATCGTGACCTTTCAAATTGGCCCTATATTTTGTTTTCAGAGCTGTCATGGATGAAAAGCCAGCTTCACACAGATACTGTATGTGGTGCTGAATGGTATCAACACCTTAACTGCTGCATCATGAGATACTTGGTGGGGCATGAGATGAGATACTTGGTACTCAGCACCACACTCTGAAACTAGCTCTCTAGGTGGTATCAGATGAGATTTCAAAGAGTTCTTCCAAGAGTTTGGATGGAGATGTGTCAGGAAGCTTTGTCTCAATGTTGTCTGTAAAACATTTTTTATCCAGAGTAACTTGGTGATCCTTTTCTGTGTTTTATTAAATAATGATTTTCAGATTTTGAGAAATGGTATTGTAATAAATACGTGAGTTATACCAGTAGCAGGAGAAACTGCTATGTAGCAGGGAAACTGCTATTTATCCAAATGCCTGAAATAACCAACTGCACAACCGGGTTACAAGGAATACCAACTTTATTTCATCAAGGTCCTATGCTAAACAATGATACGAGATCTATTAATTAAAACCTATGAGCCATGAAGCCGATACGAATTTCCCCTCCGAGACATGACAGGGTTTAACAGAACCAGAGAATGCAGCAGGTATAGCCAGGCGTCCCCTAGGTAAATTATATCACCTCTAAGTTAAGCACACTATAAATTACAGCACTTCTATATAGGTAAACCCTTCACCTCTAGGTAGAGCACATCTCACAGCACACTTTTATATGGGCAACAACCCTTAGTTTGAATGAGGTACGGTACATACACAATGCACTTACAATAGTCACACACACACACTCTATCCGACCAGCTGGTCCATGTGAATATTTAGGGCATCGCCTCCCGCTACCAGCCAACACTCTCGCTGTAAATCCTCCGCCACCCCTCTCTCTTGGTACGGCCTCATGCCCAATAGGACACTTTATTACAACACCTAAGTAATTCATACAGGGGACTAGGGGTCTCTAATTGGGGGGACTAATCGGGCACCGTAAAGGTAGTCTGCAGATGTAACTCAGTCACCCTCTATATGAGGCACGCAATTGTGAACATGCATATGTCCTATCACAGTGACACACGTCAAAACACCCTCCTTAAGAGGCACTGCGCGTTATACAAAGTAGATGCCTAATCACACACACAGCCCGCTAATCACACTCTCAAATAGGCACTCATAGATACTAGATCAACTGTACACACTAATTATGGCAGACTCCCCAGGTCCTAATTACCCCTCCCTCTTGCTTCCCCTGTTCCCCTTCAATTGGTCACACAATATAAATACAACATATACCAGCCTGGGCTATATAATAAATAGGGCATATAAAGGACTAGCCAATATGCAGGTTAATTAAGGGCACGATATCATACAGATAATGTAACTAGAAAATACACAATATACCATATACAATATATATATATATACAGTAGGCCTATACAGTTATAAAAATAGATCATAATACACAATCCTATACTAAGTGCAATGTGGGTAACAGTGGACTTAACTCGCCGCACGGCGCGACCCCCCGAGGGTCGAAGCTTGGACCCCGTCCAACTCTCCGGCCGAATGTTCCGGCACACGGTGGTCCTCCAGGTGGTAGTTTGATTTGCAACCTGGTAATCGTACCCGGTGTCCGCGAGGACGTTCCAAGTATAAAGTCTTTGGGAGCGATGTAACTCAGTACTCTCTATGTCCCGTCCCTATCTGTCTCCAGGAGGGTAAGCCTCCCCTCCTCCCGCTACCGGTACCTGTGGACGGCTCGCTACCTTATCTTCATCGCCGGTGGATAACTCTCCACGATCGACCCCACCCCCCTGGCCCTAACAGAGTCTGGTTACTGCTTGCGTGCTCCCACCCCGATATCTGAGTCCCACTGGCTTATCAATAGTCTCAGCGTCTCATCCCCGCACACAATCAGCAACACCTGAGTTCAATAATGAAGCCACTTGAGTCCCTGCTCCTGACGTCATTACTTCGGCCCATTCACATCACAGTATTTTCATGGAGAACTGTGCAGCTGCAACAGATAGTACTTTACTGATCATTTTCTGTAATACATTTTTTTTTTTTTTTTTTTTTATAAATCTCAAGGCCCCCCCTGTCATGCCTCACGCCCCCCACTTTGAGAAACACTGGTCTAGACAGTCAAGTGCTCTCTAAGCCTTTAGGTGGCAGTGTTTTGCATAAGGAGGAGTGCTGGGCTATTCATGCAGTAACGACACCAATTCCACAATCGTTTGCTGGCCATTGACACCAGACAGGAGTGGATAAGGTAAAAAAAGAGTCCCATTGCGACTTTTACCTTCTAAATGGCTCGGAGAGGAAACATCCATCCATGGGGACTGCAGCAATACACAGCGTGTTAACGTCGAATCCGGGACGAAAGAGTTTACCCCCATCGGGCAGGTTTGATAGAAGATCAATGATCTTCTTATACCTGCTTCTTTCGGGAGACATTCCGCTGAACCCAGGTCCAGTTATCACTCGGTACCAAGCGAGACAACTCGGACTACAGACGCAAACAGCGACGACCACCGTTGCGACCAATGCATCATCCAACATCAACAACCCTCCACCGCCCACTACTGGATCACCGGCGCAACTACAACGGAACGCCCGAGGGACCAGAACTAGACGGGATGAACCAGAGGCTACAACACCGGTGCAAATCACAAGAAATCCAACCGGCAACCCCACGGCCAAATCGCCTGATAAATTAGCCAACCTAGCCAGGCTGGCTATGTTTACCAGCCCAGGAGAACAAAGGGTTGCCGCCAGAAAAGACAGGACAAAGGATCCCCCCTCCCCACACACCAGCACACAGACCTCACGGAGACAACAACAAAGCCCCCCCCCTCCCTCCCCCACAGCAGCACCAGAAAACCATTACCTGGAACTTGAAGACATCAATAACACAGCTAATAAAAACGGACTACACATCTTTCACCTTAATGTGAACAGCATTAAGCATAAGCTGGACGAAATAAGAAACCTGTTTATGAGCGGTAAGGTAGACTTATTATGCTTTACTGAAACTAAACTTGATCCATCTGTAACAGACCCTGAAATAGAAATAGAGAACTATACTATAGTCCGTAATGACAGAAACCAGTATGGAGGTGGTGTTTGTATGTACATACATAAGGACACCAAATTCATTACCCGTACTGACCTTCATCATGAGACAATTGAAACCGTATGGGTGGAAATTTTATTTGAAAGGGCAAAATCTGTTCTAGTCGGCACAATATACAGACCGCCAGATCAAACTGGCTTTTATGATACTATGGATGTGTGCTTAGCTGGAGCTGAGGATGCGGAAAAAATTCTTATTGGGGATTGGAACACGGATATGCAACAAAAAGATGCACCCGTCTTCAAATCCTTCAATAGGTTTTGTGATCTGCACAGCCTCAGCCAACTAATCACCCAACCCACAAGGATATGTGAATCAACTCAGACTACCATTGACCTCATACTGACCTCTGACAAGTCCAAGATATCCAATAAAGGGGTTATAGCATGCGGGTTAAGTGATCATTATATGATATTCTGTACCCGCAAAAAGCTAAAACTAAAGGCTGGCTGTCACAAAACAGTCACATCTAGAGACCTCAAAACCTACTCTAGCGAGGCCTTTAACCTTGAACTGGAGAGTCTGGACTGGTCAGATGAACTCAATGGTACACTGGTTGAAGAAACTTGGCTTGGCTTCAAAACCAAATTTTCATCAATACTAAACAACATGGCCCCCCTAAGAACCACCAGGGTAAAAAATCGCGCTGAGCCATGGATGCACACTGAAATACTGACCGCTATGAAAGCCAGAGACAAAAAATGCTCTGAGTTTCGTAAAAGTCAGTCAAAGCTTACCAAAAGCACGAGCAGTGAACTCCAAGACCACGTGACTGAACTCAAACTAGAAAGAAACAGACTAAGAAATGACGTAAACTCCATGATCAAAACTGCTAAAAAAAATGTCATCAATGACAAAACCGAGGAAAACAAAAATAAACCACGTGAACTTTGGAAATTACTCAACAATCAACTAGGCTGCAGTAAAAAACTCAAAACCAGGTTCTCAAACATAAACATAAAGACGGACAACACGCTCATCACAGACAAGCTGGATGTAGCCAATTACTTAAACACTTTCTTCACAAACATAGCCACAACACTGGTAAACAAACTACCCTCCCACTCAGGGCAGTATGGGGTAGAACACATAGTAGCATACTACAAGAACCTAGTCGTCCACAAAGACGACTTCAAACTGGAAATAGTAACTACAGATGAGGTACTCAAAAAACTGAGCGCCCTCCAACCAAACAAGGCCACTGGCCATGACAACATCCCCTCCAAATTCCTCAGAGACTCAGCAGCAGCCATCACCCCAGTCATCACACACATAATAAACCTCTCCATAAAACAGGGACACGTCCCCAAGGACTTCAAAATTGCGAGAGTAACACCCCTGCACAAAAAGGGCAGCAAATTAGACCCGGGTAACTACCGCCCTGTTTCTATCCTTACATCCATCTCGAAAGTCATGGAAAAAATAGTATACGAACAGATCGAAAAGTACCTCGCGGAAAAAAATCGAATCTACGAATTCCAATCTGGCTTCAGAACATCCCACTCCACTGACACATGCCTTCTCTACTTGAACGACCACATCAAACAAGAGGTGGACGCGGGCAAATACTGCGGCATGGTCATGCTGGACCTACAAAAGGCCTTCGACACTGTCAATCACACCATTCTGATTGACAAGCTAAAAGCAATTGGTTTTGATAGTTTATCAGTGAGCTGGATACAATCCTACCTGGAGGGGAGGGAACAGATGGTGGAAGTAAACGGTACACTATCCCCCCCCCTCACAGTGAGCTGTGGTGTTCCACAAGGAAGCATACTAGGACCGCTACTATTCCTAATTTATGCAAATGACATGTCGTCAGCTTGTGACTGCAACTTGTTCCTGTTTGCGGACGACTCAGCCCTGCTGGTCTCTGACAAGAACAAGTTACAGGTTGAAAAAGCCCTGAGCTCGGAACTAGGCAAAATCTGCATATGGCTCGCCGACAACAAACTATCATTACACATGGGCAAAACAGAGTCCATTCTCTTCGGTTCAAATAACAAACTCAGCAAGACCGACGGCTTCTCGGTTACAGTGGGTGACAATATTATCACAAGGAAAGATGAAATTACCTACCTGGGTTCCATCCTAGAGGCTAATCTTTCCTGTGACAAAATGGCATCCAATGTAATAAAAAAAGTCAACCAACGAACGCGATTCTTGTACCGGATCTCCTCTCTGGTAAACAAGAATACCCTGAAGACTCTAGCAGGAGCACTCATTCAAGGGTACTACGACTATGCTTGCACCTCATGGTACCAAAGCACCTCAAAGGCACTAAAAAACAAATTACAAACATCTCAAAACAAGCTAGTCAGACTACTACTTGACCTGACTCCTAGAACCCACCTCACCCCTGCCCACTTTGACAACCTAGGATGGCTTAGAGTAGACGACAGAGTACAGCAACTTGCAATGGGCCTGGTCTACAAGATACACTACGCGACCAAGGTACCCATGTACATGTCAAAATACTTCCCAAAGGTCAGTGAATACCACGATCACAACACCAGAGGGAGCTCCACAAATCATGTAAAACCCAGATTCGGATCAAACAAGGGACTAAACACGTTTCGCAATTATGCCACATCAATGTGGAACGCCCTGCCTAAAGCTGTAAAGGAATGTGAATCACTACCCACCTTCAAAAACACTCTCAAAAAACACCTACGTGAGACTGCAATTCGAAACTGGCCCCTACAAATGTCCTAACCTAGTCGTACAGTAAATGACCAAGTAAGGCTTTGTCAATATTCAAATGTACAGTGTAAAATGTGTGTGTGTCCCCTTCCCAACCCCCAACCCCAACCCCCCCCCCCCCCCCCCACCTCCAATGTACAGCCCTCACCCAACCCACCCAACCCCACCCCACCCAACCAACCTCCTCCAATGTACAGTTTCTATGCCAAATGTATATACACTCCTTTTCTGGACACTTTTGTATCACAAACAGTACTGTATTTGCAAATCTGATATGTCATAAATGTATAGATGTAGCAGTACTGTCTATCTGTATGTCATGTATGTCATATATGTTATGATGAATTGAAAATGGGGGACCCTGATGTAAACAAGTCGAAAGTCTTTCTCTGGTCTGCATCCCCTTAACAATTGTATGTATTGAGCTGTACTGTACTGTACCCATTCTGCAATCTGTTAATAAACTTTTCAATCAATCAATCAATCAATTGTGAAGAACAATTTTGGTTAAGTCATTATCATTACCCTAACTTTAGCATTGACTTGACATGATTTCAGTAAGTGCTACTTGTTGGGGTAGTTCTGTTCAACACATGCTACTTTGGAGAACACCAGGTTTGCTGTAAACACAACTTTCTTTATACACCTTCCAAAGGTGTGACGTGTCACTAGAATTACCCTAATATGAGCATTGACTTGACCTCTGAATGCAGTAAGTGCTTCTTGTTGTGGTAGTTTTGCTGACTTTAGCACATTGGAAGACTCCAGGATTAATAATTGCTGTTGATGAAAACATCAGGATCACCTTTAATGAAGCATCATTTGACTCCACTTTTCACAAGTTCTTCTCTTTGGGGTAATGTTGGCTGTGACAAAGTAATCCAGCTGTTTTCTATTTCATTCATTTATTTTCCAGTCTGTCAGTAAGCTATACAAGTCACACTTCAACTTTAGCAACTGTCTTTTACTATGTCATAGAAAGTGCTATCAAGTTGTGGTATGACTCTGTATTGAATGAACACAAACCAATATAAAGATTACCCTGATGGCAACCCTAACCAAAGCATTTCCCAGGTCCATTGTAGAAAGTGCATTTTGTTGTGGTAGCTATTGAATGGAAACGTCTCATCCTAATGTTGAAACCTCTTTGTCTAGACAGTCAAGTGCTCTCTAATCCTTTAGGTGGCAGTGTTTTGCATAAGGAGTAGTGCTGGGCCATTTGTGCAGTAACAACACCAATTCCAGAATTGTTTGTTGGCCATTGTGAAGATTCCAGAACATTATGATGTCACAGTTGGGGGTGGGACTGGACTCCGTGGATCTACCATTTAAGCTGAACAAATTCTGACTAGACACACCACCTGCTTGTGGGAGGACAGAGGAGTCCTGCTAAACGCATCGTCAGAGTGAGTAAGAGCGCCCTATCGGAAGGGGAGCAACTTATATCTTTTGGTTAAGTCATTATCATTACCCTAACTTTTGCATTGACTTGACATGATTTCAGTAAGTGCTACTTGTTGGGGTAGTTCTGTTTGACACATGCTACTTTGGAGAACACCAGGTTTGCTGGAAACACACTCTGATCACTTCAATGTCTGATTCCAGTGATAGTTACACATTAGCTTTAGCAACTCTCTTTTGCCAAGTAATAGAAAGTGCTATTAAGTTGGGGTATATTTCTCAACTAATTGACCTCAGCCTTTGTAAAGAAGATTTATTTTCCACACAACTTTCATTATACACCTTCTAAAGGTGTGACGTGTCACTAGAATTACCCTAATATGAGCATTAACTTGACCTCTGAATGCAGTAAGTGCTTCTTGTTGGGGTAGTTTTGCTGACTTTAGCACATTGGAAGACTCCAGGATTAATAATGGCTGTTGGTGAAAATATCAGGATCACCTTGAATGAAGCATCATTTGACTCCACTTTTCACAAGTGCTTCTCTTTGGGGTAATGTTGGCTGTGACAAAGTAATCCAGCTGTTTTCTATTTCAGTCGTTTATTTTTCAGTCTGTCAGTAAGCAATATGAGTCACACTTCAACTTTAGCATAACTGTCTTTCACCAGGTCATATAAAGTGCTATCAAGTTGTGGTATGACTCTGAATTGAATGAACACTAACCAAAGCATTTCCCAGGTCCATTGTAGAAAGTGCATTTTGTTGTGGTAGCTATTGAATAGAAACGTCTCATCCTAATGTTGAAACCTCTTTGTCTGACTCTAGACAGTCAAGTGCTCTCTAAGCCTTTAGGTGGCAGTGTTTTGCATAAGGAGGAGTGCTGGGCTATTCATGCAGTAACGACACCAATTCCACAATCGTTTGCTGGCCATTGTGAAGAACAATTTTGGTTAAGTCATTATCATTACCCTAACTTTAGCATTGACTTGACATGATTTCAGTAAGTGCTACTTGTTGGGGTAGTTCTGTTCAACACATGCTACTTTGGAGAACACCAGGGCCCTCATTCATCAACCCGACTTACGCACAGATTTGTGCTTAACCTGTGCGTACAACCATTTCTAAGCAAAGAGTGGGATTCATCAATTTCAACTTGAACTTGACTCCGTCCTTATGTGTATGCACAGCTCGGAGCACACTTAGCTGACGCCCAGTGGTAGAACATCGTTACTACGGCATAAGCGCTCCTCAGTTCTGCATTAGTTTCAAGGCGGAAATAAGCGTCCGTGCATTAGTGTTCAACTTCTGTATGACCCGTAATTCATTATAGTTCATTATAAAATAGCGACAGTAGTGTAATTATAACAGGCTCACACGCGAACAAGAGGTTGGCCTGCTTGTTTGGCACGGGGGGGCAGACGCAAAACACCAACCTCCAAACACGATTAAATATTGTTTCAAATAAAAAGCGAATTATTTTGTGTTTCATGTTTCCAAATAAGATTGGTCACGAAATGCTTTCTACTTCAATTTGTTGGTTCGATTAGATGACCTCCGTTGAAACTTCACTGAGACTAACAGTCTATTTGTGAGCTCCCGCTCAGATGTGATAATAATAACAATAATAATAATAGCTTCATTTTATATAGCGCCTTTCAAGAGACCCAAGGTCGCTTTACATAGATAGGGGGGGGGGATAACAAAGTAACAGACATAGTGGACAGACACACAACATATAAATATGATGATGGAATTCATTCAAGATCCTCTCCACCCTCGGGTCTTTGCCACCGGCACGGTCCATCGTGATATTGGAGATGGATCGAGCAATAGACTGTTACTGTAGCTGTCAAAGCTCCATCACAAATGCAGTTATGTGAATAGAAATGGATTCCACTAAGTCAATGTTGCGATGCGCATTTGCCTGATACATGTTGTTGCTGCATGCCGGGAGGAAGGCGATGCTGAATGTTTTCAATTCATTAAATAAAACGGATACTTTTTGCAAGGGTTTACTGACTGTCATACAAATAATCAACCAACTACATACTGTAACTATTCAGTGCACGTTCTTATTTACATTGTGACAACAGCCTTGTGAGTTCCCGCAGTGACCCGCACACAGACATGATGGAATTCAAGTTCAAGTTTGTATTGATCACATATAGGCAGGCTACACATGGCGTATCGCTACATCATTCATCAGATTCATTGTTCTTGTATATGCTCTCATATTATTGTTTATATAGGCTACCCAATACTGACATCAAAATAGATTGTATGACTCTAGAAATCATATGCAGCAGGTAGAAAATTTACGGAAAATCCGTCACGATTTGGAATAAAATTGAGGAGAACTTTAATCCCTGGGTATTAATCAAACAAAACAGGAAAAGGCAGTCATATTCCAGCACGGTCTTTATTAGTGTTTGCGCTGCCCAGGCAGCAATGGTTAATAGATATCATATCCGACATCTACGTGTACGCGTCTGTCAGCCTGTCACATAACACGCTTCCCTCGGCTTAGTCCATTTTTCCACATTTCATGGGGGTATTCCATTACCGTATATGGTTAATCGGGGCGGTTCTGGTATGCAAATACTTAAAACAGTGCACGAGCTCAAACGTAGGATCAAAGTAATATTTATCAAGACAGGTGTGCGTAGAACCTGCGTACGCACGTGTGGTAAATCCCGTTTTTTTTGTGCATGCACTGATTCTAAATTCTGTGCTTACGTGTGGAAAAAGAACATTTTCTACGCCACGTTGATGAATGAGGGCCCAGGTTTGCTGTAAACACACTCTGGCCACTTCAACACCTGATTTCAGTGAGAGTTACACTTGAGCTTTAGCAACTCTCTTTTGCCAAGTAATAGAAAGTGCTATTAAGTTGGGGTATATTTCTCAACTAATTGACCTCAGCCTTTGTAAAGAAGATTTCTTTTCAACACAACTTTCTTTATACACCTTCCAAAGGTGTGACGTGTCACTAGAATTACCCTAATATGAGCATTGACTTGACCTCTGAATGCAGTAAGTGCTTCTTGTTGTGGTAGTTTTGCTGACTTTAGCACATTGGAAGACTCCAGGATTAATAATTGCTGTTGATGAAAACATCAGGATCACCTTTAATGAAGCATCATTTGACTCCACTTTTCACAAGTTCTTCTCTTTGGGGTAATGTTGGCTGTGACAAAGTAATCCAGCTGTTTTCTATTTCATTCATTTATTTTTCAGTCTGTCAGTAAGCTATACGAGTCACACTTCAACTTTAGCAACTGTCTTTTACTATGTCATAGAAAGTGGTATCAAGTTGTGGTATGACTCTGTATTGAATGAACACAAACCAATATAAAGATTACCCTGATGGCAACCCTAACCAAAGCATTTCCCAGGTCGATTGTAGAAAGTGCATTTTGTTGTGGTAGCTATTGAATGGAAATGTCTCATCCTAATGTTGAAACCTCTTTGTCTAGACAGTCAAGTGCTCTCTAATCCTTTAGGTGGCAGTGTTTTGCATAAGGAGTAGTGCTGGGCCATTCGTGCAGTAACGACACCAATTCCAGAATTGTTTGTTGGCCATTGTGAAGATTCCAGAACATTATGATGTCACAGTTGGGGGTGGGACTGGACTCTGTGGATCTACCATTTAAGCTGAACAAATTCTGACTAGACACACCACCTGCTTGTGGGAGGACAGAGGAGTCCTGCTAAACGCATCGTCAGAGTGAGTAAGAGCGCCCTATCGGAAGGGGAGCAACTTATATCTTTTGGTTAAGTCATTATCATTACCCTAACTTTTGCATTGACTTGACATGATTTCAGTAAGTGCTAATTGTTGGGGTAGTTCTGTTTGACACATGCTACTTTGGAGAACACCAGGTTTGCTGGAAACACACTCTGATCACTTCAACGTCTGATTCCAGTGATAGTTACACATTAGCTTTAGCAACTCTCTTTTGCCAAGTAATAGAAAGTGCTATTAAGTTGGGGTATATTTCTCAACTAATTGACCTCAGCCTTTGTAAAGAAGATTTATTTTCCACACAACTTTCATTATACACCTTCTAAAGGTGTGACGTGTCACTAGAATTACCCTAATATGAGCATTAACTTGACCTCTGAATGCAGTAAGTGCTTCTTTTTGGGGTAGTTTTGCTGACTTTAGCACATTGGAAGACTCCAGGATTAATAATGGCTGTTGGTGAAAATATCAGGATCACCTTGAATGAAGCATCATTTGACTCCACTTTTCACAAGTGCTTCTCTTTGGGGTAATGTTGGCTGTGACAAAGTAATCCAGCTGTTTTCTATTTCAGTCGTTTATTTTTCAGTCTGTCAGTAAGCAATATGAGTCACACTTCAACTTTAGCAACTGTCTTTCACCAAGTCATATAAAGTGCTATCAAGTTGTGGTATGACTCTGAATTGAATGAACACTAACCAAAGCATTTCCCAGGTCCATTGTAGAAAGTGCATTTTGTTGTGGTAGCTATTGAATAGAAATGTCTCATCCTAATGTTGAAACAACTTTGTCTAGACAGTCAAGTGCTCTCTAAGGCTTTAGGTGGCAGTGTTTTGCATAAGGAGGAGTGCTGGGCTATTCATGCAGTAACGACACCAATTCCACAATCGTTTGCTGGCCATTGTGAAGAACAATTTTGGTTAAGTCATTATCATTACCCTAACTTTAGCATTGACTTGACATGATTTCAGTAAGTGCTACTTGTTCGGGTAGTTCTGTTTGACACATGCTACTTTGGAGAACGCCAGGTTTGCTGGAAACACACTCTGATCACTTCAACGTCTGATTTCAGTGATAGTTACACGTTAGCTTTAGCAACTCTCTTTTGCCAAGTAATAGAAAGTGCTATTAAGTTGGGGTATATTTCTCAACTAATTGACCTCAGCCTTTGTAAAGAAGATTTATTTTCAACACAACTTTCTTTATACACCTTCTAAAGGTGTGACGTGTACACAACATAGATAGGGGGGGGGATAACAAAGTAACAGACATAGTGGACAGACACACAACATATAAATATGATGATGGAATTCATTCAAGATCCTCTCCACCCTCGGGTCTTTGCCACCGGCACGGTCCATCGTGATATTGGAGATGGATCGAGCAATAGACTGTTACTGTAGCTGTCAAAGCTCCATCACAAATGCAGTTATGTGAATAGAAATGGATTCCACTAAGTCAATGTTGCGATGCGCATTTGCCTGATACATGTTGTTGCTGCATGCCGGGAGGAAGGCGATGCTGAATGTTTTCAATTCATTAAATAAAACGGATACTTTTTGCAAGGGTTTACTGACTGTCATACAAATAATCAACCAACTACATACTGTAACTATTCAGTGCACGTTCTTATTTACATTGTGACAACAGCCTTGTGAGTTCCCGCAGTGACCCGCACACAGACATGATGGAATTCAAGTTCAAGTTTGTATTGATCACATATAGGCAGGCTACACATGGCGTATCGCTACATCATTGGCAGTGAGATTCATTGTTCTTGTATATGCTCTCGTATTATTGTTTATATAGGCTACCCAATACTGACATCAAAATAGATTGTATGACTCTAGAAATCATATGCAGCAGGTAGAAAATTTACGGAAAATCCGTCACGATTTGGAATAAAATTGAGGAGAACTTTAATCCCTGGGTATTAATCAAACAAAACAGGAAAAGGCAGTCATATTCCAGCACGGTCTTTATTAGTGTTTGCGCTGCCCAGGCAGCAATGGTTAATAGATATCATATCCGACATCTACGTGTACGCGTCTGTCAGCCTGTCACATAACACGCTTCCCTCGGCTTAGTCCATTTTTCCACATTTCATGGGGGTATTCCATTACCGTATATGGTTAATCGGGGCGGTTCTGGTATGCAAATACTTAAAACAGTGCACGAGCTCAAACGTAGGATCAAAGTAATATTTATCAAGACAGGTGTGCGTAGAACCTGCGTACGCACGTGTGGTAAATCCCGTTTTTTTTGTGCATGCACTGATTCTAAATTCTGTGCTTACGTGTGGAAAAAGAACATTTTCTACGCCACGTTGATGAATGAGGGCCCAGGTTTGCTGTAAACACACTCTGGCCACTTCAACACCTGATTTCAGTGAGAGTTACACTTGAGCTTTAGCAACTCTCTTTTGCCAAGTAATAGAAAGTGCTATTAAGTTGGGGTATATTTCTCAACTAATTGACCTCAGCCTTTGTAAAGAAGATTTCTTTTCAACACAACTTTCTTTATACACCTTCCAAAGGTGTGACGTGTCACTAGAATTACCCTAATATGAGCATTGACTTGACCTCTGAATGCAGTAAGTGCTTCTTGTTGTGGTAGTTTTGCTGACTTTAGCACATTGGAAGACTCCAGGATTAATAATTGCTGTTGATGAAAACATCAGGATCACCTTTAATGAAGCATCATTTGACTCCACTTTTCACAAGTTCTTCTCTTTGGGGTAATGTTGGCTGTGACAAAGTAATCCAGCTGTTTTCTATTTCATTCATTTATTTTTCAGTCTGTCAGTAAGCTATACGAGTCACACTTCAACTTTAGCAACTGTCTTTTACTATGTCATAGAAAGTGGTATCAAGTTGTGGTATGACTCTGTATTGAATGAACACAAACCAATATAAAGATTACCCTGATGGCAACCCTAACCAAAGCATTTCCCAGGTCGATTGTAGAAAGTGCATTTTGTTGTGGTAGCTATTGAATGGAAATGTCTCATCCTAATGTTGAAACCTCTTTGTCTAGACAGTCAAGTGCTCTCTAATCCTTTAGGTGGCAGTGTTTTGCATAAGGAGTAGTGCTGGGCCATTCGTGCAGTAACGACACCAATTCCAGAATTGTTTGTTGGCCATTGTGAAGATTCCAGAACATTATGATGTCACAGTTGGGGGTGGGACTGGACTCTGTGGATCTACCATTTAAGCTGAACAAATTCTGACTAGACACACCACCTGCTTGTGGGAGGACAGAGGAGTCCTGCTAAACGCATCGTCAGAGTGAGTAAGAGCGCCCTATCGGAAGGGGAGCAACTTATATCTTTTGGTTAAGTCATTATCATTACCCTAACTTTTGCATTGACTTGACATGATTTCAGTAAGTGCTACTTGTTGGGGTAGTTCTGTTTGACACATGCTACTTTGGAGAACACCAGGTTTGCTGGAAACACACTCTGATCACTTCAACGTCTGATTCCAGTGATAGTTACACCTTAGCTTTAGCAACTCTCTTTTGCCAAGTAATAGAAAGTGCTATTAAGTTGGGGTATATTTCTCAACTAATTGACCTCAGCCTTTGTAAAGAAGATTTATTTTCCACACAACTTTCATTATACACCTTCTAAAGGTGTGACGTGTCACTAGAATTACCCTAATATGAGCATTAACTTGACCTCTGAATGCAGTAAGTGCTTCTTGTTGGGGTAGTTTTGCTGACTTTAGCACATTGGAAGACTCCAGGATTAATAATGGCTGTTGGTGAAAATATCAGGATCACCTTGAATGAAGCATCATTTGACTCCACTTTTCACAAGTGCTTCTCTTTGGGGTAATGTTGGCTGTGACAAAGTAATCCAGCTGTTTTCTATTTCAGTCGTTTATTTTTCAGTCTGTCAGTAAGCAATATGAGTCACACTTCAACTTTAGCAACTGTCTTTCACCAAGTCATATAAAGTGCTATCAAGTTGTGGTATGACTCTGAATTGAATGAACACTAACCAAAGCATTTCCCAGGTCCATTGTAGAAAGTGCATTTTGTTGTGGTAGCTATTGAATAGAAATGTCTCATCCTAATGTTGAAACAACTTTGTCTAGACAGTCAAGTGCTCTCTAAGGCTTTAGGTGGCAGTGTTTTGCATAAGGAGGAGTGCTGGGCTATTCATGCAGTAACGACACCAATTCCACAATCGTTTGCTGGCCATTGTGAAGAACAATTTTGGTTAAGTCATTATCATTACCCTAACTTTAGCATTGACTTGACATGATTTCAGTAAGTGCTACTTGTTCGGGTAGTTCTGTTTGACACATGCTACTTTGGAGAACGCCAGGTTTGCTGGAAACACACTCTGATCACTTCAACGTCTGATTTCAGTGATAGTTACACGTTAGCTTTAGCAACTCTCTTTTGCCAAGTAATAGAAAGTGCTATTAAGTTGGGGTATATTTCTCAACTAATTGACCTCAGCCTTTGTAAAGAAGATTTATTTTCAACACAACTTTCTTTATACACCTTCTAAAGGTGTGACGTGTCACTAGAATTACCCTAATATGAGCATTGACTTGACCTCTGAATGCAGTAAGTGCTTCTTGTTGGGGTA
The DNA here is from genome assembly GCF_963971535.1 of Notolepis coatsorum. Taxonomy (NCBI): domain Eukaryota; kingdom Metazoa; phylum Chordata; class Actinopteri; order Aulopiformes; family Paralepididae; genus Notolepis; species Notolepis coatsorum. Next base: position 72,526,867 of record NC_140173.1, read on the forward strand.
GTTTTGCTGACTTTAGCACATTGGAAGACTCCAGGATTAATAATTGCTGTTGATGAAAACATCAGGATCACCTTGAATTAAGCATCATTTGACTCCACTTTTCACAAGTGCTTCTCTTTGGGGTAATGTTGGCTGTGACAAAGAAATCCAGCTGTTTTCTATTTCAATCGTTTATTTTTCAGTCTGTCAGTAAGCAATACGAGTCACACTTCAACTTTAGCAACTGTCTTTCGCCAGGTCATACAAAGTGCTATCAAGTTGTGGTATGACTCTGAATTGAATGAACACAAACCAGTATAAAGATTACCCCAGTATAAAGCAACCCTAACCAAAGCATTTCCCAGGTCCATTGTAGAAAGTGCATTTTGTTGTGGTAGCTATTGAATGGAAACGTCTCATCCTAATGTTGAAACATCTTTGTCTAGACAGTCAAGTGCTCTCTAAGCCTTTGGGTGGCAGTGTTTTGCATAAGGAGGAGTGCTGGGCTATTCATGCAGTAACGACACCAATTCCAGAATCGTTTGCTGGCCATTGTGAAGATCCAGAACATTATGATGTCACAGTTGGGGGTGGGACTGGACTCTGTGGATCTACCATTTAAGCTGAACAAATTCTAACTAGACACACCACCTGCTTGTGGGAGAACAGAGGAGTCCTGCTGAACGCATTGTCAGAGTGAGTAAGAGGGCCCTATCGGAAGGGGAGCAACTTATATCTTTTGGTTAAGTCATTATCATTACCCTAACTTGTGTGACTTGACATGATTTCAGTAAGTGCTACTTGTTGGGGTAGTTCTGTTTGACACATACCTACATGTATGACCTATATCTATCTAATACTTTTGGATATGAGCATTTTAACAAGAATGAGAATGAGAATGTTGACCTAAAAAAATAAAATATTGTAAATATCATTACAACACACGTTTTTGCAGCATAATGAGCAGGCTAGTGCTATAGGTCTCTACACTGATACAACAGTCTCTCTCTCTCTCTCTCTCTCTCTCTCTCTATGAGCTTAAAAGCTTTTCCGTGCTTATTTGAGAAGGTCCAGCTGCAGAGCCGGAGAGACAGACAGCAGAGAGACAGACAGACAGACAGATAGACACTGTCCCACATTGTGTGTGTGTGACCACTAGTCTCCTAGTAGAGACCCCTCCCCCCTCTGGACCACCTCCCAGTAGAGACCCCCCCCCTCGGACCACCTCCTAGTAGAGCCAAGTTTTCTGAAATTTATGTTTATATATGCAAATGAGGCACTTCCCCATTAAATATGTGGACATTTATGGATGCAATAAGGCAAAATGAAGTAAAATGAACAACTAAATGTGTGTTATTGACGTTTTATTGTCACTAGTTTCATAGAAGACATGTTTAGGAAGCAAAATATAACAAAATCTCAAAATCAACAAAAAAAGTATATTTGCCTATTCACCTGCAGTGTCTCGCCTTAATCCTCATCTTCGTCTTCTTCCTAGAGAAGTCTCTACTAGGAGGTGGTCCAGAGGGGGGGGGCTGAGTCTCTACCATTAGACTAGTAGTCACACGCACGCACACACACACACACACACACACACACACACACACTGTGGAACAGTGTCTGTCTGTTTGTCTGTCTCTCTGCTGTCTGTCTCTCTGCTGTCTCTCTCAAAATAGTATAAGTGCTATCTTGGCCCTGAGAGTTGCTCTCCGGCTCTGCAGCTGGACCCTTCTCAAATCAGCATGAAAAAAGCTATAAGCTTATAAAACTATTTAATATGCTAAACTTCGTTTTAAATTCCTTAATTCACTTTTGTTTATTTCATAAAGATTTTCCCGACATAATGCTACCTGCCCCGACCAGATCCGTGACTCTGTTGCGATACAGATGAATTATCTACTCAGAAAGCTTATAAAACGATTTAATATGCTAAACTTTGTTTTTAAATTCTTTAATTCACTTTTGTTTATTTCACAAGGATTTTCCCGACATAATGCTACCTGCCCCGACCAGATCCGTGACTCTGTTGCGATACAGATGAATTATCTACTCAGAAAGCTTATAAAACGATTTAATATGCTAAACTTTGTTTTTAAATTCTTTAATTCACTTTTGTTTATTTCATAAGGATTTTCCCGACATAATGCTACCTGCCCCGACCAGATCCGTGACTCTGTTGCGATACAGATGAATTATCTACTCAGAATAGTATTATAAAGTGGCTATCTTTTATGCTGTAGATCACTGCTGGTATGTGCGTGCAGAACCTTTATTTCAGCGGGGACTGTAGTATTTATTTGACGTTACTGTACAATATATGTGTATTAAAAGACGGAGCTGTCTTTTATTGTATTATAATAATTATTAATATTAAAAATAAATTAAGAAAGGCATTCTTATTCCAGCATGCATTAATGACACTAACGGGCAACGGCAAAACAGTGGTTAATGGTCTTTATTATTGTTTGCGGTGTTTGCATTTTGTTGTGGTAGCTATTGAATGGAAACGTCTCATCCTAATGTTGAAACCTCTTTGTCTAGAAAGTCAAGTGCTCTCTAAGCCTTTAGGTGGCAGTGTTTTGCATAAGGAGTAGTGCTGGGCCATTCGTGCAGTAACGACACCAATTCCAGAATCGTTTGCTGGCCATTGTGAAGATTCCAGCACATTATGATGTCACAGTTGGGGGTGGGACTGGACTCTGTGGATCTACCATTTAACTCTCTGAAGTCGACAGGGGATTTTTGAACCCGTCGGCGGAGAACAAAGCGATTTAGAATGTCTCACAAATGCTCAGGAAGTTGCGCTTTTGAGAATTTTGTATTAGACCTAGCCTAATGATACTACTGTATTAGACCTAGCCTAATGATATTACTGTATTAGACCTAGCCTCATGATATTACTGTAATGCAAAAGTGTTGCCAACCATTTATCTTTATAGACAGACCTGTGTGGCCAAACGAAATATTATAAAATCATTGTTTCATTGTCATCAGTGAACCAGGAGAGGAAGAACCAGCCTGCACAGTTTCCAGTGAACTAGCCCGGGCAGAACCAGACATTTCTTCTGCCAGAGGTGGTGGCCCCCCTCGTCGGCGGCCTATGAAGCCCAGAGCAACCACACCCATGATACCACCCACAATAGATCCGGTTGAAAAGTGAGTACACTATATATAATAATATAATACTAGGTTGGTGATAATACACATGATTTATTCTGGGTTTTATTAGGCAAACAGTCGCAGTTGATTGATTGCAATTGTTGTTTTCCAGTGAACTAGCCCGGGCAGAACCAGACGTTTCCTCTGCCAGAGGTGGTGGCCCCCCTTGTCGGCGGCCTATGAAGCCCAGAGCAACCACACCCATGATACCACCCACAATAGATCTGGTTGAAAAGTGAGTACACTATATATAATAATATAATACTAGGTTGGTGATAATACACATTATTTATTCTGGGTTTTATTAGGCAATCAGTCGCAGTTGATTGATTGCAATTGTTGTTTTCCAGTGAACTAGCCCGGGCAGAACCAGACGTTTCCTCTGCCAGAGGTGGTGGCCCTCGTCGGCTGCCTATAAAGCGTGGTGGTGGTAGGCCCAGAGCAGCCATACCCTGGAATGAACCCTGGAAAACAGAAAATGACCACGACACAGCTCCGCAGCCTATACGGTTCACACCAGCAAGAAAACCTGGACATAAACTGAACCCAAGCTGCAAGTATACACCACTGGACCTATTCAAATTGTACATAGACAACGATGCAGTGGAAACACTTGTCAGGAACACAAACAAAAAAGCTGCAAAGAGCATGGCAAGTGGCAAAAAATATAAATGGACTGACATCAACACCAATGAGTTGTACTCATTTTTCGGACTGATTTTCTGCATGGCACTGCTGAAACTGACAAGAGTACAAGAGTACTGGAAAAAGAACACCATTTTCAGCATACCATTTCCACCCACTGTCATGGCAAGGGACAGGTTCCGAACGATATCTTGGAACGTCCACATGAGTGATCCGGACGAGGATGTTGTGAATGACAGAAATAAGGGGACAGCAGACTATGACCGCCTGTTCAGACTGAAGCCCCTTATGGAGACCATCAGGTCTGCATGCAAAGCGCTCTACCACCCCAGGCAAAACATTTCCATTGATGAGAGGATGGTTGCAAACAAGGCCCATACTTCTATGAAGCCGTACATGAAAGACAAGCCAACGAAGTGGGGCTTCAAACTTTTTGTTTTGGCTGACAGTAGCAATGGCTACACTTTGGACTTTGTTTACGCCAGGAAGTCAAAGTTCAAATCAGGCATTGGACTGGCGTATGACTCTGTCATGTCCCTGATAAAGCCAGCACACCTCAAGCAAGTGCCCATGGGCAAGGGATATCATTTGTATGTCGATAACTTTTATACAAGTCCAAAGCTTTTCAGGGATCTGCATAGCCTGGGTGTCGGAGCATGTGGAATGTACAGAGTTGACAGAAAAGAATGCCCCCGCACAGAGTTGAATGCTCTCAAAAAGAAGGATGCTAGGGGCACCATCAGGTGGCTACGTGATGGCCCACTGGTCTTTGTGAAGTGGATGGACACACGTGAAGTCTCTGTTTGCTCCACAATCCACGAGTCATTCTCTGGAAAAACTGTGCTGAGGAGAATACAAAATAAGCGCCATGAGACCTGGTCCATTGAGAACATTGCATGCCCAACACCTGTCCTGGAGTACAACAAGTACATGGGAGGCGTTGATCTGTCTGACCAACTCATCCAGTACTACTCTGCACACCACAAGACCATGCGCTGGTACCGGACTTTGCTCTACCACTATCTGGACATTGCTGCCACTAACTCCTACATTCTTCACAAGGAGCTCTGCAGGGAGCAGCAGGTGCAGCCGATGACCCAACTGGTCTTCCAGCAGGAGCTGGTAGCTGAGCTGTGTGGCGTCACAGTTGTACAGGTGCCAGTGGACAATCTACCCACGGCACCAGTGGACCGTCTACCCACGGCACCAGTGGACCGTCTACCCACGGCACCAGTGGACCGTCTACCCACGGCACCAGTGGACAATCTACCCATGGCACCAGTGGACCGCCTACCAAGGAACCATTCACCTGTTGCGATCACGCAACAGGCAGATAAATCCCAGAAGGCCACGGCTGGCCGCCTGTTTTGTGTCCACTGTAAGATGAAGACCCCCTGGAAGTGCTGTGAATGTGGTGTGGCCCTCTGTCTCATTCCAGACAGGAACTGCTTTTTCACATATCACTTAGTGTGATACAGAACAGGCAGATACAACCATGAGGAGACACCTATAATTTTTTTATACATGTGCATAATTTTATTTTTAGCTTTTTTTGTACATGTAGATTTTGCCTAAATTCATCGTGGTCGCTCTCTGCCAAATATCATATGAGCCACTTTGTATTATTATTATTGTATTGTATTATTCTCTATGTTTTTTTTAATAAAATTGTGTGATATTCTATTCCAGTTGTGTTTTTTTCATTTTTTTATATAGTGATACACACAATGACCGGTCTGAGAATACTTCTGTGTGTGTGTAACCAAATGCATACCTACATGTATGACCTATATCTATCTAATACTTTTGGATATGAGCATTTTAACAATAATGAGAATGAGAATGTTGACCTAAAAAAATAAAATATTGTAAATATCATTAAATGACACGTTTTTGCAGCATTATGAGCAGGCTAGTGCTATAGGTCTCTACACTGATACAACAGTCTCTCTCTCTCTCTAATACTGTTTTTGCCCGTTGCGTGAACACGTTATTCAAAACCTCGCTCATTGTGTCAAAACTTTACACAAGAAAGAAAATCAGTATACATTACAGAAGGAATTTCTTGTACACAGTTGTGGAGGGCAGCAACTTATATCTTTTGGTTAAGTCATTATCATTACCCTAACTTTAGCATTGACTTGACATTATTTCAGTAAGTGCTACTTGTTGGGGTAGTTCTGTTTGACACATGCTACTTTGGAGAACACCAGGTTTGCTGGAAACACACTCTGATCACTTCTGATTTCAGTGATAGTTACACGTTAGCTTTAGCAACTCTCTTTTGCCAAGTAATAGAAAGTGCTATTAAGTTGGGGTATATTTCTCAACTAATTGACCTCAGCCTTTGTAAAGAAGATTTATTTTCAACACAACTTTCTTTATACACCTTCTAAAGGTGTGACGTGTCACTAGAATTACCCTAATATGAGCATTAACTTGACCTCTGAATGCAGTAAGTGCTTCTTGTTGGGGTAGTTTTGCTGACTTTAGCACATTGGAAGACTCCAGGATTAATAATGGCTGTTGGTGAAAATATCAGGATCACCTTGAATGAAGCATCATTTGACTCCACTTTTCACAAGTGCTTCTCTTTGGGGTAATGTTGGCTGTGACAAAGTAATCCAGCTGTTTTCTATTTCAGTCGTTTATTTTTCAGTCTGTCAGTAAGCAATATGAGTCACACTTCAACTTTAGCAACTGTCTTTCACCAAGTCATATAAAGTGCTATCAAGTTGTGGTATGACTCTGAATTGAATGAACACTAACCAAAGCATTTCCCAGGTCCATTGTAGAAAGTGCATTTTGTTGTGGTAGCTATTGAATAGAAATGTCTCATCCTAATGTTGAAACAACTTTGTCTAGACAGTCAAGTGCTCTCTAAGGCTTTAGGTGGCAGTGTTTTGCATAAGGAGGAGTGCTGGGCTATTCATGCAGTAACGACACCAATTCCACAATCGTTTGCTGGCCATTGTGAAGAACAATTTTGGTTAAGTCATTATCATTACCCTAACTTTAGCATTGACTTGACATGATTTCAGTAAGTGCTACTTGTTCGGGTAGTTCTGTTTGACACATGCTACTTTGGAGAACGCCAGGTTTGCTGGAAACACACTCTGATCACTTCAAACGTCTGATTTCAGTGATAGTTACACGTTAGCTTTAGCAACTCTCTTTTGCCAAGTAATAGAAAGTGCTATTAAGTTGGGGTATATTTCTCAACTAATTGACCTCAGCCTTTGTAAAGAAGATTTATTTTCAACACAACTTTCTTTATACACCTTCTAAAGGTGTGACGTGTCACTAGAATTACCCTAATATGAGCATTGACTTGACCTCTGAATGCAGTAAGTGCTTCTTGTTGGGGTAGTTTTGCTGACTTTAGCACATTGGAAGACTCCAGGATTAATAATTGCTGTTGATGAAAACATCAGGATCACCTTGAATTAAGCATCATTTGACTCCACTTTTCACAAGTGCTTCTCTTTGGGGTAATGTTGGCTGTGACAAAGAAATCCAGCTGTTTTCTATTTCAATCGTTTATTTTTCAGTCTGTCAGTAAGCAATACGAGTCACACTTCAACTTTAGCAACTGTCTTTCGCCAGGTCATACAAAGTGCTATCAAGTTGTGGTATGACTCTGAATTGAATGAACACAAACCAGTATAAAGATTACCCCAGTATAAAGCAACCCTAACCAAAGCATTTCCCAGGTCCATTGTAGAAAGTGCATTTTGTTGTGGTAGCTATTGAATGGAAACGTCTCATCCTAATGTTGAAACCTCTTTGTCTAGACAGTCAAGTGCTCTCTAAGCCTTTGGGTGGCAGTGTTTTGCATAAGGAGGAGTGCTGGGCTATTCATGCAGTAACGACACCAATTCCAGAATCGTTTGCTGGCCATTGTGAAGATCCAGAACATTATGATGTCACAGTTGGGGGTGGGACTGGACTCTGTGGATCTACCATTTAAGCTGAACAAATTCTAACTAGACACACCACCTGCTTGTGGGAGAACAGAGGAGTCCTGCTGAACGCATTGTCAGAGTGAGTAAGAGGGCCCTATCGGAAGGGGAGCAACTTATATCTTTTGGTTAAGTCATTATCATTACCCTAACTTGTGTGACTTGACATGATTTCAGTAAGTGCTACTTGTTGGGGTAGTTCTGTTTGACACATACCTACATGTATGACCTATATCTATCTAATACTTTTGGATATGAGCATTTTAACAAGAATGAGAATGAGAATGTTGACCTAAAAAAATAAAATATTGTAAATATCATTACAACACACGTTTTTGCAGCATAATGAGCAGGCTAGTGCTATAGGTCTCTACACTGATACAACAGTCTCTCTCTCTCTCTCTCTCTCTCTCTCTATGAGCTTAAAAGCTTTTCCGTGCTTATTTGAGAAGGTCCAGCTGCAGAGCCGGAGAGACAGACAGCAGAGAGACAGACAGACAGACAGATAGACACTGTCCCACATTGTGTGTGTGTGACCACTAGTCTCCTAGTAGAGACCCCTCCCCCCTCTGGACCACCTCCCAGTAGAGACCCCCCCCCTCGGACCACCTCCTAGTAGAGCCAAGTTTTCTGAAATTTATGTTTATATATGCAAATGAGGCACTTCCCCATTAAATATGTGGACATTTATGGATGCAATAAGGCAAAATGAAGTAAAATGAACAACTAAATGTGTGTTATTGACGTTTTATTGTCACTAGTTTCATAGAAGACATGTTTAGGAAGCAAAATATAACAAAATCTCAAAATCAACAAAAAAAGTATATTTGCCTATTCACCTGCAGTGTCTCGCCTTAATCCTCATCTTCGTCTTCTTCCTAGAGAAGTCTCTACTAGGAGGTGGTCCAGAGGGGGGGGGCTGAGTCTCTACCATTAGACTAGTAGTCACACGCACGCACACACACACACACACACACACACACACACACACACACACTGTGGAACAGTGTCTGTCTGTTTGTCTGTCTCTCTGCTGTCTGTCTCTCTGCTGTCTCTCTCAAAATAGTATAAGTGCTATCTTGGCCCTGAGAGTTGCTCTCCGGCTCTGCAGCTGGACCCTTCTCAAATCAGCACGAAAAAAGCTATAAGCTTATAAAACTATTTAATATGCTAAACTTCGTTTTAAATTCCTTAATTCACTTTTGTTTATTTCATAAAGATTTTCCCGACATAATGCTACCTGCCCCGACCAGATCCGTGACTCTGTTGCGATACAGATGAATTATCTACTCAGAAAGCTTATAAAACGATTTAATATGCTAAACTTTGTTTTTAAATTCTTTAATTCACTTTTGTTTATTTCACAAGGATTTTCCCGACATAATGCTACCTGCCCCGACCAGATCCGTGACTCTGTTGCGATACAGATGAATTATCTACTCAGAAAGCTTATAAAACGATTTAATATGCTAAACTTTGTTTTTAAATTCTTTAATTCACTTTTGTTTATTTCATAAGGATTTTCCCGACATAATGCTACCTGCCCCGACCAGATCCGTGACTCTGTTGCGATACAGATGAATTATCTACTCAGAATAGTATTATAAAGTGGCTATCTTTTATGCTGTAGATCACTGCTGGTATGTGCGTGCAGAACCTTTATTTCAGCGGGGACTGTAGTATTTATTTGACGTTACTGTACAATATATGTGTATTAAAAGACGGAGCTGTCTTTTATTGTATTATAATAATTATTAATATTAAAAATAAATTAAGAAAGGCATTCTTATTCCAGCATGCATTAATGACACTAACGGGCAACGGCAAAACAGTGGTTAATGGTCTTTATTATTGTTTGCGGTGTTTGCATTTTGTTGTGGTAGCTATTGAATGGAAACGTCTCATCCTAATGTTGAAACCTCTTTGTCTAGAAAGTCAAGTGCTCTCTAAGCCTTTAGGTGGCAGTGTTTTGCATAAGGAGTAGTGCTGGGCCATTCGTGCAGTAACGACACCAATTCCAGAATCGTTTGCTGGCCATTGTGAAGATTCCAGCACATTATGATGTCACAGTTGGGGGTGGGACTGGACTCTGTGGATCTACCATTTAACTCTCTGAAGTCGACAGGGGATTTTTGAACCCGTCGGCGGAGAACAAAGCGATTTAGAATGTCTCACAAATGCTCAGGAAGTTGCGCTTTTGAGAATTTTGTATTAGACCTAGCCTAATGATACTACTGTATTAGACCTAGCCTAATGATATTACTGTATTAGACCTAGCCTCATGATATTACTGTAATGCAAAAGTGTTGCCAACCATTTATCTTTATAGACAGACCTGTGTGGCCAAACGAAATATTATAAAATCATTGTTTCATTGTCATCAGTGAACCAGGAGAGGAAGAACCAGCCTGCACAGTTTCCAGTGAACTAGCCCGGGCAGAACCAGACATTTCTTCTGCCAGAGGTGGTGGCCCCCCTCGTCGGCGGCCTATGAAGCCCAGAGCAACCACACCCATGATACCACCCACAATAGATCCGGTTGAAAAGTGAGTACACTATATATAATAATATAATACTAGGTTGGTGATAATACACATGATTTATTCTGGGTTTTATTAGGCAAACAGTCGCAGTTGATTGATTGCAATTGTTGTTTTCCAGTGAACTAGCCCGGGCAGAACCAGACGTTTCCTCTGCCAGAGGTGGTGGCCCCCCTTGTCGGCGGCCTATGAAGCCCAGAGCAACCACACCCATGATACCACCCACAATAGATCTGGTTGAAAAGTGAGTACACTATATATAATAATATAATACTAGGTTGGTGATAATACACATTATTTATTCTGGGTTTTATTAGGCAATCAGTCGCAGTTGATTGATTGCAATTGTTGTTTTCCAGTGAACTAGCCCGGGCAGAACCAGACGTTTCCTCTGCCAGAGGTGGTGGCCCTCGTCGGCTGCCTATAAAGCGTGGTGGTGGTAGGCCCAGAGCAGCCATACCCTGGAATGAACCCTGGAAAACAGAAAATGACCACGACACAGCTCCGCAGCCTATACGGTTCACACCAGCAAGAAAACCTGGACATAAACTGAACCCAAGCTGCAAGTATACACCACTGGACCTATTCAAATTGTACATAGACAACGATGCAGTGGAAACACTTGTCAGGAACACAAACAAAAAAGCTGCAAAGAGCATGGCAAGTGGCAAAAAATATAAATGGACTGACATCAACACCAATGAGTTGTACTCATTTTTCGGACTGATTTTCTACATGGCACTGCTGAAACTGACAAGAGTACAAGAGTACTGGAAAAAGAACACCATTTTCAGCATACCATTTCCACCCACTGTCATGGCAAGGGACAGGTTCCGAACGATATCTTGGAACGTCCACATGAGTGATCCGGACGAGGATGTTGTGAATGACAGAAATAAGGGGACAGCAGACTATGACCGCCTGTTCAGACTGAAGCCCCTTATGGAGACCATCAGGTCTGCATGCAAAGCGCTCTACCACCCCAGGCAAAACATTTCCATTGATGAGAGGATGGTTGCAAACAAGGCCCATACTTCTATGAAGCCGTACATGAAAGACAAGCCAACGAAGTGGGGCTTCAAACTTTTTGTTTTGGCTGACAGTAGCAATGGCTACACTTTGGACTTTGTTTACGCCAGGAAGTCAAAGTTCAAATCAGGCATTGGACTGGCGTATGACTCTGTCATGTCCCTGATAAAGCCAGCACACCTCAAGCAAGTGCCCATGGGCAAGGGATATCATTTGTATGTCGATAACTTTTATACAAGTCCAAAGCTTTTCAGGGATCTGCATAGCCTGGGTGTCGGAGCATGTGGAATGTACAGAGTTGACAGAAAAGAATGCCCCCGCACAGAGTTGAATGCTCTCAAAAAGAAGGATGCTAGGGGCACCATCAGGTGGCTACGTGATGGCCCACTGGTCTTTGTGAAGTGGATGGACACACGTGAAGTCTCTGTTTGCTCCACAATCCACGAGTCATTCTCTGGAAAAACTGTGCTGAGGAGAATACAAAATAAGCGCCATGAGACCTGGTCCATTGAGAACATTGCATGCCCAACACCTGTCCTGGAGTACAACAAGTACATGGGAGGCGTTGATCTGTCTGACCAACTCATCCAGTACTACTCTGCACACCACAAGACCATGCGCTGGTACCGGACTTTGCTCTACCACTATCTGGACATTGCTGCCACTAACTCCTACATTCTTCACAAGGAGCTCTGCAGGGAGCAGCAGGTGCAGCCGATGACCCAACTGGTCTTCCAGCAGGAGCTGGTAGCTGAGCTGTGTGGCGTCACAGTTGTACAGGTGCCAGTGGACAATCTACCCACGGCACCAGTGGACCGTCTACCCACGGCACCAGTGGACCGTCTACCCACGGCACCAGTGGACAATCTACCCATGGCACCAGTGGACCGCCTACCAAGGAACCATTCACCTGTTGCGATCACGCAACAGGCAGATAAATCCCAGAAGGCCACGGCTGGCCGCCTGTTTTGTGTCCACTGTAAGATGAAGACCCCCTGGAAGTGCTGTGAATGTGGTGTGGCCCTCTGTCTCATTCCAGACAGGAACTGCTTTTTCACATATCACTTAGTGTGATACAGAACAGGCAGATACAACCATGAGGAGACACCTATAATTTTTTTATACATGTGCATAATTTTATTTTTAGCTTTTTTTGTACATGTAGATTTTGCCTAAATTCATCGTGGTCGCTCTCTGCCAAATATCATATGAGCCACTTTGTATTATTATTATTGTATTGTATTATTCTCTATGTTTTTTTTAATAAAATTGTGTGATATTCTATTCCAGTTGTGTTTTTTTCATTTTTTTATATAGTGATACACACAATGACCGGTCTGAGAATACTTCTGTGTGTGTGTAACCAAATGCATACCTACATGTATGACCTATATCTATCTAATACTTTTGGATATGAGCATTTTAACAATAATGAGAATGAGAATGTTGACCTAAAAAAATAAAATATTGTAAATATCATTAAATGACACGTTTTTGCAGCATTATGAGCAGGCTAGTGCTATAGGTCTCTACACTGATACAACAGTCTCTCTCTCTCTCTAATACTGTTTTTGCCCGTTGCGTGAACACGTTATTCAAAACCTCGCTCATTGTGTCAAAACTTTACACAAGAAAGAAAATCAGTATACATTACAGAAGGAATTTCTTGTACACAGTTGTGGAGGGCAGCAACTTATATCTTTTGGTTAAGTCATTATCATTACCCTAACTTTAGCATTGACTTGACATTATTTCAGTAAGTGCTACTTGTTGGGGTAGTTCTGTTTGACACATGCTACTTTGGAGAACACCAGGTTTGCTGGAAACACACTCTGATCACTTCTGATTTCAGTGATAGTTACACGTTAGCTTTAGCAACTCTCTTTTGCCAAGTAATAGAAAGTGCTATTAAGTTGGGGTATATTTCTCAACTAATTGACCTCAGCCTTTGTAAAGAAGATTTATTTTCAACACAACTTTCTTTATACACCTTCTAAAGGTGTGACGTGTCACTAGAATTACCCTAATATGAGCATTGACTTGACCTCTGAATGCAGTAAGTGCTTCTTGTTGGGGTAGTTTTGCTGACTTTAGCACATTGGAAGACTCCAGGATTAATAATTGCTGTTGATGAAAACATCAGGATCACCTTGAATTAAGCATCATTTGACTCCACTTTTCACAAGTTCTTCTCTTTGGGGTAATGTTGGCTGTAACAAAGTAAGCTAGCTGTGGACCCAACTGTCTTTCACCAGGTCATACAAAGTGCTATCAAGTTGTGGTATGACTCTGAATTGAATGAACACAAACCAGGTAGCTGTTGTGGTAGCTATTGAATGGAAACGTCTCATCCTAATGTTGAAACCTCTTTGTCTAGACAGTCAAGTGCTCTCTAAGCCTTTGGGTGGCAGTGTTTTGCATAAGGAGGAGTGCTGGGCTATTCATGCAGTAACGACACCAATTCCAGAACCGTTTGCTGGCCATTGTGAAGATCCAGAACATTATGATGTCACAGTTGGGGGTGGGACTGGACTCCGTGGATCTACCATTTAAGCTGAACAAATTCTGACTAGACACACCACCTGCTTGTGGGAGAACAGAGGAGTCCTGCTGAACGCATTGTCAGAGTGAGTAAGAGGGCCCTATCGGAAGGGGAGCAACTTATATCTTTTGGTTAAGTCATTATCATTACCCTAACTTGTGTGACTTGACATGATTTCAGTAAGTGCTACTTGTTGGGGTAGTTCTGTTTGACACATGCTACTTTGGAGAACACCAGGTTTGCTGGAAACACACTCTGATCACTTCAACGTCTGATTTCAGTGAGAGTTACACTTTAGCTTTAGCAACTCTCTTTTGCCAGGTAATAGAAAGTGCTATTAAGTTGGCCAGTTGGGGTATATTTATCAACTAATTGACCTCAGCCTTTGTAAAGAAGATTTAATTTCAACACAACTTTCTTTATACACCTTCTAAAGGTGTGACGTGTCACTAGAATTACCCTAATATGAGCATTGACTTGACCTCTGAATGCAGTAAGTGCTTCTTGTTGGGGGTAGTTTTGCTGACTTTAGCACATTGGAAGACTCTAGGATTAATAATGGCTGTTGATGAAAACATCAGGATCACCTTGAATTAAGCATCATTTGACTCCACTTTTCACAAGTTCTTCTCTTTGGGGTAATGTTGGCTGTAACAAAGTAAGCTAGCTGTTTTCGATTTAAATCGGTTATTTTTCAGTCTGTCAGTAAGCAATACGAGTCACACTTCAACTTTAGCAACTGTCTTTCACCAGGTCATACAAAGTGCTATCAAGTTGTGGTATGACTCTGAATTGAATGAACACAAACCAGTATAAAGATTACCCTGATGGCAACTCTAACCAAAGCATTTCCCAGGTCCATTGTATAAAGTGCATTTTGTTGTGGTAGCTATTGAATGGAAACGTCTCATCTAATGTTGAAACCTCTTTGTCTAGAAAGTCATGTGCTCTCTAAGCCTTTAGGTGGCAGTGTTTTGCATAAGGAGTAGTGATGGGCTATTCAGGCAGTAACGACACCAATTCCAGAATCGTTTGCTGGCCATTGTGAAGATTCCAGAACATTATGATGTCACAGTTGGGAGTGGGACTGGACTCCGTGGATCTACCATTTAAGCTGAACAAATTCTGACTAGACACACCACCTGCTTGTGGGAGGACAGAGGAGTCCTGCAGCTAAACGCATCGTCAGAGTGAGTAAGAGGGCCCTATCGGAAGGGGAGCAACTTATATCTTTTGGTTAAGTCATTATCATTACCCTAACTTTAGCATTGAATTTACATGATTTCAGTAAGTGCTCTCCCGGCAGTTTATCCCAGAAGGAGGCCACGCACACCCTGACACCAACCTCTCCTCCTCCTGCTTGGTGGCCTCTGCCACCTGGGAGATCCAGTCCGTCGTCCGGGAGGCTCAGCGCGTCCAGCCTGATCTAGGTAACGGCCCACCTAACCGGCTTTTTGTTCCAGACCTTGTCCGCTCACAGGTGCTCCAGTGGGTCCACGCCTCCCGGTTCGCCTGTCATCCTGCGATCGACCGTACCCTGTCCCTGCTGAAGCGGCACTTCTGGTGGGTCTCCATGAGGGCGGACACCCGCACCTTCGTCCTTGCATGCACGTCTATGCTCGTGGAAAGGCTTCCCACCAACCACCCGCCGGGCTCCTCCGTCCGCTCCCTGTTCCCGGTCGGCCCTGGTTGCACGTCGCCCTGGACTTTGTCACCGGTCTGCCCCCCTCACACGGTAACACAGTCATTCTCACTATTGTTGGCTGTTTTTTGAAGGCTGTGCACTTTGTTACTCTCCCCAAACTCCCCTCTGCTTCAGAGACCGCGGACTTGATGGTGCACCATGTCTTCCGCCTCCACGGGATCCCGGTGGACATCGTCTCCGACAGGGGCCCTCAATTCATCTCCCAGGTCTAGAAGGCCTTCTGTCGGGCCCTGGGGGCCACAGTCTGTCTCTCCTCCGGATACCACCCGCAGACCAACGGCCAGTCGGAGCGGGCCAACCAGAACCTGGGGTCCGCCCTCCGCTGCGTAACGACCCGGGACCCCTCCGGCTGGAGTGCTTTCCTGCCGTGGATCGAGTACGCCCACAACTCTTTGTCCTCCGCGGCCACAGGTCAGTCCCCTTTCGAGTCCTCTCTGGGCTACCAACCCCCACTGTTCTCTGCACAGGCAGGAGGAGATCGCTGTTCCCTCTGTGCAGGAACACCTTCGCCGCTGCAGGAGGATTTGGGAGGACACGAGGGCCGCGCTTCTCCGCTCCGCTGACCAGAACCGCCGCTTCACCGACCGCCCCTGGCCCCGACTATCAACCAGGTCAGATGGTTTGGCTCTCGTCTCGGGACCTGCCACTCATCAGTTTCATCCGGGAATTCCATCGGGCCAACCCTGACAAGCCTGGAGGGCCGCCAGGAGGCGCCCGTAGAGGGCGGGGGTCCTGTCATAATCACGGTGAGAGCCTTCTTCACTCCTCCTCATCCTCCCCCCACATTCACCACATTGGAAGACTCCAGGATTAGTAATGTTGGTGAAAATATCAGGATCACCTTGAATGAAGCATCATTTGACTCCACTTTTCACAAGTGCTTCTCTTCGGGGTAATGTTGGCTGTGACAAAGTAATCCAACTGTTTTCTATTTCAATTGTTTATTTTTCAGTCTGTCAGTAAGCAATACGAGTCACACTTCAACTTTAGCAACTGTCTTTTACCATGTCATACAAAGTGCTATCAAGTTGTGGTATGACTCTGAATTGAATGAACACAAACCAGTATAAAGATTACCCAGATGGCAACCCTAACCAAAGCATTTCCCAGGTCCATTGTAGAAAGTGCATTTTGTTGTGGTAGCTATTGAATGGAAACGTCTCATCCTAATGTTGAAACATCTTTGGCTAGACAGTCAAGTGCTCTCTAAGCCTTTAGGTGGCAGTGTTTTGCATAAGGAGTAGTGATGGGCCATTCAGGCAGTAACGACACCAATTCCAGAATCGTTTGCTGGCCATTGTGAAGATTCCAGAACATTATGATGTCACAGTTGGGGGTGGGACTGGACTCTGTGGATCTACCATTTAAGCTGAACAAATTCTGACTAGACACACCACCTGCTTGTGGGAGGACAGAGGAGGACACTGCCATTGTGAAGATTCCAAAACATTATGATGTCACAGTTGGGAGTGGGACTGGACTCCGTGGATCTACCATTTAAGCTGAACAAATTCTGACTAGACACACCACCTGCTTGTGGGAGGACAGAGGAGTCCTGCAGCTAAACGCATCGTCAGAGTGAGTAAGAGGGCCCTATCGGAAGGGGCGCAACTTATATCTTTTGGTTAAGTCATTATCATTACCCTAACTTTAGCATTGACTTGACATTATTTCAGTAAGTGCTACTTGTTGGGGTAGTTCTGTTTGACACATGCTACTTTGGAGAACACCAGGTTTGCTAGAAACATACTCTGATCACTTCAACGTCTGATTTCAGTGATAGTTACACGTTAGCTTTAGCAACTCTCTTTTGCCAAGTAATAGAAAGTGCTATTAAGTTGGGGAATATTTCTCAACGAATTGACCTCAGCCTTTGTAAAGAAGATTTATTTTCAACACAACTTTCTTTATACACCTTCTAAAGGTGTGACGTGTCACTAGAATTACCCTAATATGAGCATTGACTTGACCTCTGAATGCAGTAAGTGCTTCTTGTTGGGGTAGTTTTGCTGACTTTAGCACATCGGAAGACTCCAGGATTAATAATGGCTGTTGGTGAAAATATCAGGATCACCTTGAATGAAGCATCATTTGACTCCACTTTTCACAAGTTCTTCTCTTTGGGGTAATGTTGGCTGTGACAACGTAATCCAGCTGTTTTCTATTTCAATCATTTATTTTCCAGTCTGTCAGTAAGCTATACGAGTCACACTTCAACTTTAGCAATTGTCTTTTACCATGTCATAGAAAGTGCTATCAAGTTGTGGTATGAATCTGTATTGAATGAACACAAACTAGTATAAAGATTACCCAGATGGCAACCCTAACCAAAGCATTTCCCAGTTCCATTTTAGAAAGTGCATTTGGTTGTGGTAGCTATTTGAATGTAAACATCTCATCCTAATGTTGAAACATCTTTGGCTAGACAGTCAAGTGCTCTCTAAGCCTTTAGGTGGCAGTGTTTTGCATAAGGAGGAGTGATGGGCCATTCAGGCAGTAACGACACCAATTCCAGAATCGTTTGCTGGCCATTGTGAAGATTCCAAAACATTATGATGTCACAGTTGGGGGTGGGACTGGACTCCGTGGATCTACCATTTAAGCTGAACAAACACCACCTGCTTGTGGGAGGACAGAGGAGTCCTGCAGCTAAACGCATCGTCAGAGTGAGTAAGAGGGCCCTATCGGAAGGGGCGCAACTTATATCTTTTGGTTAAGTCATTATCATTACCCTAACTTTAGCATTGACTTGACATTATTTCAGTAAGTGCTACTTGTTGGGGTAGTTCTGTTTGACACATGCTACTTTGGAGAACACCAGGTTTGCTAGAAACACACTCTATCACTGAAATCAGACGTTGACGTGATCAGAGTGTGTTTCTAGCAAACCTGGTGTTCTCCAAAGTAGCATGTTACACGTTAGCTTTAGCAACTCTCTTTTGCCAAGTAATAGAAAGTGCTATTAAGTTGGGGAATATTTCTCAACTAATTGACCTCAGCCTTTGTAAAGAAGATTTATTTTCAACACAACTTTCTTTATACACCTTCTAAAGGTGTGACGTGTCACTAGAATTACCCTAATATGAGCATTGACTTGACCTCTGAATGCAGTAAGTGCTTCTTGTTGGGGTAGTTTTGCTGACTTTAGCACATCGGAAGACTCCAGGATTAATAATGGCTGTTGGTGAAAATATCAGGATCACCTTGAATGAAGCATCATTTGACTCCACTTTTCACAAGTTCTTCTCTTTGGGGTAATGTTGGCTGTGACAAAGTAATCCAGCTGTTTTCTATTTCAATCATTTATTTTCCAGTCTGTCAGTAAGCTATACGAGTCACACTTCAACTTTAGCAATTGTCTTTTACCATGTCATAGAAAGTGATATCAAGTTGTGGTATGAATCTGTATTGAATGAACACAAACTAGTATAAAGATTACCCAGATGGCAACCCTAACCAAAGCATTTCCCAGTTCCATTTTAGAAAGTGCATTTGGTTGTGGTAGCTATTTGAATGGAAACGTCTCATCCTAATGTTGAAACATCTTTGGCTAGACAGTCAAGTGCTCTCTAAGCCTTTAGGTGGCAGTGTTTTGCATAAGGAGGAGTGCTGGGCCATTCGTGCAGTAACGACACCAATTCCAGAATCGTTTGCTGGCCATTGTGAAGATTCCAAAACATTATGATGTCACAGTTGGGGGTGGGACTGGACTCCGTGGATCTACCATTTAAGCTGAACAAATTCTGACTAGACACACCACCTGCTTGTGGGAGGACAGAGGAGTCCTGCAGCTAAACGCATCGTCAGAGTGAGTAAGAGGGCCCTATCGGAAGGGGCGCAACTTATATCTTTTGGTTAAGTCATTATCATTACCCTAACTTTAGCATTGACTTGACATTATTTCAGTAAGTGCTACTTGTTGGGGTAGTTCTGTTTGACACATGCTACTTTGGAGAACACCAGGTTTGCTAGAAACACACTCTGATCACTTCAACGTCTGATTTCAGTGATAGTTACACGTTAGCTTTAGCAACTCTCTTTTGCCAAGTAATAGAAAGTGCTATTAAGTTGGGGAATATTTCTCAACGAATTGACCTCAGCCTTTGTAAAGAAGATTTATTTTCAACACAACTTTCTTTATACACCTTCTAAAGGTGTGACGTGTCACTAGAATTACCCTAATATGAGCATTGACTTGACCTCTGAATGCAGTAAGTGCTTCTTGTTGGGGTAGTTTTGCTGACTTTAGCACATCGGAAGACTCCAGGATTAATAATGGCTGTTGGTGAAAATATCAGGATCACCTTGAATGAAGCATCATTTGACTCCACTTTTCACAAGTTCTTCTCTTTGGGGTAATGTTGGCTGTGACAAAGTAATCCAGCTGTTTTCTATTTCAATCATTTATTTTCCAGTCTGTCAGTAAGCTATACGAGTCACACTTCAACTTTAGCAATTGTCTTTTACCATGTCATAGAAAGTGATATCAAGTTGTGGTATGAATCTGTATTGAATGAACACAAACTAGTATAAAGATTACCCAGATGGCAACCCTAACCAAAGCATTTCCCAGTTCCATTTTAGAAAGTGCATTTGGTTGTGGTAGCTATTTGAATGGAAACGTCTCATCCTAATGTTGAAACATCTTTGGCTAGACAGTCAAGTGCTCTCTAAGCCTTTAGGTGGCAGTGTTTTGCATAAGGAGGAGTGCTGGGCCATTCGTGCAGTAACGACACCAATTCCAGAATCGTTTGCTGGCCATTGTGAAGATTCCAAAACATTATGATGTCACAGTTGGGGGTGGGACTGGACTCCGTGGATCTACCATTTAAGCTGAACAAACACACCACCTGCTTGTGGGAGGACAGGGGAGTCCTGCAGCTAAACGCATCGTCAGAGTGAGTAAGAGGGCCCTATCGGAAGGGGCGCAACTTATATCTTTTGGTTAAGTCATTATCATTACCCTAACTTTAGCATTGACTTGACATTATTTCAGTAAGTGCTACTTGTTGGGGTAGTTCTGTTTGACACATGCTACTTTGGAAAACACCAGGTTTGCTAGAAACACACTCTGATCACTTCAACGTCTGATTTCAGTGATAGTTACACGTTAGCTTTAGCAACTCTCTTTTGCCAAGTAATAGAAAGTGCTATTAAGTTGGGGAATATTTCTCAACGAATTGACCTCAGCCTTTGTAAAGAAGATTTATTTTCAACAGAACTTTCTTTATACACCTTCTAAAGGTGTGACGTGTCACTAGAATTACCCTAATATGAGCATTGACTTGACCTCTGAATGCAGTAAGTGCTTCTTGTTGGGGTAGTTTTGCTGACTTTAGCACATCGGAAGACTCCAGGATTAATAATGGTTGTTGGTGAAAATATCAGGATCACCTTGAATGAAGCATCATTTGACTCCACTTTTCACAAGTTCTTCTCTTTGGGGTAATGTTGGCTGTGACAAAGTAATCCAGCTGTTTTCTATTTCAATCATTTATTTTCCAGTCTGTCAGTAAGCTATACGAGTCACACTTCAACTTTAGCAACTGTCTTTTACCATGTCATAGAAAGTGCTATCATGTTGTGGTATGAATCTGTATTGAATGAACACAAACTAGTATAAAGATTACCCAGATGGCAACCCTAACCAAAGCATTTCCCAGTTCCATTTTAGAAAGTGCATTTGGTTGTGGTAGCTATTGAATGGAAACGTCTCATCCTAATGTTGAAACATCTTTGGCTAGACAGTCAAGTGCTCTCTAAGCCTTTAGGTGGCAGTGTTTTGCATAAGGAGGAGTGCTGGGCCATTCGTGCAGTAACGACACCAATTCCAGAATCGTTTGCTGGCCATTGTGAAGATTCCAAAACATTATGATGTCACAGTTGAGGGTGGGACTGGACTCTGTGGATCTACCATTTAAGCTGAACAAATTCTGACTAGACACACCACCTGCTTGTGGGAGGACAGAGGAGTCCTGCAGCTAAACGCATCGTCAGAGTGAGTAAGAGGGCCCTATCGGAAGGGGCGCAACTTATATCTTTTGGTTAAGTCATTATCATTACTGTAACTGAGGGGTACAATTCCCTGACTGTATTGATAAGTATGGTATCATTAAACCACTACCGCTTTATGTACTTTAACTACTGGCCACACAGTACATGATATAGATATGATGAACACTTTCCCACCACATCTGGCGCTGCTCTGATGGCTGCCTTTCTGATCGCTCCGACGAGACTGTGCTTTATTTTGTTAATTTTTATAGTATTAGGAGTTTTATTTGCACCAACTGTTGGTGCATTATATGTGTATGACCGTCAGTCAATCATTGACATTGGATTAAGAAAAACTTACCGTTTGGATTGCTCTCTGGATCGGATCGCTGAACAGCAGAAATGGCCCGCCGAGATCCTTTGTTATGCCGGCCATGGACAAGACCACCAGAAGCCGCCGCGAAGACGAGGAAAGAGAGCCGGGGTCCGGAACAGACTGAGGTCCAAACGACACAGAACCACATTGCCCAGCATATTGTTGGCCAATGTGCAATCGATAGGAAACAAATTGGACGACATCAGAGCAAGGATCCAATTCCAGAGGGACATTCGGGATTGTAACGTCCTCTGTTTCACAGAAACTTGGCTGAGTCCAGATGTCCCGAATCATGCAATAGAACCGGCAGACCATTTCTTCGTTCTCCGCAAAGACCGGACGGCATTAGAGTCACTAAAGAAGAAAGGAGGCGGCATTGCCTTCATGATAAACAAGGAGTGGTGCGATTTAGGCAACACAAAGGAAATGTCTAACCACTGCTCCCCAGACCTGGAGTTTATCACGATAAAATGTCGACCCTTCTTCCTCCCAAGAGAGTTAACGTCCATCATCCTCATCGGCGTGTACATTCCACCACACGCGAACACTGGGGTCGCACTTTCAAAACTTCACGACGAGGTAAACAAACTCCAAGCAGCTAATGTTGACGCGGCCATTTTGGTCTTGGGGGATTTCAACAGCGCGCGTCTTAAAACGGTGCTGCCGAATTTCTATCAGCATGTGACCTGTCCCACCAGAGGCGAGAACATATTAGACCATGTATACTCGCAATTTAAGAATGGGTACAAGTCACAGGCTCTTA
Organism: Notolepis coatsorum; assembly: GCF_963971535.1. Taxonomy (NCBI): domain Eukaryota; kingdom Metazoa; phylum Chordata; class Actinopteri; order Aulopiformes; family Paralepididae; genus Notolepis; species Notolepis coatsorum. Next base: position 72,549,561 of record NC_140173.1, read on the forward strand.
GTCCATTCGGTAAAAGCGATCACGTCGCAATTTTTCTTTTGCCTAAGTACAAACAGAGTCTCAAGCGAACGCCGGTGGTCTCGCGAGAGGTTAAGCGTTGGGCCGTGACGTCAGTGGAGTCACTCCAAGCAGTGCTGGGAAGCACAGAATGGAGTGTATTCCGTGATAACACAGCCAATATTAACGAATACACCGAAACGGTGATTGACTATGTCTGTACTCAGGTAGAAGTAATAATCCCCACCACCAAAATTAATATCTACCCAAATCAAAAGCCCTGGGTAGACAAATCCGTCCGTGAGGCTCTGAAAGTGCGCACAACAGCATACAACACCGGGCTGGTGACAGGCAACATGGAAGAACACAAGATGGCAAGATACAACGTCAGGAGAGCAGTAATAGAGGCAAAACGGCGTTACAGGGATAAAGTTGAACTTCAGTTTGAACAGGCTGACTCTAGAGGCATGTGGCAGGGCCTCAGAACAATGACAGACTACAAAGGAACCCCCCTCAAACTGAACAGTGACATCTCCTTAGCAAATGATCTCAACTCCTTCTATGCGAGGTTTGAGGCTGTGAATAACAACACCAGCCTACAAACCACGGCAATGGGGGGGGGGGGGTCTGCTGATGGAGACTCAGTGTTCAGGGTAACAGAGCATGAGGTGAGACGGATCTTTAAAAAAGTGGATATCGGGAAGGCAGCAGGACCGGACGGCATCCCCGGCCGCGTCCTAAAAGTCTGTGCCGACCAACTGGCCCCGGTATTCACTGACATCTTCAACCTGTCCTTGGAACAGGCCGTCATCCCCACCTGTCTGAAGAAGTCCACCATCATCCCTGTACCCAAAAAATCTACGCCCGCTTGCCTCAACGACTACCGCCCTGTAGCCCTCACCTCCATAGCCATGAAGTGCTTTGAGAAGCTAGTGAAGGGCTACATCTGTTCCTCCCTCCCCATCAACCTGGACCCTCTGCAATTTGCATATCGCCCCAACAGGTCCACGGAGGACGCCATAGCCCATGTGCTGCACACAGCAGCATCACATCTGGACAAGAGGCAGGGGAACTATGTGAGAATGCTGTTCATCGACTACAGCTCAGCATTCAATACCATAGTCCCCTCCAAACTCATAGCCAAGCTCAGGGATCTGGGCTTGAACTATGACCTGTGCCAGTGGGTCCTGGACTTCCTGACGGGCAGACCCCAGGTGGTAAGAGCCGGCAACTGCACCTCCTCATCCATCACGCTCAACATAGGGGCCCCCCAGGGCTGTGTTCTGAGCCCCCTCCTCTACTCCCTGTACACACATGACTGCGTAGCACAGCGGAACAACAACACCATCATCAAATTTGCTGATGACACAGTAGTGGTGGGCCTGATCTCTGCCAACGACGAAAGGGCCTACCTGGAAGAGGTAGAGAACCTGTCACAGTGGTGTCAGGAGAACTGCCTCTCCCTGAACGTCAGCAAAACAAAAGAGATGATTGTGGACTTCAGGAGGTCGGGGGTCAAGGACTACAGCCCCCTCAGCATCGACGGGGCACCAGTTGAGAGAGTGAACAGTTTCAAGTACCTCGGAGCCCACATATCCGAGGACTTGACATGGACCACACACATTGACAGTGTTGTGAAGAAGGCACGACAACGCCTCTACTTCCTCAGGCGCCTAAGGAAGTTCCAAGTCAGTCAGAAGATCCTTAGGAACTTCTACTCATGTACAATAGAGAGCATCCTGACCGGCAACATCACCTCCTGGTTTGGGAATAGCACTGCACAAGACCGTAGCAGACTACAAAGAGTGACACGTTCAGCCGAACGCACAATTAGAGGGGGGCTTCCCACCCTCCAGAACATTTACAACAAGCGGTGCAAGGGGAAGGCTAAGAGAATTATTAAGGACTCGAGCCACCCGAACAACTGCCTCTTTGAACTGCTGCCGTCAGGCAAGCGATACCGGAGTCTTATGGCGAGCACAGAAAGACTCAGAAGGAGCTTCTATCCCCAGGCCATCAGGCTGCTAAACGAACAATAATCGCTAAACGAACAATAATCACTATGCAACAACCATCAAATGCACACAGCACACACACCCACACGCACACACTCACTCAAACAAACAACACACTGCAGCACCCACTCTCCACACTTTAGATCACACAAACACACTTACACTTTATATTTATTGATAAAGGATTTGCACTACAACTCGTACACCTACTGTGAATTGTACCTAAACTGCACCTCGTCCATTATGCCTTGCACTATATAGTATTGTATATTAGTACACTGCACAGTATTGTATATTGTATGGAAACTACGTCTACGAACATTGTACATATGTCTAAACTGAACACTGTGACCTCTTTTTTTTACTTCTAATTTTTACTATGTCTTTATTTCATACTTATCTTGTCATGCACAGTCTCTGGAGCGCAACAGTAAGAAGCATTTTGTACAAAAGTATTCTGTACTTCTGTATGACAACTATTAAAGAAACTTGAACTTGAACTTGAAACCATGAAACCAAGTCCACACAAATGTATAAGTCGAATATTTAATATATAGCAAAGGGTATATACAACGTTCACTTAATGACATTTATGATTTGAATGCACTTGTAAGGCAAATGAGTATTCGTAGGCAAATCAATATTGAATGTCCAATCTCTGGTTACGCAGGAAGCAAGTATACAACCTGGTTCTTTAGGGAACTATAGCGATGGTACTTAATGATTATAGCTGGATATACTAAAGGGGGGTCCTGCTGGTTGTAAGTCAGTAGGGGGGGGGGGGTTAGCATTTTGTAAAGAAGATTTATTTTCAACACAACTTTCTTTATACACCATCTAAAGGTGTGACGTGTCACTAGAATTACCCTAATATGAGCATTGACTTGACCTCTGAATGCAGTAAGTGCTTCTTGTTGGGGTAGTTTTGCTGACTTTAGCACATCGGAAGACTCCAGGATTAATAATGGCTGTTGGTGAAAATATCAGGATCACCTTGAATGAAGCATCATTTGACTCCACTTTTCACAAGTTCTTCTCTTTGGGGTAATGTTGGCTGTGACAAAGTAATCCAGCTGTTTTCTATTTCAATCATTTATTTTCCAGTCTGTCAGTAAGCTATACGAGTCACACTTCAACTTTAGCAACTGTCTTTTACCATGTCATAGAAAGTGCTATCAAGTTGTGGTATAAATCTGTATTGAATGAACACAAACTAGTATAAAGATTACCCAGATGGCAACCCTAACCAAAGCATTTCCCAGTTCCATTTTAGAAAGTGCATTTGGTTGTGGTAGCTATTTGAATGGAAACGTCTCATCCTAATGTTGAAACATCTTTGGCTAGACAGTCAAGTGCTCTCTAAGCCTTTAGGTGGCAGTGTTTTGCATAAGGAGGAGTGATGGGCCATTCAGGCAGTAACGACACCAATTCCAGAATCGTTTGCTGGCCATTGTGAAGATTCCAAAACATTATGATTTCACAGTTGGGGGTGGGACTGGACTCCGTGGATGTACCATTTAAGCTGAACAAATTCTGACTAGACACACCACCTGCTTGTGGGAGGACAGAGGAGTCCTGCAGCTAAACGCATCGTCAGAGTGAGTAAGAGGGCCCTATCGGAAGGGGCGCAACTTATATCTTTTGGTTAAGTCATTATCATTACCCTAACTTTAGCATTGACTTGACATTATTTCAGTAAGTGCTACTTGTTGGGGTAGTTCTGTTTGACACATGCTACTTTGGAGAACACCAGGTTTGCTAGAAACACACTCTGATCACTTCAACGTCTGATTTCAGTGATAGTTACACGTTAGCTTTAGCAACTCTCTTTTGCCAAGTAATAGAAAGTGCTATTAAGTTGGGGAATATTTCTCAACGAATTGACCTCAGCCTTTGTAAAGAAGATTTATTTTCAACACAACTTTCTTTATACACCTTCTAAAGGTGTGACGTGTCACTAGAATTACCCTAATATGAGCATTGACTTGACCTCTGAATGCAGTAAGTGCTTCTTGTTGGGGTAGTTTTGCTGACTTTAGCACATCGGAAGACTCCAGGATTAATAATGGCTGTTGGTGAAAATATCAGGATCACCTTGAATGAAGCATCATTTGACTCCACTTTTCACAAGTTCTTCTCTTTGGGGTAATGTTGGCTGTGACAAAGTAATCCAGCTGTTTTCTATTTCAATCATTTATTTTCCAGTCTGTCAGTAAGCTATACGAGTCACACTTCAACTTTAGCAACTGTCTTTTACCATGTCATAGAAAGTGCTATCAAGTTGTGGTATGAATCTGTATTGAATGAACACAAACTAGTATAAAGATTACCCAGATGGCAACCCCAACCAAAGCATTTCCCAGTTCCATTTTAGAAAGTGCATTTGGTTGTGGTAGCTATTGAATGGAAACGTCTCATCCTAATGTTGAAACATCTTTGGCTAGACAGTCAAGTGCTCTCTAAGCCTTTAGGTGGCAGTGTTTTGCATAAGGAGGAGTGCTGGGCCATTCGTGCAGTAACTACACCAATTCCAGAATCGTTTGCTGGCCATTGTGAAGATTCCAAAACATTATGATGTCACAGTTGGGGGTGGGACTGGACTCCGTGGATCTACCATTTAAGCTGAACAAATTCTGACTAGACACACCACCTGCTTGTGGGAGGACAGAGGAGTCATGCAGCTAAACGCATCGTCAGAGTGAGTAAGAGGGCCCTATCGGAAGGGGCGCAACTTATATCTTTTGGTTAAGTCATTATCATTACCCTAACTTTAGCATTGACTTGACATTATTTCAGTAAGTGCTACTTGTTGGGGTAGTTCTGTTTGACACATGCTACTTTGGAGAACACCAGGTTTGCTAGAAACACACTCTGATCACTTCAACGTCTGATTTCAGTGATAGTTACACGTTAGCTTTAGCAACTCTCTTTTGCCAAGTAATAGAAAGTGCTATTAAGTTGGGGAATATTTCTCAACGAATTGACCTCAGCCTTTGTAAAGAAGATTTATTTTCAACACAACTTTCTTTATACACCTTCTAAAGGTGTGACGTGTCACTAGAATTACCCTAATATGAGCATTGACTTGACCTCTGAATGCAGTAAGTGCTTCTTGTTGGGGTAGTTTTGCTGACTTTAGCACATCGGAAGACTCCAGGATTAATAATGGCTGTTGGTGAAAATATCAGGATCACCTTGAATGAAGCATCATTTGACTCCACTTTTCACAAGTTCTTCTCTTTGGGGTAATGTTGGCTGTGACAAAGTAATCCAGCTGTTTTCTATTTCAATCATTTATTTTCCAGTCTGTCAGTAAGCTATACGAGTCACACTTCAACTTTAGCAACTGTCTTTTACCATGTCATAGAAAGTGCTATCAAGTTGTGGTATGAAACTGTATTGAATGAACACAAACTAGTATAGAGATTACCCAGATGGCAACCCTAACCAAAGCATTTCCCAGTTCCATTTTAGAAAGTGCATTTGGTTGTGGTAGCTATTTGAATGGAAACGTCTCATCCTAATGTTGAAACATCTTTGGCTAGACAGTCAAGTGCTCTCTAAGCCTTTAGGTGGCAGTGTTTTGCATAAGGAGGAGTGATGGGCCATTCAGGCAGTGACGACACCAATTCCAGAATCGTTTGCTGGCCATTGTGAAGATTCCAAAACATTATGATGTCACAGTTGGGGGTGGGACTGGACTCCGTGGATCTACCATTTAAGCTGAACAAATTCTGACTAGACACACCACCTGCTTGTGGGAGGACAGAGGAGTCCTGCAGCTAAACGCATCGTCAGAGTGAGTAAGAGGGCCCTATCGGAAGGGGCGCAACTTATATCTTTTGGTTAAGTCATTATCATTACCCTAACTTTAGCATTGACTTGACATTATTTCAGTAAGTGCTACTTGTTGGGGTAGTTCTGTTTGACACATGCTACTTTGGAGAACACCAGGTTTGCTAGAAACACACTCTGATCACTTCAACGTCTGATTTCAGTGATAGTTACACGTTAGCTTTAGCAACTCTCTTTTGCCAAGTAATAGAAAGTGCTATTAAGTTGGGGAATATTTCTCAACGAATTGACCTCAGCCTTTGTAAAGAAGATTTATTTTCAACACAACTTTCTTTATACACCTTCTAAAGGTGTGACGTGTCACTAGAATTACCCTAATATGAGCATTGACTTGACCTCTGAATGCAGTAAGTGCTTCTTGTTGGGGTAGTTTTGCTGACTTTAGCACATCGGAAGACTCCAGGATTAATAATGGCTGTTGGTGAAAATATCAGGATCACCTTGAATGAAGCATCATTTGACTCCACTTTTCACAAGTTCTTCTCTTTGGGGTAATGTTGGCTGTGACAAAGTAATCCAGCTGTTTTCTATTTCAATCATTTATTTTCCAGTCTGTCAGTAAGCTATACGAGTCACACTTCAACTTTAGCAACTGTCTTTTACCATGTCATAGAAAGTGCTATCAAGTTGTGGTATGAATCTGTATTGAATGAACACAAACTAGTATAAAGATTACCCAGATGGCAACCCTAACCAAAGCATTTCCCAGTTCCATTTTAGAAAGTGCATTTGGTTGTGGTAGCTATTGAATGGAAACGTCTCATCCTAATGTTGAAACATCTTTGGCTAGACAGTCAAGTGCTCTCTAAGCCTTTAGGTGGCAGTGTTTTGCATAAGGAGGAGTGCTGGGCCATTCGTGCAGTAACGACACCAATTCCAGAATCGTTTGCTGGCCATTGTGAAGATTCCAAAACATTATGATGTCACAGTTGGGGGTGGGACTGGACTCCGTGGATCTACCATTTAAGCTGAACAAATTCTGACTAGACACACCACCTGCTTGTGGGAGGACAGAGGAGTCCTGCAGCTAAACGCATCGTCAGAGTGAGTAAGAGGGCCCTATCGGAAGGGGAGCAACTTATATCTTTTGGTTAAGTCATTATCATTACCCTAACTTTAGCATTGACTTGACATTATTTCAGTAAGTGCTACTTGTTGGGGTAGTTCTGTTTGACACATGCTACTTTGGAGAACACCAGGTTTGCTAGAAACACACTCTGATCACTTCAACGTCTGATTTCAGTGATAGTTACACGTTAGCTTTAGCAACTCTCTTTTGCCAAGTAATAGAAAGTGCTATTAAGTTGGGGAATATTTCTCAACGAATTGACCTCAGCCTTTGTAAAGAAGATTTATTTTCAACACAACTTTCTTTATACACCTTCTAAAGGTGTGACGTGTCACTAGAATTACCCTAATATGAGCATTGACTTGACCTCTGAATGCAGTAAGTGCTTCTTGTTGGGGTAGTTTTGCTGACTTTAGCACATCGGAAGACTCCAGGATTAATAATGGCTGTTGGTGAAAATATCAGGATCACCTTGAATGAAGCATCATTTGACTCCACTTTTCACAAGTTCTTCTCTTTGGGGTAATGTTAGCTGTGACAAAGTAATCCAGCTATTTTCTATTTCAATCATTTATTTTCCAGTCTGTCAGTAAGCTATACGAGTCACACTTCAACTTTAGCAACTGTCTTTTACCATGTCATAGAAAGTGCTATCAAGTTGTGGTATAAATCTGTATTGAATGAACACAAACTAGTATAAAGATTACCCAGATGGCAACCCTAACCAAAGCATTTCCCAGTTCCATTTTAGAAAGTGCATTTGGTTGTGGTAGCTATTTGAATGGAAACGTCTCATCCTAATGTTGAAACATCTTTGGCTAGACAGTCAAGTGCTCTCTAAGCCTTTAGGTGGCAGTGTTTTGCATAAGGAGGAGTGATGGGCCATTCAGGCAGTAACGACACCAATTCCAGAATCGTTTGCTGGCCATTGTGAAGATTCCAAAACATTATGATTTCACAGTTGGGGGTGGGACTGGACTCCGTGGATGTACCATTTAAGCTGAACAAACACACCACCTGCTTGTGGGAGGACAGAGGAGTCCTGCAGCTAAACGCATCATCAGAGTGAGTAAGAGGGCCCTATCGGAAGGGGCGCAACTTATATCTTTTGGTTAAGTCATTATCATTACCCTAACTTTAGCATTGACTTGACATTATTTCAGTAAGTGCTACTTGTTGGGGTAGTTCTGTTTGACACATGCTACTATGGAAAACACCAGGTTTGCTAGAAACACACTCTGATCACTTCAACGTCTGATTTCAGTGATAGTTACACGTTAGCTTTAGCAACTCTCTTTTGCCAAGTAATAGAAAGTGCTATTAAGTTGGGGAATATTTCTCAATGAATTGACCTCAGCCTTTGTAAAGAAGATTTAATTTCAACACAACTTTCTTTATACACCTTCTAAAGGTGTGACGTGTCACTAGAATTACCCTAATATGAGCATTGACTTGACCTCTGAATGCAGTAAGTGCTTCTTGTTGGGGTAGTTTTGCTGACTTTAGCACATCGGAAGACTCCAGGATTAATAATGGCTGTTGGTGAAAATATCAGGATCACCTTGAATTAAGCATCATTTGACTCCACTTTTCACAAGTTCTTCTCTTTGGGGTAATGTTGGCTGTAACAAAGTAAGCTAGCTGTTTTCGATTTAAATCGGTTATTTTTCAGTCTGTCAGTAAGCAATACGAGTCACACTTCAACTTTAGCAACTGTCTTTTACCATGTCATAGAAAGTGCTATCAAGTTGTGGTATGAATCTGTATTGAATGAACACAAACTAGTATAAAGATTACCCAGATGGCAACCCTAACCAAAGCATTTCCCAGTTCCATTGTATAAAGTGCATTTTGTTGTGGTAGCTATTGAATGGAAACGTCTCATCTAATGTTGAAACATCTTTGGCTAGACAGTCAAGTGCTCTCTAAGCCTTTAGGTGGCAGTGTTTTGCATAAGGAGGAGTGATGGGCCATTCAGGCAGTGACGACACCAATTCCAGAATCGTTTGCTGGCCATTGTGAAGATTCCAGAACATTATGATGTCACAGTTGGGAGTGGGACTGGACTCCGTGGATCTACCATTTAAGCTGAACAAATTCTGACTAGACACACCACCTGCTTGTGGGAGGACAGAGGAGTCCTGCAGCTAAACGCATCGTCAGAGTGAGTAAGAGGGCCCTATCGGAAGGGGCGCAACTTATATCTTTTGGTTAAGTCATTATCATTACCCTAACTTTAGCATTGACTTGACATTATTTCAGTAAGTGCTACTTGTTGGGGTAGTTCTGTTTGACACATGCTACTTTGCAGAACACCAGGTTTGCTAGAAACACACTCTGATCACTTCAACGTCTGATTTCAGTGATAGTTACATGTTAGCTTTAGCAACTCTCTTTTGCCAAGTAATAGAAAGTGCTATCAAGTTGTGGTATGAATCTGTATTGAATGAACACAAACTAGTATAAAGATTACCCAGATGGCAACCCTAACCAAAGCATTTCCCAGTTCCATTTTAGAACGTGCATTTTGTTGTGGTAGCTATTGAATGGAAACGTCTCATCCTAATGTTGAAACCGCTTTGTCTAGAAAGTCAAGTGCTCTCTAAGCCTTTAGGTGGCAGTGTTTTGCATAAGGAGGAGTGCTGGGCCATTCGTGCAGTAACGACACCAATTCCAGAATCGTTTGCTGGCCACTGTGAAGATTCCAAAACATTATGATGTCACAGTTGGGGGTGGGACTGGACTCTGTGGATCTACCATTTAAGCTGAACAAATTCTGACTAGACACACCACCTGCTTGTGGGAGGACAGAGGAGTCCTGCAGCTAAACGCATCGTCAGAGTGAGTAAGAGGGCCCTATCGGAAGGGGCGCAACTTATATCTTTTGGTTAAGTCATTATCATTACCCTAACTTTAGCATTGACTTGACATTATTTCAGTAAGTGCTACTTGTTGGGGTAGTTCTGTTTGACACATGCTACTATGGAAAACACCAGGTTTGCTAGAAACACACTCTGATCACTTCAACGTCTGATTTCAGTGATAGTTACACGTTAGCTTTAGCAACTCTCTTTTGCCAAGTAATAGAAAGTGCTATTAAGTTGGGGAATATTTCTCAACGAATTGACCTCAGCCTTTGTAAAGAAGATTTATTTTCAACACAACTTTCTTTATACACCTTCTAAAGGTGTGACGTGTCACTAGAATTACCCTAATATGAGCATTGACTTGACCTCTGAATGCAGTAAGTGCTTCTTGTTGGGGTAGTTTTGCTGACTTTAGCACATTGGAAGACTCCAGGATTAATAATTGCTGTTGATGAAAACATCAGGATCACCTTGAATTAAGCATCATTTGACTCCACTTTTCACAAGTTCTTCTCTTTGGGGCAGTGGCGGACTGGGACACAAATTCAGCCCGGGACATTCAGACGCACCAGCCCACGCACCGGCCCACGCACCGGCCCACGCACCGGCCCACGCACCGGCCCCGAAACCGGCCCACACAACGGCCGTTATGAAACACTTGTCCAGTATTAAACAACCCAAGGCTGTGGCTAAGGAGTCAACATCAGGGAGACCAAATCTACACACCGCCCCTAGATGTGCACTCATGCACAGTGCACACACACACACACACAGAGACACACACATACATATACCGTTACTTCCTGTCATTGGCATATGTTTTTTTTTTTTTACTAACATCTTAGTGCCTCATTAGCCTAGGGATTAAGGATACATGAAGTATTAACTACACCATAATAATATTGAGGTTTTGATCCATAGAAAAGGTCTGTGCTACACAATTTCAGTTAAATTGGATTTATTGTCCTTTAATTTGGCACTCATGACATTAGTTGCTTGCCGTTTAATCAACATCGAAAGACCCCCCACTTCCTCCCAGACACCCATTCCAAGAGCTTGTTCTCTCTCTCTCTCTCTCTCTCTCTCTCTCTCTCTCTCTCTCTCTCTCTCTCTCTCTCTCTCTCTCTCTCTCTCTCTCTCTCTCTCTCTCTCTCTCTCTCTCTCTCTCTCTCTCTCTCTCTCTCTCTCTCTCTCTCTCTCTCTCTCTCTCTCTCTCTCTCTCTCTCTGTGTCTCTCTGTGTGTGTGTGTGTGTGTGTCTCTCTCTCTCTGTGTCTCTCCCTCTCTCTGTGTGTCTCTCTCTGTGTCTCTCTCTCTGTCTCTCTCTGTGTGTCTGTGTGTCTGTCTGGACTGGGCTCTCTCTCTCCCCTCAGGGTCAGTTGTGCTGGACTGGGTGCTCTCTCTTTCCTCAGAGTCAACTGCATAAGAAGAACATCAGCAATCAATAATAATGGCTTGAATTCATACAGCGTTTTTCAGCCTTTTGAAAACACCCAAAGTAGTAGTAGTAGTAGTAGTAGTAGTAGTAGTAGTAGTAGTAGTAGTAGTAGTAGTAGTAGTAGTAGTAGTAGTAGTAGTAGTTATTCAGTCATCATCTCACACAATACAATATACACCATCATTTAACAATATTTGATTTTACAGTGACTGAGAAGGTACAGACTGAAGCAATGCTTATATAGCCTATGCCTGTCCTATATTCTTAACAAAAATTTAAAAAATTAAGACTCAAACAGTATTCTAAAAGAAAATAGCAAAAAAAAACAGTATTATTCACCCTTGTAGTTTTCAAAAATAGCTTTACAAACCATTTTCTTAAAAACCAAAAGCGAATTACTCATTCTTAACTGTATATCAGCATTGTTCCACAAAGCGCTTCACAGAAACCATCAAGCATTCACACTCACACATACAGTACACATACATACACAGTCATACGCTACTGGTGGTTGTGAGCAGCATCAGCAAACACAGCTTCCCTGTGGCAGACTGACGGAATCATGTCTGCTATTCAGCGCCAACCACCATCAACAACCTTCATAAATACATTCAACATTAATGGAATAGGCTAACTACCAACTTAGCTGTAGCAGTTAGCTGTTATATGCAATCACATTTGTTTAACTACGGGGTAGTAGTTGACCTAGTTGTTAGCTTAAGCTAGCTAGCTGTGGTTATCTACAAACATGTAGATGAGACTAATCGAGAACATGGCTAACTGTTGGGAATTCTAAGGTACATCTTATTTAAGCATGTAAAATGGCAACTAAAGGGAACATAATAGTATTTTATTTGAGTATTTACTATTATAATATTAGTAGCCAATTAATTTGCAGCCCGTCCTAGGTTCTGATTGGCTCTCTAGGTTAGCACTTTAGCTTCTGATGCTGTGGTGGGCACTAGTCCTAACATTGCTAACTAAACTTTTAGTCAGAGAAAAAACGTCACGAGTCACGACTATTTACGTCCACGTGCTGTAAGGAATCAGGAATACGGAAAGCACATTGTCTTGTAATAGAATGACTGAAATCACTGCAAGAACTAGTATAGGCTAGCTAGCCCTCATGAACCGGCACACACCAACAGTAGAATATGCACTAGGCTACTGCACACACCTGTCATGTTACTGTTGGTTCCTTCCACTTGAACTTCATCATCATTAGCAGCAGCAGCTACTCTAACGCCAGCCCTTCCTCTACTAAACATGTCTGTAATTTTAGAACATTGTTCTGCGTCTTTTACTAGCAATTCTAGCTTTTTCAGCTCCACCCTTTCTTTTTTTGCATTCTCCATTTCTGCGCTTCTAGGCCTACTCGCGGTTGGGAGGAAACGTGAATCTCATTCACTGATGTCTCATGTCTCATTCAAGACTGGCTAACAAAAGCATGTCTTTCACTTAACACCAAGAAAACAGTGTGTATGATGTTCACAAAGTCACCAGTAGAGGTCACTCACTCTAATGTGTTTCTGGGAGAGGCGGAGCTGGACATTGTACATTAATTCAAGTATCTTGGGGTCACATTGGACTCTACATTGACCTTCAAAAAGTAATGTGAAGAAAGTGACAAACACAGTCAAGTTTAACATCGAAAACTTCAGGCTGATCAGGCCCTGCCTGCCAGTTAATGCTGCAAGGATGTTTCTGCATTCAATGATTTTATCACACATCGAGTACTGTTTTATCAACTGGTCTCTTTCATATGTCACTACTCTTACACCAATAGAATTACTCTACAAAAAAGCCATAAAAGTATTTGATAGGAAACCAATTTCATTTCATCACTGTAATGTTTTAGAAAAACATAACATGCTAAGTTTCGAGAATTTCCAAGTTTTCAAATATACTTGCTTCATGTACAAGGTTCTGCATGGACTTGCCCCTCCCCCATTGAATGAGTTCATCCAACAGAAAGCAGACACTGGCATTACCACCAGGGCCATCAGTAGAGGGGACTGTAAGGTGCCTTTTCGGTATACTACCATTGCAAAAACTGTGTTCTCTGTTAAAAGTGATAACTACTGGAATAGCCTACCAGTTGTGATTAGAGAGTGCCCTACATACTCCATGTTCAAGACCCATCTTAAACTGCATCTTAAGGCAAACCAGAACTGTGATCATTTTTAATCTGATTTAGTTTATGCAACTTGTTTATTGTTTTATTGCCGGCCCACACACTGGCCCACACACCGGCCCACATAATGGCCCACACACCGGCCCACACACTGGCCCACACACTACACCGGCCCACACACTGGCCCACACACTGGCCCACACACCGGCCCACACACTGGCCCACACACCGGCCCACACACCGGCCCACATACTGGCCCACATTAGTGGCCCACACACCGGCCCACAGACTGGCCCACATACTGGCCCACACACCGGCCCACACACCGGCCCACACCGGCCCACACACCGGCCCACACACCGTCCCACATACTGGCCCACACACTGGCCCACACACCGGCCCACACACCGACTCACACACTGGCCCACACACCGGCCCACACACTGGCCCACATTAGTGGCCCACACACCGACTCACACACTGGCCCACACACCGGCCCACAGACTGGCCCACATTAGTGGCCCACACACCGACTCACACACTGGCCCACACACCGACTCACACACCGACTCACACACCGGCCCACAGACTGGCCCACATACTGGCCCACACACCGGCCCACACACCGTCCCACATACTGGCCCACACACCGGCCCACACACTGGCCCACACACTGGCCCACACACCGACTCACACACTGGCCCACACACTGGCCCACACACTGGCCCACATTAGTGGCCCACACACCGACTCACACACTGGCCCACACACCGGCCCACAGACTGGCCCACATTAGTGGCCCACACACCGACTCACACACTGGCCCACACACCGGCCCACACACCGGCCCACATTAGTGGCCCACACACCGACTCACACACTGGCCCACACACTGGCCCACACACTGGCCCACACACCGGCCCACATTAGTGGCCCACACACTGGCCCACACACTGGCCCAAAAAAAAAGTAAAAAAAAAAAAAGTAAAAAAAAAAAAAAGTTAAATTTTTTTTTTTTTTTTTTTTTTTGGACCAGCCCACTTTGGTTCCGGCCCATCGGGATTCGTCCCGAACGTCCCGATGGCCAGTCCGCCACTGCTTTGGGGTAATGTTGGCTGTAACAAAGTAAGCTAGCTGTGGACCCAACTGTCTTTCACCAGGTCATACAAAGTGCTATCAAGTTGTGGTATGACTCTGAATTGAATGAACACAAACCAGGTAGCTGTTGTGGTAGCTATTGAATGGAAACGTCTCATCCTAATGTTGAAACCTCTTTGTCTAGACAGTCAAGTGCTCTCTAAGCCTTTAGGTGGCAGTGTTTTGCATAAGGAGGAGTGATGGGCCATTCAGGCAGTGACGACACCAATTCCAGAATCGTTTGCTGGCCATTGTGAAGATTCCAAAACATTATGATGTCACAGTTGGGGGTGGGACTGGACTCCGTGGATCTACCATTTAAGCTGAACAAATTCTGACTAGACACACCACCTGCTTGTGGGAGGACAGAGGAGTCCTGCAGCTAAACGCATCGTCAGAGTGAGTAAGAGGGCCCTATCGGAAGGGGCGCAACTTATATCTTTTGGTTAAGTCATTATCATTACCCTAACTTTAGCATTGACTTGACATTATTTCAGTAAGTGCTACTTGTTGGGGTAGTTCTGTTTGACACATGCTACTTTGGAGAACACCAGGTTTGCTAGAAACACACTCTGATCACTTCAACGTCTGATTTCAGTGATAGTTACACGTTAGCTTTAGCAACTCTCTTTTGCCAAGTAATAGAAAGTGCTATTAAGTTGGGGAATATTTCTCAACGAATTGACCTCAGCCTTTGTAAAGAAGATTTATTTTCAACACAACTTTCTTTATACACCTTCTAAAGGTGTGACGTGTCACTAGAATTACCCTAATATGAGCATTGACTTGACCTCTGAATGCAGTAAGTGCTTCTTGTTGGGGTAGTTTTGCTGACTTTAGCACATCGGAAGACTCCAGGATTAATAATGGCTGTTGGTGAAAATATCAGGATCACCTTGAATGAAGCATCATTTGACTCCACTTTTCACAAGTTCTTCTCTTTGGGGTAATGTTGGCTGTGACAAAGTAATCCAGCTGTTTTCTATTTCAATCATTTATTTTCCAGTCTGTCAGTAAGCTATACGAGTCACACTTCAACTTTAGCAACTGTCTTTTACCATGTCATAGAAAGTGCTATCAAGTTGTGGTATGAATCTGTATTGAATGAACACAAACTAGTATAAAGATTACCCAGATGGCAACCCTAACCAAAGCATTTCCCAGTTCCATTTTAGAAAGTGCATTTGGTTGTGGTAGCTATTGAATGGAAACGTCTCATCCTAATGTTGAAACCTCTTTGTCTAGACAGTCAAGTGCTCTCTAAGCCTTTAGGTGGCAGTGTTTTGCATAAGGAGGAGTGATGGGCCATTCAGGCAGTGACGACACCAATTCCAGAATCGTTTGCTGGCCATTGTGAAGATTCCAAAACATTATGATGTCACAGTTGGGGGTGGGACTGGACTCCGTGGATCTACCATTTAAGCTGAACAAATTCTGACTAGACACACCACCTGCTTGTGGGAGGACAGAGGAGTCCTGCAGCTAAACGCATCGTCAGAGTGAGTAAGAGGGCCCTATCGGAAGGGGCGCAACTTATATCTTTTGGTTAAGTCATTATCATTACCCTAACTTTAGCATTGACTTGACATTATTTCAGTAAGTGCTACTTGTTGGGGTAGTTCTGTTTGACACATGCTACTTTGGAGAACACCAGGTTTGCTAGAAACACACTCTGATCACTTCAACGTCTGATTTCAGTGATAGTTACACGTTAGCTTTAGCAACTCTCTTTTGCCAAGTAATAGAAAGTGCTATTAAGTTGGGGAATATTTCTCAACGAATTGACCTCAGCCTTTGTAAAGAAGATTTATTTTCAACACAACTTTCTTTATACACCTTCTAAAGGTGTGACGTGTCACTAGAATTACCCTAATATGAGCATTGACTTGACCTCTGAATGCAGTAAGTGCTTCTTGTTGGGGTAGTTTTGCTGACTTTAGCACATCGGAAGACTCCAGGATTAATAATGGCTGTTGGTGAAAATATCAGGATCACCTTGAATGAAGCATCATTTGACTCCACTTTTCACAAGTTCTTCTCTTTGGGGTAATGTTGGCTGTGACAAAGTAATCCAGCTGTTTTCTATTTCAATAATTTATTTTCCAGTCTGTCAGTAAGCTATACGAGTCACACTTCAACTTTAGCAACTGTCTTTTACCATGTCATAGAAAGTGCTATCAAGTTGTGGTATGAATCTGTATTGAATGAACACAAACTAGTATAAAGATTACCCAGATGGCAACCCCAACCAAAGCATTTCCCAGTTCCATTTTAGAAAGTGCATTTGGTTGTGGTAGCTATTGAATGGAAACGTCTCATCCTAATGTTGAAACATCTTTGGCTAGACAGTCAAGTGCTCTCTAAGCCTTTAGGTGGCAGTGTTTTGCATAAGGAGGAGTGCTGGGCCATTCGTGCAGTAACTACACCAATTCCAGAATCGTTTGCTGGCCATTGTGAAGATTCCAAAACATTATGATGTCACAGTTGGGGGTGGGACTGGACTCCGTGGATCTACCATTTAAGCTGAACAAATTCTGACTAGACACACCACCTGCTTGTGGGAGGACAGAGGAGTCATGCAGCTAAACGCATCGTCAGAGTGAGTAAGAGGGCCCTATCGGAAGGGGCGCAACTTATATCTTTTGGTTAAGTCATTATCATTACCCTAACTTTAGCATTGACTTGACATTATTTCAGTAAGTGCTACTTGTTGGGGTAGTTCTGTTTGACACATGCTACTTTGGAGAACACCAGGTTTGCTAGAAACACACTCTGATCACTTCAACGTCTGATTTCAGTGATAGTTACACGTTAGCTTTAGCAACTCTCTTTTGCCAAGTAATAGAAAGTGCTATTAAGTTGGGGAATATTTCTCAACGAATTGACCTCAGCCTTTGTAAAGAAGATTTATTTTCAACACAACTTTCTTTATACACCTTCTAAAGGTGTGACGTGTCACTAGAATTACCCTAATATGAGCATTGACTTGACCTCTGAATGCAGTAAGTGCTTCTTGTTGGGGTAGTTTTGCTGACTTTAGCACATCGGAAGACTCCAGGATTAATAATGGCTGTTGGTGAAAATATCAGGATCACCTTGAATGAAGCATCATTTGACTCCACTTTTCACAAGTTCTTCTCTTTGGGGTAATGTTGGCTGTGACAAAGTAATCCAGCTGTTTTCTATTTCAATCATTTATTTTCCAGTCTGTCAGTAAGCTATACGAGTCACACTTCAACTTTAGCAACTGTCTTTTACCATGTCATAGAAAGTGCTATCAAGTTGTGGTATGAAACTGTATTGAATGAACACAAACTAGTATAGAGATTACCCAGATGGCAACCCTAACCAAAGCATTTCCCAGTTCCATTTTAGAAAGTGCATTTGGTTGTGGTAGCTATTTGAATGGAAACGTCTCATCCTAATGTTGAAACCTCTTTGGCTAGACAGTCAAGTGCTCTCTAAGCCTTTAGGTGGCAGTGTTTTGCATAAGGAGGAGTGATGGGCCATTCAGGCAGTGACGACACCAATTCCAGAATCGTTTGCTGGCCATTGTGAAGATTCCAAAACATTATGATGTCACAGTTGGGGGTGGGACTGGACTCCGTGGATCTACCATTTAAGCTGAACAAATTCTGACTAGACACACCACCTGCTTGTGGGAGGACAGAGGAGTCCTGCAGCTAAACGCATCGTCAGAGTGAGTAAGAGGGCCCTATCGGAAGGGGCGCAACTTATATCTTTTGGTTAAGTCATTATCATTACCCTAACTTTAGCATTGACTTGACATTATTTCAGTAAGTGCTACTTGTTGGGGTAGTTCTGTTTGACACATGCTACTTTGGAGAACACCAGGTTTGCTAGAAACACACTCTGATCACTTCAACGTCTGATTTCAGTGATAGTTACACGTTAGCTTTAGCAACTCTCTTTTGCCAAGTAATAGAAAGTGCTATTAAGTTGGGGAATATTTCTCAACGAATTGACCTCAGCCTTTGTAAAGAAGATTTATTTTCAACACAACTTTCTTTATACACCTTCTAAAGGTGTGACGTGTCACTAGAATTACCCTAATATGAGCATTGACTTGACCTCTGAATGCAGTAAGTGCTTCTTGTTGGGGTAGTTTTGCTGACTTTAGCACATCGGAAGACTCCAGGATTAATAATGGCTGTTGGTGAAAATATCAGGATCACCTTGAATGAAGCATCATTTGACTCCACTTTTCACAAGTTCTTCTCTTTGGGGTAATGTTGGCTGTGACAAAGTAATCCAGCTGTTTTCTATTTCAATCATTTATTTTCCAGTCTGTCAGTAAGCTATACGAGTCACACTTCAACTTTAGCAACTGTCTTTTACCATGTCATAGAAAGTGCTATCAAGTTGTGGTATGAATCTGTATTGAATGAACACAAACTAGTATAAAGATTACCCAGATGGCAACCCTAACCAAAGCATTTCCCAGTTCCATTTTAGAAAGTGCATTTGGTTGTGGTAGCTATTGAATGGAAACGTCTCATCCTAATGTTGAAACCTCTTTGTCTAGACAGTCAAGTGCTCTCTAAGCCTTTAGGTGGCAGTGTTTTGCATAAGGAGGAGTGATGGGCCATTCAGGCAGTGACGACACCAATTCCAGAATCGTTTGCTGGCCATTGTGAAGATTCCAAAACATTATGATGTCACAGTTGGGGGTGGGACTGGACTCCGTGGATCTACCATTTAAGCTGAACAAATTCTGACTAGACACACCACCTGCTTGTGGGAGGACAGAGGAGTCCTGCAGCTAAACGCATCGTCAGAGTGAGTAAGAGGGCCCTATCGGAAGGGGCGCAACTTATATCTTTTGGTTAAGTCATTATCATTACCCTAACTTTAGCATTGACTTGACATTATTTCAGTAAGTGCTACTTGTTGGGGTAGTTCTGTTTGACACATGCTACTTTGGAGAACACCAGGTTTGCTAGAAACACACTCTGATCACTTCAACGTCTGATTTCAGTGATAGTTACACGTTAGCTTTAGCAACTCTCTTTTGCCAAGTAATAGAAAGTGCTATTAAGTTGGGGAATATTTCTCAACGAATTGACCTCAGCCTTTGTAAAGAAGATTTATTTTCAACACAACTTTCTTTATACACCTTCTAAAGGTGTGACGTGTCACTAGAATTACCCTAATATGAGCATTGACTTGACCTCTGAATGCAGTAAGTGCTTCTTGTTGGGGTAGTTTTGCTGACTTTAGCACATCGGAAGACTCCAGGATTAATAATGGCTGTTGGTGAAAATATCAGGATCACCTTGAATGAAGCATCATTTGACTCCACTTTTCACAAGTTCTTCTCTTTGGGGTAATGTTGGCTGTGACAAAGTAATCCAGCTGTTTTCTATTTCAATAATTTATTTTCCAGTCTGTCAGTAAGCTATACGAGTCACACTTCAACTTTAGCAACTGTCTTTTACCATGTCATAGAAAGTGCTATCAAGTTGTGGTATGAATCTGTATTGAATGAACACAAACTAGTATAAAGATTACCCAGATGGCAACCCCAACCAAAGCATTTCCCAGTTCCATTTTAGAAAGTGCATTTGGTTGTGGTAGCTATTGAATGGAAACGTCTCATCCTAATGTTGAAACATCTTTGGCTAGACAGTCAAGTGCTCTCTAAGCCTTTAGGTGGCAGTGTTTTGCATAAGGAGGAGTGCTGGGCCATTCGTGCAGTAACTACACCAATTCCAGAATCGTTTGCTGGCCATTGTGAAGATTCCAAAACATTATGATGTCACAGTTGGGGGTGGGACTGGACTCCGTGGATCTACCATTTAAGCTGAACAAATTCTGACTAGACACACCACCTGCTTGTGGGAGGACAGAGGAGTCATGCAGCTAAACGCATCGTCAGAGTGAGTAAGAGGGCCCTATCGGAAGGGGCGCAACTTATATCTTTTGGTTAAGTCATTATCATTACCCTAACTTTAGCATTGACTTGACATTATTTCAGTAAGTGCTACTTGTTGGGGTAGTTCTGTTTGACACATGCTACTTTGGAGAACACCAGGTTTGCTAGAAACACACTCTGATCACTTCAACGTCTGATTTCAGTGATAGTTACACGTTAGCTTTAGCAACTCTCTTTTGCCAAGTAATAGAAAGTGCTATTAAGTTGGGGAATATTTCTCAACGAATTGACCTCAGCCTTTGTAAAGAAGATTTATTTTCAACACAACTTTCTTTATACACCTTCTAAAGGTGTGACGTGTCACTAGAATTACCCTAATATGAGCATTGACTTGACCTCTGAATGCAGTAAGTGCTTCTTGTTGGGGTAGTTTTGCTGACTTTAGCACATCGGAAGACTCCAGGATTAATAATGGCTGTTGGTGAAAATATCAGGATCACCTTGAATGAAGCATCATTTGACTCCACTTTTCACAAGTTCTTCTCTTTGGGGTAATGTTGGCTGTGACAAAGTAATCCAGCTGTTTTCTATTTCAATCATTTATTTTCCAGTCTGTCAGTAAGCTATACGAGTCACACTTCAACTTTAGCAACTGTCTTTTACCATGTCATAGAAAGTGCTATCAAGTTGTGGTATGAAACTGTATTGAATGAACACAAACTAGTATAGAGATTACCCAGATGGCAACCCTAACCAAAGCATTTCCCAGTTCCATTTTAGAAAGTGCATTTGGTTGTGGTAGCTATTTGAATGGAAACGTCTCATCCTAATGTTGAAACATCTTTGGCTAGACAGTCAAGTGCTCTCTAAGCCTTTAGGTGGCAGTGTTTTGCATAAGGAGGAGTGATGGGCCATTCAGGCAGTGACGACACCAATTCCAGAATCGTTTGCTGGCCATTGTGAAGATTCCAAAACATTATGATGTCACAGTTGGGGGTGGGACTGGACTCCGTGGATCTACCATTTAAGCTGAACAAATTCTGACTAGACACACCACCTGCTTGTGGGAGGACAGAGGAGTCCTGCAGCTAAACGCATCGTCAGAGTGAGTAAGAGGGCCCTATCGGAAGGGGCGCAACTTATATCTTTTGGTTAAGTCATTATCATTACCCTAACTTTAGCATTGACTTGACATTATTTCAGTAAGTGCTACTTGTTGGGGTAGTTCTGTTTGACACATGCTACTTTGGAGAACACCAGGTTTGCTAGAAACACACTCTGATCACTTCAACGTCTGATTTCAGTGATAGTTACACGTTAGCTTTAGCAACTCTCTTTTGCCAAGTAATAGAAAGTGCTATTAAGTTGGGGAATATTTCTCAACGAATTGACCTCAGCCTTTGTAAAGAAGATTTATTTTCAACACAACTTTCTTTATACACCTTCTAAAGGTGTGACGTGTCACTAGAATTACCCTAATATGAGCATTGACTTGACCTCTGAATGCAGTAAGTGCTTCTTGTTGGGGTAGTTTTGCTGACTTTAGCACATCGGAAGACTCCAGGATTAATAATGGCTGTTGGTGAAAATATCAGGATCACCTTGAATGAAGCATCATTTGACTCCACTTTTCACAAGTTCTTCTCTTTGGGGTAATGTTGGCTGTGACAAAGTAATCCAGCTGTTTTCTATTTCAATCATTTATTTTCCAGTCTGTCAGTAAGCTATACGAGTCACACTTCAACTTTAGCAACTGTCTTTTACCATGTCATAGAAAGTGCTATCAAGTTGTGGTATGAATCTGTATTGAATGAACACAAACTAGTATAAAGATTACCCAGATGGCAACCCTAACCAAAGCATTTCCCAGTTCCATTTTAGAAAGTGCATTTGGTTGTGGTAGCTATTGAATGGAAACGTCTCATCCTAATGTTGAAACATCTTTGGCTAGACAGTCAAGTGCTCTCTAAGCCTTTAGGTGGCAGTGTTTTGCATAAGGAGGAGTGCTGGGCCATTCGTGCAGTAACGACACCAATTCCAGAATCGTTTGCTGGCCATTGTGAAGATTCCAAAACATTATGATGTCACAGTTGGGGGTGGGACTGGACTCCGTGGATCTACCATTTAAGCTGAACAAATTCTGACTAGACACACCACCTGCTTGTGGGAGGACAGAGGAGTCCTGCAGCTAAACGCATCGTCAGAGTGAGTAAGAGGGCCCTATCGGAAGGGGAGCAACTTATATCTTTTGGTTAAGTCATTATCATTACCCTAACTTTAGCATTGACTTGACATTATTTCAGTAAGTGCTACTTGTTGGGGTAGTTCTGTTTGACACATGCTACTTTGGAGAACACCAGGTTTGCTAGAAACACACTCTGATCACTTCAACGTCTGATTTCAGTGATAGTTACACGTTAGCTTTAGCAACTCTCTTTTGCCAAGTAATAGAAAGTGCTATTAAGTTGGGGAATATTTCTCAACGAATTGACCTCAGCCTTTGTAAAGAAGATTTATTTTCAACACAACTTTCTTTATACACCTTCTAAAGGTGTGACGTGTCACTAGAATTACCCTAATATGAGCATTGACTTGACCTCTGAATGCAGTAAGTGCTTCTTGTTGGGGTAGTTTTGCTGACTTTAGCACATCGGAAGACTCCAGGATTAATAATGGCTGTTGGTGAAAATATCAGGATCACCTTGAATGAAGCATCATTTGACTCCACTTTTCACAAGTTCTTCTCTTTGGGGTAATGTTAGCTGTGACAAAGTAATCCAGCTATTTTCTATTTCAATCATTTATTTTCCAGTCTGTCAGTAAGCTATACGAGTCACACTTCAACTTTAGCAACTGTCTTTTACCATGTCAT
Organism: Notolepis coatsorum; assembly: GCF_963971535.1. Lineage (NCBI taxonomy): Eukaryota > Metazoa > Chordata > Actinopteri > Aulopiformes > Paralepididae > Notolepis > Notolepis coatsorum. The sequence goes on from NC_140173.1 coordinate 72,572,839, forward strand.
AGAAAGTGCTATCAAGTTGTGGTATAAATCTGTATTGAATGAACACAAACTAGTATAAAGATTACCCAGATGGCAACCCTAACCAAAGCATTTCCCAGTTCCATTTTAGAAAGTGCATTTGGTTGTGGTAGCTATTTGAATGGAAACGTCTCATCCTAATGTTGAAACATCTTTGGCTAGACAGTCAAGTGCTCTCTAAGCCTTTAGGTGGCAGTGTTTTGCATAAGGAGGAGTGATGGGCCATTCAGGCAGTAACGACACCAATTCCAGAATCGTTTGCTGGCCATTGTGAAGATTCCAAAACATTATGATTTCACAGTTGGGGGTGGGACTGGACTCCGTGGATGTACCATTTAAGCTGAACAAACACACCACCTGCTTGTGGGAGGACAGAGGAGTCCTGCAGCTAAACGCATCATCAGAGTGAGTAAGAGGGCCCTATCGGAAGGGGCGCAACTTATATCTTTTGGTTAAGTCATTATCATTACCCTAACTTTAGCATTGACTTGACATTATTTCAGTAAGTGCTACTTGTTGGGGTAGTTCTGTTTGACACATGCTACTATGGAAAACACCAGGTTTGCTAGAAACACACTCTGATCACTTCAACGTCTGATTTCAGTGATAGTTACACGTTAGCTTTAGCAACTCTCTTTTGCCAAGTAATAGAAAGTGCTATTAAGTTGGGGAATATTTCTCAACGAATTGACCTCAGCCTTTGTAAAGAAGATTTAATTTCAACACAACTTTCTTTATACACCTTCTAAAGGTGTGACGTGTCACTAGAATTACCCTAATATGAGCATTGACTTGACCTCTGAATGCAGTAAGTGCTTCTTGTTGGGGTAGTTTTGCTGACTTTAGCACATCGGAAGACTCCAGGATTAATAATGGCTGTTGGTGAAAATATCAGGATCACCTTGAATTAAGCATCATTTGACTCCACTTTTCACAAGTTCTTCTCTTTGGGGTAATGTTGGCTGTAACAAAGTAAGCTAGCTGTTTTCGATTTAAATCGGTTATTTTTCAGTCAGTAAGCAATACGAGTCACACTTCAACTTTAGCAACTGTCTTTTACCATGTCATAGAAAGTGCTATCAAGTTGTGGTATGAATCTGTATTGAATGAACACAAACTAGTATAAAGATTACCCAGATGGCAACCCTAACCAAAGCATTTCCCAGTTCCATTGTATAAAGTGCATTTTGTTGTGGTAGCTATTGAATGGAAACGTCTCATCTAATGTTGAAACATCTTTGGCTAGACAGTCAAGTGCTCTCTAAGCCTTTAGGTGGCAGTGTTTTGCATAAGGAGGAGTGATGGGCCATTCAGGCAGTGACGACACCAATTCCAGAATCGTTTGCTGGCCATTGTGAAGATTCCAGAACATTATGATGTCACAGTTGGGAGTGGGACTGGACTCCGTGGATCTACCATTTAAGCTGAACAAATTCTGACTAGACACACCACCTGCTTGTGGGAGGACAGAGGAGTCCTGCAGCTAAACGCATCGTCAGAGTGAGTAAGAGGGCCCTATCGGAAGGGGCGCAACTTATATCTTTTGGTTAAGTCATTATCATTACCCTAACTTTAGCATTGACTTGACATTATTTCAGTAAGTGCTACTTGTTGGGGTAGTTCTGTTTGACACATGCTACTTTGCAGAACACCAGGTTTGCTAGAAACACACTCTGATCACTTCAACGTCTGATTTCAGTGATAGTTACATGTTAGCTTTAGCAACTCTCTTTTGCCAAGTAATAGAAAGTGCTATCAAGTTGTGGTATGAATCTGTATTGAATGAACACAAACTAGTATAAAGATTACCCAGATGGCAACCCTAACCAAAGCATTTCCCAGTTCCATTTTAGAACGTGCATTTTGTTGTGGTAGCTATTGAATGGAAACGTCTCATCCTAATGTTGAAACCGCTTTGTCTAGAAAGTCAAGTGCTCTCTAAGCCTTTAGGTGGCAGTGTTTTGCATAAGGAGGAGTGCTGGGCCATTCGTGCAGTAACGACACCAATTCCAGAATCGTTTGCTGGCCACTGTGAAGATTCCAAAACATTATGATGTCACAGTTGGGGGTGGGACTGGACTCTGTGGATCTACCATTTAAGCTGAACAAATTCTGACTAGACACACCACCTGCTTGTGGGAGGACAGAGGAGTCCTGCAGCTAAACGCATCGTCAGAGTGAGTAAGAGGGCCCTATCGGAAGGGGCGCAACTTATATCTTTTGGTTAAGTCATTATCATTACCCTAACTTTAGCATTGACTTGACATTATTTCAGTAAGTGCTACTTGTTGGGGTAGTTCTGTTTGACACATGCTACTATGGAAAACACCAGGTTTGCTAGAAACACACTCTGATCACTTCAACGTCTGATTTCAGTGATAGTTACACGTTAGCTTTAGCAACTCTCTTTTGCCAAGTAATAGAAAGTGCTATTAAGTTGGGGAATATTTCTCAACGAATTGACCTCAGCCTTTGTAAAGAAGATTTATTTTCAACACAACTTTCTTTATACACCTTCTAAAGGTGTGACGTGTCACTAGAATTACCCTAATATGAGCATTGACTTGACCTCTGAATGCAGTAAGTGCTTCTTGTTGGGGTAGTTTTGCTGACTTTAGCACATTGGAAGACTCCAGGATTAATAATTGCTGTTGATGAAAACATCAGGATCACCTTGAATTAAGCATCATTTGACTCCACTTTTCACAAGTTCTTCTCTTTGGGGTAATGTTGGCTGTGACAAAGTAATCCAGCTGTTTTCTATTTCAATCATTTATTTTCCAGTCTGTCAGTAAGCTATACGAGTCACACTTCAACTTTAGCAACTGTCTTTTACCATGTCATAGAAAGTGCTATCAAGTTGTGGTATGAATCTGTATTGAATGAACACAAACTAGTATAAAGATTACCCAGATGGCAACCCTAACCAAAGCATTTCCCAGTTCCATTTTAGAAAGTGCATTTGGTTGTGGTAGCTATTGAATGGAAACGTCTCATCCTAATGTTGAAACCTCTTTGTCTAGACAGTCAAGTGCTCTCTAAGCCTTTAGGTGGCAGTGTTTTGCATAAGGAGGAGTGATGGGCCATTCAGGCAGTGACGACACCAATTCCAGAATCGTTTGCTGGCCATTGTGAAGATTCCAAAACATTATGATGTCACAGTTGGGGGTGGGACTGGACTCCGTGGATCTACCATTTAAGCTGAACAAATTCTGACTAGACACACCACCTGCTTGTGGGAGGACAGAGGAGTCCTGCAGCTAAACGCATCGTCAGAGTGAGTAAGAGGGCCCTATCGGAAGGGGCGCAACTTATATCTTTTGGTTAAGTCATTATCATTACCCTAACTTTAGCATTGACTTGACATTATTTCAGTAAGTGCTACTTGTTGGGGTAGTTCTGTTTGACACATGCTACTTTGGAGAACACCAGGTTTGCTAGAAACACACTCTGATCACTTCAACGTCTGATTTCAGTGATAGTTACACGTTAGCTTTAGCAACTCTCTTTTGCCAAGTAATAGAAAGTGCTATTAAGTTGGGGAATATTTCTCAACGAATTGACCTCAGCCTTTGTAAAGAAGATTTATTTTCAACACAACTTTCTTTATACACCTTCTAAAGGTGTGACGTGTCACTAGAATTACCCTAATATGAGCATTGACTTGACCTCTGAATGCAGTAAGTGCTTCTTGTTGGGGTAGTTTTGCTGACTTTAGCACATCGGAAGACTCCAGGATTAATAATGGCTGTTGGTGAAAATATCAGGATCACCTTGAATGAAGCATCATTTGACTCCACTTTTCACAAGTTCTTCTCTTTGGGGTAATGTTGGCTGTGACAAAGTAATCCAGCTGTTTTCTATTTCAATCATTTATTTTCCAGTCTGTCAGTAAGCTATACGAGTCACACTTCAACTTTAGCAACTGTCTTTTACCATGTCATAGAAAGTGCTATCAAGTTGTGGTATGAAACTGTATTGAATGAACACAAACTAGTATAGAGATTACCCAGATGGCAACCCTAACCAAAGCATTTCCCAGTTCCATTTTAGAAAGTGCATTTGGTTGTGGTAGCTATTTGAATGGAAACGTCTCATCCTAATGTTGAAACATCTTTGGCTAGACAGTCAAGTGCTCTCTAAGCCTTTAGGTGGCAGTGTTTTGCATAAGGAGGAGTGATGGGCCATTCAGGCAGTGACGACACCAATTCCAGAATCGTTTGCTGGCCATTGTGAAGATTCCAAAACATTATGATGTCACAGTTGGGGGTGGGACTGGACTCCGTGGATCTACCATTTAAGCTGAACAAATTCTGACTAGACACACCACCTGCTTGTGGGAGGACAGAGGAGTCCTGCAGCTAAACGCATCGTCAGAGTGAGTAAGAGGGCCCTATCGGAAGGGGCGCAACTTATATCTTTTGGTTAAGTCATTATCATTACCCTAACTTTAGCATTGACTTGACATTATTTCAGTAAGTGCTACTTGTTGGGGTAGTTCTGTTTGACACATGCTACTTTGGAGAACACCAGGTTTGCTAGAAACACACTCTGATCACTTCAACGTCTGATTTCAGTGATAGTTACACGTTAGCTTTAGCAACTCTCTTTTGCCAAGTAATAGAAAGTGCTATTAAGTTGGGGAATATTTCTCAACGAATTGACCTCAGCCTTTGTAAAGAAGATTTATTTTCAACACAACTTTCTTTATACACCTTCTAAAGGTGTGACGTGTCACTAGAATTACCCTAATATGAGCATTGACTTGACCTCTGAATGCAGTAAGTGCTTCTTGTTGGGGTAGTTTTGCTGACTTTAGCACATCGGAAGACTCCAGGATTAATAATGGCTGTTGGTGAAAATATCAGGATCACCTTGAATGAAGCATCATTTGACTCCACTTTTCACAAGTTCTTCTCTTTGGGGTAATGTTGGCTGTGACAAAGTAATCCAGCTGTTTTCTATTTCAATCATTTATTTTCCAGTCTGTCAGTAAGCTATACGAGTCACACTTCAACTTTAGCAACTGTCTTTTACCATGTCATAGAAAGTGCTATCAAGTTGTGGTATGAATCTGTATTGAATGAACACAAACTAGTATAAAGATTACCCAGATGGCAACCCTAACCAAAGCATTTCCCAGTTCCATTTTAGAAAGTGCATTTGGTTGTGGTAGCTATTGAATGGAAACGTCTCATCCTAATGTTGAAACATCTTTGGCTAGACAGTCAAGTGCTCTCTAAGCCTTTAGGTGGCAGTGTTTTGCATAAGGAGGAGTGCTGGGCCATTCGTGCAGTAACGACACCAATTCCAGAATCGTTTGCTGGCCATTGTGAAGATTCCAAAACATTATGATGTCACAGTTGGGGGTGGGACTGGACTCCGTGGATCTACCATTTAAGCTGAACAAATTCTGACTAGACACACCACCTGCTTGTGGGAGGACAGAGGAGTCCTGCAGCTAAACGCATCGTCAGAGTGAGTAAGAGGGCCCTATCGGAAGGGGAGCAACTTATATCTTTTGGTTAAGTCATTATCATTACCCTAACTTTAGCATTGACTTGACATTATTTCAGTAAGTGCTACTTGTTGGGGTAGTTCTGTTTGACACATGCTACTTTGGAGAACACCAGGTTTGCTAGAAACACACTCTGATCACTTCAACGTCTGATTTCAGTGATAGTTACACGTTAGCTTTAGCAACTCTCTTTTGCCAAGTAATAGAAAGTGCTATTAAGTTGGGGAATATTTCTCAACGAATTGACCTCAGCCTTTGTAAAGAAGATTTATTTTCAACACAACTTTCTTTATACACCTTCTAAAGGTGTGACGTGTCACTAGAATTACCCTAATATGAGCATTGACTTGACCTCTGAATGCAGTAAGTGCTTCTTGTTGGGGTAGTTTTGCTGACTTTAGCACATCGGAAGACTCCAGGATTAATAATGGCTGTTGGTGAAAATATCAGGATCACCTTGAATGAAGCATCATTTGACTCCACTTTTCACAAGTTCTTCTCTTTGGGGTAATGTTGGCTGTGACAAAGTAATCCAGCTGTTTTCTATTTCAATCATTTATTTTCCAGTCTGTCAGTAAGCTATACGAGTCACACTTCAACTTTAGCAACTGTCTTTTACCTTGTCATAGAAAGTGCTATCAAGTTGTGGTATGAATCTGTATTGAATGAACACAAACTAGTATAAAGATTACCCAGATGGCAACCCTAACCAAAGCATTTCCCAGTTCCATTTTAGAAAGTGCATTTGGTTGTGGTAGCTATTGAATGGAAACGTCTCATCCTAATGTTGAAACATCTTTGGCTAGACAGTCAAGTGCTCTCTAAGCCTTTAGGTGGCAGTGTTTTGCATAAGGAGGAGTGCTGGGCCATTCGTGCAGTAACGACACCAATTCCAGAATCGTTTGCTGGCCATTGTGAAGATTCCAAAACATTATGATGTCACAGTTGGGGGTGGGACTGGACTCCGTGGATCTACCATTTAAGCTGAACAAATTCTGACTAGACACACCACCTGCTTGTGGGAGGACAGAGGAGTCCTGCAGCTAAACGCATCGTCAGAGTGAGTAAGAGGGCCCTATCGGAAGGGGAGCAACTTATATCTTTTGGTTAAGTCATTATCATTACCCTAACTTTAGCATTGACTTGACATTATTTCAGTAAGTGCTACTTGTTGGGGTAGTTCTGTTTGACACATGCTACTTTGGAGAACACCAGGTTTGCTAGAAACACACTCTGATCACTTCAACGTCTGATTTCAGTGATAGTTACACGTTAGCTTTAGCAACTCTCTTTTGCCAAGTAATAGAAAGTGCTATTAAGTTGGGGAATATTTCTCAACGAATTGACCTCAGCCTTTGTAAAGAAGATTTATTTTCAACACAACTTTCTTTATACACCTTCTAAAGGTGTGACGTGTCACTAGAATTACCCTAATATGAGCATTGACTTGACCTCTGAATGCAGTAAGTGCTTCTTGTTGGGGTAGTTTTGCTGACTTTAGCACATCGGAAGACTCCAGGATTAATAATGGCTGTTGGTGAAAATATCAGGATCACCTTGAATGAAGCATCATTTGACTCCACTTTTCACAAGTTCTTCTCTTTGGGGTAATGTTAGCTGTGACAAAGTAATCCAGCTATTTTCTATTTCAATCATTTATTTTCCAGTCTGTCAGTAAGCTATACGAGTCACACTTCAACTTTAGCAACTGTCTTTTACCATGTCATAGAAAGTGCTATCAAGTTGTGGTATAAATCTGTATTGAATGAACACAAACTAGTATAAAGATTACCCAGATGGCAACCCTAACCAAAGCATTTCCCAGTTCCATTTTAGAAAGTGCATTTGGTTGTGGTAGCTATTTGAATGGAAACGTCTCATCCTAATGTTGAAACATCTTTGGCTAGACAGTCAAGTGCTCTCTAAGCCTTTAGGTGGCAGTGTTTTGCATAAGGAGGAGTGATGGGCCATTCAGGCAGTAACGACACCAATTCCAGAATCGTTTGCTGGCCATTGTGAAGATTCCAAAACATTATGATTTCACAGTTGGGGGTGGGACTGGACTCCGTGGATGTACCATTTAAGCTGAACAAACACACCACCTGCTTGTGGGAGGACAGAGGAGTCCTGCAGCTAAACGCATCATCAGAGTGAGTAAGAGGGCCCTATCGGAAGGGGCGCAACTTATATCTTTTGGTTAAGTCATTATCATTACCCTAACTTTAGCATTGACTTGACATTATTTCAGTAAGTGCTACTTGTTGGGGTAGTTCTGTTTGACACATGCTACTATGGAAAACACCAGGTTTGCTAGAAACACACTCTGATCACTTCAACGTCTGATTTCAGTGATAGTTACACGTTAGCTTTAGCAACTCTCTTTTGCCAAGTAATAGAAAGTGCTATTAAGTTGGGGAATATTTCTCAACGAATTGACCTCAGCCTTTGTAAAGAAGATTTAATTTCAACACAACTTTCTTTATACACCTTCTAAAGGTGTGACGTGTCACTAGAATTACCCTAATATGAGCATTGACTTGACCTCTGAATGCAGTAAGTGCTTCTTGTTGGGGTAGTTTTGCTGACTTTAGCACATCGGAAGACTCCAGGATTAATAATGGCTGTTGGTGAAAATATCAGGATCACCTTGAATTAAGCATCATTTGACTCCACTTTTCACAAGTTCTTCTCTTTGGGGTAATGTTGGCTGTAACAAAGTAAGCTAGCTGTTTTCGATTTAAATCGGTTATTTTTCAGTCAGTAAGCAATACGAGTCACACTTCAACTTTAGCAACTGTCTTTTACCATGTCATAGAAAGTGCTATCAAGTTGTGGTATGAATCTGTATTGAATGAACACAAACTAGTATAAAGATTACCCAGATGGCAACCCTAACCAAAGCATTTCCCAGTTCCATTGTATAAAGTGCATTTTGTTGTGGTAGCTATTGAATGGAAACGTCTCATCTAATGTTGAAACATCTTTGGCTAGACAGTCAAGTGCTCTCTAAGCCTTTAGGTGGCAGTGTTTTGCATAAGGAGGAGTGATGGGCCATTCAGGCAGTGACGACACCAATTCCAGAATCGTTTGCTGGCCATTGTGAAGATTCCAGAACATTATGATGTCACAGTTGGGAGTGGGACTGGACTCCGTGGATCTACCATTTAAGCTGAACAAATTCTGACTAGACACACCACCTGCTTGTGGGAGGACAGAGGAGTCCTGCAGCTAAACGCATCGTCAGAGTGAGTAAGAGGGCCCTATCGGAAGGGGCGCAACTTATATCTTTTGGTTAAGTCATTATCATTACCCTAACTTTAGCATTGACTTGACATTATTTCAGTAAGTGCTACTTGTTGGGGTAGTTCTGTTTGACACATGCTACTTTGCAGAACACCAGGTTTGCTAGAAACACACTCTGATCACTTCAACGTCTGATTTCAGTGATAGTTACATGTTAGCTTTAGCAACTCTCTTTTGCCAAGTAATAGAAAGTGCTATCAAGTTGTGGTATGAATCTGTATTGAATGAACACAAACTAGTATAAAGATTACCCAGATGGCAACCCTAACCAAAGCATTTCCCAGTTCCATTTTAGAACGTGCATTTTGTTGTGGTAGCTATTGAATGGAAACGTCTCATCCTAATGTTGAAACCGCTTTGTCTAGAAAGTCAAGTGCTCTCTAAGCCTTTAGGTGGCAGTGTTTTGCATAAGGAGGAGTGCTGGGCCATTCGTGCAGTAACGACACCAATTCCAGAATCGTTTGCTGGCCACTGTGAAGATTCCAAAACATTATGATGTCACAGTTGGGGGTGGGACTGGACTCTGTGGATCTACCATTTAAGCTGAACAAATTCTGACTAGACACACCACCTGCTTGTGGGAGGACAGAGGAGTCCTGCAGCTAAACGCATCGTCAGAGTGAGTAAGAGGGCCCTATCGGAAGGGGCGCAACTTATATCTTTTGGTTAAGTCATTATCATTACCCTAACTTTAGCATTGACTTGACATTATTTCAGTAAGTGCTACTTGTTGGGGTAGTTCTGTTTGACACATGCTACTATGGAAAACACCAGGTTTGCTAGAAACACACTCTGATCACTTCAACGTCTGATTTCAGTGATAGTTACACGTTAGCTTTAGCAACTCTCTTTTGCCAAGTAATAGAAAGTGCTATTAAGTTGGGGAATATTTCTCAACGAATTGACCTCAGCCTTTGTAAAGAAGATTTATTTTCAACACAACTTTCTTTATACACCTTCTAAAGGTGTGACGTGTCACTAGAATTACCCTAATATGAGCATTGACTTGACCTCTGAATGCAGTAAGTGCTTCTTGTTGGGGTAGTTTTGCTGACTTTAGCACATTGGAAGACTCCAGGATTAATAATTGCTGTTGATGAAAACATCAGGATCACCTTGAATTAAGCATCATTTGACTCCACTTTTCACAAGTTCTTCTCTTTGGGGTAATGTTGGCTGTGACAAAGTAATCCAGCTGTTTTCTATTTCAATCATTTATTTTCCAGTCTGTCAGTAAGCTATACGAGTCACACTTCAACTTTAGCAACTGTCTTTTACCATGTCATAGAAAGTGCTATCAAGTTGTGGTATGAATCTGTATTGAATGAACACAAACTAGTATAAAGATTACCCAGATGGCAACCCTAACCAAAGCATTTCCCAGTTCCATTTTAGAAAGTGCATTTGGTTGTGGTAGCTATTGAATGGAAACGTCTCATCCTAATGTTGAAACCTCTTTGTCTAGACAGTCAAGTGCTCTCTAAGCCTTTAGGTGGCAGTGTTTTGCATAAGGAGGAGTGATGGGCCATTCAGGCAGTGACGACACCAATTCCAGAATCGTTTGCTGGCCATTGTGAAGATTCCAAAACATTATGATGTCACAGTTGGGGGTGGGACTGGACTCCGTGGATCTACCATTTAAGCTGAACAAATTCTGACTAGACACACCACCTGCTTGTGGGAGGACAGAGGAGTCCTGCAGCTAAACGCATCGTCAGAGTGAGTAAGAGGGCCCTATCGGAAGGGGCGCAACTTATATCTTTTGGTTAAGTCATTATCATTACCCTAACTTTAGCATTGACTTGACATTATTTCAGTAAGTGCTACTTGTTGGGGTAGTTCTGTTTGACACATGCTACTTTGGAGAACACCAGGTTTGCTAGAAACACACTCTGATCACTTCAACGTCTGATTTCAGTGATAGTTACACGTTAGCTTTAGCAACTCTCTTTTGCCAAGTAATAGAAAGTGCTATTAAGTTGGGGAATATTTCTCAACGAATTGACCTCAGCCTTTGTAAAGAAGATTTATTTTCAACACAACTTTCTTTATACACCTTCTAAAGGTGTGACGTGTCACTAGAATTACCCTAATATGAGCATTGACTTGACCTCTGAATGCAGTAAGTGCTTCTTGTTGGGGTAGTTTTGCTGACTTTAGCACATCGGAAGACTCCAGGATTAATAATGGCTGTTGGTGAAAATATCAGGATCACCTTGAATGAAGCATCATTTGACTCCACTTTTCACAAGTTCTTCTCTTTGGGGTAATGTTGGCTGTGACAAAGTAATCCAGCTGTTTTCTATTTCAATCATTTATTTTCCAGTCTGTCAGTAAGCTATACGAGTCACACTTCAACTTTAGCAACTGTCTTTTACCATGTCATAGAAAGTGCTATCAAGTTGTGGTATGAAACTGTATTGAATGAACACAAACTAGTATAGAGATTACCCAGATGGCAACCCTAACCAAAGCATTTCCCAGTTCCATTTTAGAAAGTGCATTTGGTTGTGGTAGCTATTTGAATGGAAACGTCTCATCCTAATGTTGAAACATCTTTGGCTAGACAGTCAAGTGCTCTCTAAGCCTTTAGGTGGCAGTGTTTTGCATAAGGAGGAGTGATGGGCCATTCAGGCAGTGACGACACCAATTCCAGAATCGTTTGCTGGCCATTGTGAAGATTCCAAAACATTATGATGTCACAGTTGGGGGTGGGACTGGACTCCGTGGATCTACCATTTAAGCTGAACAAATTCTGACTAGACACACCACCTGCTTGTGGGAGGACAGAGGAGTCCTGCAGCTAAACGCATCGTCAGAGTGAGTAAGAGGGCCCTATCGGAAGGGGCGCAACTTATATCTTTTGGTTAAGTCATTATCATTACCCTAACTTTAGCATTGACTTGACATTATTTCAGTAAGTGCTACTTGTTGGGGTAGTTCTGTTTGACACATGCTACTTTGGAGAACACCAGGTTTGCTAGAAACACACTCTGATCACTTCAACGTCTGATTTCAGTGATAGTTACACGTTAGCTTTAGCAACTCTCTTTTGCCAAGTAATAGAAAGTGCTATTAAGTTGGGGAATATTTCTCAACGAATTGACCTCAGCCTTTGTAAAGAAGATTTATTTTCAACACAACTTTCTTTATACACCTTCTAAAGGTGTGACGTGTCACTAGAATTACCCTAATATGAGCATTGACTTGACCTCTGAATGCAGTAAGTGCTTCTTGTTGGGGTAGTTTTGCTGACTTTAGCACATCGGAAGACTCCAGGATTAATAATGGCTGTTGGTGAAAATATCAGGATCACCTTGAATGAAGCATCATTTGACTCCACTTTTCACAAGTTCTTCTCTTTGGGGTAATGTTGGCTGTGACAAAGTAATCCAGCTGTTTTCTATTTCAATCATTTATTTTCCAGTCTGTCAGTAAGCTATACGAGTCACACTTCAACTTTAGCAACTGTCTTTTACCATGTCATAGAAAGTGCTATCAAGTTGTGGTATGAATCTGTATTGAATGAACACAAACTAGTATAAAGATTACCCAGATGGCAACCCTAACCAAAGCATTTCCCAGTTCCATTTTAGAAAGTGCATTTGGTTGTGGTAGCTATTGAATGGAAACGTCTCATCCTAATGTTGAAACATCTTTGGCTAGACAGTCAAGTGCTCTCTAAGCCTTTAGGTGGCAGTGTTTTGCATAAGGAGGAGTGCTGGGCCATTCGTGCAGTAACGACACCAATTCCAGAATCGTTTGCTGGCCATTGTGAAGATTCCAAAACATTATGATGTCACAGTTGGGGGTGGGACTGGACTCCGTGGATCTACCATTTAAGCTGAACAAATTCTGACTAGACACACCACCTGCTTGTGGGAGGACAGAGGAGTCCTGCAGCTAAACGCATCGTCAGAGTGAGTAAGAGGGCCCTATCGGAAGGGGAGCAACTTATATCTTTTGGTTAAGTCATTATCATTACCCTAACTTTAGCATTGACTTGACATTATTTCAGTAAGTGCTACTTGTTGGGGTAGTTCTGTTTGACACATGCTACTTTGGAGAACACCAGGTTTGCTAGAAACACACTCTGATCACTTCAACGTCTGATTTCAGTGATAGTTACACGTTAGCTTTAGCAACTCTCTTTTGCCAAGTAATAGAAAGTGCTATTAAGTTGGGGAATATTTCTCAACGAATTGACCTCAGCCTTTGTAAAGAAGATTTATTTTCAACACAACTTTCTTTATACACCTTCTAAAGGTGTGACGTGTCACTAGAATTACCCTAATATGAGCATTGACTTGACCTCTGAATGCAGTAAGTGCTTCTTGTTGGGGTAGTTTTGCTGACTTTAGCACATCGGAAGACTCCAGGATTAATAATGGCTGTTGGTGAAAATATCAGGATCACCTTGAATGAAGCATCATTTGACTCCACTTTTCACAAGTTCTTCTCTTTGGGGTAATGTTAGCTGTGACAAAGTAATCCAGCTATTTTCTATTTCAATCATTTATTTTCCAGTCTGTCAGTAAGCTATACGAGTCACACTTCAACTTTAGCAACTGTCTTTTACCATGTCATAGAAAGTGCTATCAAGTTGTGGTATAAATCTGTATTGAATGAACACAAACTAGTATAAAGATTACCCAGATGGCAACCCTAACCAAAGCATTTCCCAGTTCCATTTTAGAAAGTGCATTTGGTTGTGGTAGCTATTTGAATGGAAACGTCTCATCCTAATGTTGAAACATCTTTGGCTAGACAGTCAAGTGCTCTCTAAGCCTTTAGGTGGCAGTGTTTTGCATAAGGAGGAGTGATGGGCCATTCAGGCAGTAACGACACCAATTCCAGAATCGTTTGCTGGCCATTGTGAAGATTCCAAAACATTATGATTTCACAGTTGGGGGTGGGACTGGACTCCGTGGATGTACCATTTAAGCTGAACAAACACACCACCTGCTTGTGGGAGGACAGAGGAGTCCTGCAGCTAAACGCATCATCAGAGTGAGTAAGAGGGCCCTATCGGAAGGGGCGCAACTTATATCTTTTGGTTAAGTCATTATCATTACCCTAACTTTAGCATTGACTTGACATTATTTCAGTAAGTGCTACTTGTTGGGGTAGTTCTGTTTGACACATGCTACTATGGAAAACACCAGGTTTGCTAGAAACACACTCTGATCACTTCAACGTCTGATTTCAGTGATAGTTACACGTTAGCTTTAGCAACTCTCTTTTGCCAAGTAATAGAAAGTGCTATTAAGTTGGGGAATATTTCTCAACGAATTGACCTCAGCCTTTGTAAAGAAGATTTAATTTCAACACAACTTTCTTTATACACCTTCTAAAGGTGTGACGTGTCACTAGAATTACCCTAATATGAGCATTGACTTGACCTCTGAATGCAGTAAGTGCTTCTTGTTGGGGTAGTTTTGCTGACTTTAGCACATCGGAAGACTCCAGGATTAATAATGGCTGTTGGTGAAAATATCAGGATCACCTTGAATTAAGCATCATTTGACTCCACTTTTCACAAGTTCTTCTCTTTGGGGTAATGTTGGCTGTAACAAAGTAAGCTAGCTGTTTTCGATTTAAATCGGTTATTTTTCAGTCAGTAAGCAATACGAGTCACACTTCAACTTTAGCAACTGTCTTTTACCATGTCATAGAAAGTGCTATCAAGTTGTGGTATGAATCTGTATTGAATGAACACAAACTAGTATAAAGATTACCCAGATGGCAACCCTAACCAAAGCATTTCCCAGTTCCATTGTATAAAGTGCATTTTGTTGTGGTAGCTATTGAATGGAAACGTCTCATCTAATGTTGAAACATCTTTGGCTAGACAGTCAAGTGCTCTCTAAGCCTTTAGGTGGCAGTGTTTTGCATAAGGAGGAGTGATGGGCCATTCAGGCAGTGACGACACCAATTCCAGAATCGTTTGCTGGCCATTGTGAAGATTCCAGAACATTATGATGTCACAGTTGGGAGTGGGACTGGACTCCGTGGATCTACCATTTAAGCTGAACAAATTCTGACTAGACACACCACCTGCTTGTGGGAGGACAGAGGAGTCCTGCAGCTAAACGCATCGTCAGAGTGAGTAAGAGGGCCCTATCGGAAGGGGCGCAACTTATATCTTTTGGTTAAGTCATTATCATTACCCTAACTTTAGCATTGACTTGACATTATTTCAGTAAGTGCTACTTGTTGGGGTAGTTCTGTTTGACACATGCTACTTTGCAGAACACCAGGTTTGCTAGAAACACACTCTGATCACTTCAACGTCTGATTTCAGTGATAGTTACATGTTAGCTTTAGCAACTCTCTTTTGCCAAGTAATAGAAAGTGCTATCAAGTTGTGGTATGAATCTGTATTGAATGAACACAAACTAGTATAAAGATTACCCAGATGGCAACCCTAACCAAAGCATTTCCCAGTTCCATTTTAGAACGTGCATTTTGTTGTGGTAGCTATTGAATGGAAACGTCTCATCCTAATGTTGAAACCGCTTTGTCTAGAAAGTCAAGTGCTCTCTAAGCCTTTAGGTGGCAGTGTTTTGCATAAGGAGGAGTGCTGGGCCATTCGTGCAGTAACGACACCAATTCCAGAATCGTTTGCTGGCCACTGTGAAGATTCCAAAACATTATGATGTCACAGTTGGGGGTGGGACTGGACTCTGTGGATCTACCATTTAAGCTGAACAAATTCTGACTAGACACACCACCTGCTTGTGGGAGGACAGAGGAGTCCTGCAGCTAAACGCATCGTCAGAGTGAGTAAGAGGGCCCTATCGGAAGGGGCGCAACTTATATCTTTTGGTTAAGTCATTATCATTACCCTAACTTTAGCATTGACTTGACATTATTTCAGTAAGTGCTACTTGTTGGGGTAGTTCTGTTTGACACATGCTACTATGGAAAACACCAGGTTTGCTAGAAACACACTCTGATCACTTCAACGTCTGATTTCAGTGATAGTTACACGTTAGCTTTAGCAACTCTCTTTTGCCAAGTAATAGAAAGTGCTATTAAGTTGGGGAATATTTCTCAACGAATTGACCTCAGCCTTTGTAAAGAAGATTTATTTTCAACACAACTTTCTTTATACACCTTCTAAAGGTGTGACGTGTCACTAGAATTACCCTAATATGAGCATTGACTTGACCTCTGAATGCAGTAAGTGCTTCTTGTTGGGGTAGTTTTGCTGACTTTAGCACATTGGAAGACTCCAGGATTAATAATTGCTGTTGATGAAAACATCAGGATCACCTTGAATTAAGCATCATTTGACTCCACTTTTCACAAGTTCTTCTCTTTGGGGTAATGTTGGCTGTAACAAAGTAAGCTAGCTGTGGACCCAACTGTCTTTCACCAGGTCATACAAAGTGCTATCAAGTTGTGGTATGACTCTGAATTGAATGAACACAAACCAGGTAGCTGTTGTGGTAGCTATTGAATGGAAACGTCTCATCCTAATGTTGAAACCTCTTTGTCTAGACAGTCAAGTGCTCTCTAAGCCTTTGGGTGGCAGTGTTTTGCATAAGGAGGAGTGCTGGGCTATTCATGCAGTAACGACACCAATTCCAGAACCGTTTGCTGGCCATTGTGAAGATCCAGAACATTATGATGTCACAGTTGGGGGTGGGACTGGACTCCGTGGATCTACCATTTAAGCTGAACAAATTCTGACTAGACACACCACCTGCTTGTGGGAGAACAGAGGAGTCCTGCTGAACGCATTGTCAGAGTGAGTAAGAGGGCCCTATCGGAAGGGGAGCAACTTATATCTTTTGGTTAAGTCATTATCATTACCCTAACTTGTGTGACTTGACATGATTTCAGTAAGTGCTACTTGTTGGGGTAGTTCTGTTTGACACATGCTACTTTGGAGAACACCAGGTTTGCTGGAAACACACTCTGATCACTTCAACGTCTGATTTCAGTGAGAGTTACACTTTAGCTTTAGCAACTCTCTTTTGCCAGGTAATAGAAAGTGCTATTAAGTTGGCCAGTTGGGGTATATTTATCAACTAATTGACCTCAGCCTTTGTAAAGAAGATTTAATTTCAACACAACTTTCTTTATACACCTTCTAAAGGTGTGACGTGTCACTAGAATTACCCTAATATGAGCATTGACTTGACCTCTGAATGCAGTAAGTGCTTCTTGTTGGGGTAGTTTTGCTGACTTTAGCACATTGGAAGACTCTAGGATTAATAATGGCTGTTGATGAAAACATCAGGATCACTTTGAATTAAGCATCATTTGACTCCACTTTTCACAAGTTCTTCTCTTTGGGGTAATGTTGGCTGTAACAAAGTAAGCTAGCTGTTTTCGATTTAAATCGGTTATTTTTCAGTCTGTCAGTAAGCAATACGAGTCACACTTCAACTTTAGCAACTGTCTTTCACCAGGTCATACAAAGTGCTATCAAGTTGTGGTATGACTCTGAATTGAATGAACACAAACCAGTATAAAGATTACCCTGATGGCAACTCTAACCAAAGCATTTCCCAGGTCCATTGTATAAAGTGCATTTTGTTGTGGTAGCTATTGAATGGAAACGTCTCATCTAATGTTGAAACCTCTTTGTCTAGAAAGTCATGTGCTCTCTAAGCCTTTAGGTGGCAGTGTTTTGCATAAGGAGTAGTGATGGGCTATTCAGGCAGTAACGACACCAATTCCAGAATCGTTTGCTGGCCATTGTGAAGATTCCAAAACATTATGATGTCACAGTTGGGGGTGGGACTGGACTCCGTGGATCTACCATTTAAGCTGAACAAATTCTGACTAGACACACCACCTGCTTGTGGGAGGACAGAGGAGTCCTGCAGCTAAACGCATCGTCAGAGTGAGTAAGAGGGCCCTATCGGAAGGGGAGCAACTTATATCTTTTGGTTAAGTCATTATCATTACCCTAACTTTAGCATTGAATTTACATGATTTCAGTAAGTGCTACTTGTTGGGGTAGTTCTGTTTGACACATGCTACTTTGGAGAACACCAGGTTTGCTAGAAACACACTCTGATCACTTCAACGTCTGATTTCAGTGATAGTTACACGTTAGCTTTAGCAACTCTCTTTTGCCAAGTAATAGAAAGTGCTATTAAGTTGGGGAATATTTCTCAACGAATTGACCTCAGCCTTTGTAAAGAAGATTTATTTTCAACACAACTTTCTTTATACACCTTCTAAAGGTGTGACGTGTCACTAGAATTACCCTAATATGAGCATTGACTTGACCTCTGAATGCAGTAAGTGCTTCTTGTTGGGGTAGTTTTGCTGACTTTAGCACATCGGAAGACTCCAGGATTAATAATGGCTGTTGGTGAAAATATCAGGATCACCTTGAATGAAGCATCATTTGACTCCACTTTTCACAAGTTCTTCTCTTTGGGGTAATGTTGGCTGTGACAAAGTAATCCAGCTGTTTTCTATTTCAATCATTTATTTTCCAGTCTGTCAGTAAGCTATACGAGTCACACTTCAGCAACTGTCTTTTACCATGTCATAGAAAGTGCTATCAAGTTGTGGTATGAAACTGTATTGAATGAACACAAACTAGTATAGAGATTACCCAGATGGCAACCCTAACCAAAGCATTTCCCAGTTCCATTTTAGAAAGTGCATTTGGTTGTGGTAGCTATTTGAATGGAAACGTCTCATCCTAATGTTGAAACATCTTTGGCTAGACAGTCAAGTGCTCTCTAAGCCTTTAGGTGGCAGTGTTTTGCATAAGGAGGAGTGATGGGCCATTCAGGCAGTGACGACACCAATTCCAGAATCGTTTGCTGGCCATTGTGAAGATTCCAAAACATTATGATGTCACAGTTGGGGGTGGGACTGGACTCCGTGGATCTACCATTTAAGCTGAACAAATTCTGACTAGACACACCACCTGCTTGTGGGAGGACAGAGGAGTCCTGCAGCTAAACGCATCGTCAGAGTGAGTAAGAGGGCCCTATCGGAAGGGGCGCAACTTATATCTTTTGGTTAAGTCATTATCATTACCCTAACTTTAGCATTGACTTGACATTATTTCAGTAAGTGCTACTTGTTGGGGTAGTTCTGTTTGACACATGCTACTTTGGAGAACACCAGGTTTGCTAGAAACACACTCTGATCACTTCAACGTCTGATTTCAGTGATAGTTACACGTTAGCTTTAGCAACTCTCTTTTGCCAAGTAATAGAAAGTGCTATTAAGTTGGGGAATATTTCTCAACGAATTGACCTCAGCCTTTGTAAAGAAGATTTATTTTCAACACAACTTTCTTTATACACCTTCTAAAGGTGTGACGTGTCACTAGAATTACCCTAATATGAGCATTGACTTGACCTCTGAATGCAGTAAGTGCTTCTTGTTGGGGTAGTTTTGCTGACTTTAGCACATCGGAAGACTCCAGGATTAATAATGGCTGTTGGTGAAAATATCAGGATCACCTTGAATGAAGCATCATTTGACTCCACTTTTCACAAGTTCTTCTCTTTGGGGTAATGTTGGCTGTGACAAAGTAATCCAGCTGTTTTCTATTTCAATCATTTATTTTCCAGTCTGTCAGTAAGCTATACGAGTCACACTTCAACTTTAGCAACTGTCTTTTACCATGTCATAGAAAGTGCTATCAAGTTGTGGTATGAATCTGTATTGAATGAATACAAACTAGTATAAAGATTACCCAGATGGCAACCCTAACCAAAGCATTTCCCAGTTCCATTTTAGAAAGTGCATTTGGTTGTGGTAGCTATTGAATGGAAACGTCTCATCCTAATGTTGAAACATCTTTGGCTAGACAGTCAAGTGCTCTCTAAGCCTTTAGGTGGCAGTGTTTTGCATAAGGAGGAGTGCTGGGCCATTCGTGCAGTAACTACACCAATTCCAGAATCGTTTGCTGGCCATTGTGAAGATTCCAAAACATTATGATGTCACAGTTGGGGGTGGGACTGGACTCCGTGGATCTACCATTTAAGCTGAACAAATTCTGACTAGACACACCACCTGCTTGTGGGAGGACAGAGGAGTCATGCAGCTAAACGCATCGTCAGAGTGAGTAAGAGGGCCCTATCGGAAGGGGCGCAACTTATATCTTTTGGTTAAGTCATTATCATTACCCTAACTTTAGCATTGACTTGACATTATTTCAGTAAGTGCTACTTGTTGGGGTAGTTCTGTTTGACACATGCTACTTTGGAGAACACCAGGTTTGCTAGAAACACACTCTGATCACTTCAACGTCTGATTTCAGTGATAGTTACACGTTAGCTTTAGCAACTCTCTTTTGCCAAGTAATAGAAAGTGCTATTAAGTTGGGGAATATTTCTCAACGAATTGACCTCAGCCTTTGTAAAGAAGATTTATTTTCAACACAACTTTCTTTATACACCTTCTAAAGGTGTGGCGTGTCACTAGAATTACCCTAATATGAGCATTGACTTGACCTCTGAATGCAGTAAGTGCTTCTTGTTGGGGTAGTTTTGCTGACTTTAGCACATCGGAAGACTCCAGGATTAATAATGGCTGTTGGTGAAAATATCAGGATCACCTTGAATGAAGCATCATTTGACTCCACTTTTCACAAGTTCTTCTCTTTGGGGTAATGTTGGCTGTGACAAAGTAATCCAGCTGTTTTCTATTTCAATCATTTATTTTCCAGTCTGTCAGTAAGCTATACGAGTCACACTTCAACTTTAGCAACTGTCTTTTACCATGTCATAGAAAGTGCTATCAAGTTGTGGTATGAAACTGTATTGAATGAACACAAACTAGTATAGAGATTACCCAGATGGCAACCCTAACCAAAGCATTTCCCAGTTCCATTTTAGAAAGTGCATTTGGTTGTGGTAGCTATTTGAATGGAAACGTCTCATCCTAATGTTGAAACATCTTTGGCTAGACAGTCAAGTGCTCTCTAAGCCTTTAGGTGGCAGTGTTTTGCATAAGGAGGAGTGATGGGCCATTCAGGCAGTGACGACACCAATTCCAGAATCGTTTGCTGGCCATTGTGAAGATTCCAAAACATTATGATGTCACAGTTGGGGGTGGGACTGGACTCTGTGGATCTACCATTTAAGCTGAACAAATTCTGACTAGACACACCACCTGCTTGTGGGAGGACAGAGGAGTCCTGCAGCTAAACGCATCGTCAGAGTGAGTAAGAGGGCCCTATCGGAAGGGGCGCAACTTATATCTTTTGGTTAAGTCATTATCATTACCCTAACTTTAGCATTGACTTGACATTATTTCAGTAAGTGCTACTTGTTGGGGTAGTTCTGTTTGACACATGCTACTTTGCAGAACACCAGGTTTGCTAGAAACACACTCTGATCACTTCAACGTCTGATTTCAGTGATAGTTACATGTTAGCTTTAGCAACTCTCTTTTGCCAAGTAATAGAAAGTGCTATCAAGTTGTGGTATGAATCTGTATTGAATGAACACAAACTAGTATAAAGATTACCCAGATGGCAACCCTAACCAAAGCATTTCCCAGTTCCATTTTAGAACGTGCATTTTGTTGTGGTAGCTATTGAATGGAAACGTCTCATCCTAATGTTGAAACCGCTTTGTCTAGAAAGTCAAGTGCTCTCTAAGCCTTTAGGTGGCAGTGTTTTGCATAAGGAGGAGTGCTGGGCCATTCGTGCAGTAACGACACCAATTCCAGAATCGTTTGCTGGCCACTGTGAAGATTCCAAAACATTATGATGTCACAGTTGGGGGTGGGACTGGACTCTGTGGATCTACCATTTAAGCTGAACAAATTCTGACTAGACACACCACCTGCTTGTGGGAGGACAGAGGAGTCCTGCAGCTAAACGCATCGTCAGAGTGAGTAAGAGGGCCCTATCGGAAGGGGCGCAACTTATATCTTTTGGTTAAGTCATTATCATTACCCTAACTTTAGCATTGACTTGACATTATTTCAGTAAGTGCTACTTGTTGGGGTAGTTCTGTTTGACACATGCTACTATGGAAAACACCAGGTTTGCTAGAAACACACTCTGATCACTTCAACGTCTGATTTCAGTGATAGTTACACGTTAGCTTTAGCAACTCTCTTTTGCCAAGTAATAGAAAGTGCTATTAAGTTGGGGAATATTTCTCAACGAATTGACCTCAGCCTTTGTAAAGAAGATTTATTTTCAACACAACTTTCTTTATACACCTTCTAAAGGTGTGACGTGTCACTAGAATTACCCTAATATGAGCATTGACTTGACCTCTGAATGCAGTAAGTGCTTCTTGTTGGGGTAGTTTTGCTGACTTTAGCACATTGGAAGACTCCAGGATTAATAATTGCTGTTGATGAAAACATCAGGATCACCTTGAATTAAGCATCATTTGACTCCACTTTTCACAAGTTCTTCTCTTTGGGGTAATGTTGGCTGTAACAAAGTAAGCTAGCTGTGGACCCAACTGTCTTTCACCAGGTCATACAAAGTGCTATCAAGTTGTGGTATGACTCTGAATTGAATGAACACAAACCAGGTAGCTGTTGTGGTAGCTATTGAATGGAAACGTCTCATCCTAATGTTGAAACCTCTTTGTCTAGACAGTCAAGTGCTCTCTAAGCCTTTGGGTGGCAGTGTTTTGCATAAGGAGGAGTGCTGGGCTATTCATGCAGTAACGACACCAATTCCAGAACCGTTTGCTGGCCATTGTGAAGATCCAGAACATTATGATGTCACAGTTGGGGGTGGGACTGGACTCCGTGGATCTACCATTTAAGCTGAACAAATTCTGACTAGACACACCACCTGCTTGTGGGAGAACAGAGGAGTCCTGCTGAACGCATTGTCAGAGTGAGTAAGAGGGCCCTATCGGAAGGGGAGCAACTTATATCTTTTGGTTAAGTCATTATCATTACCCTAACTTGTGTGACTTGACATGATTTCAGTAAGTGCTACTTGTTGGGGTAGTTCTGTTTGACACATGCTACTTTGGAGAACACCAGGTTTGCTGGAAACACACTCTGATCACTTCAACGTCTGATTTCAGTGAGAGTTACACTTTAGCTTTAGCAACTCTCTTTTGCCAGGTAATAGAAAGTGCTATTAAGTTGGCCAGTTGGGGTATATTTATCAACTAATTGACCTCAGCCTTTGTAAAGAAGATTTAATTTCAACACAACTTTCTTTATACACCTTCTAAAGGTGTGACGTGTCACTAGAATTACCCTAATATGAGCATTGACTTGACCTCTGAATGCAGTAAGTGCTTCTTGTTGGGGTAGTTTTGCTGACTTTAGCACATTGGAAGACTCTAGGATTAATAATGGCTGTTGATGAAAACATCAGGATCACTTTGAATTAAGCATCATTTGACTCCACTTTTCACAAGTTCTTCTCTTTGGGGTAATGTTGGCTGTAACAAAGTAAGCTAGCTGTTTTCGATTTAAATCGGTTATTTTTCAGTCTGTCAGTAAGCAATACGAGTCACACTTCAACTTTAGCAACTGTCTTTCACCAGGTCATACAAAGTGCTATCAAGTTGTGGTATGACTCTGAATTGAATGAACACAAACCAGTATAAAGATTACCCTGATGGCAACTCTAACCAAAGCATTTCCCAGGTCCATTGTATAAAGTGCATTTTGTTGTGGTAGCTATTGAATGGAAACGTCTCATCTAATGTTGAAACCTCTTTGTCTAGAAAGTCATGTGCTCTCTAAGCCTTTAGGTGGCAGTGTTTTGCATAAGGAGTAGTGATGGGCTATTCAGGCAGTAACGACACCAATTCCAGAATCGTTTGCTGGCCATTGTGAAGATTCCAAAACATTATGATGTCACAGTTGGGGGTGGGACTGGACTCCGTGGATCTACCATTTAAGCTGAACAAATTCTGACTAGACACACCACCTGCTTGTGGGAGGACAGAGGAGTCCTGCAGCTAAACGCATCGTCAGAGTGAGTAAGAGGGCCCTATCGGAAGGGGAGCAACTTATATCTTTTGGTTAAGTCATTATCATTACCCTAACTTTAGCATTGAATTTACATGATTTCAGTAAGTGCTACTTGTTGGGGTAGTTCTGTTTGACACATGCTACTTTGGAGAACACCAGGTTTGCTAGAAACACACTCTGATCACTTCAACGTCTGATTTCAGTGATAGTTACACGTTAGCTTTAGCAACTCTCTTTTGCCAAGTAATAGAAAGTGCTATTAAGTTGGGGAATATTTCTCAACGAATTGACCTCAGCCTTTGTAAAGAAGATTTATTTTCAACACAACTTTCTTTATACACCTTCTAAAGGTGTGACGTGTCACTAGAATTACCCTAATATGAGCATTGACTTGACCTCTGAATGCAGTAAGTGCTTCTTGTTGGGGTAGTTTTGCTGACTTTAGCACATCGGAAGACTCCAGGATTAATAATGGCTGTTGGTGAAAATATCAGGATCACCTTGAATGAAGCATCATTTGACTCCACTTTTCACAAGTTCTTCTCTTTGGGGTAATGTTGGCTGTGACAAAGTAATCCAGCTGTTTTCTATTTCAATCATTTATTTTCCAGTCTGTCAGTAAGCTATACGAGTCACACTTCAGCAACTGTCTTTTACCATGTCATAGAAAGTGCTATCAAGTTGTGGTATGAAACTGTATTGAATGAACACAAACTAGTATAGAGATTACCCAGATGGCAACCCTAACCAAAGCATTTCCCAGTTCCATTTTAGAAAGTGCATTTGGTTGTGGTAGCTATTTGAATGGAAACGTCTCATCCTAATGTTGAAACATCTTTGGCTAGACAGTCAAGTGCTCTCTAAGCCTTTAGGTGGCAGTGTTTTGCATAAGGAGGAGTGATGGGCCATTCAGGCAGTGACGACACCAATTCCAGAATCGTTTGCTGGCCATTGTGAAGATTCCAAAACATTATGATGTCACAGTTGGGGGTGGGACTGGACTCCGTGGATCTACCATTTAAGCTGAACAAATTCTGACTAGACACACCACCTGCTTGTGGGAGGACAGAGGAGTCCTGCAGCTAAACGCATCGTCAGAGTGAGTAAGAGGGCCCTATCGGAAGGGGCGCAACTTATATCTTTTGGTTAAGTCATTATCATTACCCTAACTTTAGCATTGACTTGACATTATTTCAGTAAGTGCTACTTGTTGGGGTAGTTCTGTTTGACACATGCTACTTTGGAGAACACCAGGTTTGCTAGAAACACACTCTGATCACTTCAACGTCTGATTTCAGTGATAGTTACACGTTAGCTTTAGCAACTCTCTTTTGCCAAGTAATAGAAAGTGCTATTAAGTTGGGGAATATTTCTCAACGAATTGACCTCAGCCTTTGTAAAGAAGATTTATTTTCAACACAACTTTCTTTATACACCTTCTAAAGGTGTGACGTGTCACTAGAATTACCCTAATATGAGCATTGACTTGACCTCTGAATGCAGTAAGTGCTTCTTGTTGGGGTAGTTTTGCTGACTTTAGCACATCGGAAGACTCCAGGATTAATAATGGCTGTTGGTGAAAATATCAGGATCACCTTGAATGAAGCATCATTTGACTCCACTTTTCACAAGTTCTTCTCTTTGGGGTAATGTTGGCTGTGACAAAGTAATCCAGCTGTTTTCTATTTCAATCATTTATTTTCCAGTCTGTCAGTAAGCTATACGAGTCACACTTCAACTTTAGCAACTGTCTTTTACCATGTCATAGAAAGTGCTATCAAGTTGTGGTATGAATCTGTATTGAATGAATACAAACTAGTATAAAGATTACCCAGATGGCAACCCTAACCAAAGCATTTCCCAGTTCCATTTTAGAAAGTGCATTTGGTTGTGGTAGCTATTGAATGGAAACGTCTCATCCTAATGTTGAAACATCTTTGGCTAGACAGTCAAGTGCTCTCTAAGCCTTTAGGTGGCAGTGTTTTGCATAAGGAGGAGTGCTGGGCCATTCGTGCAGTAACTACACCAATTCCAGAATCGTTTGCTGGCCATTGTGAAGATTCCAAAACATTATGATGTCACAGTTGGGGGTGGGACTGGACTCCGTGGATCTACCATTTAAGCTGAACAAATTCTGACTAGACACACCACCTGCTTGTGGGAGGACAGAGGAGTCATGCAGCTAAACGCATCGTCAGAGTGAGTAAGAGGGCCCTATCGGAAGGGGCGCAACTTATATCTTTTGGTTAAGTCATTATCATTACCCTAACTTTAGCATTGACTTGACATTATTTCAGTAAGTGCTACTTGTTGGGGTAGTTCTGTTTGACACATGCTACTTTGGAGAACACCAGGTTTGCTAGAAACACACTCTGATCACTTCAACGTCTGATTTCAGTGATAGTTACACGTTAGCTTTAGCAACTCTCTTTTGCCAAGTAATAGAAAGTGCTATTAAGTTGGGGAATATTTCTCAACGAATTGACCTCAGCCTTTGTAAAGAAGATTTATTTTCAACACAACTTTCTTTATACACCTTCTAAAGGTGTGGCGTGTCACTAGAATTACCCTAATATGAGCATTGACTTGACCTCTGAATGCAGTAAGTGCTTCTTGTTGGGGTAGTTTTGCTGACTTTAGCACATCGGAAGACTCCAGGATTAATAATGGCTGTTGGTGAAAATATCAGGATCACCTTGAATGAAGCATCATTTGACTCCACTTTTCACAAGTTCTTCTCTTTGGGGTAATGTTGGCTGTGACAAAGTAATCCAGCTGTTTTCTATTTCAATCATTTATTTTCCAGTCTGTCAGTAAGCTATACGAGTCACACTTCAACTTTAGCAACTGTCTTTTACCATGTCATAGAAAGTGCTATCAAGTTGTGGTATGAAACTGTATTGAATGAACACAAACTAGTATAGAGATTACCCAGATGGCAACCCTAACCAAAGCATTTCCCAGTTCCATTTTAGAAAGTGCATTTGGTTGTGGTAGCTATTTGAATGGAAACGTCTCATCCTAATGTTGAAACATCTTTGGCTAGACAGTCAAGTGCTCTCTAAGCCTTTAGGTGGCAGTGTTTTGCATAAGGAGGAGTGATGGGCCATTCAGGCAGTGACGACACCAATTCCAGAATCGTTTGCTGGCCATTGTGAAGATTCCAAAACATTATGATGTCACAGTTGGGGGTGGGACTGGACTCTGTGGATCTACCATTTAAGCTGAACAAATTCTGACTAGACACACCACCTGCTTGTGGGAGGACAGAGGAGTCCTGCAGCTAAACGCATCGTCAGAGTGAGTAAGAGGGCCCTATCGGAAGGGGCGCAACTTATATCTTTTGGTTAAGTCATTATCATTACCCTAACTTTAGCATTGACTTGACATTATTTCAGTAAGTGCTACTTGTTGGGGTAGTTCTGTTTGACACATGCTACTTTGGAGAACACCAGGTTTGCTAGAAACACACTCTGATCACTTCAACGTCTGATTTCACTGATAGTTACACGTTAGCTTTAGCAACTCTCTTTTGCCAAGTAATAGAAAGTGCTATTAAGTTGGGGAATATTTCTCAACGAATTGACCTCAGCCTTTGTAAAGAAGATTTATTTTCAACACAACTTTCTTTATACACCTTCTAAAGGTGTGGCGTGTCACTAGAATTACCCTAATATGAGCATTGACTTGACCTCTGAATGCAGTAAGTGCTTCTTGTTGGGGTAGTTTTGCTGACTTTAGCACATCGGAAGACTCCAGGATTAATAATGGCTGTTGGTGAAAATATCAGGATCACCTTGAATGAAGCATCATTTGACTCCACTTTTCACAAGTTCTTCTCTTTGGGGTAATGTTGGCTGTGACAAAGTAATCCAGCTGTTTTCTATTTCAATCATTTATTTTCCAGTCTGTCAGTAAGCTATACGAGTCACACTTCAACTTTAGCAACTGTCTTTTACCATGTCATAGAAAGTGCTATCAAGTTGTGGTATGAAACTGTATTGAATGAACACAAACTAGTATAGAGATTACCCAGATGGCAACCCTAACCAAAGCATTTCCCAGTTCCATTTTAGAAAGTGCATTTGGTTGTGGTAGCTATTTGAATGGAAACGTCTCATCCTAATGTTGAAACATCTTTGGCTAGACAGTCAAGTGCTCTCTAAGCCTTTAGGTGGCAGTGTTTTGCATAAGGAGGAGTGATGGGCCATTCAGGCAGTGACGACACCAATTCCAGAATCGTTTGCTGGCCATTGTGAAGATTCCAGAACATTATGATGTCACAGTTGGGGGTGGGACTGGACTCCGTGGATGTACCATTTAAGCTGAACAAACACACCACCTGCTTGTGGGAGGACAGAGGAGTCCTGCAGCTAAACGCATCATCAGAGTGAGTAAGAGGGCCCTATCGGAAGGGGCGCAACTTATATCTTTTGGTTAAGTCATTATCATTACCCTAACTTTAGCATTGACTTGACATTATTTCAGTAAGTGCTACTTGTTGGGGTAGTTCTGTTTGACACATGCTACTATGGAAAGGCATGGTATCTGATTTCAGTGATAGTTACACGTTAGCTTTAGCAACTCTCTTTTGCCAAGTAATAGAAAGTGCTATTAAGTTGGGGAATATTTCTCAACGAATTGACCTCAGCCTTTGTAAAGAAGATTTATTTTCAACACAACTTTCTTTATACACCTTCTAAAGGTGTGACGTGTCACTAGAATTACCCTAATATGAGCATTGACTTGACCTCTGAATGCAGTAAGTGCTTCTTGTTGGGATAGTTTTGCTGACTTTAGCACATCGGAAGACTCCAGGATTAATAATGGCTGTTGGTGAAAATATCAGGATCACCTTGAATGAAGCATCATTTGACTCCACTTTTCACAAGTTCTTCTCTTTGGGGTAATGTTGGCTGTGACAAAGTAATCCAGCTGTTTTCTATTTCAATCATTTATTTTCCAGTCTGTCAGTAAGCTATACGAGTCACACTTCAACTTTAGCAACTGTCTTTTACCATGTCATAGAAAGTGCTATCAAGTTGTGGTATAAATCTGTATTGAATGAACACAAACTAGTATAAAGATTACCCAGATGGCAACCCTAACCAAAGCATTTCCCAGTTCCATTTTAGAAAGTGCATTTGGTTGTGGTAGCTATTTGAATGGAAACGTCTCATCCTAATGTTGAAACATCTTTGGCTAGACAGTCAAGTGCTCTCTAAGCCTTTAGGTGGCAGTGTTTTGCATAAGGAGGAGTGATGGGCCATTCAGGCAGTAACGACACCAATTCCAGAATCGTTTGCTGGCCATTGTGAAGATTCCAAAACATTATGATTTCACAGTTGGGGGTGGGACTGGACTCCGTGGATGTACCATTTAAGCTGAACAAACACACCACCTGCTTGTGGGAGGACAGAGGAGTCCTGCAGCTAAACGTATCGTCAGAGTGAGTAAGAGGGCCCTATCGGAAGGGGCGCAACTTATATCTTTTGGTTAAGTCATTATCATTACCCTAACTTTAGCATTGACTTGACATTATTTCAGTAAGTGCTACTTGTTGGGGTAGTTCTGTTTGACACATGCTACTATGGAAAACACCAGGTTTGCTAGAAACACACTCTGATCACTTCAACGTCTGATTTCAGTGATAGTTACACGTTAGCTTTAGCAACTCTCTTTTGCCAAGTAATAGAAAGTGCTATTAAGTTGGGGAATATTTCTCAACGAATTGACCTCAGCCTTTGTAAAGAAGATTTATTTTCAACAGAACTTTCTTTATACACCTTCTAAAGGTGTGACGTGTCACTAGAATTACCCTAATATGAGCATTGACTTGACCTCTGAATGCAGTAAGTGCTTCTTGTTGGGGTAGTTTTGCTGACTTTAGCACATCGGAAGACTCCAGGATTAATAATGGCTGTTGGTGAAAATATCAGGATCACCTTGAATGAAGCATCATTTGACTCCACTTTTCACAAGTTCTTCTCTTTGGGGTAATGTTGGCTGTGACAAAGTAATCCAGCTGTTTTCTATTTCAATCATTTATTTTCCAGTCTGTCAGTAAGCTATACGAGTCACACTTCAACTTTAGCAACTGTCTTTTACCATGTCATAGAAAGTGCTATCAAGTTGTGGTATGAATCTGTATTGAATGAATACAAACTAGTATAAAGATTACCCAGATGGCAACCCTAACCAAAGCATTTCCCAGTTCCATTTTAGAAAGTGCATTTGGTTGTGGTAGCTATTGAATGGAAACGTCTCATCCTAATGTTGAAACATCTTTGGCTAGACAGTCAAGTGCTCTCTAAGCCTTTAGGTGGCAGTGTTTTGCATAAGGAGGAGTGCTGGGCCATTCGTGCAGTAACTACACCAATTCCAGAATCGTTTGCTGGCCATTGTGAAGATTCCAAAACATTATGATGTCACAGTTGGGGGTGGGACTGGACTCCGTGGATCTACCATTTAAGCTGAACAAATTCTGACTAGACACACCACCTGCTTGTGGGAGGACAGAGGAGTCATGCAGCTAAACGCATCGTCAGAGTGAGTAAGAGGGCCCTATCGGAAGGGGCGCAACTTATATCTTTTGGTTAAGTCATTATCATTACCCTAACTTTAGCATTGACTTGACATTATTTCAGTAAGTGCTACTTGTTGGGGTAGTTCTGTTTGACACATGCTACTTTGGAGAACACCAGGTTTGCTAGAAACACACTCTGATCACTTCAACGTCTGATTTCAGTGATAGTTACACGTTAGCTTTAGCAACTCTCTTTTGCCAAGTAATAGAAAGTGCTATTAAGTTGGGGAATATTTCTCAACGAATTGACCTCAGCCTTTGTAAAGAAGATTTATTTTCAACAGAACTTTCTTTATACACCTTCTAAAGGTGTGACGTGTCACTAGAATTACCCTAATATGAGCATTGACTTGACCTCTGAATGCAGTAAGTGCTTCTTGTTGGGGTAGTTTTGCTGACTTTAGCACATCGGAAGACTCCAGGATTAATAATGGCTGTTGGTGAAAATATCAGGATCACCTTGAATGAAGCATCATTTGACTCCACTTTTCACAAGTTCTTCTCTTTGGGGTAATGTTGGCTGTGACAAAGTAATCCAGCTGTTTTCTATTTCAATCATTTATTTTCCAGTCTGTCAGTAAGCTATACGAGTCACACTTCAACTTTAGCAACTGTCTTTTACCATGTCATAGAAAGTGCTATCAAGTTGTGGTATGAAACTGTATTGAATGAACACAAACTAGTATAGAGATTACCCAGATGGCAACCCTAACCAAAGCATTTCCCAGTTCCATTTTAGAAAGTGCATTTGGTTGTGGTAGCTATTTGAATGGAAACGTCTCATCCTAATGTTGAAACATCTTTGGCTAGACAGTCAAGTGCTCTCTAAGCCTTTAGGTGGCAGTGTTTTGCATAAGGAGGAGTGATGGGCCATTCAGGCAGTGACGACACCAATTCCAGAATCGTTTGCTCGCCATTGTGAAGATTCCAAAACATTATGATGTCACAGTTGGGGGTGGGACTGGACTCCGTGGATCTACCATTTAAGCTGAACAAATTCTGACTAGACACACCACCTGCTTGTGGGAGGACAGAGGAGTCCTGCAGCTAAACGCATCGTCAGAGTGAGTAAGAGGGCCCTATCGGAAGGGGCGCAACTTATATCTTTTGGTTAAGTCATTATCATTACCCTAACTTTAGCATTGACTTGACATTATTTCAGTAAGTGCTACTTGTTGGGGTAGTTCTGTTTGACACATGCTACTTTGGAGAACACCAGGTTTGCTAGAAACACACTCTGATCACTTCAACGTCTGATTTCAGTGATAGTTACACGTTAGCTTTAGCAACTCTCTTTTGCCAAGTAATAGAAAGTGCTATTAAGTTGGGGAATATTTCTCAACGAATTGACCTCAGCCTTTGTAAAGAAGATTTATTTTCAACACAACTTTCTTTATACACCTTCTAAAGGTGTGATGTGTCACTAGAATTACCCTAATATGAGCATTGACTTGA
The DNA here is from genome assembly GCF_963971535.1 of Notolepis coatsorum. Classification (NCBI taxonomy): domain Eukaryota; kingdom Metazoa; phylum Chordata; class Actinopteri; order Aulopiformes; family Paralepididae; genus Notolepis; species Notolepis coatsorum. The sequence goes on from NC_140173.1 coordinate 72,604,626, forward strand.
CCTCTGAATGCAGTAAGTGCTTCTTGTTGGGGTAGTTTTGCTGACTTTAGCACATCGGAAGACTCCAGGATTAATAATGGCTGTTGGTGAAAATATCAGGATCACCTTGAATGAAGCATCATTTGACTCCACTTTTCACAAGTTCTTCTCTTTGGGGTAATGTTGGCTGTGACAAAGTAATCCAGCTGTTTTCTATTTCAATCATTTATTTTCCAGTCTGTCAGTAAGCTATACGAGTCACACTTCAACTTTAGCAACTGTCTTTTACCATGTCATAGAAAGTGCTATCAAGTTGTGGTATGAATCTGTATTGAATGAACACAAACTAGTATAAAGATTACCCAGATGGCAACCCTAACCAAAGCATTTCCCAGTTCCATTTTAGAAAGTGCATTTGGTTGTGGTAGCTATTGAATGGAAACGTCTCATCCTAATGTTGAAACATCTTTGGCTAGACAGTCAAGTGCTCTCTAAGCCTTTAGGTGGCAGTGTTTTGCATAAGGAGGAGTGCTGGGCCATTCGTGCAGTAACGACACCAATTCCAGAATCGTTTGCTGGCCATTGTGAAGATTCCAAAACATTATGATGTCACAGTTGGGGGTGGGACTGGACTCTGTGGATCTACCATTTAAGCTGAACAAATTCTGACTAGACACACCACCTGCTTGTGGGAGGACAGAGGAGTCCTGCAGCTAAACGCATCGTCAGAGTGAGTAAGAGGGCCCTATCGGAAGGGGAGCAACTTATATCTTTTGGTTAAGTCATTATCATTACCCTAACTTTAGCATTGACTTGACATTATTTCAGTAAGTGCTACTTGTTGGGGTAGTTCTGTTTGACACATGCTACTTTGGAGAACACCAGGTTTGCTAGAAACACACTCTGATCACTTCAACGTCTGATTTCAGTGATAGTTACACGTTAGCTTTAGCAACTCTCTTTTGCCAAGTAATAGAAAGTGCTATTAAGTTGGGGAATATTTCTCAACGAATTGACCTCAGCCTTTGTAAAGAAGATTTATTTTCAACACAACTTTCTTTATACACCTTCTAAAGGTGTGACGTGTCACTAGAATTACCCTAATATGAGCATTGACTTGACCTCTGAATGCAGTAATTGCTTCTTGTTGGGGTAGTTTTGCTGACTTTAGCACATCGGAAGACTCCAGGATTAATAATGGCTGTTGGTGAAAATATCAGGATCACCTTGAATGAAGCATCATTTGACTCCACTTTTCACAAGTTCTTCTCTTTGGGGTAATGTTGGCTGTGACAAAGTAATCCAGCTGTTTTCTATTTCAATCATTTATTTTCCAGTCTGTCAGTAAGCTATACGAGTCACACTTCAACTTTAGCAACTGTCTTTTACCATGTCATAGAAAGTGCTATCAAGTTGTGGTATGAATCTGTATTGAATGAACACAAACTAGTATAAAGATTACCCAGATGGCAACCCTAACCAAAGCATTTCCCAGTTCCATTTTAGAAAGTGCATTTGGTTGTGGTAGCTATTGAATGGAAACGTCTCATCCTAATGTTGAAACATCTTTGGCTAGACAGTCAAGTGCTCTCTAAGCCTTTAGGTGGCAGTGTTTTGCATAAGGAGGAGTGCTGGGCCATTCGTGCAGTAACGACACCAATTCCAGAATCGTTTGCTGGCCATTGTGAAGATTCCAAAACATTATGATGTCACAGTTGGGGGTGGGACTGGACTCTGTGGATCTACCATTTAAGCTGAACAAATTCTGACTAGACAAATTCTGACTAGTCACAAGTTCTTCTCTTTGGGGTAATGTTAGCTGTGACAAAGTAATCCAGCTGTTTTCTATTTCAATCATTTCTTTTCCAGTCTGTCAGTAAGCTATACGAGTCACACTTCAACTTTAGCAACTGTCTTTTACCATGTCATAGAAAGTGCTATCAAGTTGTGGTATAAATCTGTATTGAATGAACACACACTAGTATAAAGATTACCCAGATGGCAACCCTAACCAAAGCATTTCCCAGTTCCATTTTAGAAAGTGCATTTGGTTGTGGTAGCTATTTGAATGGAAACGTCTCATCCTAATGTTGAAACATCTTTGGCTAGACAGTCAAGTGCTCTCTAAGCCTTTAGGTGGCAGTGTTTTGCATAAGGAGGAGTGATGGGCCATTCAGGCAGTAACGACACCAATTCCAGAATCGTTTGCTGGCCATTGTGAAGATTCCAAAACATTATGATTTCACAGTTGGGGGTGGGACTGGACTCCGTGGATGTACCATTTAAGCTGAACAAACACACCACCTGCTTGTGGGAGGACAGAGGAGTCCTGCAGCTAAACGCATCGTCAGAGTGAGTAAGAGGGCCCTATCGGAAGGGGCGCAACTTATATCTTTTGGTTAAGTCATTATCATTACCCTAACTTTAGCATTGACTTGACATTATTTCAGTAAGTGCTACTTGTTGGGGTAGTTCTGTTTGACACATGCTACTATGGAAAACACCAGGTTTGCTAGAAACACACTCTGATCACTTCAACGTCTGATTTCAGTGATAGTTACACGTTAGCTTTAGCAACTCTCTTTTGCCAAGTAATAGAAAGTGCTATTAAGTTGGGGAATATTTCTCAACGAATTGACCTCAGCCTTTGTAAAGAAGATTTATTTTCAACACAACTTTCTTTATACACCTTCTAAAGGTGTGACGTGTCACTAGAATTACCCTAATATGAGCATTGACTTGACCTCTGAATGCAGTAAGTGCTTCTTGTTGGGGTAGTTTTGCTGACTTTAGCACATCGGAAGACTCCAGGATTAATAATGGCTGTTGGTGAAAATATCAGGATCACCTTGAATGAAGCATCATTTGACTCCACTTTTCACAAGTTCTTCTCTTTGGGGTAATGTTGGCTGTGACAAAGTAATCCAGCTGTTTTCTATTTCAATCATTTATTTTCCAGTCTGTCAGTAAGCTATACGAGTCACACTTCAACTTTAGCAACTGTCTTTTACCATGTCATAGAAAGTGCTATCAAGTTGTGGTATGAAACTGTATTGAATGAACACAAACTAGTATAGAGATTACCCAGATGGCAACCCTAACCAAAGCATTTCCCAGTTCCATTTTAGAAAGTGCATTTGGTTGTGGTAGCTATTTGAATGGAAACGTCTCATCCTAATGTTGAAACATCTTTGGCTAGACAGTCAAGTGCTCTCTAAGCCTTTAGGTGGCAGTGTTTTGCATAAGGAGGAGTGATGGGCCATTCAGGCAGTGACGACACCAATTCCAGAATCGTTTGCTGGCCATTGTGAAGATTCCAAAACATTATGATGTCACAGTTGGGGGTGGGACTGGACTCCGTGGATCTACCATTTAAGCTGAACAAATTCTGACTAGACACACCACCTGCTTGTGGGAGGACAGAGGAGTCCTGCAGCTAAACGCATCGTCAGAGTGAGTAAGAGGGCCCTATCGGAAGGGGCGCAACTTATATCTTTTGGTTAAGTCATTATCATTACCCTAACTTTAGCATTGACTTGACATTATTTCAGTAAGTGCTACTTGTTGGGGTAGTTCTGTTTGACACATGCTACTTTGGAGAACACCAGGTTTGCTAGAAACACACTCTGATCACTTCAACGTCTGATTTCAGTGATAGTTACACGTTAGCTTTAGCAACTCTCTTTTGCCAAGTAATAGAAAGTGCTATTAAGTTGGGGAATATTTCTCAACGAATTGACCTCAGCCTTTGTAAAGAAGATTTATTTTCAACACAACTTTCTTTATACACCTTCTAAAGGTGTGATGTGTCACTAGAATTACCCTAATATGAGCATTGACTTGACCTCTGAATGCAGTAAGTGCTTCTTGTTGGGGTAGTTTTGCTGACTTTAGCACATCGGAAGACTCCAGGATTAATAATGGCTGTTGGTGAAAATATCAGGATCACCTTGAATGAAGCATCATTTGACTCCACTTTTCACAAGTTCTTCTCTTTGGGGTAATGTTGGCTGTGACAAAGTAATCCAGCTGTTTTCTATTTCAATCATTTATTTTCCAGTCTGTCAGTAAGCTATACGAGTCACACTTCAACTTTAGCAACTGTCTTTTACCATGTCATAGAAAGTGCTATCAAGTTGTGGTATGAATCTGTATTGAATGAACACAAACTAGTATAAAGATTACCCAGATGGCAACCCTAACCAAAGCATTTCCCAGTTCCATTTTAGAAAGTGCATTTGGTTGTGGTAGCTATTGAATGGAAACGTCTCATCCTAATGTTGAAACATCTTTGGCTAGACAGTCAAGTGCTCTCTAAGCCTTTAGGTGGCAGTGTTTTGCATAAGGAGGAGTGCTGGGCCATTCGTGCAGTAACGACACCAATTCCAGAATCGTTTGCTGGCCATTGTGAAGATTCCAAAACATTATGATGTCACAGTTGGGGGTGGGACTGGACTCTGTGGATCTACCATTTAAGCTGAACAAATTCTGACTAGACACACCACCTGCTTGTGGGAGGACAGAGGAGTCCTGCAGCTAAACGCATCGTCAGAGTGAGTAAGAGGGCCCTATCGGAAGGGGAGCAACTTATATCTTTTGGTTAAGTCATTATCATTACCCTAACTTTAGCATTGACTTGACATTATTTCAGTAAGTGCTACTTGTTGGGGTAGTTCTGTTTGACACATGCTACTTTGGAGAACACCAGGTTTGCTAGAAACACACTCTGATCACTTCAACGTCTGATTTCAGTGATAGTTACACGTTAGCTTTAGCAACTCTCTTTTGCCAAGTAATAGAAAGTGCTATTAAGTTGGGGAATATTTCTCAACGAATTGACCTCAGCCTTTGTAAAGAAGATTTATTTTCAACACAACTTTCTTTATACACCTTCTAAAGGTGTGACGTGTCACTAGAATTACCCTAATATGAGCATTGACTTGACCTCTGAATGCAGTAAGTGCTTCTTGTTTGGGTAGTTTTGCTGACTTTAGCACATCGGAAGACTCCAGGATTAATAATGGCTGTTGGTGAAAATATCAGGATCACCTTGAATGAAGCATCATTTGACTCCACTTTTCACAAGTTCTTCTCTTTGGGGTAATGTTAGCTGTGACAAAGTAATCCAGCTGTTTTCTATTTCAATCATTTCTTTTCCAGTCTGTCAGTAAGCTATACGAGTCACACTTCAACTTTAGCAACTGTCTTTTACCATGTCATAGAAAGTGCTATCAAGTTGTGGTATAAATCTGTATTGAATGAACACAAACTAGTATAAAGATTACCCAGATGGCAACCCTAACCAAAGCATTTCCCAGTTCCATTTTAGAAAGTGCATTTGGTTGTGGTAGCTATTTGAATGGAAACGTCTCATCCTAATGTTGAAACATCTTTGGCTAGACAGTCAAGTGCTCTCTAAGCCTTTAGGTGGCAGTGTTTTGCATAAGGAGGAGTGATGGGCCATTCAGGCAGTAACGACACCAATTCCAGAATCGTTTGCTGGCCATTGTGAAGATTCCAAAACATTATGATTTCACAGTTGGGGGTGGGACTGGACTCTGTGGATGTACCATTTAAGCTGAACAAACACACCACCTGCTTGTGGGAGGACAGAGGAGTCCTGCAGCTAAACGCATCGTCAGAGTGAGTAAGAGGGCCCTATCGGAAGGGGCGCAACTTATATCTTTTGGTTAAGTCATTATCATTACCCTAACTTTAGCATTGACTTGACATTATTTCAGTAAGTGCTACTTGTTGGGGTAGTTCTGTTTGACACATGCTACTATGGAAAACACTAGGGCCCTCATGCATCAACGTGGACTTTGAACTTGACCTACTTCCACACGTAAGCACGGAATGTAGAACTAGCGTACGCACAGGGAAGTCGGCATTCATCACACGTGCGTACGCAGGCTCTATGGTCCTCCGTGTTGATGAATACCACTTTGTTCTACCGTCAATGCTCGTGCATGATTATCCATATATGGTCATGAAAATGAGGAAACACCCCCCATGGGATGTGAAATAATGGACCGACCCGAGCGGGACTCCGAGAAACTCCACGGAGAATTCACTGCTGTCGAACCAAGAAGACACTATCGCGTATTGTGGGATAAATAAAAGGCGGATTTGTAAACGGTGATGTCAGATATCAACGGCTCCCTAAGACCATTGCTGCAATTCTGCCTGGACAGCTCAAAATACTAATAAAGACCGCGCTGGAATATGACTGCCTTTTCCCGTGTTGTTTGATTAATACCCCAGGGATTAAAGTTCTCCTCAATTTTATTCCAAATCGCGATGGATCTCCCGTCAATTTTCTACCTGCTGCATATGATTTCTAGAGGCATACTACAATCTATTTTGATGTCAGTATTGGGTAGCCTATATAAACAATATAATACGAGAGCATATACAAGAACAATGAATCTCACTGCATGTATGATAGCCTGCCTTTCAATACATGAACTTGAATCCCATCATAGTCTGTCCACTATGGTGTCATTGCAATGCGTTTTATATTCTTTCTTATACAGTAAAAAGGGGGAAGAACACTATATTAATATGACTTGTATTCTGCTTACAGCTTCGAAGTTCCACTTGTTTCGTTTAACGTAAAGCCTTTTAAATATAATCAAAACGTTCCCGTGTTTCTGCGGTCTGCGCAGAATAATAACGAGTTGAGCTTTATGATTTATGATGAATTGAAAATGGGGGACCCTGATGTAAACAAGACGAAAGTTGGTCTGCATCCTCAATTAACAATTGTATGTACTGAGCTGTACTGTACCCATTCTGCAATCTGTTAATAAACTTTTCAATCAATCAATCAATCAAGCTACGCGGAGCGCAGTCAGTCAGTAGCCTACACCCCGTATATTCCGATAACGCTATATAAACCATGCTGCATTCATTCTGAGAGAAAGATCTATTATTCCAAATGCTATTTATAGGGTTTTGACCATAATTACACTACTGTTGCTATTCTACAATGAACTATAATGAACTACGGTTCGTACAGAACATGCCGGTGTTATTATGCACAGAAGCTCATTTCCTTGTTGTAATAATATATTCTACCACTGGGAGCTAGGTACGCCAGGTCTGAAATGTGCGTAGATGTAAGCACGAAGTCAAGTTCAAGTTGAAGTTGATGAATCCCACTATTTGCTTAGAAATGATCGTACGCACAGGGTAAGCACAGATCTGTGCGTAGAACACGTTGATGCATGAGGGCCCAGGTTTGCTAGAAACACACTCTGATCACTTCAACGTCTGATTTCAGTGATAGTTACACGTTAGCTTTAGCAACTCTCTTTCAACATATAATCCGTGGGTATTAATCAAACAACACGGGAAAAGGCAGTCATATTCCAGCGCGGTCTTTATTAGCCGACAACAAAATAGATGCCTCTAAAAATCATATAGCCAATCGAACACAACTAATAAAGGCATTCATATTGTACAGCACGGTTATAATGACACACAACACAACCAACGCCAAACAGTGGTCAACGAACGGTCTTTATTAGTATTTTGAGCTGTCCAGGCAGAATTGCAGCAATGGTCTTAGGGAGCCGTTGATATCTGACATCACCGTTTACAAATCCGCCTTTTATTTATCCACCTCCGTTACGAGGACCTCCACCTCGGTGTCTGTGTAGTTTCTCTTTTTCGTTCGCTTTGCCATCCTCCAACATTCCACGCACAGGGATTCCCTCATGGTATTTGAAGGGGAGGGCCTGACCATATTTGGTTGGTCGGGGCGGTTTTGGTATGCAAATACGTGAAAGCGTGCACGAGCTGCGGCGCAGGGCCAAGGTGGGATTCATCATGACAGGTGTGCGTAGAGCCTGCTTACGCACGTGTGATGAATGCCGACTTCCCTGTGCGTGCGCTAGTTCTAAATTCCGTGCTTACGTGTGGAAGTAGGTCAAGGTCAAAGTCCACGTTGATGAATGAGGGCCCAGGATTAATAATGGCTGTAGGTGAAAATATCAGGATCACCTTGAATGAAGCATCATTTGACTCCACTTTTCACAAGTTCTTCTCTTTGGGGTAATGTTGGCTGTGACAAAGTAATCCAGCTGTTTTCTATTTCAATCATTTATTTTCCAGTCTGTCAGTAAGCTATACGAGTCACACTTCAACTTTAGCAATTGTCTTTTACCATGTCATAGAAAGTGATATCAAGTTGTGGTATGAATCTGTATTGAATGAACACAAACTAGTATAAAGATTACCCAGATGGCAACCCTAACCAAAGCATTTCCCAGTTCCATTTTAGAAAGTGCATTTGGTTGTGGTAGCTATTTGAATGGAAACGTCTCATCCTAATGTTGAAACATCTTTGGCTAGACAGTCAAGTGCTCTCTAAGCCTTTAGGTGGCAGTGTTTTGCATAAGGAGGAGTGATGGGCCATTCAGGCAGTAACGACACCAATTCCAGAATCGTTTGCTGGCCATTGTGAAGATTCCAAAACATTATGATGTCACAGTTGGGGGTGGGACTGGACTCCGTGGATCTACCATTTAAGCTGAACAAATTCTGACTAGACACACCACCTGCTTGTGGGAGGACAGAGGAGTCCTGCAGCTAAACGCATCGTCAGAGTGAGTAAGAGGGCCCTATCGGAAGGGGCGCAACTTATATCTTTTGGTTAAGTCATTATCATTACTGTTGTGAAGGGCCAGATTAAACCGAATATATATATTTATTTATATATATATATTTAATTGTATTTGTATATTCTCTAATATTCCCTGATATCCCTTGTATATTCCTTGTACAATATGCATTGAATATCCATTCTAGCCTACTGAACATCCCATAATAGTCTCCATTCTACTATTGGTCGAGACCTTGGTGCCAGGCTGCCATACCCCTCAGACCCAGTTCAAACGTACCGCTCGACAAGTCCTAGTTCCGCGTAGGAATTTGGCTACCGCACCACTAATGGGACTATTTGTTCATAGTGCGTATATATACTGCGCTACTAAAGTAGGACTTTCTTTTCAGTCCAGTTTCTTACCCTCCAATAGAGTCACAGACGTAAAGCCTCCCCGCGATGCCACGTGTGGGAGTAAGGCCAAGTTCGGCCTACCATCGGTATTGAGACATCGTGTATATTAATATTTGAATAGTCATATTTGGCACTATATCGTCGAGTTGGACGTAGTCTATTAAGCTAATAATAGTCTGTTAATATATAGTGCTTCGTGCGGTGAGAATACTACCGTAGTCAGTACCCCATCGTTTCGGGCAGAGAACTGGCTGCTTACCCAGGGTGGTTGACCCTATGTGAAGCTGCACCCGAGGAGCCCCAGAGCCGACGAGCGAGTGGACCTGTATACCGGATTATTCTACCGACGACAGCCCGCCTTCCCAGGCACGGATTATGCTTTGGATACTTTGATTATTCTATGGATAAAGACCCCCGACACTACCGTGTGTTGGAACCCCCCCCCCTGGAGAGGACGCAAGGTGAGGAGACGCTCTGCAAGACGAGGTCTCTCCACATCTCTCCCCCGTGGACCGGAGAGAGCCGGCCCACAAAGAGTCCACCTGCTTTCATCTGTGGTCCAAGGATCGCCGGCGCATTGAACGGCACTACAGTGGGTTCACCTGGGATACCCTTGGCCGGACGAGGCAGCTGGATTCTACCCCCCCCCCCCCTCCTACTCCTGTCGGCTTACAAGCGACCGGATTAACCCCCTCTAGTGTATCCAGCCTATAATCATTAACGTATCATTGCTGTTATTCCTTAACTATTCCAGGTCGTATATTTACCACCTGCGCCTTCAGAGATTGGACATTATCTATTGATATACCGACGAATACTCCTTGCCATAAAAGTGCATACTATTTCAATTCATAAATGTAATTAAGTGATTAAGTGTTTATTCTACACACCATCGCTGTGTAGGAAATAAAGACCTGTTTCTAATTCGTACATTTGTGTTGGATCCGTTTCATCTACGTGAGAGTGTTCATGATAATATATTTATGCTGTGTACTGGGTGGCCGAATATTAAGTACAAAGGTAGTGGTAGTAAGTATCATATCTAGTGATACAGTCAGGGAATTGTACCCCTCAGTTACAATTGGTCCTTCGAGCCGGAGGGTAATTAGTGTTATATTAATATAGTGTTATTAATATTGAAATGGCCTATGATGAACACTCCACGAAACGATCCTCCTAACCAACGCCCGCAGCGCGAACGACGGCTCCCTCAGTACTTAGAGGCTTACGCTGTCAGTCAACAACCTAGTCTTCTACTAACAGTAAACGCGGTAAAACTAGAAAGTAAAAGTATGTCTAACCCCAACGCCCAGACTACCCCGACCATAGAGGCCCCTACGGGCTCTAATGTAACTGACCAAGTTCACGGTGGGGACCAGTGGGAACCAGACATGACTTCACACCCCGCCAGTACTGAAGAAGTAGTCCCCGATGAGTCCCGGGAGGAATACAACGCTACCGAGAGAGAACTCGGCACGGAAGAAGACGGGGAGAGCACCGTGGAGATAGAGCTCCAAGGCTCCGCAAGGAGTACCCCGAGGGAAGGCTCCCCTATACAACCGCCTTCTCCCAGCGAGGCAGAGAGGACCCTACAGCAGGCATTCCTCGTCAGCCTGAAAGCCTCTACTGAACGCGATAGACTCCAGGGTGAACGCGATCGATTGCAGCTACAGCAACGGAGCGAAGAAGAGCACATACGCCTGGAAATAAGACGCATTCAGATGGAAGAGAATGTGGCCCGAGACCGAGCAGACAGCCAGCGAGCAGCTGCTGGTGCTCTACGGGACGCAGAGCGCGACAGACAGCAAGCGCAACTAATAGAACAGCTGATCAGACGGACAACACCCTCTCCCTCCGCCAGAGGCTCCAGGAACTCGTCTAGACACACCTCCAGGGCGGCATCCCCTAGCCGAGTAAACAACCCTGAACTTGACCAACAGACGAGGTCTATACCCCCCACAGACCACCTCCCCCCACCGGTCCAAGCGAGACCTAGCAACCGGGAAGGAGCAGCATATCCTGTGGAGAGGCTAAACCAGAGACTACAAGCACTGGATGACCTAACTGAAGACGAAGAGGAAGAGGAGGAGAACCGCGCCCGAAGACAGCACAGTACTCTACCGGACCAAGAGGTCCGGTACAGCCCAGGCTATACTCCCGCGGAGCTGCGCTACAGACCCCCCGACTCTATACACGGGTGAGCACGACGCACGACCCGCACCGAGGAACAGCACCTGGACAAGCGGGCCATGGTACACTGCCGGTACCAGCCCATACCAAGGAGCGGGAGGAGACTCGCCTAGGAGGCCTCCCCCCCAACGCTCGCCGATGTATCCACAGTCAGCGTCATACATTGGCACGCCTATGGTACCCGACTTCACCCAAGAGAACCGGGCCCAGTATACAGAACTCTGCATGTGTCTGGAGACCATGTTGGTGGATGTATTGGATGAACGCCACAAATACGCCATCCTACTGCAGCACTTAAAGGTGCCCCGCGCACATAATATAGCGCTCGCCTACGCGACTTCCACCACCCCATACACAGCAGCGCTGGTAGCATTGGACCAGAGGTATGGGCGCATATGGGATTACGTGATCCAGGAGATCCGACACATCGACCGCTTACCCCCAGCAATAGACAATCGAGCACTGGACGACCTGTCCATCAGAGTACAGTCCCTGGTAGGGATGTTGGGAGCGCAAAGAGAGAAGGGGAAGTATGAACTTTACGCCAACTCAAATGTGGAAAGGATCCTGGAGAAGCTGCCGCCCGCTCGTCAGGAGCGCTTTAGGCGGCAGAGGGACCACAGAGACCCGAATGGCCCCGAACCGAACCTCCTCGATCTAGCAGACTTCCTGGCGAGAGAAGTCAGCAGCCTACGGCTAGATACATTCGGACGGAGCACCCCTGGCTCCAGAGAAGGAACCAGACGACTAAATGATGGAAGAAGATCGGTGACTGTGATGCACCAATCGGAGTCAGTACCGAGCAGCAGGAGCCACAGTACCCCCTCCAGAACGGAGAAGTGGAAGATAGTGTGCCCCTACTGTGAGAAAGAACACTGGCTAGCGCAATGTGACTCCTTCCCCAAGCTGAACGCGGAGGAAGCAGGTCAATGGATAAAGTCCAACAAGCGCTGTTTTCGCTGTGCGCGCTCACACATGGCAGCCGAATGCCGCTTAAAGAAAAGGTGCACCAAGTGCGATGGAGCCCATCTGGACATACTTCACGACAGTAACAGACGGCGCCCTTCACCTGCACCATCCAGCCGTAAAGCGAGCGTCAGGTACATCGATCCCGCCAGCAGCAGTGGAGCCCGAGTACTCCTAAAAGTAGTGCGTGTGACACTAAGCTACCAGAATAAAGTCCTGGACACTTACGCCGTCCTCGATGACGGGTCAGAGAAGACCCTGCTGCTCGCCTCCGCTGCGGCCCAGGTAGGGCTGCGGGGAAGCGAAACCCAAATGACAATTCGGACAATAAGACGAGATTTGAAGACGATAAAGGGCGAGAATGTCTCATTCTCTATCGCAGCAAGCGGCCAGCCTGAGCGACGGTACCAGATTGCAGACGCTTTCACCAGCCAAGAAATAGGACTGTCGCGGTACACATACCCCGTCGCCAAGCTGATGGAGAAATATGCACATCTGCGCAAGTTACCGATCCCGCTCATAGACAATGCTATGCCGACCCTGTTGATAGGCTCCGACCATGCAGACCTCATTGTCCCGATAGACCGGGTTCATACCGGACCCCGAGGCTGTCCTGCAGCAGTCGAGACCCGTTTGGGATGGACTCTCCAAGGCCCGCTCGCCAAATCTCTCAACCGAAGTACAGCCACTAGATGTCTCCACTCCCGAGTCACAGAGGGAGAAACCGCACTCCTGCAACACGTAGAGCGGCTATGGAGCTTGGAACAAATGCCCTTTAAGAATGGAAAGAAAGACATTCGCTCTAAAGATGACATTTACGCCATTCACCTCCTCGAGACAGGGACCAAGAGAGTCCCGGTCAACGGCGTGTTGAGATACGCCACGCCACTCCTGCGGCGAGAAGGAATGCCTACTTTCCACGCCAAGACAGACGCCACAGAACGGTACCTGCTGAACGCGGTACGACGCTTCCAACGAACATGTCTAGACTGCCGCAAGTGGCGCGCGCAGCCCAGCATACCAAGGATGGCTGACCTTCCTCCATGTCGCCTCCGAATCGGTGACAAGCCATTCCACTCAACGGGTATGGACTGCTTTGGCCCGCCGCACATAAAGAAAGGAAGAGGAACCGAGAAGCGGTGGGGTATTGTATTCAAATGCATGACCACCAGAGCGATACACATCGAGCTTCTCCCGACCATGAGCACAGACTCATTCCTTATGGCCTTCCGTAGATTCATATCACGGAAAGGAAGACCGTCTACCCTATTGTCCGATCATGGGACAAACTTCAAAGGCGGCGAAAGAGAGCTGAGAGAGAGCTTCCAAGCTATGGGCCCAGAACTTAAGACCCACCTCGCTCCAGCACAGGTTGATTTCCAATTCAACCCCCCAAACGCACCCCACTTCGGTGGCACTTGGGAACGAGAAGTGCGCTCCATAAAGACAGCCCTGTACGCAGTACTTGGGGCCCAGACTGTGGCGGAAGAAGTCCTAATGACAGTCCTCACGGAGATTGAGGGAGTACTTAACTCGAAGCCCCTCGGATATGTCTCCAGTGATGTGGCGGATATCGACCCAGTTACCCCCAACACACTCCTGATGGGGCGGCTAGATCCCACATTACCCCAGACAATGTACCGGCCTGAAGAAGCGAACGGCCGACGAATGTGGAGGTACAGCCAAGTATTAGCCGACAAGTTTTGGAACAGTTTCCTACTGCACTACCTACCGTCTCTACAGACCCGCCAGAAGTGGGTAAAGGAGAGAGACAATTTGACAGAAGGAACAGTCGTCATGATTATTGATCAATCACTGCCCAGAGCTATGTGGCCGGCCGGCCGCGTAAGCAAAGTGATCACCGGTGCCGACGGCAAGGTCCGAGCAGCTGAAGTGCTCGTCCAGGGTCGCACTTACACCCGTCCCGTGGCAAGGCTCATAGAACTGCCTCGACTCCCAGACACAATCGATGATGACCATGACCCTACAACCCTATGACTTTGTGAAGTTGACTGACCCCTACAGCAAACCCTTATGTGTAAATAGACAACGCGATTAATCTGTCTCCGTTTAACTGATTAGGTCTGGGACCTATTCAGGGGGTGGCTGTTGTGAAGGGCCAGATTAAACCGAATATATATATTTATTTATATATATATATTTAATTGTATTTGTATATTCTCTAATATTCCCTGATATCCCTTGTATATTCCTTGTACAATATGCATTGAATATCCATTCTAGCCTACTGAACATCCCATAATAGTCTCCATTCTACTATTGGTCGAGACCTTGGTGCCAGGCTGCCATACCCCTCAGACCCAGTTCAAACGTACCGCTCGACATGTACGAACAAGTCCTAGTTCCGCGTAGGAATTTGGCTACCGCACCACTAATGGGACTATTTGTTCATAGTGCGTATATATACTGCGCTACTAAAGTAGGACTTTCTTTTCAGTCCAGTTTCTTACCCTCCAATAGAGTCACAGACGTAAAGCCTCCCCGCGATGCCACGTGTGGGAGTAAGGCCAAGTTCGGCCTACCATCGGTATTGAGACATCGTGTATATTAATATTTGAATAGTCATATTTGGCACTATATCGTCGAGTTGGACGTAGTCTATTAAGCTAATAATAGTCTGTTAATATATAGTGCTTCGTGCGATGAGAATACTACCGTAGTCAGTACCCCATCGTTTCGGGCAGAGAACTGGCTGCTTACCCAGGGTGGTTGACCCTATGTGAAGCTGCACCCGAGGAGCCCCAGAGCCGACGAGCGAGTGGACCTGTATACCGGATTATTCTACCGACGACAGCCCGCCTTCCCAGGCACGGATTATGCTTTGGATACTTTGATTATTCTATGGATAAAGACCCCCGACACTACCGTGTGTTGGAACCCCCCCCCCTGGAGAGGACGCAAGGTGAGGAGACGCTCTGCAAGACGAGGTCTCTCCACATCTCTCCCCCGTGGACCGGAGAGAGCCGGCCCACAAAGAGTCCACCTGCTTTCATCTGTGGTCCAAGGATCGCCGGCGCATTGAACGGCACTACAGTGGGTTCACCTGGGATACCCTTGGCCGGACGAGGCAGCTGGATTCTACCCCCCCCCCCCCCCCCCTCCTACTCCTGTCGGCTTACAAGCGACCGGATTAACCCCCTCTAGTGTATCCAGCCTATAATCATTAACGTATCATTGCTGTTATTCCTTAACTATTCCAGGTCGTATATTTACCACCTGCGCCTTCAGAGATTGGACATTATCTATTGATATACCGACGAATACTCCTTGCCATAAAAGTGCATACTATTTCAATTCATAAATGTAATTAAGTGATTAAGTGTTTATTCTACACACCATCGCTGTGTAGGAAATAAAGACCTGTTTCTAATTCGTACATTTGTGTTGGATCCGTTTCATCTACGTGAGAGTGTTCATGATAATATATTTATGCCGTGTACTGGGTGGCCGAATATTAAGTACAAAGGTAGTGGTAGTAAGTATCATATCTAGTAATACAGTCAGGGAATTGTACCCCTCAGTTACAATTACCCTAACTTTAGCATTGACTTGACATTATTTCAGTAAGTGCTACTTGTTGGGGTAGTTCTGTTTGACACATGCTACTTTGGAGAACACCAGGTTTGCTAGAAACACACTCTGATCACTTCAACGTCTGATTTCAGTGATAGTTACACGTTAGCTTTAGCAACTCTCTTTTGCCAAGTAATAGAAAGTGCTATTAAGTTGGGGAATATTTCTCAACGAATTGACCTCAGCCTTTGTAAAGAAGATTTATTTTCAACACAACTTTCTTTATACACCTTCTAAAGGTGTGACGTGTCACTAGAATTACCCTAATATGAGCATTGACTTGACCTCTGAATGCAGTAAGTGCTTCTTGTTGGGGTAGTTTTGCTGACTTTAGCACATCGGAAGACTCCAGGATTAATAATGGCTGTTGGTGAAAATATCAGGATCACCTTGAATGAAGCATCATTTGACTCCACTTTTCACAAGTTCTTCTCTTTGGGGTAATGTTGGCTGTGACAAAGTAATCCAGCTGTTTTCTATTTCAATCATTTATTTTCCAGTCTGTCAGTAAGCTATACGAGTCACACTTCAACTTTAGCAATTGTCTTTTACCATGTCATAGAAAGTGATATCAAGTTGTGGTATGAATCTGTATTGAATGAACACAAACTAGTATAAAGATTACCCAGATGGCAACCCTAACCAAAGCATTTCCCAGTTCCATTTTAGAAAGTGCATTTGGTTGTGGTAGCTATTTGAATGGAAACGTCTCATCCTAATGTTGAAACATCTTTGGCTAGACAGTCAAGTGCTCTCTAAGCCTTTAGGTGGCAGTGTTTTGCATAAGGAGGAGTGATGGGCCATTCAGGCAGTAACGACACCAATTCCAGAATCGTTTGCTGGCCATTGTGAAGATTCCAAAACATTATGATTTCACAGTTGGGGGTGGGACTGGACTCCGTGGATCTACCATTTAAGCTGAACAAACACACCACCTGCTTGTGGGAGGACAGAGGAGTCCTGCAGCTAAACGCATCGTCAGAGTGAGTAAGAGGGCCCTATCGGAAGGGGCGCAACTTATATCTTTTGGTTAAGTCATTATCATTACCCTAACTTTAGCATTGACTTGACATTATTTCAGTAAGTGCTACTTGTTGGGGTAGTTCTGTTTGACACATGCTACTATGGAAAACACCAGGTTTGCTAGAAACACACTCTGATCACTTCAACGTCTGATTTCAGTGATAGTTACACGTTAGCTTTAGCAACTCTCTTTTGCCAAGTAATAGAAAGTGCTATTAAGTTGGGGAATATTTCTCAACGAATTGACCTCAGCCTTTGTAAAGAAGATTTATTTTCAACAGAACTTTCTTTATACACCTTCTAAAGGTGTGACGTGTCACTAGAATTACCCTAATATGAGCATTGACGTGACCTCTGAATGCAGTAAGTGCTTCTTGTTGGGGTAGTTTTGCTGACTTTAGCACATCGGAAGACTCCAGGATTAATAATGGCTGTTGGTGAAAATATCAGCGAAGAAGAGCACATACGCCTGGAAATAAGACGCATTCAGATGGAAGAGAATGTGGCCCGAGACCGAGCAGACAGCCAGCGAGCAGCTGCTGGTGCTCTACGGGACGCAGAGCGCGACAGAGAGCAAGCGCAACTAATAGAACAGCTGATCAGACGGACAACACCCTCTCCCTCCGCCAGAGGCTCCAGGAACTCGTCTAGACACACCTCCAGGGCGGCATCCCCTAGCCGAGTAAACAACCCTGAACTTGACCAACAGACGAGGTCTATACCCCCCACAGACCACCTCCCCCCACCGGTCCAAGCGAGACCTAGCAACCGGGAAGGAGCAGCATATCCTGTGGAGAGGCTAAACCAGAGACTACAAGCACTGGATGACCTAACTGAAGACGAAGAGGAAGAGGAGGAGAACCGCGCCCGAAGACAGCACAGTACTCTACCGGACCAAGAGGTCCGGTACAGCCCAGGCTATACTCCCGCGGAGCTGCGCTACAGACCCCCCGACTCTATACACGGGTGAGCACGACGCACGACCCGCACCGAGGAACAGCACCTGGACAAGCGGGCCATGGTACACTGCCGGTACCAGCCCATACCAAGGAGCGGGAGGAGACTCGCCTAGGAGGCCTCCCCCCCAACGCTCGCCGATGTATCCACAGTCAGCATCATACATTGGCACGCCTATGGTACCCGACTTCACCCAAGAGAACCGGGCCCAGTATACAGAACTCTGCATGTGTCTGGAGACCATGTTGGTGGATGTATTGGATGAACGCCACAAATACGCCATCCTACTGCAGCACTTAAAGGTGCCCCGCGCACATAATATAGCGCTCGCCTACGCGACTTCCACCACCCCATACACAGCAGCGCTGGTAGCATTGGACCAGAGGTATGGGCGCATATGGGATTACGTGATCCAGGAGATCCGACACATCGACCGCTTACCCCCAGCAATAGACAATCGAGCACTGGACGACCTGTCCATCAGAGTACAGTCCCTGGTAGGGATGTTGGGAGCGCAAAGAGAGAAGGGGAAGTATGAACTTTACGCCAACTCAAATGTGGAAAGGATCCTGGAGAAGCTGCCGCCCGCTCGTCAGGAGCGCTTTAGGCGGCAGAGGGACCACAGAGACCCGAATGGCCCCGAACCGAACCTCCTCGATCTAGCAGACTTCCTGGCGAGAGAAGTCAGCAGCCTACGGCTAGATACATTCGGACGGAGCACCCCTGGCTCCAGAGAAGGAACCAGACGACTAAATGATGGAAGAAGATCGGTGACTGTGATGCACCAATCGGAGTCAGTACCGAGCAGCAGGAGCCACAGTACCCCCTCCAGAACGGAGAAGTGGAAGATAGTGTGCCCCTACTGTGAGAAAGAACACTGGCTAGCGCAATGTGACTCCTTCCCCAAGCTGAACGCGGAGGAAGCAGGTCAATGGATAAAGTCCAACAAGCGCTGTTTTCGCTGTGCGCGCTCACACATGGCAGCCGAATGCCGCTTAAAGAAAAGGTGCACCAAGTGCGATGGAGCCCATCTGGACATACTTCACGACAGTAACAGACGGCGCCCTTCACCTGCACCATCCAGCCGTAAAGCGAGCGTCATGTACATCGATCCCGCCAGCAGCAGTGGAGCCCGAGTACTCCTAAAAGTAGTGCGTGTGACACTAAGCTACCAGAATAAAGTCCTGGACACTTACGCCGTCCTCGATGACGGGTCAGAGAAGACCCTGCTGCTCGCCTCCGCTGCGGCCCAGGTAGGGCTGCGGGGAAGCGAAACCCAAATGACAATTCGGACAATAAGACGAGATTTGAAGACGATAAAGGGCGAGAATGTCTCATTCTCTATCGCAGCAAGCGGCCAGCCTGAGCGACGGTACCAGATTGCAGACGCTTTCACCAGCCAAGAAATAGGACTGTCGCGGTACACATACCCCGTCGCCAAGCTGATGGAGAAATATGCACATCTGCGCAAGTTACCGATCCCGCTCATAGACAATGCTATGCCGACCCTGTTGATAGGCTCCGACCATGCAGACCTCATTGTCCCGATAGACCGGGTTCATACCGGACCCCGAGGCTGTCCTGCAGCAGTCGAGACCCGTTTGGGATGGACTCTCCAAGGCCCGCTCGCCAAATCTCTCAACCGAAGTACAGCCACTAGATGTCTCCACTCCCGAGTCACAGAGGGAGAAACCGCACTCCTGCAACACGTAGAGCGGCTATGGAGCTTGGAACAAATGCCCTTTAAGAATGGAAAGAAAGACATTCGCTCTAAAGATGACATTTACGCCATTCACCTCCTCGAGACAGGGACCAAGAGAGTCCCGGTCAACGGCGTGTTGAGATACGCCACGCCACTCCTGCGGCGAGAAGGAATGCCTACTTTCCACGCCAAGACAGACGCCACAGAACGGTACCTGCTGAACGCGGTACGACGCTTCCAACGAACATGTCTAGACTGCCGCAAGTGGCGCGCGCAGCCCAGCATACCAAGGATGGCTGACCTTCCTCCATGTCGCCTCCGAATCGGTGACAAGCCATTCCACTCAACGGGTATGGACTGCTTTGGCCCGCCGCACATAAAGAAAGGAAGAGGAACCGAGAAGCGGTGGGGTATTGTATTCAAATGCATGACCACCAGAGCGATACACATCGAGCTTCTCCCGACCATGAGCACAGACTCATTCCTTATGGCCTTCCGTAGATTCATATCACGGAAAGGAAGACCGTCTACAATATTGTCCGATCATGGGACAAACTTCAAAGGCGGCGAAAGAGAGCTGAGAGAGAGCTTCCAAGCTATGGGCCCAGAACTTAAGACCCACCTCGCTCCAGCACAGGTTGATTTCCAATTCAACCCCCCAAACGCACCCCACTTCGGTGGCACTTGGGAACGAGAAGTGCGCTCCATAAAGACAGCCCTGTACGCAGTACTTGGGGCCCAGACTGTGGCGGAAGAAGTCCTAATGACAGTCCTCACGGAGATTGAGGGAGTACTTAACTCGAAGCCCCTCGGATATGTCTCCAGTGATGTGGCGGATATCGACCCAGTTACCCCCAACACACTCCTGATGGGGCGGCTAGATCCCACATTACCCCAGACAATGTACCGGCCTGAAGAAGCGAACGGCCGACGAATGTGGAGGTACAGCCAAGTATTAGCCGACAAGTTTTGGAACAGTTTCCTACTGCACTACCTACCGTCTCTACAGACCCGCCAGAAGTGGGTAAAGGAGAGAGACAATTTGACAGAAGGAACAGTCGTCATGATTATTGATCAATCACTGCCCAGAGCTATGTGGCCGGCCGGCCGCGTAAGCAAAGTGATCACCGGTGCCGACGGCAAGGTCCGAGCAGCTGAAGTGCTCGTCCAGGGTCGCACTTACACCCGTCCCGTGGCAAGGCTCATAGAACTGCCTCGACTCCCAGACACAATCGATGATGACCATGACCCTACAACCCTATGACTTTGTGAAGTTGACTGACCCCTACAGCAAACCCTTATGTGTAAATAGACAACGCGATTAATCTGTCTCCGTTTAACTGATTAGGTCTGGGACCTATTCAGGGGGTGGCTGTTGTGAAGGGCCAGATTAAACCGAATATATATATTTATTTATATATATATATTTAATTGTATTTGTATATTCTCTAATATTCCCTGATATCCCTTGTATATTCCTTGTACAATATGCATTGAATATCCATTCTAGCCTACTGAACATCCCATAATAGTCTCCATTCTACTATTGGTCGAGACCTTGGTGCCAGGCTGCCATACCCCTCAGACCCAGTTCAAACGTACCGCTCGACATGTACGAACAAGTCCTAGTTCCGCGTAGGAATTTGGCTACCGCACCACTAATGGGACTATTTGTTCATAGTGCGTATATATACTGCGCTACTAAAGTAGGACTTTCTTTTCAGTCCAGTTTCTTACCCTCCAATAGAGTCACAGACGTAAAGCCTCCCCGCGATGCCACGTGTGGGAGTAAGGCCAAGTTCGGCCTACCATCGGTATTGAGACATCGTGTATATTAATATTTGAATAGTCATATTTGGCACTATATCGTCGAGTTGGACGTAGTCTATTAAGCTAATAATAGTCTGTTAAAATATAGTGCTTCGTGCGATGAGAATACTACCGTAGTCAGTACCCCATCGTTTCGGGCAGAGAACTGGCTGCTTACCCAGGGTGGTTGACCCTATGTGAAGCTGCACCCGAGGAGCCCCAGAGCCGACGAGCGAGTGGACCTGTATACCGGATTATTCTACCGACGACAGCCCGCCTTCCCAGGCACGGATTATGCTTTGGATACTTTGATTATTCTATGGATAAAGACCCCCGACACTACCGTGTGTTGGAACCCCCCCCCCTGGAGAGGACGCAAGGTGAGGAGACGCTCTGCAAGACGAGGTCTCTCCACATCTCTCCCCCGTGGACCGGAGAGAGCCGGCCCACAAAGAGTCCACCTGCTTTCATCTGTGGTCCAAGGATCGCCGGCGCATTGAACGGCACTACAGTGGGTTCACCTGGGATACCCTTGGCCGGACGAGGCAGCTGGATTCTACCCCCCCCCCCCCTCCTACTCCTGTCGGCTTACAAGCGACCGGATTAACCCCCTCTAGTGTATCCAGCCTATAATCATTAACGTATCATTGCTGTTATTCCTTAACTATTCCAGGTCGTATATTTACCACCTGCGCCTTCAGAGATTGGACATTATCTATTGATATACCGACGAATACTCCTTGCCATAAAAGTGCATACTATTTCAATTCATAAATGTAATTAAGTGATTAAGTGTTTATTCTACACACCATCGCTGTGTAGGAAATAAAGACCTGT
The DNA here is from genome assembly GCF_963971535.1 of Notolepis coatsorum. Classification (NCBI taxonomy): domain Eukaryota; kingdom Metazoa; phylum Chordata; class Actinopteri; order Aulopiformes; family Paralepididae; genus Notolepis; species Notolepis coatsorum. Next base: position 72,626,705 of record NC_140173.1, read on the forward strand.
TTCTAATTCGTACATTTGTGTTGGATCCGTTTCATCTACGTGAGAGTGTTCATGATAATATATTTATGCCGTGTACTGGGTGGCCGAATATTAAGTACAAAGGTAGTGGTAGTAAGTATCATATCTAGTAATACAGTCAGGGAATTGTACCCCTCAGTTACAATTACCCTAACTTTAGCATTGACTTGACATTATTTCAGTAAGTGCTACTTGTTGGGGTAGTTCTGTTTGACACATGCTACTTTGGAGAACACCAGGTTTGCTAGAAACACACTCTGATCACTTCAACGTCTGATTTCAGTGATAGTTACACGTTAGCTTTAGCAACTCTCTTTTGCCAAGTAATAGAAAGTGCTATTAAGTTGGGGAATATTTCTCAACGAATTGACCTCAGCCTTTGTAAAGAAGATTTATTTTCAACACAACTTTCTTTATACACCTTCTAAAGGTGTGACGTGTCACTAGAATTACCCTAATATGAGCATTGACTTGACCTCTGAATGCAGTAAGTGCTTCTTGTTGGGGTAGTTTTGCTGACTTTAGCACATCGGAAGACTCCAGGATTAATAATGGCTGTTGGTGAAAATATCAGGATCACCTTGAATGAAGCATCATTTGACTCCACTTTTCACAAGTTCTTCTCTTTGGGGTAATGTTAGCTGTGACAAAGTAATCCAGCTGTTTTCTATTTCAATCATTTATTTTCCAGTCTGTCAGTAAGCTATACGAGTCACACTTCAACTTTAGCAACTGTCTTTTACCATGTCATAGAAAGTGCTATCAAGTTGTGGTATGAATCTGTATTGAATGAACACAAACTAGTATAAAGATTACCCAGATGGCAACCCTAACCAAAGCATTTCCCAGTTCCATTTTAGAAAGTGCATTTGGTTGTGGTAGCTATTTGAATGGAAACGTCTCATCCTAATGTTGAAACATCTTTGGCTAGACAGTCAAGTGCTCTCTAAGCCTTTAGGTGGCAGTGTTTTGCATAAGGAGGAGTGATGGGCCATTCAGGCAGTAACGACACCAATTCCAGAATCGTTTGCTGGCCATTGTGAAGATTCCAAAACATTATGATTTCACAGTTGGGGGTGGGACTGGACTCAGTGGATGTACCATTTAAGCTGAACAAACACACCACCTGCTTGTGGGAGGACAGAGGAGTCCTGCAGCTAAACGCATCGTCAGAGTGAGTAAGAGGGCCCTATCGGAAGGGGCGCAACTTATATCTTTTGGTTAAGTCATTATCATTACCCTAACTTTAGCATTGACTTGACATTATTTCAGTAAGTGCTACTTGTTGGGGTAGTTCTGTTTGACACATGCTACTTTGGAGAACACCAGGTTTGCTAGAAACACACTCTGGTCACTTCAACGTCTGATTTCAGTGATAGTTACACGTTAGCTTTAGCAACTCTCTTTTGCCAAGTAATAGAAAGTGCTATTAAGTTGGGGAATATTTCTCAACGAATTGACCTCAGCCTCTGTAAAGAAGATTTATTTTCAACACAACTTTCTTTATACACCTTCTAAAGGTGTTACGTGTCACTAGAATTACCCTAATATGAGCATTGACTTGACCTCTGAATGCAGTAAGTGCTTCTTGTTGGGGTAGTTTTGCTGACTTTAGCACATCGGAAGACTCCAGGATTAATAATGGCTGTTGGTGAAAATATCAGGATCACCTTGAATGAAGCATCATTTGACTCCACTTTTCACAAGTTCTTCTCTTTGGGGTAATGTTGGCTGTGACAAAGTAATCCAGCTGTTTTCTATTTCAATCATTTATTTTCCAGTCTGTCAGTAAGCTATACGAGTCACACTTCAACTTTAGCAATTGTCTTTTACCATGTCATAGAAAGTGCTATCAAGTTGTGGTATGAATCTGTATTGAATGAACACAAACTAGTATAAAGATTACCCAGATGGCAACCCTAACCAAAGCATTTACCAGTTCCATTTTAGAACGTGCATTTTGTTGTGGTAGCTATTGAATGGAAACGTCTCATCCTAATGTTGAAACATCTTTGGCTAGACAGTCAAGTGCTCTCTAAGCCTTTAGGTGGCAGTGTTTTCCATAAGGAGGAGTGATGGGCCATTCAGGCAGTAACGACACCAATTCCAGAATTGTTTGCTGGCCATTGTGAAGATTCCAAAACATTATGATTTCACAGTTGGGGGTGGGACTGGACTCAGTGGATGTACCATTTAAGCTGAACAAACACACCACCTGCTTGTGGGAGGACAGAGGAGTCCTGCAGCTAAACGCATCGTCAGAGTGAGTAAGAGGGCCCTATCGGAAGGGGCGCAACTTATATCTTTTGGTTAAGTCATTATCATTACCCTAACTTTAGCATTGACTTGACATTATTTCAGTAAGTGCTACTTGTTGGGGTAGTTCTGTTTGACACATGCTACTTTGGAGAACACCAGGTTTGCTAGAAACACACTCTGGTCACTTCAACGTCTGATTTCAGTGATAGTTACACGTTAGCTTTAGCAACTCTCTTTTGCCAAGTAATAGAAAGTGCTATTAAGTTGGGGAATATTTCTCAACGAATTGACCTCAGCCTTTGTAAAGAAGATTTATTTTCAACACAACTTTCTTTATACACCTTCTAAAGGTGTTACGTGTCACTAGAATTACCCTAATATGAGCATTGACTTGACCTCTGAATGCAGTAAGTGCTTCTTGTTGGGGTAGTTTTGCTGACTTTAGCACATCGGAAGACTCCAGGATTAATAATGGCTGTTGGTGAAAATATCAGGATCACCTTGAATGAAGCATCATTTGACTCCACTTTTCACAAGTTCTTCTCTTTGGGGTAATTTTGGCTGTGACAAAGTAATCCAGCTGTTTTCTATTTCAATCATTTATTTTCCAGTCTGTCAGTAAGCTATACGAGTCACACTTCAACTTTAGCAATTGTCTTTTACCATGTCATAGAAAGTGCTATCAAGTTGTGGTATGAATTCAATTCATATGGGGGTGGGACTGGACTCATCCTAATGTTGATCACTTCAACGTCTGATTTCAGTGATAGTTACACGTTAGCTTTAGCAACTCTCTTTTGCCAAGTAATAGAAAGTGCTATTAAGTTGGGGAATATTTCTCAACGAATTGACCTCAGCCTTTGTAAAGAAGATTTATTTTCAACACAACTTTCTTTATACACCTTCTAAAGGTGTGACGTGTCACTAGAATTACCCTAATATGAGCATTGACTTGACCTCTGAATGCAGTAAGTGCTTCTTGTTGGGGTAGTTTTGCTGACTTTAGCACATCGGAAGACTCCAGGATTAATAATGGCTGTTGGTGAAAATATCAGGATCACCTTGAATGAAGCATCATTTGACTCCACTTTTCACAAGTTCTTCTCTTTGGGGTAATGTTGGCTGTGACAAAGTAATCCAGCTGTTTTCTATTTCAATCATTTATTTTCCAGTCTGTCAGTAAGCTATACGAGTCACACTTCAACTTTAGCAATTGTCTTTTACCATGTCATAGAAAGTGCTATCAAGTTGTGGTATGAATCTGTATTGAATGAACACAAACTAGTATAAAGATTACCCAGATGGCAACCCTAACCAAAGCATTTCCCAGTTCCATTTTAGAACGTGCATTTTGTTGTGGTAGCTATTGAATGGAAACGTCTCATCCTAATGTTGAAACCGCTTTGTCTAGAAAGTCAAGTGCTCTCTAAGCCTTTAGGTGGCAGTGTTTTGCATAAGGAGGAGTGCTGGGCCATTCGTGCAGTAACGACACCAATTCCAGAATCGTTTGCTGGCCACTGTGAAGATTCCAAAACATTATGATGTCACAGTTGGGGGTGGGACTGGACTCTGTGGATCTACCATTTAAGCTGAACAAATTCTGACTAGACACACCACCTGCTTGTGGGAGGACAGAGGAGTCCTGCAGCTAAACGCATCGTCAGAGTGAGTAAGAGGGCCCTATCGGAAGGGGCGCAACTTATATCTTTTGGTTAAGTCATTATCATTACCCTAACTTTAGCATTGACTTGACATTATTTCAGTAAGTGCTACTTGTTGGGGTAGTTCTGTTTGACACATGCTACTTTGGAGAACACCAGGTTTGCTAGAAACACACTCTGATCACTTCAACGTCTGATTTCAGTGATAGTTACATGTTAGCTTTAGCAACTCTCTTTTGCCAAGTAATAGAAAGTGCTATCAAGTTGTGGTATGAATCTGTATTGAATGAACACAAACTAGTATAAAGATTACCCAGATGGCAACCCTAACCAAAGCATTTCCCAGTTCCATTTTAGAAAGTGCATTTGGTTGTGGTAGCTATTTGAATGGAAACGTCTCATCCTAATGTTGAAACATCTTTGGCTAGACAGTCAAGTGCTCTCTAAGCCTTTAGGTGGCAGTGTTTTGCATAAGGAGGAGTGATGGGCCATTCAGGCAGTAACGACACCAATTCCAGAATCGTTTGCTGGCCATTGTGAAGATTCCAAAACATTATGATTTCACAGTTGGGGGTGGGACTGGACTCCGTGGATGTACCATTTAAGCTGAACAAACACACCACCTGCTTGTGGGAGGACAGAGGAGTCCTGCAGCTAAACGCATCGTCAGAGTGAGTAAGAGGGCCCTATCGGAAGGGGCGCAACTTATATCTTTTGGTTAAGTCATTATCATTACCCTAACTTTAGCATTGACTTGACATTATTTCAGTAAGTGCTACTTGTTGGGGTAGTTCTGTTTGACACATGCTACTATGGAAAACACCAGGTTTGCTAGAAACACACTCTGATCACTTCAACGTCTGATTTCAGTGATAGTTACACGTTAGCTTTAGCAACTCTCTTTTGCCAAGTAATAGAAAGTGCTATTAAGTTGGGGAATATTTCTCAACGAATTGACCTCAGCCTTTGTAAAGAAGATTTATTTTCAACACAACTTTCTTTATACACCTTCTAAAGGTGTGACGTGTCACTAGAATTACCCTAATATGAGCATTGACTTGACCTCTGAATGCAGTAAGTGCTTCTTGTTGGGGTAGTTTTGCTGACTTTAGCACATCGGAAGACTCCAGGATTAATAATGGCTGTTGGTGAAAATATCAGGATCACCTTGAATGAAGCATCATTTGACTCCACTTTTCACAAGTTCTTCTCTTTGGGGTAATGTTAGCTGTGACAAAGTAATCCAGCTGTTTTCTATTTCAATCATTTATTTTCCAGTCTGTCAGTAAGCTATACGAGTCACACTTCAACTTTAGCAACTGTCTTTTACCATGTCATAGAAAGTGCTATCAAGTTGTGGTATGAATCTGTATTGAATGAACACAAACTAGTATAAAGATTACCCAGATGGCAACCCTAACCAAAGCATTTCCCAGTTCCATTTTAGAAAGTGCATTTGGTTGTGGTAGCTATTGAATGGAAACGTCTCATCCTAATGTTGAAACATCTTTGGCTAGACAGTCAAGTGCTCTCTAAGCCTTTAGGTGGCAGTGTTTTGCATAAGGAGGAGTGCTGGGCCATTCGTGCAGTAACGACACCAATTCCAGAATCGTTTGCTGGCCATTGTGAAGATTCCAAAACATTATGATGTCACAGTTGGGGGTGGGACTGGACTCCGTGGATCTACCATTTAAGCTGAACAAATTCTGACTAGACACACCACCTGCTTGTGGGAGGACAGAGGAGTCATGCAGCTAAACGCATCGTCAGAGTGAGTAAGAGGGCCCTATCGGAAGGGGCGCAACTTATATCTTTTGGTTAAGTCATTATCATTACCCTAACTTTAGCATTGACTTGACATTATTTCAGTAAGTGCTACTTGTTGGGGTAGTTCTGTTTGACACATGCTACTTTGGAGAACACCAGGTTTGCTAGAAACACACTCTGATCACTTCAACGTCTGATTTCAGTGATAGTTACACGTTAGCTTTAGCAACTCTCTTTTGCCAAGTAATAGAAAGTGCTATTAAGTTGGGGAATATTTCTCAACGAATTGACCTCAGCCTTTGTAAAGAAGATTTATTTTCAACACAACTTTCTTTATACACCTTCTAAAGGTGTGACGTGTCACTAGAATTACCCTAATATGAGCATTGACTTGACCTCTGAATGCAGTAAGTGCTTCTTGTTGGGGTAGTTTTGCTGACTTTAGCACATCGGAAGACTCCAGGATTAATAATGGCTGTAGGTGAAAATATCAGGATCACCTTGAATGAAGCATCATTTGACTCCACTTTTCACAAGTTCTTCTCTTTGGGGTAATGTTGGCTGTGACAAAGTAATCCAGCTGTTTTCTATTTCAATCATTTATTTTCCAGTCTGTCAGTAAGCTATACAAGTCACACTTCAACTTTAGCAATTGTCTTTTACCATGTCATAGAAAGTGATATCAAGTTGTGGTATGAATCTGTATTGAATGAACACAAACTAGTATAAAGATTACCCAGATGGCAACCCTAACCAAAGCATTTCCCAGTTCCATTTTAGAAAGTGCATTTGGTTGTGGTAGCTATTTGAATGGAAACGTCTCATCCTAATGTTGAAACATCTTTGGCTAGACAGTCAAGTGCTCTCTAAGCCTTTAGGTGGCAGTGTTTTGCATAAGGAGGAGTGATGGGCCATTCAGGCAGTAACGACACCAATTCCAGAATCGTTTGCTGGCCATTGTGAAGATTCCAAAACATTATGATGTCACAGTTGGGGGTGGGACTGGACTCCGTGGATCTACCGTTTAAGCTGAACAAATTCTGACTAGACACACCACCTGCTTGTGGGAGGACAGAGGAGTCCTGCAGCTAAACGCATCGTCAGAGTGAGTAAGAGGGCCCTATCGGAAGGGGCGCAACTTATATCTTTTGGTTAAGTCATTATCATTACCCTAACTTTAGCATTGACTTGACATTATTTCAGTAAGTGCTACTTGTTGGGGTAGTTCTGTTTGACACATGCTACTATGGAAAACACCAGGTTTGCTAGAAACACACTCTGATCACTTCAACGTCTGATTTCAGTTATAGTTACACGTTAGCTTTAGCAACTCTATTTTGCCAAGTAATAGAAAGTGCTATTAAGTTGGGGAATATTTCTCAACGAATTGACCTCAGCCTTTGTAAAGAAGATTTATTTTCAACAGAACTTTCTTTATACACCTTCTAAAGGTGTGACGTGTCACTAGAATTACCCTAATATGAGCATTGACTTGACCTCTGAATGCAGTAAGTGCTTCTTGTTGGGGTAGTTTTGCTGACTTTAGCACATCGGAAGACTCCAGGATTAATAATGGCTGTTGGTGAAAATATCAGGATCACCTTGAATGAAGCATCATTTGACTCCACTTTTCACAAGTTATTCTCTTTGGGGTAATGTTGGCTGTGACAAAGTAATCCAGCTGTTTTCTATTTCAATCATTTATTTTCCAGTCTGTCAGTAAGCTATACGAGTCACACTTCAACTTTAGCAATTGTCTTTTACCATGTCATAGAAAGTGATATCAAGTTGTGGTATGAATCTGTATTGAATGAACACAAACTAGTATAAAGATTACCCAGATGGCAACCCTAACCAAAGCATTTCCCAGTTCCATTTTAGAAAGTGCATTTGGTTGTGGTAGCTATTGAATGGAAACGTCTCATCCTAATGTTGAAACATCTTTGGCTAGACAGTCAAGTGCTCTCTAAGCCTTTAGGTGGCAGTGTTTTGCATAAGGAGGAGTGCTGGGCCATTCGTGCAGTAACGACACCAATTCCAGAATCGTTTGCTGGCCATTGTGAAGATTCCAAAACATTATGATGTCACAGTTGGGGGTGGGACTGGACTCCGTCGATCTACCATTTAAGCTGAACAAATTCTGACTAGACACACCACCTGCTTGTGGGAGGACAGAGGAGTCCTGCAGCTAAACGCATCGTCAGAGTGAGTAAGAGGGCCCTATCGGAAGGGGCGCAACTTATATCTTTTGGTTAAGTCATTATGATTACCCTAACTTTAGCATTGACTTGACATTATTTCAGTAAGTGCTACTTGTTGGGGTAGTTCTGTTTGACACATGCTACTATGGAAAACACCAGGTTTGCTAGAAACACACTCTGATCACTTCAACGTCTGATTTCAGTGATAGTTACACGTTAGCTTTAGCAACTCTCTTTTGCCAAGTAATAGAAAGTGCTATTAAGTTGGGGAATATTTCTCAACGAATTGACCTCAGCCTTTGTAAAGAAGATTTATTTTCAACACAACTTTCTTTATACACCTTCTAAAGGTGTGACGTGTCACTAGAATTACCCTAATATGAGCATTGACTTGACCTCTGAATGCAGTAAGTGCTTCTTGTTGGGGTAGTTTTGCTGACTTTAGCACATCGGAAGACTCCAGGATTAATAATGGCTGTTGGTGAAAATATCAGGATCACCTTGAATGAAGCATCATTTGACTCCACTTTTCACAAGTTCTTCTCTTTGGGGTAATGTTGGCTGTGACAAAGTAATCCAGCTGTTTTCTATTTCAATCATTTATTTTCCAGTCTGTCAGTAAGCTATACGAGTCACACTTCAACTTTAGCAATTGTCTTTTACCATGTCATAGAAAGTGATATCAAGTTGTGGTATGAATCTGTATTGAATGAACACAAACTAGTATAAAGATTACCCAGATGGCAACCCTAACCAAAGCATTTCCCAGTTCCATTTTAGAAAGTGCATTTGGTTGTGGTAGCTATTTGAATGGAAACGTCTCATCCTAATGTTGAAACATCTTTGGCTAGACAGTCAAGTGCTCTCTAAGCCTTTAGGTGGCAGTGTTTTGCATAAGGAGGAGTGATGGGCCATTCAGGCAGTAACGACACCAATTCCAGAAACGTTTGCTGGCCATTGTGAAGATTCCAAAACATTATGATGTCACAGTTGGGGGTGGGACTGGACTCTGTGGATCTACCATTTAAGCTGAACAAATTCTGACTAGACACACCACCTGCTTGTGGGAGGACAGAGGAGTCCTGCAGCTAAATGCATCGTCAGAGTGAGTAAGAGGGCCCTATCGGAAGGGGCGCAACTTATATCTTTTGGTTAAGTCATTATCATTACCCTAACTTTAGCATTGACTTGACATTATTTCAGTAAGTGCTACTTGTTGGGGTAGTTCTGTTTGACACATGCTACTTTGGAGAACACCAGGTTTGCTAGAAACACACTCTGATCACTTCAACGTCTGATTTCAGTGATAGTTACATGTTAGCTTTAGCAACTCTCTTTTGCCAAGTAATAGAAAGTGCTATCAAGTTGTGGTATGAATCTGTATTGAATGAACACAAACTAGTATAAAGATTACCCAGATGGCAACCCTAACCAAAGCATTTCCCAGTTCCATTTTAGAAAGTGCATTTGGTTGTGGTAGCTATTTGAATGGAAACGTCTCATCCTAATGTTGAAACATCTTTGGCTAGACAGTCAAGTGCTCTCTAAGCCTTTAGGTGGCAGTGTTTTGCATAAGGAGGAGTGATGGGCCATTCAGGCAGTAACGACACCAATTCCAGAATCGTTTGCTGGCCATTGTGAAGATTCCAAAACATTATGATTTCACAGTTGGGGGTGGGACTGGACTCCGTGGATGTACCATTTAAGCTGAACAAACACACCACCTGCTTGTGGGAGGACAGAGGAGTCCTGCAGCTAAACGCATCGTCAGAGTGAGTAAGAGGGCCCTATCGGAAGGGGCGCAACTTATATCTTTTGGTTAAGTCATTATGATTACCCTAACTTTAGCATTGACTTGACATTATTTCAGTAAGTGCTACTTGTTGGGGTAGTTCTGTTTGACACATGCTACTATGGAAAACACCAAGTTTGCTAGAAACACACTCTGATCACTTCAACGTCTGATTTCAGTGATAGTTACACGTTAGCTTTAGCAACTCTCTTTTGCCAAGTAATAGAAAGTGCTATTAAGTTGGGGAATATTTCTCAACGAATTGACCTCAGCCTTTGTAAAGAAGATTTATTTTCAACAGAACTTTCTTTATACACCTTCTAAAGGTGTGACGTGTCACTAGAATTACCCTAATATGAGCATTGACTTGACCTCTGAATGCAGTAAGTGCTTCTTGTTGGGGTAGTTTTGCTGACTTTAGCACATCGGAAGACTCCAGGATTAATAATGGCTGTTGGTGAAAATATCAGGATCACCTTGAATGAAGCATCATTTGACTCCACTTTTCACAAGTTATTCTCTTTGGGGTAATGTTGGCTGTGACAAAGTAATCCAGCTGTTTTCTATTTCAATCATTTATTTTCCAGTCTGTCAGTAAGCTATACGAGTCACACTTCAACTTTAGCAATTGTCTTTTACCATGTCATAGAAAGTGATATCAAGTTGTGGTATGAATCTGTATTGAATGAACACAAACTAGTATAAAGATTACCCAGATGGCAACCCTAACCAAAGCATTTCCCAGTTCCATTTTAGAAAGTGCATTTGGTTGTGGTAGCTATTTGAATGGAAACGTCTCATCCTAATGTTAAAACATCTTTGGCTAGACAGTCAAGTGCTCTCTAAGCCTTTAGGTGGCAGTGTTTTGCATAAGGAGGAGTGATGGGCCATTCAGGCAGTAACGACACCAATTCCAGAATCGTTTGCTGGCCATTGTGAAGATTCCAAAACATTATGATTTCACAGTTGGGGGTGGGACTGGACTCCGTGGATGTACCATTTAAGCTGAACAAACACACCACCTGCTTGTGGGAGGACAGAGGAGTCCTGCAGCTAAACGCATCGTCAGAGTGAGTAAGAGGGCCCTATCGGAAGGGGCGCAACTTATATCTTTTGGTTAAGTCATTATGATTACCCTAACTTTAGCATTGACTTGACATTATTTCAGTAAGTGCTACTTGTTGGGGTAGTTCTGTTTGACACATGCTACTATGGAAAACACCAGGTTTGCTAGAAACACACTCTGATCACTTCAACGTCTGATTTCAGTGATAGTTACACGTTAGCTTTAGCAACTCTCTTTTGCCAAGTAATAGAAAGTGCTATTAAGTTGGGGAATATTTCTCAACGAATTGACCTCAGCCTTTGTAAAGAAGATTTATTTTCAACACAACTTTCTTTATACACCTTCTAAAGGTGTGACGTGTCACTAGAATTACCCTAATATGAGCATTGACTTGACCTCTGAATGCAGTAAGTGCTTCTTGTTGGGGTAGTTTTGCTGACTTTAGCACATCGGAAGACTCCAGGATTAATAATGGCTGTTGGTGAAAATATCAGGATCACCTTGAATGAAGCATCATTTGACTCCACTTTTCACAAGTTCTTCTCTTTGGGGTAATGTTGGCTGTGACAAAGTAATCCAGCTGTTTTCTATTTCAATCATTTATTTTCCAGTCTGTCAGTAAGCTATACGAGTCACACTTCAACTTTAGCAATTGTCTTTTACCATGTCATAGAAAGTGATATCAAGTTGTGGTATGAATCTGTATTGAATGAACACAAACTAGTATAAAGATTACCCAGATGGCAACCCTAACCAAAGCATTTCCCAGTTCCATTTTAGAAAGTGCATTTGGTTGTGGTAGCTATTTGAATGGAAACGTCTCATCCTAATGTTGAAACATCTTTGGCTAGACAGTCAAGTGCTCTCTAAGCCTTTAGGTGGCAGTGTTTTGCATAAGGAGGAGTGATGGGCCATTCAGGCAGTAACGACACCAATTCCAGAATCGTTTGCTGGCCATTGTGAAGATTCCAAAACATTATGATGTCACAGTTGGGGGTGGGACTGGACTCTGTGGATCTACCATTTAAGCTGAACAAATTCTGACTAGACACACCACCTGCTTGTGGGAGGACAGAGGAGTCCTGCAGCTAAATGCATCGTCAGAGTGAGTAAGAGGGCCCTATCGGAAGGGGCGCAACTTATATCTTTTGGTTAAGTCATTATCATTACCCTAACTTTAGCATTGACTTGACATTATTTCAGTAAGTGCTACTTGTTGGGGTAGTTCTGTTTGACACATGCTACTTTGGAGAACACCAGGTTTGCTAGAAACACACTCTGATCACTTCAACGTCTGATTTCAGTGATAGTTACATGTTAGCTTTAGCAACTCTCTTTTGCCAAGTAATAGAAAGTGCTATCAAGTTGTGGTATGAATCTGTATTGAATGAACACAAACTAGTATAAAGATTACCCAGATGGCAACCCTAACCAAAGCATTTCCCAGTTCCATTTTAGAAAGTGCATTTGGTTGTGGTAGCTATTTGAATGGAAACGTCTCATCCTAATGTTGAAACATCTTTGGCTAGACAGTCAAGTGCTCTCTAAGCCTTTAGGTGGCAGTGTTTTGCATAAGGAGGAGTGATGGGCCATTCAGGCAGTAACGACACCAATTCCAGAATCGTTTGCTGGCCATTGTGAAGATTCCAAAACATTATGATTTCACAGTTGGGGGTGGGACTGGACTCCGTGGATGTACCATTTAAGCTGAACAAACACACCACCTGCTTGTGGGAGGACAGAGGAGTCCTGCAGCTAAACGCATCGTCAGAGTGAGTAAGAGGGCCCTATCGGAAGGGGCGCAACTTATATCTTTTGGTTAAGTCATTATGATTACCCTAACTTTAGCATTGACTTGACATTATTTCAGTAAGTGCTACTTGTTGGGGTAGTTCTGTTTGACACATGCTACTATGGAAAACACCAAGTTTGCTAGAAACACACTCTGATCACTTCAACGTCTGATTTCAGTGATAGTTACACGTTAGCTTTAGCAACTCTCTTTTGCCAAGTAATAGAAAGTGCTATTAAGTTGGGGAATATTTCTCAACGAATTGACCTCAGCCTTTGTAAAGAAGATTTATTTTCAACAGAACTTTCTTTATACACCTTCTAAAGGTGTGACGTGTCACTAGAATTACCCTAATATGAGCATTGACTTGACCTCTGAATGCAGTAAGTGCTTCTTGTTGGGGTAGTTTTGCTGACTTTAGCACATCGGAAGACTCCAGGATTAATAATGGCTGTTGGTGAAAATATCAGGATCACCTTGAATGAAGCATCATTTGACTCCACTTTTCACAAGTTATTCTCTTTGGGGTAATGTTGGCTGTGACAAAGTAATCCAGCTGTTTTCTATTTCAATCATTTATTTTCCAGTCTGTCAGTAAGCTATACGAGTCACACTTCAACTTTAGCAATTGTCTTTTACCATGTCATAGAAAGTGATATCAAGTTGTGGTATGAATCTGTATTGAATGAACACAAACTAGTATAAAGATTACCCAGATGGCAACCCTAACCAAAGCATTTCCCAGTTCCATTTTAGAAAGTGCATTTGGTTGTGGTAGCTATTTGAATGGAAACGTCTCATCCTAATGTTGAAACATCTTTGGCTAGACAGTCAAGTGCTCTCTAAGCCTTTAGGTGGCAGTGTTTTGCATAAGGAGGAGTGATGGGCCATTCAGGCAGTAACGACACCAATTCCAGAATCGTTTGCTGGCCATTGTGAAGATTCCAAAACATTATGATTTCACAGTTGGGGGTGGGACTGGACTCCGTGGATGTACCATTTAAGCTGAACAAACACACCACCTGCTTGTGGGAGGACAGAGGAGTCCTGCAGCTAAACGCATCGTCAGAGTGAGTAAGAGGGCCCTATCGGAAGTGGCGCAACTTATATCTTTTGGTTAAGTCATTATGATTACCCTAACTTTAGCATTGACTTGACATTATTTCAGTAAGTGCTACTTGTTGGGGTAGTTCTGTTTGACACATGCTACTATGGAAAACACCAAGTTTGCTAGAAACACACTCTGATCACTTCAACGTCTGATTTCAGTGATAGTTACACGTTAGCTTTAGCAACTCTCTTTTGCCAAGTAATAGAAAGTGCTATTAAGTTGGGGAATATTTCTCAACGAATTGACCTCAGCCTTTGTAAAGAAGATTTATTTTCAACAGAACTTTCTTTATACACCTTCTAAAGGTGTGACGTGTCACTAGAATTACCCTAATATGAGCATTGACTTGACCTCTGAATGCAGTAAGTGCTTCTTGTTGGGGTAGTTTTGCTGACTTTAGCACATCGGAAGACTCCAGGATTAATAATGGCTGTTGGTGAAAATATCAGGATCACCTTGAATGAAGCATCATTTGACTCCACTTTTCACAAGTTCTTCTCTTTGGGGTAATGTTGGCTGTGACAAAGTAATCCAGCTGTTTTCTATTTCAATCATTTATTTTCCAGTCTGTCAGTAAGCTATACGAGTCACACTTCAACTTTAGCAATTGTCTTTTACCATGTCATAGAAAGTGATATCAAGTTGTGGTATGAATCTGTATTGAATGAACACAAACTAGTATAAAGATTACCCAGATGGCAACCCTAACCAAAGCATTTCCCAGTTCCATTTTAGAAAGTGCATTTGGTTGTGGTAGCTATTTGAATGGAAACGTCTCATCCTAATGTTGAAACATCTTTGGCTAGACAGTCAAGTGCTCTCTAAGCCTTTAGGTGGCAGTGTTTTGCATAAGGAGGAGTGATGGGCCATTCAGGCAGTAACGACACCAATTCCAGAAACGTTTGCTGGCCATTGTGAAGATTCCAAAACATTATGATGTCACAGTTGGGGGTGGGACTGGACTCTGTGGATCTACCATTTAAGCTGAACAAATTCTGACTAGACACACCACCTGCTTGTGGGAGGACAGAGGAGTCCTGCAGCTAAATGCATCGTCAGAGTGAGTAAGAGGGCCCTATCGGAAGGGGCGCAACTTATATCTTTTGGTTAAGTCATTATCATTACCCTAACTTTAGCATTGACTTGACATTATTTCAGTAAGTGCTACTTGTTGGGGTAGTTCTGTTTGACACATGCTACTTTGGAGAACACCAGGTTTGCTAGAAACACACTCTGATCACTTCAACGTCTGATTTCAGTGATAGTTACATGTTAGCTTTAGCAACTCTCTTTTGCCAAGTAATAGAAAGTGCTATCAAGTTGTGGTATGAATCTGTATTGAATGAACACAAACTAGTATAAAGATTACCCAGATGGCAACCCTAACCAAAGCATTTCCCAGTTCCATTTTAGAAAGTGCATTTGGTTGTGGTAGCTATTTGAATGGAAACGTCTCATCCTAATGTTGAAACATCTTTGGCTAGACAGTCAAGTGCTCTCTAAGCCTTTAGGTGGCAGTGTTTTGCATAAGGAGGAGTGATGGGCCATTCAGGCAGTAACGACACCAATTCCAGAATCGTTTGCTGGCCATTGTGAAGATTCCAAAACATTATGATTTCACAGTTGGGGGTGGGACTGGACTCCGTGGATGTACCATTTAAGCTGAACAAACACACCACCTGCTTGTGGGAGGACAGAGGAGTCCTGCAGCTAAACGCATCGTCAGAGTGAGTAAGAGGGCCCTATCGGAAGGGGCGCAACTTATATCTTTTGGTTAAGTCATTATGATTACCCTAACTTTAGCATTGACTTGACATTATTTCAGTAAGTGCTACTTGTTGGGGTAGTTCTGTTTGACACATGCTACTATGGAAAACACCAGGTTTGCTAGAAACACACTCTGATCACTTCAACGTCTGATTTCAGTGATAGTTACACGTTAGCTTTAGCAACTCTCTTTTGCCAAGTAATAGAAAGTGCTATTAAGTTGGGGAATATTTCTCAACGAATTGACCTCAGCCTTTGTAAAGAAGATTTATTTTCAACACAACTTTCTTTATACACCTTCTAAAGGTGTGACGTGTCACTAGAATTACCCTAATATGAGCATTGACTTGACCTCTGAATGCAGTAAGTGCTTCTTGTTGGGGTAGTTTTGCTGACTTTAGCACATCGGAAGACTCCAGGATTAATAATGGCTGTTGGTGAAAATATCAGGATCACCTTGAATGAAGCATCATTTGACTCCACTTTTCACAAGTTCTTCTCTTTGGGGTAATGTTGGCTGTGACAAAGTAATCCAGCTGTTTTCTATTTCAATCATTTATTTTCCAGTCTGTCAGTAAGCTATACGAGTCACACTTCAACTTTAGCAATTGTCTTTTACCATGTCATAGAAAGTGATATCAAGTTGTGGTATGAATCTGTATTGAATGAACACAAACTAGTATAAAGATTACCCAGATGGCAACCCTAACCAAAGCATTTCCCAGTTCCATTTTAGAAAGTGCATTTGGTTGTGGTAGCTATTTGAATGGAAACGTCTCATCCTAATGTTGAAACATCTTTGGCTAGACAGTCAAGTGCTCTCTAAGCCTTTAGGTGGCAGTGTTTTGCATAAGGAGGAGTGATGGGCCATTCAGGCAGTAACGACACCAATTCCAGAATCGTTTGCTGGCCATTGTGAAGATTCCAAAACATTATGATGTCACAGTTGGGGGTGGGACTGGACTCTGTGGATCTACCATTTAAGCTGAACAAACACACCACCTGCTTGTGGGAGGACAGAGGAGTCCTGCAGCTAAACGCATCGTCAGAGTGAGTAAGAGGGCCCTATCGGAAGGGGCGCAACTTATATCTTTTGGTTAAGTCATTATGATTACCCTAACTTTAGCATTGACTTGACATTATTTCAGTAAGTGCTACTTGTTGGGGTAGTTCTGTTTGACACATGCTACTATGGAAAACACCAGGTTTGCTAGAAACACACTCTGATCACTTCAACGTCTGATTTCAGTGATAGTTACACGTTAGCTTTAGCAACTCTCTTTTGCCAAGTAATAGAAAGTGCTATTAAGTTGGGGAATATTTCTCAACGAATTGACCTCAGCCTTTGTAAAGAAGATTTATTTTCAACACAACTTTCTTTATACACCTTCTAAAGGTGTGACGTGTCACTAGAATTACCCTAATATGAGCATTGACTTGACCTCTGAATGCAGTAAGTGCTTTTTGTTGGGGTAGTTTTGCTGACTTTAGCACATCGGAAGACTCCAGGATTAATAATGGCTGTTGGTGAAAATATCAGGATCACCTTGAATGAAGCATCATTTGACTCCACTTTTCACAAGTTCTTCTCTTTGGGGTAATGTTGGCTGTGACAAAGTAATCCAGCTGTTTTCTATTTCAATCATTTATTTTCCAGTCTGTCAGTAAGCTATACGAGTCACACTTCAACTTTAGCAATTGTCTTTTACCATGTCATAGAAAGTGATATCAAGTTGTGGTATGAATCTGTATTGAATGAACACAAACTAGTATAAAGATTACCCAGATGGCAACCCTAACCAAAGCATTTCCCAGTTCCATTTTAGAAAGTGCATTTGGTTGTGGTAGCTATTTGAATGGAAACGTCTCATCCTAATGTTGAAACATCTTTGGCTAGACAGTCAAGTGCTCTCTAAGCCTTTAGGTGGCAGTGTTTTGCATAAGGAGGAGTGATGGGCCATTCAGGCAGTAACGACACCAATTCCAGAATCGTTTGCTGGCCATTGTGAAGATTCCAAAACATTATGATGTCACAGTTGGGGGTGGGACTGGACTCTGTGGATCTACCATTTAAGCTGAACAAATTCTGACTAGACACACCACCTGCTTGTGGGAGGACAGAGGAGTCCTGCAGCTAAATGCATCGTCAGAGTGAGTAAGAGGGCCCTATCGGAAGGGGCGCAACTTATATCTTTTGGTTAAGTCATTATCATTACCCTAACTTTAGCATTGACTTGACATTATTTCAGTAAGTGCTACTTGTTGGGGTAGTTCTGTTTGACACATGCTACTTTGGAGAACACCAGGTTTGCTAGAAACACACTCTGATCACTTCAACGTCTGATTTCAGTGATAGTTACATGTTAGCTTTAGCAACTCTCTTTTGCCAAGTAATAGAAAGTGCTATCAAGTTGTGGTATGAATCTGTATTGAATGAACACAAACTAGTATAAAGATTACCCAGATGGCAACCCTAACCAAAGCATTTCCCAGTTCCATTTTAGAAAGTGCATTTGGTTGTGGTAGCTATTTGAATGGAAACGTCTCATCCTAATGTTGAAACATCTTTGGCTAGACAGTCAAGTGCTCTCTAAGCCTTTAGGTGGCAGTGTTTTGCATAAGGAGGAGTGATGGGCCATTCAGGCAGTAACGACACCAATTCCAGAATCGTTTGCTGGCCATTGTGAAGATTCCAAAACATTATGAGTTCACAGTTGGGGGTGGGACTGGACTCCGTGGATGTACCATTTAAGCTGAACAAACACACCACCTGCTTGTGGGAGGACAGAGGAGTCCTGCAGCTAAACGCATCGTCAGAGTGAGTAAGAGGGCCCTATCGGAAGGGGCGCAACTTATATCTTTTGGTTAAGTCATTATGATTACCCTAACTTTAGCATTGACTTGACATTATTTCAGTAAGTGCTACTTCTTGGGGTAGTTCTGTTTGACACATGCTACTATGGAAAACACCAGGTTTGCTAGAAACACACTCTGATCACTTCAACGTCTGATTTCAGTGATAGTTACACGTTAGCTTTAGCAACTCTCTTTTGCCAAGTAATAGAAAGTGCTATTAAGTTGGGGAATATTTCTCAACGAATTGACCTCAGCCTTTGTAAAGAAGATTTATTTTCAACAGAACTTTCTTTATACACCTTCTAAAGGTGTGACGTGTCACTAGAATTACCCTAATATGAGCATTGACTTGACCTCTGAATGCAGTAAGTGCTTCTTGTTGGGGTAGTTTTGCTGACTTTAGCACATCGGAAGACTCCAGGATTAATAATGGCTGTTGGTGAAAATATCAGGATCACCTTGAATGAAGCATCATTTGACTCCACTTTTCACAAGTTATTCTCTTTGGGGTAATGTTGGCTGTGACAAAGTAATCCAGCTGTTTTCTATTTCAATCATTTATTTTCCAGTCTGTCAGTAAGCTATACGAGTCACACTTCAACTTTAGCAATTGTCTTTTACCATGTCATAGAAAGTGCTATCAAGTTGTGGTATGAATCTGTATTGAATGAACACAAACTAGTATAAAGATTACCCAGATGGCAACCCTAACCAAAGCATTTCCCAGTTCCATTTTAGAAAGTGCATTTGGTTGTGGTAGCTATTTGAATGGAAACGTCTCATCCTAATGTTGAAACATCTTTGGCTAGACAGTCAAGTGCTCTCTAAGCCTTTAGGTGGCAGTGTTTTGCATAAGGAGGAGTGATGGGCCATTCAGGCAGTAACGACACCAATTCCAGAATCGTTTGCTGGCCATTGTGAAGATTCCAAAACATTATGATTTCACAGTTGGGGGTGGGACTGGACTCCGTGGATGTACCATTTAAGCTGAACAAACACACCACCTGCTTGTGTTGGTGAAAATATCAGGATCATCTTGAATGAAGCATCATTTGACTCCACTTTTCACAAGTTCTTCTCTTTGGGGTAATGTTGGCTGTGACAAAGTAATCCAGCTGTTTTCTATTTCAATCATTTATTTTCCAGTCTGTCAGTAAGCTATACGAGTCACACTTCAACTTTAGCAACTGTCTTTTACCATGTCATAGAAAGTGCTATCAAGTTGTGGTATGAATCTGTATTGAATGAACACAAACTAGTATAAAGATTACCCAGATGGCAACCCTAACCAAAGCATTTCCCAGTTCCATTTTAGAAAGTGCATTTGGTTGTGGTAGCTATTGAATGGAAACGTCTCATCCTAATGTTGAAACATCTTTGGCTAGACAGTCAAGTGCTCTCGAAGCCTTTAGGTGGCAGTGTTTTGCATAAGGAGGAGTGCTGGGCCATTCGTGCAGTAACGACACCAATTCCAGAATCGTTTGCTGGCCATTGTGAAGATTCCAAAACATTATGATGTCACAGTTGGGGGTGGGACTGGACTCCGTCGATCTACCATTTAAGCTGAACAAATTCTGACTAGACACACCACCTGCTTGTGGGAGGACAGAGGAGTCCTGCAGCTAAACGCATCGTCAGAGTGAGTAAGAGGGCCCTATCGGAAGGGGCGCAACTTATATCTTTTGGTTAAGTCATTATCATTACCCTAACTTTAGCATTGACTTGACATTATTTCAGTAAGTGCTACTTGTTGGGGTAGTTCTGTTTGACACATGCTACTTTGGAGAACACCAGGTTTGCTAGAAACACACTCTGATCACTTCAACGTCTGATTTCAGTGATAGTTACACGTTAGCTTTAGCAACTCTCTTTTGCCAAGTAATAGAAAGTGCTATTAAGTTGGGGAATATTTCTCAACGAATTGACCTCAGCCTTTGTAAAGAAGATTTATTTTCAACACAACTTTCTTTATACACCTTCTAAAGGTGTGACGTGTCACTAGAATTACCCTAATATGAGCATTGACTTGACCTCTGAATGCAGTAAGTGCTTCTTGTTGGGGTAGTTTTGCTGACTTTAGCACATTGGAAGACTCCAGGATTAATAATGGCTGTTGGTGAAAATATCAGGATCACCTTGAATGAAGCATCAGTTGACTCCACTTTTCACAAGTTCTTCTCTTTGGGGTAATGTTGGCTGTGACAAAGTAATCCAGCTGTTTTCTATTTCAATCATTTATTTTCCAGTCTGTCAGTAAGCTATACGAGTCACACTTCAACTTTAGCAACTGTCTTTTACCATGTCATAGAAAGTGCTATCAAGTTGTGGTATGAATCTGTATTGAATGAACACAAACTAGTATAAAGATTACCCAGATGGCAACCCTAACCAAAGCATTTCCCAGTTCCATTTTAGAAAGTGCATTTGGTTGTTGTAGCTATTTGAATGGAAACGTCTCATCCTAATGTTGAAACATCTTTGGCTAGACAGTCAAGTGCTCTCTAAGCCTTTAGGTGGCAGTGTTTTGCATAAGGAGGAGTGATGGGCCATTCAGGCAGTAACGACACCAATTCCAGAATCGTTTGCTGGCCATTGTGAAGATTCCAAAACATTATGATTTCACAGTTGGGGGTGGGACTGGACTCAGTGGATGTACCATTTAAGCTGAACAAACACACCACCTGCTTGTGGGAGGACAGAGGAGTCCTGCAGCTAAACGCATCGTCAGAGTGAGTAAGAGGGCCCTATCGGAAGGGGCGCAACTTATATCTTTTGGTTAAGTCATTATCATTACCCTAACTTTAGCATTGACTTGACATTATTTCAGTAAGTGCTACTTGTTGGGGTAGTTCTGTTTGACACATGCTACTATGGAAAACACCAGGTTTGCTAGAAACACACTCTGATCACTTCAACGTCTGATTTCAGTGATAGTTACACGTTAGCTTTAGCAACTCTCTTTTGCCAAGTAATAGAAAGTGCTATTAAGTTGGGGAATATTTCTCAACGAATTGACCTCAGCCTTTGTAAAGAAGATTTATTTTCAACAGAACTTTCTTTATACACCTTCTAAAGGTGTGACGTGTCACTAGAATTACCCTAATATGAGCATTGACTTGACCTCTGAATGCAGTAAGTGCTTCTTGTTGGGGTAGTTTTGCTGACTTTAGCACATCGGAAGACTCCAGGATTAATAATGGCTGTTGGTGAAAATATCAGGATCACCTTGAATGAAGCATCATTTGACTCCACTTTTCACAAGTTCTTCTCTTTGGGGTAATGTTAGCTGTGACAAAGTAATCCAGCTGTTTTCTATTTCAATCATTTATTTTCCTGTCTGTCAGTAAGCTATACGAGTCACACTTCAACTTTAGCAACTGTCTTTTACCATGTCATAGAAAGTGCTATCAAGTTGTGGTATGAATCTGTATTGAATGAACACAAACTAGTATAAAGATTACCCAGATGGCAACCCTAACCAAAGCATTTCCCAGTTCCATTTTAGAAAGTGCATTTGGTTGTGGTAGCTATTGAATGGAAACGTCTCATCCTAATGTTGAAACATCTTTGGCTAGACAGTCAAGTGCTCTCTAAGCCTTTAGGTGGCAGTGTTTTGCATAAGGAGGAGTGCTGGGCCATTCGTGCAGTAACGACACCAATTCCAGAATCGTTTGCTGGCCATTGTGAAGATTCCAAAACATTATGATGTCACAGTTGGGGGTGGGACTGGACTCCGTCGATCTACCATTTAAGCTGAACAAATTCTGACTAGACACACCACCTGCTTGTGGGAGGACAGAGGAGTCCTGCAGCTAAACGCATCGTCAGAGTGAGTAAGAGGGCCCTATCGGAAGGGGCGCAACTTATATCTTTTGGTTAAGTCATTATCATTACCCTAACTTTAGCATTGACTTGACATTATTTCAGTAAGTGCTACTTGTTGGGGTAGTTCTGTTTGACACATGCTACTATGGAAAACACCAGGTTTGCTAGAAACACACTCTGATCACTTCAACGTCTGATTTCAGTGATAGTTACACGTTAGCTTTAGCAACTCTCTTTTGCCAAGTAATAGAAAGTGCTATTAAGTTGGGGAATATTTCTCAACGAATTGACCTCAGCCTTTGTAAAGAAGATTTATTTTCAACAGAACTTTCTTTATACACCTTCTAAAGGTGTGACGTGTCACTAGAATTACCCTAATATGAGCATTGACTTGACCTCTGAATGCAGTAAGTGCTTTTTGTTGGGGTAGTTTTGCTGACTTTAGCACATCGGAAGACTCCAGGATTAATAATGGCTGTTGGTGAAAATATCAGCATCACCTTGAATGAAGCATCATTTGACTCCACTTTTCACAAGTTCTTCTCTTTGGGGTAATGTTAGCTGTGACAAAGTAATCCAGCTGTTTTCTATTTCAATCATTTATTTTCCAGTCTGTCAGTAAGCTATACGAGTCACACTTCAACTTTAGCAACTGTCTTTTACCATGTCATAGAAAGTGCTATCAAGTTGTGGTATGAATCTGTATTGAATGAACACAAACTAGTATAAAGATTACCCAGATGGCAACCCTAACCAAAGCATTTCCCAGTTCCATTTTAGAAAGTGCATTTGGTTGTGGTAGCTATTGAATGGAAACGTCTCATCCTAATGTTGAAACATCTTTGGCTAGACAGTCAAGTGCTCTCTAAGCCTTTAGGTGGCAGTGTTTTGCATAAGGAGGAGTGCTGGGTCATTCGTGCAGTAACGACACCAATTCCAGAATCGTTTGCTGGCCATTGTGAAGATTCCAAAACATTATGATGTCACAGTTGGGGGTGGGACTGGACTCCGTCGATCTACCATTTAAGCTGAACAAATTCTGACTAGACACACCACCTGCTTGTGGGAGGACAGAGGAGTCCTGCAGCTAAACGCATCGTCAGAGTGAGTAAGAGGGCCCTATCGGAAGGGGCGCAACTTATATCTTTTGGTTAAGTCATCATCATTACCCTAACTTTAGCATTGACTTGACATTATTTCAGTAAGTGCTACTTGTTGGGGTAGTTCTGTTTGACACATGCTACTATGGAAAACACCAGGTTTGCTAGAAACACACTCTGATCACTTCAACGTCTGATTTCAGTGATAGTTACACGTTAGCTTTAGCAACTCTCTTTTGCCAAGTAATAGAAAGTGCTATTAAGTTGGGGAATATTTCTCAACGAATTGACCTCAGCCTTTGTAAAGAAGATTTATTTTCAACACAACTTTCTTTATACACCTTCTAAAGGTGTGACGTGTCACTAGAATTACCCTAATATGAGCATTGACTTGACCTCTGAATGCAGTAAGTGCTTCTTGTTGGGGTAGTTTTGCTGACTTTAGCACATCGGAAGACTCCAGGATTAATAATGGCTGTTGGTGAAAATATCAGGATCACCTTGAATGAAGCATCATTTGACTCCACTTTTCACAAGTTCTTCTCTATGGGGTAATGTTGGCTGTGACAAAGTAATCCAGCTGTTTTCTATTTCAATCATTTATTTTCCAGTCTGTCAGTAAGCTATACGAGTCACACTTCAACTTTAGCAACTGTCTTTTACCATGTCATAGAAAGTGCTATCAAGTTGTGGTATGAATCTGTATTGAATGAACACAAACTAGTATAAAGATTACCCAGATGGCAACCCTAACCAAAGCATTTCCCAGTTCCATTTTAGAAAGTGCATTTGGTTGTGGTAGCTATTGAATGGAAACGTCTCATCCTAATGTTGAAACATCTTTGGCTAGACAGTCAAGTGCTCTCTAAGCCTTTAGGTGGCAGTGTTTTGCATAAGGAGGAGTGCTGGGTCATTCGTGCAGTAACGACACCAATTCCAGAATCGTTTGCTGGCCATTGTGAAGATTCCAAAACATTATGATGTCACAGTTGGGGGTGGGACTGGACTAAGTGGATGTACCATTTAAGCTGAACAAACACACCACCTGCTTGTGGGAGGACAGAGGAGTCCTGCAGCTAAACGCATCGTCAGAGTGAGTAAGAGGGCCCTATCGGAAGGGGCGCAACTTATATCTTTTGGTTAAGTCATTATCATTACCCTAACTTTAGCATTGACTTGACATTATTTCAGTAAGTGCTACTTGTTGGGGTAGTTCTGTTTGACACATGCTACTTTGGAGAACACCAGGTTTGCTAAAAACACACTCTGATCACTTCAACGTCTGATTTCAGTGATAGTTACACGTTAGCTTTAGCAACTCTCTTTTGCCAAGTAATAGAAAGTGCTATTAAGTTGGGGAATATTTCTCAACGAATTGACCTCAGCCTTTGTAAAGAAGATTTATTTTCAACACAACTTTCTTTATACACCTTCTAAAGGTGTGACGTGTCACTAGAATTACCCTAATATGAGCATTGACTTGACCTCTGAATGCAGTAAGTGCTTCTTGTTGGGGTAGTTTTGCTGACTTTAGCACATCGGAAGACTCCAGGATTAATAATGGCTGTTGGTGAAAATATCAGGATCACCTTGAATGAAGCATCATTTGACTCCACTTTTCACAAGTTCTTCTCTTTGGGGTAATGTTAGCTGTGACAAAGTAATCCAGCTGTTTTCTATTTCAATCATTTATTTTCCTGTCTGTCAGTAAGCTATACGAGTCACACTTCAACTTTAGCAACTGTCTTTTACCATGTCATAGAAAGTGCTATCAAGTTGTGGTATGAATCTGTATTGAATGAACACAAACTAGTATAAAGATTACCCAGATGGCAACCCTAACCAAAGCATTTCCCAGTTCCATTTTAGAAAGTGCATTTGGTTGTGGTAGCTATTGAATGGAAACGTCTCATCCTAATGTTGAAACATCTTTGGCTAGACAGTCAAGTGCTCTCTAAGCCTTTAGGTGGCAGTGTTTTGCATAAGGAGGAGTGCTGGGCCATTCGTGCAGTAACGACACCAATTCCAGAATCGTTTGCTGGCCATTGTGAAGATTCCAAAACATTATGATGTCACAGTTGGGGGTGGGACTGGACTCCGTCGATCTACCATTTAAGCTGAACAAATTCTGACTAGACACACCACCTGCTTGTGGGAGGACAGAGGAGTCCTGCAGCTAAACGCATCGTCAGAGTGAGTAAGAGGGCCCTATCGGAAGGGGCGCAACTTATATCTTTTGGTTAAGTCATTATCATTACCCTAACTTTAGCATTGACTTGACATTATTTCAGTAAGTGCTACTTGTTGGGGTAGTTCTGTTTGACACATGCTACTATGGAAAACACCAGGTTTGCTAGAAACACACTCTGATCACTTCAACGTCTGATTTCAGTGATAGTTACACGTTAGCTTTAGCAACTCTCTTTTGCCAAGTAATAGAAAGTGCTATTAAGTTGGGGAATATTTCTCAACGAATTGACCTCAGCCTTTGTAAAGAAGATTTATTTTCAACAGAACTTTCTTTATACACCTTCTAAAGGTGTGACGTGTCACTAGAATTACCCTAATATGAGCATTGACTTGACCTCTGAATGCAGTAAGTGCTTTTTGTTGGGGTAGTTTTGCTGACTTTAGCACATCGGAAGACTCCAGGATTAATAATGGCTGTTGGTGAAAATATCAGCATCACCTTGAATGAAGCATCATTTGACTCCACTTTTCACAAGTTCTTCTCTTTGGGGTAATGTTAGCTGTGACAAAGTAATCCAGCTGTTTTCTATTTCAATCATTTATTTTCCAGTCTGTCAGTAAGCTATACGAGTCACACTTCAACTTTAGCAACTGTCTTTTACCATGTCATAGAAAGTGCTATCAAGTTGTGGTATGAATCTGTATTGAATGAACACAAACTAGTATAAAGATTACCCAGATGGCAACCCTAACCAAAGCATTTCCCAGTTCCATTTTAGAAAGTGCATTTGGTTGTGGTAGCTATTGAATGGAAACGTCTCATCCTAATGTTGAAACATCTTTGGCTAGACAGTCAAGTGCTCTCTAAGCCTTTAGGTGGCAGTGTTTTGCATAAGGAGGAGTGCTGGGTCATTCGTGCAGTAACGACACCAATTCCAGAATCGTTTGCTGGCCATTGTGAAGATTCCAAAACATTATGATGTCACAGTTGGGGGTGGGACTGGACTCCGTCGATCTACCATTTAAGCTGAACAAATTCTGACTAGACACACCACCTGCTTGTGGGAGGACAGAGGAGTCCTGCAGCTAAACGCATCGTCAGAGTGAGTAAGAGGGCCCTATCGGAAGGGGCGCAACTTATATCTTTTGGTTAAGTCATCATCATTACCCTAACTTTAGCATTGACTTGACATTATTTCAGTAAGTGCTACTTGTTGGGGTAGTTCTGTTTGACACATGCTACTATGGAAAACACCAGGTTTGCTAGAAACACACTCTGATCACTTCAACGTCTGATTTCAGTGATAGTTACACGTTAGCTTTAGCAACTCTCTTTTGCCAAGTAATAGAAAGTGCTATTAAGTTGGGGAATATTTCTCAACGAATTGACCTCAGCCTTTGTAAAGAAGATTTATTTTCAACACAACTTTCTTTATACACCTTCTAAAGGTGTGACGTGTCACTAGAATTACCCTAATATGAGCATTGACTTGACCTCTGAATGCAGTAAGTGCTTCTTGTTGGGGTAGTTTTGCTGACTTTAGCACATCGGAAGACTCCAGGATTAATAATGGCTGTTGGTGAAAATATCAGGATCACCTTGAATGAAGCATCATTTGACTCCACTTTTCACAAGTTCTTCTCTATGGGGTAATGTTGGCTGTGACAAAGTAATCCAGCTGTTTTCTATTTCAATCATTTATTTTCCAGTCTGTCAGTAAGCTATACGAGTCACACTTCAACTTTAGCAACTGTCTTTTACCATGTCATAGAAAGTGCTATCAAGTTGTGGTATGAATCTGTATTGAATGAACACAAACTAGTATAAAGATTACCCAGATGGCAACCCTAACCAAAGCATTTCCCAGTTCCATTTTAGAAAGTGCATTTGGTTGTGGTAGCTATTGAATGGAAACGTCTCATCCTAATGTTGAAACATCTTTGGCTAGACAGTCAAGTGCTCTCTAAGCCTTTAGGTGGCAGTGTTTTGCATAAGGAGGAGTGCTGGGTCATTCGTGCAGTAACGACACCAATTCCAGAATCGTTTGCTGGCCATTGTGAAGATTCCAAAACATTATGATGTCACAGTTGGGGGTGGGACTGGACTAAGTGGATGTACCATTTAAGCTGAACAAACACACCACCTGCTTGTGGGAGGACAGAGGAGTCCTGCAGCTAAACGCATCGTCAGAGTGAGTAAGAGGGCCCTATCGGAAGGGGCGCAACTTATATCTTTTGGTTAAGTCATTATCATTACCCTAACTTTAGCATTGACTTGACATTATTTCAGTAAGTGCTACTTGTTGGGGTAGTTCTGTTTGACACATGCTACTTTGGAGAACACCAGGTTTGCTAAAAACACACTCTGATCACTTCAACGTCTGATTTCAGTGATAGTTACACGTTAGCTTTAGCAACTCTCTTTTGCCAAGTAATAGAAAGTGCTATTAAGTTGGGGAATATTTCTCAACGAATTGACCTCAGCCTTTGTAAAGAAGATTTATTTTCAACACAACTTTCTTTATACACCTTCTAAAGGTGTGACGTGTCACTAGAATTACCCTAATATGAGCATTGACTTGACCTCTGAATGCAGTAAGTGCTTCTTGTTGGGGTAGTTTTGCTGACTTTAGCACATCGGAAGACTCCAGGATTAATAATGGCTGTTGGTGAAAATATCAGGATCACCTTGAATGAAGCATCATTTGACTCCACTTTTCACAAGTTCTTCTCTTTGGGGTAATGTTGGCTGTGACAAAGTAATCCAGCTGTTTTCTATTTCAATCATTTATTTTCCAGTCTGTCAGTAAGCTATACGAGTCACACTTCAACTTTAGCAATTGTCTTTTACCATGTCATAGAAAGTGATATCAAGTTGTGGTATGAATCTGTATTGAATGAACACAAACTAGTATAAAGATTACCCAGATGGCAACCCTAACCAAAGCATTTCCCAGTTCCATTTTAGAAAGTGCATTTGGTTGTGGTAGCTATTTGAATGGAAACGTCTCATCCTAATGTTGAAACATCTTTGGCTAGACAGTCAAGTGCTCTCTAAGCCTTTAGGTGGCAGTGTTTTGCATAAGGAGGAGTGATGGGCCATTCAGGCAGTAACGACACCAATTCCAGAAACGTTTGCTGGCCATTGTGAAGATTCCAAAACATTATGATGTCACAGTTGGGGGTGGGACTGGACTCTGTGGATCTACCATTTAAGCTGAACAAATTCTGACTAGACACACCACCTGCTTGTGGGAGGACAGAGGAGTCCTGCAGCTAAATGCATCGTCAGAGTGAGTAAGAGGGCCATATCGGAAGGGGCGCAACTTATATCTTTTGGTTAAGTCATTATCATTACCCTAACTTTAGCATTGACTTGACATTATTTCAGTAAGTGCTACTTGTTGGGGTAGTTCTGTTTGACACATGCTACTTTGGAGAACACCAGGTTTGCTAGAAACACACTCTGATCACTTCAACGTCTGATTTCAGTGATAGTTACATGTTAGCTTTAGCAACTCTCTTTTGCCAAGTAATAGAAAGTGCTATCAAGTTGTGGTATGAATCTGTATTGAATGAACACAAACTAGTATAAAGATTACCCAGATGGCAACCCTAACCAAAGCATTTCCCAGTTCCATTTTAGAAAGTGCATTTGGTTGTGGTAGCTATTTGAATGGAAACGTCTCATCCTAATGTTGAAACATCTTTGGCTAGACAGTCAAGTGCTCTCTAAGCCTTTAGGTGGCAGTGTTTTGCATAAGGAGGAGTGATGGGCCATTCAGGCAGTAACGACACCAATTCCAGAATCGTTTGCTGGCCATTGTGAAGATTCCAAAACATTATGATTTCACAGTTGGGGGTGGGACTGGACTCCGTGGATGTACCATTTAAGCTGAACAAACACACCACCTGCTTGTGGGAGGACAGAGGAGTCCTGCAGCTAAACGCATCGTCAGAGTGAGTAAGAGGGCCCTATCGGAAGGGGCGCAACTTATATCTTTTGGTTAAGTCATTATGATTACCCTAACTTTAGCATTGACTTGACATTATTTCAGTAAGTGCTACTTGTTGGGGTAGTTCTGTTTGACACATGCTACTATGGAAAACACCAGGTTTGCTAGAAACACACTCTGATCACTTCAACGTCTGATTTCAGTGATAGTTACACGTTAGCTTTAGCAACTCTCTTTTGCCAAGTAATAGAAAGTGCTATTAAGTTGGGGAATATTTCTCAACGAATTGACCTCAGCCTTTGTAAAGAAGATTTATTTTCAACACAACTTTCTTTATACACCTTCTAAAGGTGTGACGTGTCACTAGAATTACCCTAATATGAGCATTGACTTGACCTCTGAATGCAGTAAGTGCTTCTTGTTGGGGTAGTTTTGCTGACTTTAGCACATCGGAAGACTCCAGGATTAATAATGGCTGTTGGTGAAAATATCAGGATCACCTTGAATGAAGCATCATTTGACTCCACTTTTCACAAGTTCTTCTCTTTGGGGTAATGTTGGCTGTGACAAAGTAATCCAGCTGTTTTCTATTTCAATCATTTATTTTCCAGTCTGTCAGTAAGCTATACGAGTCACACTTCAACTTTAGCAATTGTCTTTCACCATGTCATAGAAAGTGATATCAAGTTGTGGTATGAATCTGTATTGAATGAACACAAACTAGTATAAAGATTACCCAGATGGCAACCCTAACCAAAGCATTTCCCAGTTCCATTTTAGAAAGTGCATTTGGTTGTGGTAGCTATTTGAATGGAAACGTCTCATCCTAATGTTGAAACATCTTTGGCTAGACAGTCAAGTGCTCTCTAAGCCTTTAGGTGGCAGTGTTTTGCATAAGGAGGAGTGATGGGCCATTCAGGCAGTAACGACACCAATTCCAGAAACGTTTGCTGGCCATTGTGAAGATTCCAAAACATTATGATGTCACAGTTGGGGGTGGGACTGGACTCTGTGGATCTACCATTTAAGCTGAACAAATTCTGACTAGACACACCACCTGCTTGTGGGAGGACAGAGGAGTCCTGCAGCTAAACGCATCGTCAGAGTGAGTAAGAGGGCCCTATCGGAAGGGGCGCAACTTATATCTTTTGGTTAAGTCATTATCATTACCCTAACTTTAGCATTGACTTGACATTATTTCAGTAAGTGCTACTTGTTGGGGTAGTTCTGTTTGACACATGCTACTTTGGAGAACACCAGGTTTGCTAGAAACACACTCTGATCACTTCAACGTCTGATTTCAGTGATAGTTACATGTTAGCTTTAGCAACTCTCTTTTGCCAAGTAATAGAAAGTGCTATTAAGTTGGGGAATATTTCTCAACGAATTGACCTCAGCCTTTGTAAAGAAGATTTATTTTCAACACAACTTTCTTTATACACCTTCTAAAGGTGTGACGTGTCACTAGAATTACCCTAATATGAGCATTGACTTGACCTCTGAATGCAGTAAGTGCTTCTTGTTGGGGTAGTTTTGCTGACTTTAGCACATCGGAAGACTCCAGGATTAATAATGGCTGTTGGTGAAAATATCAGGATCACCTTGAATGAAGCATCATTTGACTCCACTTTTCACAAGTTCTTCTCTTTGGGGTAATGTTGGCTGTGACAAAGTAATCCAGCTGTTTTCTATTTCAATCATTTATTTTCCAGTCTGTCAGTAAGCTATACGAGTCACACTTCAACTTTAGCAATTGTCTTTTACCATGTCATAGAAAGTGATATCAAGTTGTGGTATGAATCTGTATTGAATGAACACAAACTAGTATAAAGATTACCCAGATGGCAACCCTAACCAAAGCATTTCCCAGTTCCATTTTAGAAAGTGCATTTGGTTGTGGTAGCTATTTGAATGGAAACGTCTCATCCTAATGTTGAAACATCTTTGGCTAGACAGTCAAGTGCTCTCTAAGCCTTTAGGTGGCAGTGTTTTGCATAAGGAGGAGTGCTAGGCCATTCGTGCAGTAACGACACCAATTCCAGAATCGTTTGCTGACCATTGTGAAGATTCCAAAACATTATGATGTCACAGTTGGGGGTGGGACTGGACTCTGTGGATCTACCATTTAAGCTGAACAAATTCTGACTAGACACACCACCTGCTTGTGGGAGGACAGAGGAGTCCTGCAGCTAAATGCATCGTCAGAGTGAGTAAGAGGGCCCTATCGGAAGGGGCGCAACTTATATCTTTTGGTTAAGTCATTATCATTACCCTAACTTTAGCATTGACTTGACATTATTTCAGTAAGTGCTACTTGTTGGGGTAGTTCTGTTTGACACATGCTACTTTGGAGAACACCAGGTTTGCTAGAAACACACTCTGATCACTTCAACGTCTGATTTCAGTGATAGTTACATGTTAGCTTTAGCAACTCTCTTTTGCCAAGTAATAGAAAGTGCTATCAAGTTGTGGTATGAATCTGTATTGAATGAACACAAACTAGTATAAAGATTACCCAGATGGCAACCCTAACCAAAGCATTTCCCAGTTCCATTTTAGAAAGTGCATTTGGTTGTGGTAGCTATTTGAATGGAAACGTCTCATCCTAATGTTGAAACATCTTTGGCTAGACAGTCAAGTGCTCTCTAAGCCTTTAGGTGGCAGTGTTTTGCATAAGGAGGAGTGATGGGCCATTCAGGCAGTAACGACACCAATTCCAGAATCGTTTGCTGGCCATTGTGAAGATTCCAAAACATTATGATGTCACAGTTGGGGGTGGGACTGGACTCCGTGGATCTACCATTTAAGCTGAACAAATTCTGACTAGACACACCACCTGCTTGTGGGAGGACAGAGGAGTCATGCAGCTAAACGCATCGTCAGAGTGAGTAAGAGGGCCCTATCGGAAGGGGCGCAACTTATATCTTTTGGTTAAGTCATTATCATTACCCTAACTTTAGCATTGACTTGACATTATTTCAGTAAGTGCTACTTGTTGGGGTAGTTCTGTTTGACACATGCTACTTTGGAGAACACCAGGTTTGCTAGAAACACACTCTGATCACTTCAACGTCTGATTTCAGTGATAGTTACACGTTAGCTTTAGCAACTCTCTTTTGCCAAGTAATAGAAAGTGCTATTAAGTTGGGGAATATTTCGCAACGAATTGACCTCAGCCTTTGTAAAGAAGATTTATTTTCAACACAACTTTCTTTATACACCTTCTAAAGGTGTGACGTGTCACTAGAATTACCCTAATATGAGCATTGACTTGACCTCTGAATGCAGTAAGTGCTTCTTGTTGGGGTAGTTTTGCTGACTTTAGCACATCGGAAGACTCCAGGATTAATAATGGCTGTTGGTGAAAATATCAGGATCACCTTGAATGAAGCATCATTTGACTCCACTTTTCACAAGTTCTTCTCTTTGGGGTAATGTTGGCTGTGACAAAGTAATCCAGCTGTTTTCTATTTCAATCATTTATTTTCCAGTCTGTCAGTAAGCTATACGAGTCACACTTCAACTTTAGCAATTGTCTTTCACCATGTCATAGAAAGTGATATCAAGTTGTGGTATGAATCTGTATTGAATGAACACAAACTAGTATAAAGATTACCCAGATGGCAACCCTAACCAAAGCATTTCCCAGTTCCATTTTAGAAAGTGCATTTGGTTGTGGTAGCTATTTGAATGGAAACGTCTCATCCTAATGTTGAAACATCTTTGGCTAGACAGTCAAGTGCTCTCTAAGCCTTTAGGTGGCAGTGTTTTGCATAAGGAGGAGTGATGGGCCATTCAGGCAGTAACGACACCAATTCCAGAATCGTTTGCTGGCCATTGTGAAGATTCCAAAACATTATGATGTCACAGTTGGGGGTGGGACTGGACTCCGTCGATCTACCATTTAAGCTGAACAAATTCTGACTAGACACACCACCTGCTTGTGGGAGGACAGAGGAGTCATGCAGCTAAACGCATCGTCAGAGTGAGTAAGAGGGCCCTATCGGAAGGGGCGCAACTTATATCTTTTGGTTAAGTCATTATCATTACCCTAACTTTAGCATTGACTTGACATTATTTCAGTAAGTGCTACTTGTTGGGGTAGTTCTGTTTGACACATGCTACTTTGGAGAACACCAGGTTTGCTAGAAACACACTCTGATCACTTCAACGTCTGATTTCAGTGATAGTTACATGTTAGCTTTAGCAACTCTCTTTTGCCAAGTAATAGAAAGTGCTATTAAGTTGGGGAATATTTCTCAACGAATTGACCTCAGCCTTTGTAAAGAAGATTTATTTTCAACACAACTTTCTTTATACACCTTCTAAAGGTGTGACGTGTCACTAGAATTACCCTAATATGAGCATTGACTTGACCTCTGAATGCAGTAAGTGCTTCTTGTTGGGGTAGTTTTGCTGACTTTAGCACATCGGAAGACTCCAGGATTAATAATGGCTGTTGGTGAAAATATCAGGATCACCTTGAATGAAGCATCATTTGACTCCACTTTTCACAAGTTCTTCTCTTTGGGGTAATGTTGGCTGTGACAAAGTAATCCAGCTGTTTTCTATTTCAATCATTTATTTTCCAGTCTGTCAGTAAGCTATACGAGTCACACTTCAACTTTAGCAATTGTCTTTTACCATGTCATAGAAAGTGATATCAAGTTGTGGTATGAATCTGTATTGAATGAACACAAACTAGTATAAAGATTACCCAGATGGCAACCCTAACCAAAGCATTTCCCAGTTCCATTTTAGAAAGTGCATTTGGTTGTGGTAGCTATTTGAATGGAAACGTCTCATCCTAATGTTGAAACATCTTTGGCTAGACAGTCAAGTGCTCTCTAAGCCTTTAGGTGGCAGTGTTTTGCATAAGGAGGAGTGCTAGGCCATTCGTGCAGTAACGACACCAATTCCAGAATCGTTTGCTGACCATTGTGAAGATTCCAAAACATTATGATGTCACAGTTGGGGGTGGGACTGGACTCTGTGGATCTACCATTTAAGCTGAACAAATTCTGACTAGACACACCACCTGCTTGTGGGAGGACAGAGGAGTCCTGCAGCTAAATGCATCGTCAGAGTGAGTAAGAGGGCCCTATCGGAAGGGGCGCAACTTATATCTTTTGGTTAAGTCATTATCATTACCCTAACTTTAGCATTGACTTGACATTATTTCAGTAAGTGCTACTTGTTGGGGTAGTTCTGTTTGACACATGCTACTTTGGAGAACACCAGGTTTGCTAGAAACACACTCTGATCACTTCAACGTCTGATTTCAGTGATAGTTACATGTTAGCTTTAGCAACTCTCTTTTGCCAAGTAATAGAAAGTGCTATCAAGTTGTGGTATGAATCTGTATTGAATGAACACAAACTAGTATAAAGATTACCCAGATGGCAACCCTAACCAAAGCATTTCCCAGTTCCATTTTAGAAAGTGCATTTGGTTGTGGTAGCTATTTGAATGGAAACGTCTCATCCTAATGTTGAAACATCTTTGGCTAGACAGTCAAGTGCTCTCTAAGCCTTTAGGTGGCAGTGTTTTGCATAAGGAGGAGTGATGGGCCATTCAGGCAGTAACGACACCAATTCCAGAATCGTTTGCTGGCCATTGTGAAGATTCCAAAACATTATGATGTCACAGTTGGGGGTGGGACTGGACTCCGTCGATCTACCATTTAAGCTGAACAAATTCTGACTAGACACACCACCTGCTTGTGGGAGGACAGAGGAGTCATGCAGCTAAACGCATCATCAGAGTGAGTAAGAGGGCCCTATCGGAAGGGGCGCAACTTATATCTTTTGGTTAAGTCATTATCATTACCCTAACTTTAGCATTGACTTGACATTATTTCAGTAAGTGCTACTTGTTGGGGTAGTTCTGTTTGACACATGCTACTTTGGAGAACACCAGGTTTGCTAGAAACACACTCTGATCACTTCAACGTCTGATTTCAGTGATAGTTACACGTTAGCTTTAGCAACTCTCTTTTGCCAAGTAATAGAAAGTGCTATTAAGTTGGGGAATATTTCTCAACGAATTGACCTCAGCCTTTGTAAAGAAGATTTATTTTCAACACAACTTTCTTTATACACCTTCTAAAGGTGTGACGTGTCACTAGAATTACCCTAATATGAGCATTGACTTGACCTCTGAATGCAGTAAGTGCTTCTTGTTGGGGTAGTTTTGCTGACTTTAGCACATCGGAAGACTCCAGGATTAATAATGGCTGTTGGTGAAAATATCAGGATCACCTTGAATGAAGCATCATTTGACTCCACTTTTCACAAGTTCTTCTCTTTGGGGTAATGTTGGCTGTGACAAGTAATCCAGCTGTTTTCTATTTCAATCATTTATTTTCCAGTCTGTCAGTAAGCTATACGAGTCACACTTCAACTTTAGCAACTGTCTTTTACCATGTCATAGAAAGTGCTATCAAGTTGTGGTATGAATCTGTATTGAATGAACACAAACTAGTATAAAGATTACCCAGATGGCACCCTAACCAAAGCATTTCCCAGTTCCATTTTAGAAAGTGCATTTGGTTGTGGTAGCTATTGAATGGAAACGTCTCATCCTAATGTTGAAACATCTTTGGCTAGACAGTCAAGTGCTCTCTAAGCCTTTAGGTGGCAGTGTTTTGCATAAGGAGGAGTGCTGGGCCATTCGTGCAGTAACGACACCAATTCCAGAATCGTTTGCTGGCCATTGTGAAGATTCCAAAACATTATGATGTCACAGTTGGGGGTGGGACTGGACTCCGTGGATCTACCATTTAAGCTGAACAAATTCTGACTAGACACACCACCTGCTTGTGGGAGGACAGAGGAGTCATGCAGCTAAACGCATCGTCAGAGTGAGTAAGAGGGCCCTATCGGAAGGGGCGCAACTTATATCTTTTGGTTAAGTCATTATCATTACCCTAACTTTAGCATTGACTTGACATTATTTCAGTAAGTGCTACTTGTTGGGGTAGTTCTGTTTGACACATGCTACTTTGGAGAACACCAGGTTTGCTAGAAACACACTCTGATCACTTCAACGTCTGATTTCAGTGATAGTTACACGTTAGCTTTAGCAACTCTCTTTTGCCAAGTAATAGAAAGTGCTATTAAGTTGGGGAATATTTCTCAACGAATTGACCTCAGCCTTTGTAAAGAAGATTTATTTTCAACACAACTTTCTTTATACACCTTCTAAAGGTGTGACGTGTCACTAGAATTACCCTAATATGAGCATTGACTTGACCTCTGAATGCAGTAAGTGCTTCTTGTTGGGGTAGTTTTGCTGACTTTAGCACATCGGAAGACTCCAGGATTAATAATGGCTGTTGGTGAAAATATCAGGATCACCTTGAATGAAGCATCATTTGACTCCACTTTTCACAAGTTCTTCTCTTTGGGGTAATGTTGGCTGTGACAAAGTAATCCAGCTGTTTTCTATTTCAATCATTTATTTTCCAGTCTGTCAGTAAGCTATACGAGTCACACTTCAACTTTAGCAATTGTCTTTCACCATGTCATAGAAAGTGATATCAAGTTGTGGTATGAATCTGTATTGAATGAACACAAACTAGTATAAAGATTACCCAGATGGCAACCCTAACCAAAGCATTTCCCAGTTCCATTTTAGAAAGTGCATTTGGTTGTGGTAGCTATTTGAATGGAAACGTCTCATCCTAATGTTGAAACATCTTTGGCTAGACAGTCAAGTGCTCTCTAAGCCTTTAGGTGGCAGTGTTTTGCATAAGGAGGAGTGATGGGCCATTCAGGCAGTAACGACACCAATTCCAGAAACGTTTGCTGGCCATTGTGAAGATTCCAAAACATTATGATGTCACAGTTGGGGGTGGGACTGGACTCTGTGGATCTACCATTTAAGCTGAACAAATTCTGACTAGACACACCACCTGCTTGTGGGAGGACAGAGGAGTCCTGCAGCTAAACGCATCGTCAGAGTGAGTAAGAGGGCCCTATCGGAAGGGGCGCAACTTATATCTTTTGGTTAAGTCATTATCATTACCCTAACTTTAGCATTGACTTGACATTATTTCAGTAAGTGCTACTTGTTGGGGTAGTTCTGTTTGACACATGCTACTTTGGAGAACACCAGGTTTGCTAGAAACACACTCTGATCACTTCAACGTCTGATTTCAGTGATAGTTACATGTTAGCTTTAGCAACTCTCTTTTGCCAAGTAATAGAAAGTGCTATTAAGTTGGGGAATATTTCTCAACGAATTGACCTCAGCCTTTGTAAAGAAGATTTATTTTCAACACAACTTTCTTTATACACCTTCTAAAGGTGTGACGTGTCACTAGAATTACCCTAATATGAGCATTGACTTGACCTCTGAATGCAGTAAGTGCTTCTTGTTGGGGTAGTTTTGCTGACTTTAGCACATCGGAAGACTCCAGGATTAATAATGGCTGTTGGTGAAAATATCAGGATCACCTTGAATGAAGCATCATTTGACTCCACTTTTCACAAGTTCTTCTCTTTGGGGTAATGTTGGCTGTGACAAAGTAATCCAGCTGTTTTCTATTTCAATCATTTATTTTCCAGTCTGTCAGTAAGCTATACGAGTCACACTTCAACTTTAGCAATTGTCTTTTACCATGTCATAGAAAGTGATATCAAGTTGTGGTATGAATCTGTATTGAATGAACACAAACTAGTATAAAGATTACCCAGATGGCAACCCTAACCAAAGCATTTCCCAGTTCCATTTTAGAAAGTGCATTTGGTTGTGGTAGCTATTTGAATGGAAACGTCTCATCCTAATGTTGAAACATCTTTGGCTAGACAGTCAAGTGCTCTCTAAGCCTTTAGGTGGCAGTGTTTTGCATAAGGAGGAGTGCTAGGCCATTCGTGCAGTAACGACACCAATTCCAGAATCGTTTGCTGGCCATTGTGAAGATTCCAAAACATTATGATGTCACAGTTGGGGGTGGGACTGGACTCTGTGGATCTACCATTTAAGCTGAACAAATTCTGACTAGACACACCACCTGCTTGTGGGAGGACAGAGGAGTCCTGCAGCTAAATGCATCGTCAGAGTGAGTAAGAGGGCCCTATCGGAAGGGGCGCAACTTATATCTTTTGGTTAAGTCATTATCATTACCCTAACTTTAGCATTGACTTGACATTATTTCAGTAAGTGCTACTTGTTGGGGTAGTTCTGTTTGACACATGCTACTTTGGAGAACACCAGGTTTGCTAGAAACACACTCTGATCACTTCAACGTCTGATTTCAGTGATAGTTACATGTTAGCTTTAGCAACTCTCTTTTGCCAAGTAATAGAAAGTGCTATCAAGTTGTGGTATGAATCTGTATTGAATGAACACAAACTAGTATAAAGATTACCCAGATGGCAACCCTAACCAAAGCATTTCCCAGTTCCATTTTAGAAAGTGCATTTGGTTGTGGTAGCTATTTGAATGGAAACGTCTCATCCTAATGTTGAAACATCTTTGGCTAGACAGTCAAGTGCTCTCTAAGCCTTTAGGTGGCAGTGTTTTGCATAAGGAGGAGTGATGGGCCATTCAGGCAGTAACGACACCAATTCCAGAATCGTTTGCTGGCCATTGTGAAGATTCCAAAACATTATGATGTCACAGTTGGGGGTGGGACTGGACTCCGTCGATCTACCATTTAAGCTGAACAAATTCTGACTAGACACACCACCTGCTTGTGGGAGGACAGAGGAGTCATGCAGCTAAACGCATCGTCAGAGTGAGTAAGAGGGCCCTATCGGAAGGGGCGCAACTTATATCTTTTGGTTAAGTCATTATCATTACCCTAACTTTAGCATTGACTTGACATTATTTCAGTAAGTGCTACTTGTTGGGGTAGTTCTGTTTGACACATGCTACTTTGGAGAACACCAGGTTTGCTAGAAACACACTCTGATCACTTCAACGTCTGATTTCAGTGATAGTTACACGTTAGCTTTAGCAACTCTCTTTTGCCAAGTAATAGAAAGTGCTATTAAGTTGGGGAATATTTCTCAACGAATTGACCTCAGCCTTTGTAAAGAAGATTTATTTTCAACACAACTTTCTTTATACACCTTCTAAAGGTGTGACGTGTCACTAGAATTACCCTAATATGAGCATTGACTTGACCTCTGAATGCAGTAAGTGCTTCTTGTTGGGGTAGTTTTGCTGACTTTAGCACATCGGAAGACTCCAGGATTAATAATGGCTGTTGGTGAAAATATCAGGATCACCTTGAATGAAGCATCATTTGACTCCACTTTTCACAAGTTCTTCTCTTTGGGGTAATGTTGGCTGTGACAAAGTAATCCAGCTGTTTTCTATTTCAATCATTTATTTTCCAGTCTGTCAGTAAGCTATACGAGTCACACTTCAACTTTAGCAACTGTCTTTTACCATGTCATAGAAAGTGCTATCAAGTTGTGGTATGAATCTGTATTGAATGAACACAAACTAGTATAAAGATTACCCAGATGGCAACCCTAACCAAAGCATTTCCCAGTTCCATTTTAGAAAGTGCATTTGGTTGTGGTAGCTATTGAATGGAAACGTCTCATCCTAATGTTGAAACATCTTTGGCTAGACAGTCAAGTGCTCTCTAAGCCTTTAGGTGGCAGTGTTTTGCATAAGGAGGAGTGCTGGGCCATTCGTGCAGTAACGACACCAATTCCAGAATCGTTTGCTGGCCATTGTGAAGATTCCAAAACATTATGATGTCACAGTTGGGGGTGGGACTGGACTCTGTGGATCTACCATTTAAGCTGAACAAATTCTGACTAGACACACCACCTGCTTGTGGGAGGACAGAGGAGTCCTGCAGCTAAATGCATCGTCAGAGTGAGTAAGAGGGCCCTATCGGAAGGGGCGCAACTTATATCTTTTGGTTAAGTCATTATCATTACCCTAACTTTAGCATTGACTTGACATTATTTCAGTAAGTGCTACTTGTTGGGGTAGTTCTGTTTGACACATGCTACTTTGGAGAACACCAGGTTTGCTAGAAACACACTCTGATCACTTCAACGTCTGATTTCAGTGATAGTTACATGTTAGCTTTAGCAACTCTCTTTTGCCAAGTAATAGAAAGTGCTATCAAGTTGTGGTATGAATCTGTATTGAATGAACACAAACTAGTATAAAGATTACCCAGATGGCAACCCTAACCAAAGCATTTCCCAGTTCCATTTTAGAAAGTGCATTTGGTTGTGGTAGCTATTTGAATGGAAACGTCTCATCCTAATGTTGAAACATCTTTGGCTAGACAGTCAAGTGCTCTCTAAGCCTTTAGGTGGCAGTGTTTTGCATAAGGAGGAGTGATGGGCCATTCAGGCAGTAACGACACCAATTCCAGAATCGTTTGCTGGCCATTGTGAAGATTCCAAAACATTATGATGTCACAGTTGGGGGTGGGACTGGACTCCGTCGATCTACCATTTAAGCTGAACAAATTCTGACTAGACACACCACCTGCTTGTGGGAGGACAGAGGAGTCATGCAGCTAAACGCATCGTCAGAGTGAGTAAGAGGGCCCTATCGGAAGGGGCGCAACTTATATCTTTTGGTTAAGTCATTATCATTACCCTAACTTTAGCATTGACTTGACATTATTTCAGTAAGTGCTACTTGTTGGGGTAGTTCTGTTTGACACATGCTACTTTGGAGAACACCAGGTTTGCTAGAAACACACTCTGATCACTTCAACGTCTGATTTCAGTGATAGTTACACGTTAGCTTTAGCAACTCTCTTTTGCCAAGTAATAGAAAGTGCTATTAAGTTGGGGAATATTTCTCAACGAATTGACCTCAGCCTTTGTAAAGAAGATTTATTTTCAACACAACTTTCTTTATACACCTTCTAAAGGTGTGACGTGTCACTAGAATTACCCTAATATGAGCATTGACTTGACCTCTGAATGCAGTAAGTGCTTCTTGTTGGGGTAGTTTTGCTGACTTTAGCACATCGGAAGACTCCAGGATTAATAATGGCTGTTGGTGAAAATATCAGGATCACCTTGAATGAAGCATCATTTGACTCCACTTTTCACAAGTTCTTCTCTTTGGGGTAATGTTGGCTGTGACAAGTAATCCAGCTGTTTTCTATTTCAATCATTTATTTTCCAGTCTGTCAGTAAGCTATACGAGTCACACTTCAACTTTAGCAACTGTCTTTTACCATGTCATAGAAAGTGCTATCAAGTTGTGGTATGAATCTGTATTGAATGAACACAAACTAGTATAAAGATTACCCAGATGGCAACCCTAACCAAAGCATTTCCCAGTTCCATTTTAGAAAGTGCATTTGGTTGTGGTAGCTATTGAATGGAAACGTCTCATCCTAATGTTGAAACATCTTTGGCTAGACAGTCAAGTGCTCTCTAAGCCTTTAGGTGGCAGTGTTTTGCATAAGGAGGAGTGCTGGGCCATTCGTGCAGTAACGACACCAATTCCAGAATCGTTTGCTGGCCATTGTGAAGATTCCAAAACATTATGATGTCACAGTTGGGGGTGGGACTGGACTCCGTGGATCTACCATTTAAGCTGAACAAATTCTGACTAGACACACCACCTGCTTGTGGGAGGACAGAGGAGTCATGCAGCTAAACGCATCGTCAGAGTGAGTAAGAGGGCCCTATCGGAAGGGGCGCAACTTATATCTTTTGGTTAAGTCATTATCATTACCCTAACTTTAGCATTGACTTGACATTATTTCAGTAAGTGCTACTTGTTGGGGTAGTTCTGTTTGACACATGCTACTTTGGAGAACACCAGGTTTGCTAGAAACACACTCTGATCACTTCAACGTCTGATTTCAGTGATAGTTACACGTTAGCTTTAGCAACTCTCTTTTGCCAAGTAATAGAAAGTGCTATTAAGTTGGGGAATATTTCTCAACGAATTGACCTCAGCCTTTGTAAAGAAGATTTATTTTCAACACAACTTTCTTTATACACCTTCTAAAGGTGTGACGTGTCACTAGAATTACCCTAATATGAGCATTGACTTGACCTCTGAATGCAGTAAGTGCTTCTTGTTGGGGTAGTTTTGCTGACTTTAGCACATCGGAAGACTCCAGGATTAATAATGGCTGTTGGTGAAAATATCAGGATCACCTTGAATGAAGCATCATTTGACTCCACTTTTCACAAGTTCTTCTCTTTGGGGTAATGTTGGCTGTGACAAAGTAATCCAGCTGTTTTCTATTTCAATCATTTATTTTCCAGTCTGTCAGTAA
The DNA here is from genome assembly GCF_963971535.1 of Notolepis coatsorum. Lineage (NCBI taxonomy): Eukaryota > Metazoa > Chordata > Actinopteri > Aulopiformes > Paralepididae > Notolepis > Notolepis coatsorum. The sequence goes on from NC_140173.1 coordinate 72,669,303, forward strand.
GCTATACGAGTCACACTTCAACTTTAGCAATTGTCTTTCACCATGTCATAGAAAGTGATATCAAGTTGTGGTATGAATCTGTATTGAATGAACACAAACTAGTATAAAGATTACCCAGATGGCAACCCTAACCAAAGCATTTCCCAGTTCCATTTTAGAAAGTGCATTTGGTTGTGGTAGCTATTTGAATGGAAACGTCTCATCCTAATGTTGAAACATCTTTGGCTAGACAGTCAAGTGCTCTCTAAGCCTTTAGGTGGCAGTGTTTTGGCTTTGGGTTTTGCGGGCGGCCACTCCCTAGTAGGTTAGTACTAGTTTGGTATAGAGTGGTCGGCGGCTGGGGGGTGCACGGTCCTCATCCATTTCTTGGCTTCCTACTGGGTCTAGAGGCACAAAAGAGAACCATTATGGGCTCAAGGGACCACTCCAGTTTCCAGATTTGTTTGTGCTGATGTTCACCCGTACCCCTGAGGAGGTATGAGGGGTCACGTCGTCATCTAGTTTTTAACCTGATGTGCATCCATACCCCTGAGGAGGTAGAGGGGGGCACAATTATTTTAATAATTCATCTCTTTGTAATATAAGTGTTTCACATGATGTGCTTTCATACCCCTGAGGAGGTAGAGAATTTAAGTCGTCACATGATGTGCCTTCAAACCCCTGTGGAGGTAGAGAATTTTATTCATTATTTGGTCCATTCTTTTGAAGCGGGATGGCGCCCTCTATAGGTGGTTTTTGGTATTCATTTTTTATTTTTTAATAATTCATTTTTTTGTAATGGGCTTTTTGGGTTTTGCGGGCGGCCACTCCCCAGTAGGTTAGTACTAGTTTGGTATAGAGTGGTCGGCGGCTGGGGGGGTGCACGGTCCTCATCCATTGCTTGGCTTCCTACTGGGTCTAGAGGCAGAAAAGAGAACCATTATGGGCTCAAGGGACCACTCCAGTTTCCAGATTTGTTTGTGCTGATGTTCACCCGTACCCCTGAGGAGGTATGAGAGGTCACGTCGTCATCTAGTTTTTAACCTGATGTGCATCCATACCCCTGAGGAGGTAGAGGGGGGCACAATTATTTTAATAATTCATCTCTTTGTAATATAAGTGTTTCACATGATGTGCTTTCATACCCCTGAGGAGGTAGAGAATTTAAGTCGTCACATGATGTGCCTTCAAACCCCTGTGGAGGTAGAGAATTTTATTCATTATTTGGTCCATTCTTTTGAAGCGGGATGGCGCCCTCTATAGGTGGTTTTTGGTATTCATTTTTTGTTTTTTAATAATTCATTTTTTTGTAATATAGGTGTTTTCACATGGTGTGCTTTCATACCCCTGAGGAGGTAGAGATTCTAAGTCGTCACATGATGTGTCTTCATACCCCTGAGGAGGTAGAGAGTCTAGGTTATTTATACTTAGATAGATAGGTAAATAGTTAGTTAAGGTCGGTTGTTTGTAGTTACATTGTTTTTGAATGGTTTCTGCTTTTCTACTCCTGTGGACCAGTTACGAGGAAGTTACACTCTAGACCAGGCTTAGGCTTAGGTTCGGGCTTTGGATTTTGCGGGCGGCCACTCCCCAGTAGGTTAGTACTAGTTTGGTATAGAGTGGTCGGCGGCTGGGGGGGTGCACGGTCCTCATCCATTGCTTGGCTTCCTACTGGGTCTAGAGGCAGAAAAGAGAACCATTATGGGCTCAAGGGACCACTCCAGTTTCCAGATTTGTTTGTGCTGATGTTCACCCGTTCCCCTGAGGAGGTATGAGGGGTCACGTCGTAATCTAGTTTTTAACCTGATGTGCATCCATACCCCTGAGGAGGTAGAAGAGGCACAATTATTTTAATAATTCATCTCTTTGTAATATAAGTGCTTCACATGATGTGCTTTCATACGCCTGAGGAGGTAGAGAATCTAAGTCGTCACATGATGTGCCTTCAAACCCCTGTGGAGGTAGAGAATTTTGTTCATTATTTGGTCCATTCTTTTGAAGCGGGATGGCGCCCTCTATAGGTGGTTTTTGGTATTCATTTTTTATTTTTTAATAATTCATTTTTTTGTAATATAGGTGTTTTCACATGGTGTGCTTTCATACCCCTGAGGAGGTAGAGATTCTAAGTCGTCACATGATGTGTCTTCATACCCCTGAGGAGGTAGAGAGTCTAGGTTATTTATACTTAGATAGATAGGTAAATAGTTAGTTAAGGTCGGTTGTTTGTAGTTACATTGTTTTTGAATGGTTTCTGCTTTTCTACTGGGTTTGGATTTTGCGGGCGGCCACTCCCCAGTAGGTTAGTACTAGTTTGGTATAGAGTGGTCGGCGGCTGGGGGGGTGTACGGTCCTCATCCATTGCTTGGCTTCCTACTGGGTCTAGAGGCAGAAAAGAGAACCATTATGGGCTCAAGGGACCACTCCAGTTTCCAGATTTGTTAATGCTGATGTTCACCCGTTCCCCTGAGGAGGTATGAGGGGTCACATCGTAATCTAGTTTTTAACCTGATGTGCATCCATACCCCTGAGGAGGTAGAAGAGGGCACAATTATTTTAATAATTCATCTCTTTGTAATATAAGTGCTTCACATGATGTGCTTTCATACCCCTGAGGAGGTAGAGAATCTAAGTCGTCACATGATGTGCCTTCAAACCCCTGTGGAGGTAGAGAATTTTGTTCATTATTTGGTCCATTCTTTTGAAGCGGGATGGCGCCCTCTATAGGTGGTTTTTGGTATTCATTTTTTTATTTTTTAATAATTCATTTTTTTGTAATATAGGTGTTTTCACATGGTGTGCTTTCATACCCCTGAGGAGGTAGAGATTCTAAGTCGTCACATGATGTGTCTTCATACCCCTGAGGAGGTAGAGAGTCTAGGTTATTTATACTTAGATAGATAGGTAAATAGTTAGTTAAGGTCGGTTGTTTGTAGTTACATTGTTTTTGAATGGTTTCTGCTTTTCTACTCCTGTGGACCAGTTATGAGGAAGTTACACTCTAGACCAGGCTTAGGCTTAGGTTAGGGCTTTGGGTTTTGCGGGCGGCCACTCCCCAGTAGGTTAGTACTAGTTTGGTATAGAGTGGTCGGCGGCTGGGGGGTGCACGGTCCTCATCCATTGCTTGGCTTCCTACTGGGTCTAGAGGCAGAAAAGAGAACCATTATGGGCTCAAGGGACCACTCCAGTTTCCAGATTTGTTTGTGCTGATGTTCACCCGTACCCCTGAGGAGGTATGAGGGGTCACGTCGTCATCTAGTTTTTAACCTGATGTGCATCCATACCCCTGAGGAGGTAGAGGAGGGCACAATTATTTTAATAATTCATCTTTTTGTAATATAAGTGTTTCACATGATGTGCTTTCATACCCCTGAGGAGGTAGAGAATCTAAGTCGTCACATGATGTGCCTTCAAACCCCTGTGGAGGTAGAGAATTTTATTCATTATTTGGTCCATTCTTTTGAAGCGGGATGGCGCCCTCTATAGGTGGTTTTGGTATTCATTTTTAAATTTTTAATAATAAATTTTTTTTGTAATATAGGTGTTTTCACATGATGTGCTTTCATACCCCTGAGGAGGTAGAGATTTTAAGTCGTCACATGATGTGTCTTCATACCCCTGAGGAGGTAGAGAGTCTAGGTTATTTATACTTAGATAGATAGGTAAATAGTTAGTTAAGGTCGGTTGTTTGTAGTTACATTGTTTTTGAATGGTTTCTGCTTTTCTACTCCTGTGGACCAGTTACGAGGAAGTTACACTCTAGACCAGGCTTAGGCTTAGGTTAGGGCTTTGGGTTTTGCGGGCGGCCACTCCCCAGTAGGTTAGTACTAGTTTGGTATAGAGTGGTCGGCGGCTGGGGGGGTGCACGGTCCTCATCCATTGCTTGGCTTCCTACTGGGTCTAGAGGCAGAAAAGAGAACCATTATGGGCTCAAGGGACCACTCCAGTTTCCAGATTTGTTTGTGCTGATGTTCACCCGTACCCCTGAGGAGGTATGAGGGGTCACGTCGTCATCTAGTTTTTAACCTGATGTGCATCCATACCCCTGAGGAGGTAGAGAAGGGCACAATTATTTTAATAATTCATCTCTTTGTAATATAAGTGTTTCACATGATGTGCTTTCATACCCCTGAGGAGGTAGAGAATTTAAGTCGTCACATGATGTGCCTTCAAACCCCTGTGGAGGTAGAGAATTTTATTCATTATTTGGTCCATTCTTTTGAAGCGGGATGGCGCCCTCTATAGGTGGTTTTTGGTATTCATTTTTTATTTTTTAATAATTCATTTTTTTGTAATATAGGTGTTTTCACATGGTGTGCTTTCATACCCCTGAGGAGGTAGAGATAGAATTGTGAAGATTCCAAAACATTATGATGTCACAGTTGGGGGTGGGACTGGACTCCGTGGATCTACCATTTAAGCTGAACAAACACACCACCTGCTTGTGGGAGGACAGAGGAGTCCTGCTAAACGCATCAAGTGAGTAAGAGGGCCCTATCGGAAGGGGAGCAACTTATATCTTTTGGTTAAGTCATTATCATTACCCTAACTTTAGCATTGACTTGACATTATTTCAGTAAGTGCTACTTGTTGGGGTAGTTCTATTTGACACATGCTACTTTGGAGAACACCAGGTTTGCTGGAAACACACTCTGATCACTTCAATGTCTGATTTCAGTGATAGTTACACTTTAGCTTTAGCAACTCTCTTTTGCCAAGTAATAGAAAGTGCTATTAAGTTGGGGAATATTTCTCAACGAATTGACCTCAGCCTTTGTAAAGAAGATTTATTTTCAACACAACTTTCTTTATACACCTTCTAAAGGTGTGACGTGTCACTAGAATTACCCTAATATGAGCATTGACTTGACCTCTGAATGCAGTAAGTGCTTCTTGTTGGGGTAGTTTTGCTGACTTTAGCACATCGGAAGACTCCAGGATTAATAATGGCTGTTGGTGAAAATATCAGGATCACCTTGAATGAAGCATCATTTGACTCCACTTTTCACAAGTTCTTCTCTTTGGGGTAATGTTGGCTGTGACAAAGTAATCCAGCTGTTTTCTATTTCAATCATTTATTTTCCAGTCTGTCAGTAAGCTATACGAGTCACACTTCAACTTTAGCAACTGTCTTTTACCATGTCATAGAAAGTGCTATCAAGTTGTGGTATGAATCTGTATTGAATGAACACAAACTAGTATGAAGATTACCCAGATGGCAACCCTAACCAAAGCATTTCCCAGTTCCATTTTAGAAAGTGCATTTTGTTGTGGTAGCTATTGAATGGAAACGTCTCATCCTAATGTTGAAACCGCTTTGTCTAGAAAGTCAAGTGCTCTCTAAGCCTTTAGGTGGCAGTGTTTTGCATAAGGAGGAGTGCTGGGCCATTCGTGCAGTAACAACACCAATTCCAGAATCGTTTGCTGGCCATTGTGAAGATTCCAAAACATTATGATGTCACAGTTGGGGGTGGGACTGGACTCCGTGGATCTACCATTTAAGCTGAACAAACACACCACCTGCTTGTGGGAGGACAGAGGAGTCCTGCAGCTAAACGCATCATCAGAGTGAGTAAGAGGGCCCTATCGGAAGGGGCGCAACTTATATCTTTTGGTTAAGTCATTATCATTACCCTAACTTTAGCATTGACTTGACATTATTTCAGTAAGTGCTACTTGTTGGGGTAGTTCTATTTGACACATGCTACTTTGGAGAACACCAGGTTTGCTGGAAACACACTCTGATCACTTCAATGTCTGATTTCAGTGATAGTTACACTTTAGCTTTAGCAACTCTCTTTTGCCAAGTAATAGAAAGTGCTATTAAGTTGGGGAATATTTCTCAACGAATTGACCTCAGCCTTTGTAAAGAAGATTTATTTTCAACACAACTTTCTTTATACACCTTCTAAAGGTGTGACGTGTCACTAGAATTACCCTAATATGAGCATTGACTTGACCTCTGAATGCAGTAAGTGCTTCTTGTTGGGGTAGTTTTGCTGACTTTAGCACATCGGAAGACTCCAGGATTAATAATGGCTGTTGGTGAAAATATCAGGATCACCTTGAATGAAGCATCATTTGACTCCACTTTTCACAAGTTCTTCTCTTTGGGGTAATGTTGGCTGTGACAAAGTAATCCAGCTGTTTTCTATTTCAATCATTTATTTTCCAGTCTGTCAGTAAGCTATACGAGTCACACTTCAACTTTAGCAACTGTCTTTTACCATGTCATAGAAAGTGCTATCAAGTTGTGGTATGAATCTGTATTGAATGAACACAAACTAGTATGAAGATTACCCAGATGGCAACCCTAACCAAAGCATTTCCCAGTTCCATTTTAGAAAGTGCATTTTGTTGTGGTAGCTATTGAATGGAAACGTCTCATCCTAATGTTGAAACCGCTTTGTCTAGAAAGTCAAGTGCTCTCTAAGCCTTTAGGTGGCAGTGTTTTGCATAAGGAGGAGTGCTGGGCCATTCGTGCAGTAACGACACCAATTCCAGAATCGTTTGCTGGCCATTGTGAAGATTCCAAAACATTATGATGTCACAGTTGGGGGTGGGACTGGACTCCGTGGATCTACCATTTAAGCTGAACAAACACACCACCTGCTTGTGGGAGGACAGAGGAGTCCTGCAGCTAAACGCATCATCAGAGTGAGTAAGAGGGCCCTATCGGAAGGGGCGCAACTTATATCTTTTGGTTAAGTCATTATCATTACCCTAACTTTAGCATTGACTTGACATTATTTCAGTAAGTGCTACTTGTTGGGGTAGTTCTATTTGACACATGCTACTTTGGAGAACACCAGGTTTGCTGGAAACACACTCTGATCACTTCAATGTCTGATTTCAGTGATAGTTACACTTTAGCTTTAGCAACTCTCTTTTGCCAAGTAATAGAAAGTGCTATTAAGTTGGGGAATATTTCTCAACGAATTGACCTCAGCCTTTGTAAAGAAGATTTATTTTCAACACAACTTTCTTTATACACCTTCTAAAGGTGTGACGTGTCACTAGAATTACCCTAATATGAGCATTGACTTGACCTCTGAATGCAGTAAGTGCTTCTTGTTGGGGTAGTTTTGCTGACTTTAGCACATCGGAAGACTCCAGGATTAATAATGGCTGTTGGTGAAAATATCAGGATCACCTTGAATGAAGCATCATTTGACTCCACTTTTCACAAGTTCTTCTCTTTGGGGTAATGTTGGCTGTGACAAAGTAATCCAGCTGTTTTCTATTTCAATCATTTATTTTCCAGTCTGTCAGTAAGCTATACGAGTCACACTTCAACTTTAGCAACTGTCTTTTACCATGTCATAGAAAGTGCTATCAAGTTGTGGTATGAATCTGTATTGAATGAACACAAACTAGTATGAAGATTACCCAGATGGCAACCCTAACCAAAGCATTTCCCAGTTCCATTTTAGAAAGTGCATTTTGTTGTGGTAGCTATTGAATGGAAACGTCTCATCCTAATGTTGAAACCTCTTTGTCTAGAAAGTCAAGTGCTCTCTAAGCCTTTAGATGGCAGTGTTTTGCATAAGGAGGAGTGCTGGGCCATTCGTGCAGTAACGACACCAATTCCAGAATCGTTTGCTGGCCACTGTGAAGATTCCAGAACATTATGATGTCACAGTTGGGGGTGGGACTGGACTCTGTGGATCTACCATTTAAGCTGAACAAACACACCACCTGCTTGTGGGAGGACAGAGGAGTCCTGCTAAACGCATCGAGTGAGTAAGAGGGCCCTATCGGAAGGGGAGCAACTTATATCTTTTGGTTAAGTCATTATCATTACCCTAACTTTAGCATTGACTTGACATTATTTCAGTAAGTGCTACTTGTTGGGGTAGTTCTGTTTGACACATGCTACTTTGGAGAACACCAGGTTTGCTAGAAACACACTCTGATCACTTCAACGTCTGATTTCAGTGATAGTTACACGTTAGCTTTAGCAACTCTCTTTTGCCAAGTAATAGAAAGTGCTATTAAGTTGGGGAATATTTCTCAACAAATTGACCTCAGCCTTTGTAAAGAAGATTTATTTTCAACACAACTTTCTTTATACACCTTCTAAAGGTGTGACGTGTCACTAGAATTACCCTAATATGAGCATTGACTTGACCTCTGAATGCAGTAAGTGCTTCTTGTTGGGGTAGTTTTGCTGACTTTAGCACATCGGAAGACTCCAGGATTAATAATGGCTGTTGGTGAAAATATCAGGATCACCTTGAATGAAGCATCATTTGACTCCACTTTTCACAAGTTCTTCTCTTTGGGGTAATGTTGGCTGTGACAAAGTAACCCAGCTGTTTTCTATTTCAATCATTTATTTTCCAGTCTGTCAGTAAGCTATACGAGTCACACTTCAACTTTAGCAATTGTCTTTTACCATGTCATAGAAAGTGCTATCAAGTTGTGGTATGAATCTGTATTGAATGAACACAAACTAGTATAAAGATTACCCAGATGGCAACCCTAACCAAAGCATTTCCCAGTTCCATTTTAGAAAGTGCATTTTGTTGTGGTAGCTATTTGAATGGAAACGTCTCATCCTAATGTTGAAACATCTTTGGCTAGACAGTCAAGTGCTCTCTAAGCCTTTAGGTGGCAGTGTTTTGCATAAGGAGGAGTGATGGGCCATTCAGGCAGTAACGACACCAATTCCAGAATCGTTTGCTGGCCATTGTGAAGATTCCAAAACATTATGATGTCACAGTTGGGGGTGGGACTGGACTCTGTGGATCTACCATTTAAGCTGAACAAACACACCACCTGCTTGTGGGAGGACAGAGGAGTCCTGCTAAACGCATCAAGTGAGTAAGAGGGCCCTATCGGAAGGGGAGCAACTTATATCTTTTGGTTAAGTCATTATCATTACCCTAACTTTAGCATTGACTTGACATTATTTCAGTAAGTGCTACTTGTTGGGGTAGTTCTATTTGACACATGCTACTTTGGAGAACACCAGGTTTGCTGAAAACACACTCTGATCACTTCAATGTCTGATTTCAGTGATAGTTACACTTTAGCTTTAGCAACTCTCTTTTGCCAAGTAATAGAAAGTGCTATTAAGTTGGGGAATATTTCTCAACAAATTGACCTCAGCCTTTGTAAAGAAGATTTATTTTCAACACAACTTTCTTTATACACCTTCTAAAGGTGTGACGTGTCACTAGAATTACCCTAATATGAGCATTGACTTGACCTCTGAATGCAGTAAGTGCTTCTTGTTGGGGTAGTTTTGCTGACTTTAGCACATCGGAAGACTCCAGGATTAATAATGGCTGTTGGTGAAAATATCAGGATCACCTTGAATGAAGCATCATTTGACTCCACTTTTCACAAGTTCTTCTCTTTGGGGTAATGTTGGCTGTGACAAAGTAACCCAGCTGTTTTCTATTTCAATCATTTATTTTCCAGTCTGTCAGTAAGCTATACGAGTCACACTTCAACTTTAGCAATTGTCTTTTACCATGTCATAGAAAGTGCTATCAAGTTGTGGTATGAATCTGTATTGAATGAACACAAACTAGTATAAAGATTACCCAGATGGCAACCCTAACCAAAGCATTTCCCAGTTCCATTTTAGAAAGTGCATTTTGTTGTGGTAGCTATTTGAATGGAAACGTCTCATCCTAATGTTGAAACATCTTTGGCTAGACAGTCAAGTGCTCTCTAAGCCTTTAGGTGGCAGTGTTTTGCATAAGGAGGAGTGATGGGCCATTCAGGCAGTAACGACACCAATTCCAGAATCGTTTGCTGGCCATTGTGAAGATTCCAAAACATTATGATGTCACAGTTGGGGGTGGGACTGGACTCCGTGGATCTACCATTTAAGCTGAACAAACACACCACCTGCTTGTGGGAGGACAGAGGAGTCCTGCTAAACGCATCAAGTGAGTAAGAGGGCCCTATCGGAAGGGGAGCAACTTATATCTTTTGGTTAAGTCATTATCATTACCCTAACTTTAGCATTGACTTGACATTATTTCAGTAAGTGCTACTTGTTGGGGTAGTTCTATTTGACACATGCTACTTTGGAGAACACCAGGTTTGCTGGAAACACACTCTGATCACTTCAATGTCTGATTTCAGTGATAGTTACACTTTAGCTTTAGCAACTCTCTTTTGCCAAGTAATAGAAAGTGCTATTAAGTTGGGGAATATTTCTCAACGAATTGACCTCAGCCTTTGTAAAGAAGATTTATTTTCAACACAACTTTCTTTATACACCTTCTAAAGGTGTGACGTGTCACTAGAATTACCCTAATATGAGCATTGACTTGACCTCTGAATGCAGTAAGTGCTTCTTGTTGGGGTAGTTTTGCTGACTTTAGCACATCGGAAGACTCCAGGATTAATAATGGCTGTTGGTGAAAATATCAGGATCACCTTGAATGAAGCATCATTTGACTCCACTTTTCACAAGTTCTTCTCTTTGGGGTAATGTTGGCTGTGACAAAGTAATCCAGCTGTTTTCTATTTCAATCATTTATTTTCCAGTCTGTCAGTAAGCTATACGAGTCACACTTCAACTTTAGCAACTGTCTTTTACCATGTCATAGAAAGTGCTATCAAGTTGTGGTATGAATCTGTATTGAATGAACACAAACTAGTATGAAGATTACCCAGATGGCAACCCTAACCAAAGCATTTCCCAGTTCCATTTTAGAAAGTGCATTTTGTTGTGGTAGCTATTGAATGGAAACGTCTCATCCTAATGTTGAAACCGCTTTGTCTAGAAAGTCAAGTGCTCTCTAAGCCTTTAGGTGGCAGTGTTTTGCATAAGGAGGAGTGCTGGGCCATTCGTGCAGTAACGACACCAATTCCAGAATCGTTTGCTGGCCATTGTGAAGATTCCAAAACATTATGATGTCACAGTTGGGGGTGGGACTGGACTCCGTGGATCTACCATTTAAGCTGAACAAACACACCACCTGCTTCTGGGAGGACAGAGGAGTCCTGCTAAACGCATCAAGTGAGTAAGAGGGCCCTATCGGAAGGGGAGCAACTTATATCTTTTGGTTAAGTCATTATCATTACCCTAACTTTAGCATTGACTTGACATTATTTCAGTAAGTGCTACTTGTTGGGGTAGTTCTATTTGACACATGCTACTTTGGAGAACACCAGGTTTGCTGGAAACACACTCTGATCACTTCAATGTCTGATTTCAGTGATAGTTACACTTTAGCTTTAGCAACTCTCTTTTGCCAAGTAATAGAAAGTGCTATTAAGTTGGGGAATATTTCTCAACGAATTGACCTCAGCCTTTGTAAAGAAGATTTATTTTCAACACAACTTTCTTTATACACCTTCTAAAGGTGTGACGTGTCACTAGAATTACCCTAATATGAGCATTGACTTGACCTCTGAATGCAGTAAGTGCTTCTTGTTGGGGTAGTTTTGCTGACTTTAGCACATCGGAAGACTCCAGGATTAATAATGGCTGTTGGTGAAAATATCAGGATCACCTTGAATGAAGCATCATTTGACTCCACTTTTCACAAGTTCTTCTCTTTGGGGTAATGTTGGCTGTGACAAAGTAATCCAGCTGTTTTCTATTTCAATCATTTATTTTCCAGTCTGTCAGTAAGCTATACGAGTCACACTTCAACTTTAGCAACTGTCTTTTACCATGTCATAGAAAGTGCTATCAAGTTGTGGTATGAATCTGTATTGAATGAACACAAACTAGTATGAAGATTACCCAGATGGCAACCCTAACCAAAGCATTTCCCAGTTCCATTTTAGAAAGTGCATTTTGTTGTGGTAGCTATTGAATGGAAACGTCTCATCCTAATGTTGAAACCGCTTTGTCTAGAAAGTCAAGTGCTCTCTAAGCCTTTAGGTGGCAGTGTTTTGCATAAGGAGGAGTGCTGGGCCATTCGTGCAGTAACGACACCAATTCCAGAATCGTTTGCTGGCCATTGTGAAGATTCCAAAACATTATGATGTCACAGTTGGGGGTGGGACTGGACTCCGTGGATCTACCATTTAAGCTGAACAAACACACCACCTGCTTCTGGGAGGACAGAGGAGTCCTGCTAAACGCATCAAGTGAGTAAGAGGGCCCTATCGGAAGGGGAGCAACTTATATCTTTTGGTTAAGTCATTATCATTACCCTAACTTTAGCATTGACTTGACATTATTTCAGTAAGTGCTACTTGTTGGGGTAGTTCTATTTGACACATGCTACTTTGGAGAACACCAGGTTTGCTGGAAACACACTCTGATCACTTCAATGTCTGATTTCAGTGATAGTTACACTTTAGCTTTAGCAACTCTCTTTTGCCAAGTAATAGAAAGTGCTATTAAGTTGGGGAATATTTCTCAACGAATTGACCTCAGCCTTTGTAAAGAAGATTTATTTTCAACACAACTTTCTTTATACACCTTCTAAAGGTGTGACGTGTCACTAGAATTACCCTAATATGAGCATTGACTTGACCTCTGAATGCAGTAAGTGCTTCTTGTTGGGGTAGTTTTGCTGACTTTAGCACATCGGAAGACTCCAGGATTAATAATGGCTGTTGGTGAAAATATCAGGATCACCTTGAATGAAGCATCATTTGACTCCACTTTTCACAAGTTCTTCTCTTTGGGGTAATGTTGGCTGTGACAAAGTAACCCAGCTGTTTTCTATTTCAATCATTTATTTTCCAGTCTGTCAGTAAGCTATACGAGTCACACTTCAACTTTAGCAATTGTCTTTTACCATGTCATAGAAAGTGCTATCAAGTTGTGGTATGAATCTGTATTGAATGAACACAAACTAGTATAAAGATTACCCAGATGGCAACCCTAACCAAAGCATTTCCCAGTTCCATTTTAGAAAGTGCATTTTGTTGTGGTAGCTATTTGAATGGAAACGTCTCATCCTAATGTTGAAACATCTTTGGCTAGACAGTCAAGTGCTCTCTAAGCCTTTAGGTGGCAGTGTTTTGCATAAGGAGGAGTGATGGGCCATTCAGGCAGTAACGACACCAATTCCAGAATCGTTTGCTGGCCATTGTGAAGATTCCAAAACATTATGATGTCACAGTTGGGGGTGGGACTGGACTCCGTGGATCTACCATTTAAGCTGAACAAACACACCACCTGCTTGTGGGAGGACAGAGGAGTCCTGCAGCTAAACGCATCATCAGAGTGAGTAAGAGGGCCCTATCGGAAGGGGCGCAACTTATATCTTTTGGTTAAGTCATTATCATTACCCTAACTTTAGCATTGACTTGACATTATTTCAGTAAGTGCTACTTGTTGGTGTAGTTCTGTTTGACACATGCTACTTTGGAGAACACCAGGTTTGCTAGAAACACACTCTGATCACATCAACGTCTGATTTCAGTGATAGTTACACGTTAGCTTTAGCAACTCTCTTTTGCCAAGTAATAAGAAAGTGCTATTAAGTTGGGGAATATTTCTCAACGAATTGACCTCAGCCTTTGTAAAGAAGATTTATTTTCAACACACCTTTCTTTATACACCTTCTAAAGGTGTGACGTGTCACTAGAATTACCCTAATATGAGCATTGACTTGACCTCTGAATGCAGTAAGTGCTTCTTGTTGGGGTAGTTTTGCTGACTTTAGCACATCGGAAGACTCCAGGATTAATAATGGCTGTTGGTGAAAATATCAGGATCACCTTGAATGAAGCATCATTTGACTCCACTTTTCACAAGTTCTTCTCTTTGGGGTAATGTTGGCTGTGACAAAGTAATCCAGCTGTTTTCTATTTCAATCATTTATTTTCCAGTCTGTCAGTAAGCTATACGAGTCACACTTCAACTTTAGCAACTGTCTTTTACCATGTCATAGAAAGTGCTATCAAGTTGTGGTATGAATCTGTATTGAATGAACACAAACTAGTATGAAGATTACCCAGATGGCAACCCTAACCAAAGCATTTCCCAGTTCCATTTTAGAAAGTGCATTTTGTTGTGGTAGCTATTGAATGGAAACGTCTCATCCTAATGTTGAAACCGCTTTGTCTAGAAAGTCAAGTGCTCTCTAAGCCTTTAGGTGGCAGTGTTTTGCATAAGGAGGAGTGCTGGGCCATTCGTGCAGTAACGACACCAATTCCAGAATCGTTTGCTGGCCATTGTGAAGATTCCAAAACATTATGATGTCACAGTTGGGGGTGGGACTGGACTCCGTGGATCTACCATTTAAGCTGAACAAACACACCACCTGCTTGTGGGAGGACAGAGGAGTCCTGCAGCTAAACGCATCATCAGAGTGAGTAAGAGGGCCCTATCGGAAGGGGCGCAACTTATATCTTTTGGTTAAGTCATTATCATTACCCTAACTTTAGCATTGACTTGACATTATTTCAGTAAGTGCTACTTGTTGGGGTAGTTCTATTTGACACATGCTACTTTGGAGAACACCAGGTTTGCTGGAAACACACTCTGATCACTTCAATGTCTGATTTCAGTGATAGTTACACTTTAGCTTTAGCAACTCTCTTTTGCCAAGTAATAGAAAGTGCTATTAAGTTGGGGAATATTTCTCAACGAATTGACCTCAGCCTTTGTAAAGAAGATTTATTTTCAACACAACTTTCTTTATACACCTTCTAAAGGTGTGACGTGTCACTAGAATTACCCTAATATGAGCATTGACTTGACCTCTGAATGCAGTAAGTGCTTCTTGTTGGGGTAGTTTTGCTGACTTTAGCACATCGGAAGACTCCAGGATTAATAATGGCTGTTGGTGAAAATATCAGGATCACCTTGAATGAAGCATCATTTGACTCCACTTTTCACAAGTTCTTCTCTTTGGGGTAATGTTGGCTGTGACAAAGTAATCCATCTGTTTTCTATTTCAATCATTTATTTTCCAGTCTGTCAGTAAGCTATACGAGTCACACTTCAACTTTAGCAACTGTCTTTTACCATGTCATAGAAAGTGCTATCAAGTTGTGGTATGAATCTGTATTGAATGAACACAAACTGATTTCAGTGATAGTTACACGTTAGCTTTAGCAACTCTCTTTTGCCAAGTAATAAGAAAGTGCTATTAAGTTGGGGAATATTTCTCAACGAATTGACCTCAGCCTTTGTAAAGAAGATTTATTTTCAACACAACTTTCTTTATACACCTTCTAAAGGTGTGACGTGTCACTAGAATTACCCTCATATGAGCATTGACTTGACCTCTGAATGCAGTAAGTGCTTCTTGTTGGGGTAGTTTTGCTGACTTTAGCACATCGGAAGACTCCAGGATTAATAATGGCTGTTGGTGAAAATATCAGGATCACCTTGAATGAAGCATCATTTGACTCCACTTTTCACAAGTTCTTCTCTTTGGGGTAATGTTGGCTGTGACAAAGTAATCCAGCTGTTTTCTATTTCAATCATTTATTTTCCAGTCTGTCAGTAAGCTATATGAGTCACACTTCAACTTTAGCAATTGTCTTTTACCATGTCATAGAAAGTGCTATCAAGTTGTGGTATGAATCTGTATTGAATGAACACAAACTAGTATAAAGATTACCCAGATGGCAACCCTAACCAAAGCATTTCCCAGTTCCATTTTAGAAAGTGCATTTGGTTGTGGTAGCTATTTGAATGGAAACGTCTCATCCTAATGTTGAAACATCTTTGGCTAGACAGTCAAGTGCTCTCTAAGCCTTTATGTGGCAGTGTTTTGCATAAGGAGGAGTGATGGGCCATTCAGGCAGTAACGACACCAATTCCAGAATCGTTTGCTGGCCATTGTGAAGATTCCAAAACATTATGATGTCACAGTTGGGGGTGGGACTGGACTCCGTGGATCTACCATTTAAGCTGAACAAACACACCACCTGCTTCTGGGAGGACAGAGGAGTCCTGCTAAACGCATCAAGTGAGTAAGAGGGCCCTATCGGAAGGGGAGCAACTTATATCTTTTGGTTAAGTCATTATCATTACCCTAACTTTAGCATTGACTTGACATTATTTCAGTAAGTGCTACTTGTTGGGGTAGTTCTACATGCTACTTTGGAGAACACCAGGTTTGCTGGAAACACACTCTGATCACTTCAATGTCTGATTTCAGTGATAGTTACACTTTAGCTTTAGCAACTCTCTTTTGCCAAGTAATAGAAAGTGCTATTAAGTTGGGGAATATTTCTCAACGAATTGACCTCAGCCTTTGTAAAGAAGATTTATTTTCAACACAACTTTCTTTATACACCTTCTAAAGGTGTGACGTGTCACTAGAATTACCCTAATATGAGCATTGACTTGACCTCTGAATGCAGTAAGTGCTTCTTGTTGGGGTAGTTTTGCTGACTTTAGCACATCGGAAGACTCCAGGATTAATAATGGCTGTTGGTGAAAATATCAGGATCACCTTGAATGAAGCATCATTTGACTCCACTTTTCACAAGTTCTTCTCTTTGGGGTAATGTTGGCTGTGACAAAGTAATCCAGCTGTTTTCTATTTCAATCATTTATTTTCCAGTCTGTCAGTAAGCTATACGAGTCACACTTCAACTTTAGCAACTGTCTTTTACCATGTCATAGAAAGTGCTATCAAGTTGTGGTATGAATCTGTATTGAATGAACACAAACTAGTATGAAGATTACCCAGATGGCAACCCTAACCAAAGCATTTCCCAGTTCCATTTTAGAAAGTGCATTTTGTTGTGGTAGCTATTGAATGGAAACGTCTCATCCTAATGTTGAAACCGCTTTGTCTAGAAAGTCAAGTGCTCTCTAAGCCTTTAGGTGGCAGTGTTTTGCATAAGGAGGAGTGCTGGGCCATTCGTGCAGTAACGACACCAATTCCAGAATCGTTTGCTGGCCATTGTGAAGATTCCAAAACATTATGATGTCACAGTTGGGGGTGGGACTGGACTCCGTGGATCTACCATTTAAGCTGAACAAACACACCACCTGCTTCTGGGAGGACAGAGGAGTCCTGCTAAACGCATCAAGTGAGTAAGAGGGCCCTATCGGAAGGGGAGCAACTTATATCTTTTGGTTAAGTCATTATCATTACCCTAACTTTAGCATTGACTTGACATTATTTCAGTAAGTGCTACTTGTTGGGGTAGTTCTATTTGACACATGCTACTTTGGAGAACACCAGGTTTGCTGGAAACACACTCTGATCACTTCAATGTCTGATTTCAGTGATAGTTACACTTTAGCTTTAGCAACTCTCTTTTGCCAAGTAATAGAAAGTGCTATTAAGTTGGGGAATATTTCTCAACGAATTGACCTCAGCCTTTGTAAAGAAGATTTATTTTCAACACAACTTTCTTTATACACCTTCTAAAGGTGTGACGTGTCACTAGAATTACCCTAATATGAGCATTGACTTGACCTCTGAATGCAGTAAGTGCTTCTTGTTGGGGTAGTTTTGCTGACTTTAGCACATCGGAAGACTCCAGGATTAATAATGGCTGTTGGTGAAAATATCAGGATCACCTTGAATGAAGCATCATTTGACTCCACTTTTCACAAGTTCTTCTCTTTGGGGTAATGTTGGCTGTGACAAAGTAACCCAGCTGTTTTCTATTTCAATCATTTATTTTCCAGTCTGTCAGTAAGCTATACGAGTCACACTTCAACTTTAGCAATTGTCTTTTACCATGTCATAGAAAGTGCTATCAAGTTGTGGTATGAATCTGTATTGAATGAACACAAACTAGTATAAAGATTACCCAGATGGCAACCCTAACCAAAGCATTTCCCAGTTCCATTTTAGAAAGTGCATTTTGTTGTGGTAGCTATTTGAATGGAAACGTCTCATCCTAATGTTGAAACATCTTTGGCTAGACAGTCAAGTGCTCTCTAAGCCTTTAGGTGGCAGTGTTTTGCATAAGGAGGAGTGATGGGCCATTCAGGCAGTAACGACACCAATTCCAGAATCGTTTGCTGGCCATTGTGAAGATTCCAAAACATTATGATGTCACAGTTGGGGGTGGGACTGGACTCCGTGGATCTACCATTTAAGCTGAACAAACACACCACCTGCTTGTGGGAGGACAGAGGAGTCCTGCAGCTAAACGCATCATCAGAGTGAGTAAGAGGGCCCTATCGGAAGGGGCGCAACTTATATCTTTTGGTTAAGTCATTATCATTACCCTAACTTTAGCATTGACTTGACATTATTTCAGTAAGTGCTACTTGTTGGTGTAGTTCTGTTTGACACATGCTACTTTGGAGAACACCAGGTTTGCTAGAAACACACTCTGATCACATCAACGTCTGATTTCAGTGATAGTTACACGTTAGCTTTAGCAACTCTCTTTTGCCAAGTAATAAGAAAGTGCTATTAAGTTGGGGAATATTTCTCAACGAATTGACCTCAGCCTTTGTAAAGAAGATTTATTTTCAACACACCTTTCTTTATACACCTTCTAAAGGTGTGACGTGTCACTAGAATTACCCTAATATGAGCATTGACTTGACCTCTGAATGCAGTAAGTGCTTCTTGTTGGGGTAGTTTTGCTGACTTTAGCACATCGGAAGACTCCAGGATTAATAATGGCTGTTGGTGAAAATATCAGGATCACCTTGAATGAAGCATCATTTGACTCCACTTTTCACAAGTTCTTCTCTTTGGGGTAATGTTGGCTGTGACAAAGTAATCCAGCTGTTTTCTATTTCAATCATTTATTTTCCAGTCTGTCAGTAAGCTATACGAGTCACACTTCAACTTTAGCAACTGTCTTTTACCATGTCATAGAAAGTGCTATCAAGTTGTGGTATGAATCTGTATTGAATGAACACAAACTAGTATGAAGATTACCCAGATGGCAACCCTAACCAAAGCATTTCCCAGTTCCATTTTAGAAAGTGCATTTTGTTGTGGTAGCTATTGAATGGAAACGTCTCATCCTAATGTTGAAACCGCTTTGTCTAGAAAGTCAAGTGCTCTCTAAGCCTTTAGGTGGCAGTGTTTTGCATAAGGAGGAGTGCTGGGCCATTCGTGCAGTAACGACACCAATTCCAGAATCGTTTGCTGGCCATTGTGAAGATTCCAAAACATTATGATGTCACAGTTGGGGGTGGGACTGGACTCCGTGGATCTACCATTTAAGCTGAACAAACACACCACCTGCTTGTGGGAGGACAGAGGAGTCCTGCAGCTAAACGCATCATCAGAGTGAGTAAGAGGGCCCTATCGGAAGGGGCGCAACTTATATCTTTTGGTTAAGTCATTATCATTACCCTAACTTTAGCATTGACTTGACATTATTTCAGTAAGTGCTACTTGTTGGGGTAGTTCTATTTGACACATGCTACTTTGGAGAACACCAGGTTTGCTGGAAACACACTCTGATCACTTCAATGTCTGATTTCAGTGATAGTTACACTTTAGCTTTAGCAACTCTCTTTTGCCAAGTAATAGAAAGTGCTATTAAGTTGGGGAATATTTCTCAACGAATTGACCTCAGCCTTTGTAAAGAAGATTTATTTTCAACACAACTTTCTTTATACACCTTCTAAAGGTGTGACGTGTCACTAGAATTACCCTAATATGAGCATTGACTTGACCTCTGAATGCAGTAAGTGCTTCTTGTTGGGGTAGTTTTGCTGACTTTAGCACATCGGAAGACTCCAGGATTAATAATGGCTGTTGGTGAAAATATCAGGATCACCTTGAATGAAGCATCATTTGACTCCACTTTTCACAAGTTCTTCTCTTTGGGGTAATGTTGGCTGTGACAAAGTAATCCATCTGTTTTCTATTTCAATCATTTATTTTCCAGTCTGTCAGTAAGCTATACGAGTCACACTTCAACTTTAGCAACTGTCTTTTACCATGTCATAGAAAGTGCTATCAAGTTGTGGTATGAATCTGTATTGAATGAACACAAACTGATTTCAGTGATAGTTACACGTTAGCTTTAGCAACTCTCTTTTGCCAAGTAATAAGAAAGTGCTATTAAGTTGGGGAATATTTCTCAACGAATTGACCTCAGCCTTTGTAAAGAAGATTTATTTTCAACACAACTTTCTTTATACACCTTCTAAAGGTGTGACGTGTCACTAGAATTACCCTCATATGAGCATTGACTTGACCTCTGAATGCAGTAAGTGCTTCTTGTTGGGGTAGTTTTGCTGACTTTAGCACATCGGAAGACTCCAGGATTAATAATGGCTGTTGGTGAAAATATCAGGATCACCTTGAATGAAGCATCATTTGACTCCACTTTTCACAAGTTCTTCTCTTTGGGGTAATGTTGGCTGTGACAAAGTAATCCAGCTGTTTTCTATTTCAATCATTTATTTTCCAGTCTGTCAGTAAGCTATATGAGTCACACTTCAACTTTAGCAATTGTCTTTTACCATGTCATAGAAAGTGCTATCAAGTTGTGGTATGAATCTGTATTGAATGAACACAAACTAGTATAAAGATTACCCAGATGGCAACCCTAACCAAAGCATTTCCCAGTTCCATTTTAGAAAGTGCATTTGGTTGTGGTAGCTATTTGAATGGAAACGTCTCATCCTAATGTTGAAACATCTTTGGCTAGACAGTCAAGTGCTCTCTAAGCCTTTATGTGGCAGTGTTTTGCATAAGGAGGAGTGATGGGCCATTCAGGCAGTAACGACACCAATTCCAGAATCGTTTGCTGGCCATTGTGAAGATTCCAAAACATTATGATGTCACAGTTGGGGGTGGGACTGGACTCCGTGGATCTACCATTTAAGCTGAACAAACACACCACCTGCTTCTGGGAGGACAGAGGAGTCCTGCTAAACGCATCAAGTGAGTAAGA
Organism: Notolepis coatsorum; assembly: GCF_963971535.1. NCBI lineage: Eukaryota > Metazoa > Chordata > Actinopteri > Aulopiformes > Paralepididae > Notolepis > Notolepis coatsorum. The sequence continues at coordinate 72,690,015 of NC_140173.1, forward strand.
GGGCCCTATCGGAAGGGGAGCAACTTATATCTTTTGGTTAAGTCATTATCATTACCCTAACTTTAGCATTGACTTGACATTATTTCAGTAAGTGCTACTTGTTGGGGTAGTTCTATTTGACACATGCTACTTTGGAGAACACCAGGTTTGCTGGAAACACACTCTGATCACTTCAATGTCTGATTTCAGTGATAGTTACACTTTAGCTTTAGCAACTCTCTTTTGCCAAGTAATAGAAAGTGCTATTAAGTTGGGGAATATTTCTCAACGAATTGACCTCAGCCTTTGTAAAGAAGATTTATTTTCAACACAACTTTCTTTATACACCTTCTAAAGGTGTGACGTGTCACTAGAATTACCCTAATATGAGCATTGACTTGACCTCTGAATGCAGTAAGTGCTTCTTGTTGGGGTAGTTTTGCTGACTTTAGCACATCGGAAGACTCCAGGATTAATAATGGCTGTTGGTGAAAATATCAGGATCACCTTGAATGAAGCATCATTTGACTCCACTTTTCACAAGTTCTTCTCTTTGGGGTAATGTTGGCTGTGACAAAGTAACCCAGCTGTTTTCTATTTCAATCATTTATTTTCCAGTCTGTCAGTAAGCTATACGAGTCACACTTCAACTTTAGCAATTGTCTTTTACCATGTCATAGAAAGTGCTATCAAGTTGTGGTATGAATCTGTATTGAATGAACACAAACTAGTATAAAGATTACCCAGATGGCAACCCTAACCAAAGCATTTCCCAGTTCCATTTTAGAAAGTGCATTTTGTTGTGGTAGCTATTTGAATGGAAACGTCTCATCCTAATGTTGAAACATCTTTGGCTAGACAGTCAAGTGCTCTCTAAGCCTTTAGGTGGCAGTGTTTTGCATAAGGAGGAGTGATGGGCCATTCAGGCAGTAACGACACCAATTCCAGAATCGTTTGCTGGCCATTGTGAAGATTCCAAAACATTATGATGTCACAGTTGGGGGTGGGACTGGACTCCGTGGATCTACCATTTAAGCTGAACAAACACACCACCTGCTTGTGGGAGGACAGAGGAGTCCTGCAGCTAAACGCATCATCAGAGTGAGTAAGAGGGCCCTATCGGAAGGGGCGCAACTTATATCTTTTGGTTAAGTCATTATCATTACCCTAACTTTAGCATTGACTTGACATTATTTCAGTAAGTGCTACTTGTTGGTGTAGTTCTGTTTGACACATGCTACTTTGGAGAACACCAGGTTTGCTAGAAACACACTCTGATCACATCAACGTCTGATTTCAGTGATAGTTACACGTTAGCTTTAGCAACTCTCTTTTGCCAAGTAATAAGAAAGTGCTATTAAGTTGGGGAATATTTCTCAACGAATTGACCTCAGCCTTTGTAAAGAAGATTTATTTTCAACACACCTTTCTTTATACACCTTCTAAAGGTGTGACGTGTCACTAGAATTACCCTAATATGAGCATTGACTTGACCTCTGAATGCAGTAAGTGCTTCTTGTTGGGGTAGTTTTGCTGACTTTAGCACATCGGAAGACTCCAGGATTAATAATGGCTGTTGGTGAAAATATCAGGATCACCTTGAATGAAGCATCATTTGACTCCACTTTTCACAAGTTCTTCTCTTTGGGGTAATGTTGGCTGTGACAAAGTAATCCAGCTGTTTTCTATTTCAATCATTTATTTTCCAGTCTGTCAGTAAGCTATACGAGTCACACTTCAACTTTAGCAACTGTCTTTTACCATGTCATAGAAAGTGCTATCAAGTTGTGGTATGAATCTGTATTGAATGAACACAAACTAGTATGAAGATTACCCAGATGGCAACCCTAACCAAAGCATTTCCCAGTTCCATTTTAGAAAGTGCATTTTGTTGTGGTAGCTATTGAATGGAAACGTCTCATCCTAATGTTGAAACCGCTTTGTCTAGAAAGTCAAGTGCTCTCTAAGCCTTTAGGTGGCAGTGTTTTGCATAAGGAGGAGTGCTGGGCCATTCGTGCAGTAACGACACCAATTCCAGAATCGTTTGCTGGCCATTGTGAAGATTCCAAAACATTATGATGTCACAGTTGGGGGTGGGACTGGACTCCGTGGATCTACCATTTAAGCTGAACAAACACACCACCTGCTTGTGGGAGGACAGAGGAGTCCTGCAGCTAAACGCATCATCAGAGTGAGTAAGAGGGCCCTATCGGAAGGGGCGCAACTTATATCTTTTGGTTAAGTCATTATCATTACCCTAACTTTAGCATTGACTTGACATTATTTCAGTAAGTGCTACTTGTTGGGGTAGTTCTATTTGACACATGCTACTTTGGAGAACACCAGGTTTGCTGGAAACACACTCTGATCACTTCAATGTCTGATTTCAGTGATAGTTACACTTTAGCTTTAGCAACTCTCTTTTGCCAAGTAATAGAAAGTGCTATTAAGTTGGGGAATATTTCTCAACGAATTGACCTCAGCCTTTGTAAAGAAGATTTATTTTCAACACAACTTTCTTTATACACCTTCTAAAGGTGTGACGTGTCACTAGAATTACCCTAATATGAGCATTGACTTGACCTCTGAATGCAGTAAGTGCTTCTTGTTGGGGTAGTTTTGCTGACTTTAGCACATCGGAAGACTCCAGGATTAATAATGGCTGTTGGTGAAAATATCAGGATCACCTTGAATGAAGCATCATTTGACTCCACTTTTCACAAGTTCTTCTCTTTGGGGTAATGTTGGCTGTGACAAAGTAATCCATCTGTTTTCTATTTCAATCATTTATTTTCCAGTCTGTCAGTAAGCTATACGAGTCACACTTCAACTTTAGCAACTGTCTTTTACCATGTCATAGAAAGTGCTATCAAGTTGTGGTATGAATCTGTATTGAATGAACACAAACTGATTTCAGTGATAGTTACACGTTAGCTTTAGCAACTCTCTTTTGCCAAGTAATAAGAAAGTGCTATTAAGTTGGGGAATATTTCTCAACGAATTGACCTCAGCCTTTGTAAAGAAGATTTATTTTCAACACAACTTTCTTTATACACCTTCTAAAGGTGTGACGTGTCACTAGAATTACCCTCATATGAGCATTGACTTGACCTCTGAATGCAGTAAGTGCTTCTTGTTGGGGTAGTTTTGCTGACTTTAGCACATCGGAAGACTCCAGGATTAATAATGGCTGTTGGTGAAAATATCAGGATCACCTTGAATGAAGCATCATTTGACTCCACTTTTCACAAGTTCTTCTCTTTGGGGTAATGTTGGCTGTGACAAAGTAATCCAGCTGTTTTCTATTTCAATCATTTATTTTCCAGTCTGTCAGTAAGCTATATGAGTCACACTTCAACTTTAGCAATTGTCTTTTACCATGTCATAGAAAGTGCTATCAAGTTGTGGTATGAATCTGTATTGAATGAACACAAACTAGTATAAAGATTACCCAGATGGCAACCCTAACCAAAGCATTTCCCAGTTCCATTTTAGAAAGTGCATTTGGTTGTGGTAGCTATTTGAATGGAAACGTCTCATCCTAATGTTGAAACATCTTTGGCTAGACAGTCAAGTGCTCTCTAAGCCTTTATGTGGCAGTGTTTTGCATAAGGAGGAGTGATGGGCCATTCAGGCAGTAACGACACCAATTCCAGAATCGTTTGCTGGCCATTGTGAAGATTCCAAAACATTATGATGTCACAGTTGGGGGTGGGACTGGACTCCGTGGATCTACCATTTAAGCTGAACAAACACACCACCTGCTTCTGGGAGGACAGAGGAGTCCTGCTAAACGCATCAAGTGAGTAAGAGGGCCCTATCGGAAGGGGAGCAACTTATATCTTTTGGTTAAGTCATTATCATTACCCTAACTTTAGCATTGACTTGACATTATTTCAGTAAGTGCTACTTGTTGGGGTAGTTCTATTTGACACATGCTACTTTGGAGAACACCAGGTTTGCTGGAAACACACTCTGATCACTTCAATGTCTGATTTCAGTGATAGTTACACTTTAGCTTTAGCAACTCTCTTTTGCCAAGTAATAGAAAGTGCTATTAAGTTGGGGAATATTTCTCAACGAATTGACCTCAGCCTTTGTAAAGAAGATTTATTTTCAACACAACTTTCTTTATACACCTTCTAAAGGTGTGACGTGTCACTAGAATTACCCTAATATGAGCATTGACTTGACCTCTGAATGCAGTAAGTGCTTCTTGTTGGGGTAGTTTTGCTGACTTTAGCACATCGGAAGACTCCAGGATTAATAATGGCTGTTGGTGAAAATATCAGGATCACCTTGAATGAAGCATCATTTGACTCCACTTTTCACAAGTTCTTCTCTTTGGGGTAATGTTGGCTGTGACAAAGTAACCCAGCTGTTTTCTATTTCAATCATTTATTTTCCAGTCTGTCAGTAAGCTATACGAGTCACACTTCAACTTTAGCAATTGTCTTTTACCATGTCATAGAAAGTGCTATCAAGTTGTGGTATGAATCTGTATTGAATGAACACAAACTAGTATAAAGATTACCCAGATGGCAACCCTAACCAAAGCATTTCCCAGTTCCATTTTAGAAAGTGCATTTTGTTGTGGTAGCTATTTGAATGGAAACGTCTTATCCTAATGTTGAAACATCTTTGGCTAGACAGTCAAGTGCTCTCTAAGCCTTTAGGTGGCAGTGTTTTGCATAAGGAGGAGTGATGGGCCATTCAGGCAGTAACGACACCAATTCCAGAATCGTTTGCTGGCCATTGTGAAGATTCCAAAACATTATGATGTCACAGTTGGGGGTGGGACTGGACTCCGTGGATCTACCATTTAAGCTGAACAAACACACCACCTGCTTGTGGGAGGACAGAGGAGTCCTGCAGCTAAACGCATCATCAGAGTGAGTAAGAGGGCCCTATCGGAAGGGGCGCAACTTATATCTTTTGGTTAAGTCATTATCATTACCCTAACTTTAGCATTGACTTGACATTATTTCAGTAAGTGCTACTTGTTGGTGTAGTTCTGTTTGACACATGCTACTTTGGAGAACACCAGGTTTGCTAGAAACACACTCTGATCACATCAACGTCTGATTTCAGTGATAGTTACACGTTAGCTTTAGCAACTCTCTTTTGCCAAGTAATAAGAAAGTGCTATTAAGTTGGGGAATATTTCTCAACGAATTGACCTCAGCCTTTGTAAAGAAGATTTATTTTCAACACACCTTTCTTTATACACCTTCTAAAGGTGTGACGTGTCACTAGAATTACCCTAATATGAGCATTGACTTGACCTCTGAATGCAGTAAGTGCTTCTTGTTGGGGTAGTTTTGCTGACTTTAGCACATCGGAAGACTCCAGGATTAATAATGGCTGTTGGTGAAAATATCAGGATCACCTTGAATGAAGCATCATTTGACTCCACTTTTCACAAGTTCTTCTCTTTGGGGTAATGTTGGCTGTGACAAAGTAATCCAGCTGTTTTCTATTTCAATCATTTATTTTCCAGTCTGTCAGTAAGCTATACGAGTCACACTTCAACTTTAGCAACTGTCTTTTACCATGTCATAGAAAGTGCTATCAAGTTGTGGTATGAATCTGTATTGAATGAACACAAACTAGTATGAAGATTACCCAGATGGCAACCCTAACCAAAGCATTTCCCAGTTCCATTTTAGAAAGTGCATTTTGTTGTGGTAGCTATTGAATGGAAACGTCTCATCCTAATGTTGAAACCGCTTTGTCTAGAAAGTCAAGTGCTCTCTAAGCCTTTAGGTGGCAGTGTTTTGCATAAGGAGGAGTGCTGGGCCATTCGTGCAGTAACGACACCAATTCCAGAATCGTTTGCTGGCCATTGTGAAGATTCCAAAACATTATGATGTCACAGTTGGGGATGGGACTGGACTCCGTGGATCTACCATTTAAGCTGAACAAACACACCACCTGCTTGTGGGAGGACAGAGGAGTCCTGCAGCTAAACGCATCATCAGAGTGAGTAAGAGGGCCCTATCGGAAGGGGCGCAACTTATATCTTTTGGTTAAGTCATTATCATTACCCTAACTTTAGCATTGACTTGACATTATTTCAGTAAGTGCTACTTGTTGGGGTAGTTCTATTTGACACATGCTACTTTGGAGAACACCAGGTTTGCTGGAAACACACTCTGATCACTTCAATGTCTGATTTCAGTGATAGTTACACTTTAGCTTTAGCAACTCTCTTTTGCCAAGTAATAGAAAGTGCTATTAAGTTGGGGAATATTTCTCAACGAATTGACCTCAGCCTTTGTAAAGAAGATTTATTTTCAACACAACTTTCTTTATACACCTTCTAAAGGTGTGACGTGTCACTAGAATTACCCTAATATGAGCATTGACTTGACCTCTGAATGCAGTAAGTGCTTCTTGTTGGGGTAGTTTTGCTGACTTTAGCACATCGGAAGACTCCAGGATTAATAATGGCTGTTGGTGAAAATATCAGGATCACCTTGAATGAAGCATCATTTGACTCCACTTTTCACAAGTTCTTCTCTTTGGGGTAATGTTGGCTGTGACAAAGTAATCCATCTGTTTTCTATTTCAATCATTTATTTTCCAGTCTGTCAGTAAGCTATACGAGTCACACTTCAACTTTAGCAACTGTCTTTTACCATGTCATAGAAAGTGCTATCAAGTTGTGGTATGAATCTGTATTGAATGAACACAAACTGATTTCAGTGATAGTTACACGTTAGCTTTAGCAACTCTCTTTTGCCAAGTAATAAGAAAGTGCTATTAAGTTGGGGAATATTTCTCAACGAATTGACCTCAGCCTTTGTAAAGAAGATTTATTTTCAACACAACTTTCTTTATACACCTTCTAAAGGTGTGACGTGTCACTAGAATTACCCTCATATGAGCATTGACTTGACCTCTGAATGCAGTAAGTGCTTCTTGTTGGGGTAGTTTTGCTGACTTTAGCACATCGGAAGACTCCAGGATTAATAATGGCTGTTGGTGAAAATATCAGGATCACCTTGAATGAAGCATCATTTGACTCCACTTTTCACAAGTTCTTCTCTTTGGGGTAATGTTGGCTGTGACAAAGTAATCCAGCTGTTTTCTATTTCAATCATTTATTTTCCAGTCTGTCAGTAAGCTATATGAGTCACACTTCAACTTTAGCAATTGTCTTTTACCATGTCATAGAAAGTGCTATCAAGTTGTGGTATGAATCTGTATTGAATGAACACAAACTAGTATAAAGATTACCCAGATGGCAACCCTAACCAAAGCATTTCCCAGTTCCATTTTAGAAAGTGCATTTGGTTGTGGTAGCTATTTGAATGGAAACGTCTCATCCTAATGTTGAAACATCTTTGGCTAGACAGTCAAGTGCTCTCTAAGCCTTTATGTGGCAGTGTTTTGCATAAGGAGGAGTGATGGGCCATTCAGGCAGTAACGACACCAATTCCAGAATCGTTTGCTGGCCATTGTGAAGATTCCAAAACATTATGATGTCACAGTTGGGGGTGGGACTGGACTCCGTGGATCTACCATTTAAGCTGAACAAACACACCACCTGCTTCTGGGAGGACAGAGGAGTCCTGCTAAACGCATCAAGTGAGTAAGAGGGCCCTATCGGAAGGGGAGCAACTTATATCTTTTGGTTAAGTCATTATCATTACCCTAACTTTAGCATTGACTTGACATTATTTCAGTAAGTGCTACTTGTTGGGGTAGTTCTATTTGACACATGCTACTTTGGAGAACACCAGGTTTGCTGGAAACACACTCTGATCACTTCAATGTCTGATTTCAGTGATAGTTACACTTTAGCTTTAGCAACTCTCTTTTGCCAAGTAATAGAAAGTGCTATTAAGTTGGGGAATATTTCTCAACGAATTGACCTCAGCCTTTGTAAAGAAGATTTATTTTCAACACAACTTTCTTTATACACCTTCTAAAGGTGTGACGTGTCACTAGAATTACCCTAATATGAGCATTGACTTGACCTCTGAATGCAGTAAGTGCTTCTTGTTGGGGTAGTTTTGCTGACTTTAGCACATCGGAAGACTCCAGGATTAATAATGGCTGTTGATGAAAATATCAGGATCACCTTGAATGAAGCATCATTTGACTCCACTTTTCACAAGTTCTTCTCTTTGGGGTAATGTTGGCTGTGACAAAGTAACCCAGCTGTTTTCTATTTCAATCATTTATTTTCCAGTCTGTCAGTAAGCTATACGAGTCACACTTCAACTTTAGCAATTGTCTTTTACCATGTCATAGAAAGTGCTATCAAGTTGTGGTATGAATCTGTATTGAATGAACACAAACTAGTATAAAGATTACCCAGATGGCAACCCTAACCAAAGCATTTCCCAGTTCCATTTTAGAAAGTGCATTTTGTTGTGGTAGCTATTTGAATGGAAACGTCTCATCCTAATGTTGAAACATCTTTGGCTAGACAGTCAAGTGCTCTCTAAGCCTTTAGGTGGCAGTGTTTTGCATAAGGAGGAGTGATGGGCCATTCAGGCAGTAACGACACCAATTCCAGAATCGTTTGCTGGCCATTGTGAAGATTCCAAAACATTATGATGTCACAGTTGGGGGTGGGACTGGACTCCGTGGATCTACCATTTAAGCTGAACAAACACACCACCTGCTTGTGGGAGGACAGAGGAGTCCTGCAGCTAAACGCATCATCAGAGTGAGTAAGAGGGCCCTATCGGAAGGGGCGCAACTTATATCTTTTGGTTAAGTCATTATCATTACCCTAACTTTAGCATTGACTTGACATTATTTCAGTAAGTGCTACTTGTTGGTGTAGTTCTGTTTGACACATGCTACTTTGGAGAACACCAGGTTTGCTAGAAACACACTCTGATCACATCAACGTCTGATTTCAGTGATAGTTACACGTTAGCTTTAGCAACTCTCTTTTGCCAAGTAATAAGAAAGTGCTATTAAGTTGGGGAATATTTCTCAACGAATTGACCTCAGCCATTGTAAAGAAGATTTATTTTCAACACAACTTTCTTTATACACCTTCTAAAGGTGTGACGTGTCACTAGAATTACCCTCATATGAGCATTGACTTGACCTCTGAATGCAGTAAGTGCTTCTTGTTGGGGTAGTTTTGCTGACTTTAGCACATCGGAAGACTCCAGGATTAATAATGGCTGTTGGTGAAAATATCAGGATCACCTTGAATGAAGCATCATTTGACTCCACTTTTCACAAGTTCTTCTCTTTGGGGTAATGTTGGCTGTGACAAAGTAATCCAGCTGTTTTCTATTTCAATCATTTATTTTCCAGTCTGTCAGTAAGCTATATGAGTCACACTTCAACTTTAGCAATTGTCTTTTACCATGTCATAGAAAGTGCTATCAAGTTGTGGTATGAATCTGTATTGAATGAACACAAACTAGTATAAAGATTACCCAGATGGCAACCCTAACCAAAGCATTTCCCAGTTCCATTTTAGAAAGTGCATTTGGTTGTGGTAGCTATTTGAATGGAAACGTCTCATCCTAATGTTGAAACATCTTTGGCTAGACAGTCAAGTGCTCTCTAAGCCTTTATGTGGCAGTGTTTTGCATAAGGAGGAGTGATGGGCCATTCAGGCAGTAACGACACCAATTCCAGAATCGTTTGCTGGCCATTGTGAAGATTCCAAAACATTATGATGTCACAGTTGGGGGTGGGACTGGACTCCGTGGATCTACCATTTAAGCTGAACAAACACACCACCTGCTTCTGGGAGGACAGAGGAGTCCTGCTAAACGCATCAAGTGAGTAAGAGGGCCCTATCGGAAGGGGAGCAACTTATATCTTTTGGTTAAGTCATTATCATTACCCTAACTTTAGCATTGACTTGACATTATTTCAGTAAGTGCTACTTGTTGGGGTAGTTCTATTTGACACATGCTACTTTGGAGAACACCAGGTTTGCTGGAAACACACTCTGATCACTTCAATGTCTGATTTCAGTGATAGTTACACTTTAGCTTTAGCAACTCTCTTTTGCCAAGTAATAGAAAGTGCTATTAAGTTGGGGAATATTTCTCAACGAATTGACCTCAGCCTTTGTAAAGAAGATTTATTTTCAACACAACTTTCTTTATACACCTTCTAAAGGTGTGACGTGTCACTAGAATTACCCTAATATGAGCATTGACTTGACCTCTGAATGCAGTAAGTGCTTCTTGTTGGGGTAGTTTTGCTGACTTTAGCACATCGGAAGACTCCAGGATTAATAATGGCTGTTGGTGAAAATATCAGGATCACCTTGAATGAAGCATCATTTGACTCCACTTTTCACAAGTTCTTCTCTTTGGGGTAATGTTGGCTGTGACAAAGTAATCCAGCTGTTTTCTATTTCAATCATTTATTTTCCAGTCTGTCAGTAAGCTATACGAGTCACACTTCAACTTTAGCAACTGTCTTTTACCATGTCATAGAAAGTGCTATCAAGTTGTGGTATGAATCTGTATTGAATGAACACAAACTAGTATGAAGATTACCCAGATGGCAACCCTAACCAAAGCATTTCCCAGTTCCATTTTAGAAAGTGCATTTTGTTGTGGTAGCTATTGAATGGAAACGTCTCATCCTAATGTTGAAACCTCTTTGTCTAGAAAGTCAAGTGCTCTCTAAGCCTTTAGGTGGCAGTGTTTTGCATAAGGAGGAGTGCTGGGCCATTCGTGCAGTAACGACACCAATTCCAGAATCGTTTGCTGGCCATTGTGAAGATTCCAAAACATTATGATGTCACAGTTGGGGGTGGGACTGGACTCTGTGGATCTACCATTTAAGCTGAACAAACACACCACCTGCTTGTGGGAGGACAGAGGAGTCCTGCAGCTAAACGCATCATCAGAGTGAGTAAGAGGGCCCTATCGGAAGGGGCGCAACTTATATCTTTTGGTTAAGTCATTATCATTACCCTAACTTTAGCATTGACTTGACATTATTTCAGTAAGTGCTACTTGTTGGGGTAGTTCTATTTGACACATGCTACTTTGGAGAACACCAGGTTTGCTGGAAACACACTCTGATCACTTCAATGTCTGATTTCAGTGATAGTTACACTTTAGCTTTAGCAACTCTCTTTTGCCAAGTAATAGAAAGTGCTTTTAAGTTGGGGAATATTTCTCAACGAATTGACCTCAGCCTTTGTAAAGAAGATTTATTTTCAACACAACTTTCTTTATACACCTTCTAAAGGTGTGACGTGTCACTAGAATTACCCTAATATGAGCATTGACTTGACCTCTGAATGCAGTAAGTGCTTCTTGTTGGGGTAGTTTTGCTGACTTTAGCACATCGGAAGACTCCAGGATTAATAATGGCTGTTGGTGAAAATATCAGGATCACCTTGAATGAAGCATCATTTGACTCCACTTTTCACAAGTTCTTCTCTTTGGGGTAATGTTGGCTGTGACAAAGTAATCCAGCTGTTTTCTATTTCAATCATTTATTTTCCAGTCTGTCAGTAAGCTATACGAGTCACACTTCAACTTTAGCAACTGTCTTTTACCATGTCATAGAAAGTGCTATCAAGTTGTGGTATGAATCTGTATTGAATGAACACAAACTAGTATGAAGATTACCCAGATGGCAACCCTAACCAAAGCATTTCCCAGTTCCATTTTAGAAAGTGCATTTTGTTGTGGTAGCTATTGAATGGAAACGTCTCATCCTAATGTTGAAACCTCTTTGTCTAGAAAGTCAAGTGCTCTCTAAGCCTTTAGGTGGCAGTGTTTTGCATAAGGAGGAGTGCTGGGCCATTCGTGCAGTAACGACACCAATTCCAGAATCGTTTGCTGGCCATTGTGAAGATTCCAAAACATTATGATGTCACAGTTGGGGGTGGGACTGGACTCCGTGGATCTACCATTTAAGCTGAACAAACACACCACCTGCTTGTGGGAGGACAGAGGAGTCCTGCAGCTAAACGCATCATCAGAGTGAGTAAGAGGGCCCTATCGGAAGGGGCGCAACTTATATCTTTTGGTTAAGTCATTATCATTACCCTAACTTTAGCATTGACTTGACATTATTTCAGTAAGTGCTACTTGTTGGTGTAGTTCTGTTTGACACATGCTACTTTGGAGAACACCAGGTTTGCTAGAAACACACTCTGATCACTTCAACGTCTGATTTCAGTGATAGTTACACGTTAGCTTTAGCAACTCTCTTTTGCCAAGTAATAAGAAAGTGCTATTAAGTTGGGGAATATTTCTCAACGAATTGACCTCAGCCTTTGTAAAGAAGATTTATTTTCAACACAACTTTCTTTATACACCTTCTAAAGGTGTGACGTGTCACTAGAATTACCCTAATATGAGCATTGACTTGACCTCTGAATGCAGTAAGTGCTTCTTGTTGGGGTAGTTTTGCTGACTTTAGCACATCGGAAGACTCCAGGATTAATAATGGCTGTTGGTGAAAATATCAGGATCACCTTGAATGAAGCATCATTTGACTCCACTTTTCACAAGTTCTTCTCTTTGGGGTAATGTTGGCTGTGACAAAGTAATCCATCTGTTTTCTATTTCAATCATTTATTTTCCAGTCTGTCAGTAAGCTATACGAGTCACACTTCAACTTTAGCAACTGTCTTTTACCATGTCATAGAAAGTGCTATCAAGTTGTGGTATGAATCTGTATTGAATGAACACAAACTGATTTCAGTGATAGTTACACGTTAGCTTTAGCAACTCTCTTTTGCCAAGTAATAAGAAAGTGCTATTAAGTTGGGGAATATTTCTCAACGAATTGACCTCAGCCTTTGTAAAGAAGATTTATTTTCAACACAACTTTCTTTATACACCTTCTAAAGGTGTGACGTGTCACTAGAATTACCCTCATATGAGCATTGACTTGACCTCTGAATGCAGTAAGTGCTTCTTGTTGGGGTAGTTTTGCTGACTTTAGCACATCGGAAGACTCCAGGATTAATAATGGCTGTTGGTGAAAATATCAGGATCACCTTGAATGAAGCATCATTTGACTCCACTTTTCACAAGTTCTTCTCTTTGGGGTAATGTTGGCTGTGACAAAGTAATCCAGCTGTTTTCTATTTCAATCATTTATTTTCCAGTCTGTCAGTAAGCTATATGAGTCACACTTCAACTTTAGCAATTGTCTTTTACCATGTCATAGAAAGTGCTATCAAGTTGTGGTATGAATCTGTATTGAATGAACACAAACTAGTATAAAGATTACCCAGATGGCAACCCTAACCAAAGCATTTCCCAGTTCCATTTTAGAAAGTGCATTTGGTTGTGGTAGCTATTTGAATGGAAACGTCTCATCCTAATGTTGAAACATCTTTGGCTAGACAGTCAAGTGCTCTCTAAGCCTTTATGTGGCAGTGTTTTGCATAAGGAGGAGTGATGGGCCATTCAGGCAGTAACGACACCAATTCCAGAATCGTTTGCTGGCCATTGTGAAGATTCCAAAACATTATGATGTCACAGTTGGGGGTGGGACTGGACTCCGTGGATCTACCATTTAAGCTGAACAAACACACCACCTGCTTCTGGGAGGACAGAGGAGTCCTGCTAAACGCATCAAGTGAGTAAGAGGGCCCTATCGGAAGGGGAGCAACTTATATCTTTTGGTTAAGTCATTATCATTACCCTAACTTTAGCATTGACTTGACATTATTTCAGTAAGTGCTACTTGTTGGGGTAGTTCTATTTGACACATGCTACTTTGGAGAACACCAGGTTTGCTGGAAACACACTCTGATCACTTCAATGTCTGATTTCAGTGATAGTTACACTTTAGCTTTAGCAACTCTCTTTTGCCAAGTAATAGAAAGTGCTATTAAGTTGGGGAATATTTCTCAACGAATTGACCTCAGCCTTTGTAAAGAAGATTTATTTTCAACACAACTTTCTTTATACACCTTCTAAAGGTGTGACGTGTCACTAGAATTACCCTAATATGAGCATTGACTTGACCTCTGAATGCAGTAAGTGCTTCTTGTTGGGGTAGTTTTGCTGACTTTAGCACATCGGAAGACTCCAGGATTAATAATGGCTGTTGATGAAAATATCAGGATCACCTTGAATGAAGCATCATTTGACTCCACTTTTCACAAGTTCTTCTCTTTGGGGTAATGTTGGCTGTGACAAAGTAACCCAGCTGTTTTCTATTTCAATCATTTATTTTCCAGTCTGTCAGTAAGCTATACGAGTCACACTTCAACTTTAGCAATTGTCTTTTACCATGTCATAGAAAGTGCTATCAAGTTGTGGTATGAATCTGTATTGAATGAACACAAACTAGTATAAAGATTACCCAGATGGCAACCCTAACCAAAGCATTTCCCAGTTCCATTTTAGAAAGTGCATTTTGTTGTGGTAGCTATTTGAATGGAAACGTCTCATCCTAATGTTGAAACATCTTTGGCTAGACAGTCAAGTGCTCTCTAAGCCTTTAGGTGGCAGTGTTTTGCATAAGGAGGAGTGATGGGCCATTCAGGCAGTAACGACACCAATTCCAGAATCGTTTGCTGGCCATTGTGAAGATTCCAAAACATTATGATGTCACAGTTGGGGGTGGGACTGGACTCCGTGGATCTACCATTTAAGCTGAACAAACACACCACCTGCTTGTGGGAGGACAGAGGAGTCCTGCAGCTAAACGCATCATCAGAGTGAGTAAGAGGGCCCTATCGGAAGGGGCGCAACTTATATCTTTTGGTTAAGTCATTATCATTACCCTAACTTTAGCATTGACTTGACATTATTTCAGTAAGTGCTACTTGTTGGTGTAGTTCTGTTTGACACATGCTACTTTGGAGAACACCAGGTTTGCTAGAAACACACTCTGATCACATCAACGTCTGATTTCAGTGATAGTTACACGTTAGCTTTAGCAACTCTCTTTTGCCAAGTAATAAGAAAGTGCTATTAAGTTGGGGAATATTTCTCAACGAATTGACCTCAGCCTTTGTAAAGAAGATTTATTTTCAACACAACTTTCTTTATACACCTTCTAAAGGTGTGACGTGTCACTAGAATTACCCTAATATGAGCATTGACTTGACCTCTGAATGCAGTAAGTGCTTCTTGTTGGGGTAGTTTTGCTGACTTTAGCACATCGGAAGACTCCAGGATTAATAATGGCTGTTGGTGAAAATATCAGGATCACCTTGAATGAAGCATCATTTGACTCCACTTTTCACAAGTTCTTCTCTTTGGGGTAATGTTGGCTGTGACAAAGTAATCCAGCTGTTTTCTATTTCAATCATTTATTTTCCAGTCTGTCAGTAAGCTATATGAGTCACACTTCAACTTTAGCAATTGTCTTTTACCATGTCATAGAAAGTGCTATCAAGTTGTGGTATGAATCTGTATTGAATGAACACAAACTAGTATAAAGATTACCCAGATGGCAACCCTAACCAAAGCATTTCCCAGTTCCATTTTAGAAAGTGCATTTGGTTGTGGTAGCTATTTGAATGGAAACGTCTCATCCTAATGTTGAAACATCTTTGGCTAGACAGTCAAGTGCTCTCTAAGCCTTTATGTGGCAGTGTTTTGCATAAGGAGGAGTGATGGGCCATTCAGGCAGTAACGACACCAATTCCAGAATCGTTTGCTGGCCATTGTGAAGATTCCAAAACATTATGATGTCACAGTTGGGGGTGGGACTGGACTCCGTGGATCTACCATTTAAGCTGAACAAACACACCACCTGCTTCTGGGAGGACAGAGGAGTCCTGCTAAACGCATCAAGTGAGTAAGAGGGCCCTATCGGAAGGGGAGCAACTTATATCTTTTGGTTAAGTCATTATCATTACCCTAACTTTAGCATTGACTTGACATTATTTCAGTAAGTGCTACTTGTTGGGGTAGTTCTATTTGACACATGCTACTTTGGAGAACACCAGGTTTGCTGGAAACACACTCTGATCACTTCAATGTCTGATTTCAGTGATAGTTACACTTTAGCTTTAGCAACTCTCTTTTGCCAAGTAATAGAAAGTGCTATTAAGTTGGGGAATATTTCTCAACGAATTGACCTCAGCCTTTGTAAAGAAGATTTATTTTCAACACAACTTTCTTTATACACCTTCTAAAGGTGTGACGTGTCACTAGAATTACCCTAATATGAGCATTGACTTGACCTCTGAATGCAGTAAGTGCTTCTTGTTGGGGTAGTTTTGCTGACTTTAGCACATCGGAAGACTCCAGGATTAATAATGGCTGTTGGTGAAAATATCAGGATCACCTTGAATGAAGCATCATTTGACTCCACTTTTCACAAGTTCTTCTCTTTGGGGTAATGTTGGCTGTGACAAAGTAATCCAGCTGTTTTCTATTTCAATCATTTATTTTCCAGTCTGTCAGTAAGCTATACGAGTCACACTTCAACTTTAGCAACTGTCTTTTACCATGTCATAGAAAGTGCTATCAAGTTGTGGTATGAATCTGTATTGAATGAACACAAACTAGTATGAAGATTACCCAGATGGCAACCCTAACCAAAGCATTTCCCAGTTCCATTTTAGAAAGTGCATTTTGTTGTGGTAGCTATTGAATGGAAACGTCTCATCCTAATGTTGAAACCTCTTTGTCTAGAAAGTCAAGTGCTCTCTAAGCCTTTAGGTGGCAGTGTTTTGCATAAGGAGGAGTGCTGGGCCATTCGTGCAGTAACGACACCAATTCCAGAATCGTTTGCTGGCCATTGTGAAGATTCCAAAACATTATGATGTCACAGTTGGGGGTGGGACTGGACTCTGTGGATCTACCATTTAAGCTGAACAAACACACCACCTGCTTGTGGGAGGACAGAGGAGTCCTGCAGCTAAACGCATCATCAGAGTGAGTAAGAGGGCCCTATCGGAAGGGGCGCAACTTATATCTTTTGGTTAAGTCATTATCATTACCCTAACTTTAGCATTGACTTGACATTATTTCAGTAAGTGCTACTTGTTGGGGTAGTTCTATTTGACACATGCTACTTTGGAGAACACCAGGTTTGCTGGAAACACACTCTGATCACTTCAATGTCTGATTTCAGTGATAGTTACACTTTAGCTTTAGCAACTCTCTTTTGCCAAGTAATAGAAAGTGCTTTTAAGTTGGGGAATATTTCTCAACGAATTGACCTCAGCCTTTGTAAAGAAGATTTATTTTCAACACAACTTTCTTTATACACCTTCTAAAGGTGTGACGTGTCACTAGAATTACCCTAATATGAGCATTGACTTGACCTCTGAATGCAGTAAGTGCTTCTTGTTGGGGTAGTTTTGCTGACTTTAGCACATCGGAAGACTCCAGGATTAATAATGGCTGTTGGTGAAAATATCAGGATCACCTTGAATGAAGCATCATTTGACTCCACTTTTCACAAGTTCTTCTCTTTGGGGTAATGTTGGCTGTGACAAAGTAATCCAGCTGTTTTCTATTTCAATCATTTATTTTCCAGTCTGTCAGTAAGCTATACGAGTCACACTTCAACTTTAGCAACTGTCTTTTACCATGTCATAGAAAGTGCTATCAAGTTGTGGTATGAATCTGTATTGAATGAACACAAACTAGTATGAAGATTACCCAGATGGCAACCCTAACCAAAGCATTTCCCAGTTCCATTTTAGAAAGTGCATTTTGTTGTGGTAGCTATTGAATGGAAACGTCTCATCCTAATGTTGAAACCTCTTTGTCTAGAAAGTCAAGTGCTCTCTAAGCCTTTAGGTGGCAGTGTTTTGCATAAGGAGGAGTGCTGGGCCATTCGTGCAGTAACGACACCAATTCCAGAATCGTTTGCTGGCCATTGTGAAGATTCCAAAACATTATGATGTCACAGTTGGGGGTGGGACTGGACTCCGTGGATCTACCATTTAAGCTGAACAAACACACCACCTGCTTGTGGGAGGACAGAGGAGTCCTGCAGCTAAACGCATCATCAGAGTGAGTAAGAGGGCCCTATCGGAAGGGGCGCAACTTATATCTTTTGGTTAAGTCATTATCATTACCCTAACTTTAGCATTGACTTGACATTATTTCAGTAAGTGCTACTTGTTGGTGTAGTTCTGTTTGACACATGCTACTTTGGAGAACACCAGGTTTGCTAGAAACACACTCTGATCACTTCAACGTCTGATTTCAGTGATAGTTACACGTTAGCTTTAGCAACTCTCTTTTGCCAAGTAATAAGAAAGTGCTATTAAGTTGGGGAATATTTCTCAACGAATTGACCTCAGCCTTTGTAAAGAAGATTTATTTTCAACACAACTTTCTTTATACACCTTCTAAAGGTGTGACGTGTCACTAGAATTACCCTAATATGAGCATTGACTTGACCTCTGAATGCAGTAAGTGCTTCTTGTTGGGGTAGTTTTGCTGACTTTAGCACATCGGAAGACTCCAGGATTAATAATGGCTGTTGGTGAAAATATCAGGATCACCTTGAATGAAGCATCATTTGACTCCACTTTTCACAAGTTCTTCTCTTTGGGGTAATGTTGGCTGTGACAAAGTAATCCAGCTGTTTTCTATTTCAATCATTTATTTTCCAGTCTGTCAGTAAGCTATACGAGTCACACTTCAACTTTAGCAACTGTCTTTTACCATGTCATAGAAAGTGCTATCAAGTTGTGGTATGAATCTGTATTGAATGAACACAAACTAGTATGAAGATTACCCAGATGGCAACCCTAACCAAAGCATTTCCCAGTTCCATTTTAGAAAGTGCATTTTGTTGTGGTAGCTATTGAATGAAAACGTCTCATCCTAATGTTGAAACCTCTTTGTCTAGAAAGTCAAGTGCTCTCTAAGCCTTTAGGTGGCAGTGTTTTGCATAAGGAGGAGTGCTGGGCCATTCGTGCAGTAATGACACCAATTCCAGAATCGTTTGCTGGCCATTGTGAAGATTCCAAAACATTATGATGTCACAGTTGGGGGTGGGACTGGACTCCGTGGATCTACCATTTAAGCTGAACAAACACACCACCTGCTTGTGGGAGGACAGAGGAGTCCTGCAGCTAAACGCATCATCAGAGTGAGTAAGAGGGCCCTATCGGAAGGGGCGCAACTTATATCTTTTGGTTAAGTCATTATCATTACCCTAACTTTAGCATTGACTTGACATTATTTCAGTAAGTGCTACTTGTTGGTGTAGTTCTGTTTGACACATGCTACTTTGGAGAACACCAGGTTTGCTAGAAACACACTCTGATCACTTCAACGTCTGATTTCAGTGATAGTTACACGTTAGCTTTAGCAACTCTCTTTTGCCAAGTAATAAGAAAGTGCTATTAAGTTGGGGAATATTTCTCAACGAATTGACCTCAGCCTTTGTAAAGAAGATTTATTTTCAACACAACTTTCTTTATACACCTTCTAAAGGTGTGACGTGTCACTAGAATTACCCTAATATGAGCATTGACTTGACCTCTGAATGCAGTAAGTGCTTCTTGTTGGGGTAGTTTTGCTGACTTTAGCACATCGGAAGACTCCAGGATTAATAATGGCTGTTGGTGAAAATATCAGGATCACCTTGAATGAAGCATCATTTGACTCCACTTTTCACAAGTTCTTCTCTTTGGGGTAATGTTGGCTGTGACAAAGTAATCCAGCTGTTTTCTATTTCAATCATTTATTTTCCAGTCTGTCAGTAAGCTATACGAGTCACACTTCAACTTTAGCAATTGTCTTTTACCATGTCATAGAAAGTGCTATCAAGTTGTGGTATGAATCTGTATTGAATGAACACAAACTAGTATAAAGATTACCCAGATGGCAACCCTAACCAAAGCATTTCCCAGTTCCATTTTAGAAAGTGCATTTGGTTGTGGTAGCTATTTGAATGGAAACGTCTCATCCTAATGTTGAAACATCTTTGGCTAGACAGTCAAGTGCTCTCTAAGCCTTTAGGTGGCAGTGTTTTGCATAAGGAGGAGTGATGGGCCATTCAGGCAGTAACGACACCAATTCCAGAATCGTTTGCTGGCCATTGTGAAGATTCCAAAACATTATGATGTCACAGTTGGGGGTGGGACTGGACTCCGTGGATCTACCATTTAAGCTGAACAAACACACCACCTGCTTGTGGGAGGACAGAGGAGTCCTGCAGCTAAACGCATCATCAGAGTGAGTAAGAGGGCCCTATCGGAAGGGGCGCAACTTATATCTTTTGGTTAAGTCATTATCATTACCCTAACTTTAGCATTGACTTGACATTATTTCAGTAAGTGCTACTTGTTGGTGTAGTTCTGTTTGACACATGCTACTTTGGAGAACACCAGGTTTGCTAGAAACACACTCTGATCACTTCAACGTCTGATTTCAGTGATAGTTACACGTTAGCTTTAGCAACTCTCTTTTGCCAAGTAATAGAAAGTGCTATTAAGTTGGGGAATATTTCTCAACGAATTGACCTCAGCCTTTGTATAGAAGATTTATTTTCAACACAACTTTCTTTATACACCTTCTAAAGGTGTGACGTGTCACTAGAATTACCCTAATATGAGCATTGACTTGACCTCTGAATGCAGTAAGTGCTTCTTGTTGGGGTAGTTTTGCTGACTTTAGCACATCGGAAGACTCCAGGATTAATAATGGCTGTTGGTGAAAATATCAGGATCACCTTGAATGAAGCATCATTTGACTCCACTTTTCACAAGTTCTTCTCTTTGGGGTAATGTTGGCTGTGACAAAGTAATCCAGCTGTTTTCTATTTCAATCATTTATTTTCCAGTCTGTCAGTAAGCTATACGAGTCACACTTCAACTTTAGCAACTGTCTTTTACCATGTCATAGAAAGTGCTATCAAGTTGTGGTATGAATCTGTATTGAATGAACACAAACTAGTATGAAGATTACCCAGATGGCAACCCTAACCAAAGCATTTCCCAGTTCCATTTTAGAAAGTGCATTTTGTTGTGGTAGCTATTGAATGAAAACGTCTCATCCTAATGTTGAAACCTCTTTGTCTAGAAAGTCAAGTGCCTTTAGGTGGCAGTGTTTTGCATAAGGAGGAGTGCTGGGCCATTCGTGCAGTAATGACACCAATTCCAGAATCGTTTGCTGGCCATTGTGAAGATTCCAAAACATTATGATGTCACAGTTGGGGGTGGGACTGGACTCCGTGGATCTACCATTTAAGCTGAACAAACACACCACCTGCTTGTGGGAGGACAGAGGAGTCCTGCAGCTAAACGCATCATCAGAGTGAGTAAGAGGGCCCTATCGGAAGGGGCGCAACTTATATCTTTTGGTTAAGTCATTATCATTACCCTAACTTTAGCATTGACTTGACATTATTTCAGTAAGTGCTACTTGTTGGTGTAGTTCTGTTTGACACATGCTACTTTGGAGAACACCAGGTTTGCTAGAAACACACTCTGATCACTTCAACGTCTGATTTCAGTGATAGTTACACGTTAGCTTTAGCAACTCTCTTTTGCCAAGTAATAAGAAAGTGCTATTAAGTTGGGGAATATTTCTCAACGAATTGACCTCAGCCTTTGTAAAGAAGATTTATTTTCAACACAACTTTCTTTATACACCTTCTAAAGGTGTGACGTGTCACTAGAATTACCCTAATATGAGCATTGACTTGACCTCTGAATGCAGTAAGTGCTTCTTGTTGGGGTAGTTTTGCTGACTTTAGCACATCGGAAGACTCCAGGATTAATAATGGCTGTTGGTGAAAATATCAGGATCACCTTGAATGAAGCATCATTTGACTCCACTTTTCACAAGTTCTTCTCTTTGGGGTAATGTTGGCTGTGACAAAGTAATCCAGCTGTTTTCTATTTCAATCATTTATTTTCCAGTCTGTCAGTAAGCTATACGAGTCACACTTCAACTTTAGCAACTGTCTTTTACCATGTCATAGAAAGTGCTATCAAGTTGTGGTATGAATCTGTATTGAATGAACACAAACTAGTATAAAGATTACCCAGATGGCAACCCTAACCAAAGCATTTCCCAGTTCCATTTTAGAAAGTGCATTTGGTTGTGGTAGCTATTTGAATGGAAACGTCTCATCCTAATGTTGAAACATCTTTGGCTAGACAGTCAAGTGCTCTCTAAGCCTTTAGGTGGCAGTGTTTTGCATAAGGAGGAGTGATGGGCCATTCAGGCAGTAACGACACCAATTCCAGAATCGTTTGCTGGCCATTGTGAAGATTCCAAAACATTATGATGTCACAGTTGGGGGTGGGACTGGACTCCGTGGATCTACCATTTAAGCTGAACAAACACACCACCTGCTTGTGGGAGGACAGAGGAGTCCTGCAGCTAAACGCATCATCAGAGTGAGTAAGAGGGCCCTATCGGAAGGGGCGCAACTTATATCTTTTGGTTAAGTCATTATCATTACCCTAACTTTAGCATTGACTTGACATTATTTCAGTAAGTGCTACTTGTTGGTGTAGTTCTGTTTGACACATGCTACTTTGGAGAACACCAGGTTTGCTAGAAACACACTCTGATCACTTCAACGTCTGATTTCAGTGATAGTTACACGTTAGCTTTAGCAACTCTCTTTTGCCAAGTAATAG
The DNA here is from genome assembly GCF_963971535.1 of Notolepis coatsorum. Lineage (NCBI taxonomy): Eukaryota > Metazoa > Chordata > Actinopteri > Aulopiformes > Paralepididae > Notolepis > Notolepis coatsorum. The sequence goes on from NC_140173.1 coordinate 72,712,501, forward strand.
AAAGTGCTATTAAGTTGGGGAATATTTCTCAACGAATTGACCTCAGCCTTTGTATAGAAGATTTATTTTCAACACAACTTTCTTTATACACCTTCTAAAGGTGTGACGTGTCACTAGAATTACCCTAATATGAGCATTGACTTGACCTCTGAATGCAGTAAGTGCTTCTTGTTGGGGTAGTTTTGCTGACTTTAGCACATCGGAAGACTCCAGGATTAATAATGGCTGTTGGTGAAAATATCAGGATCACCTTGAATGAAGCATCATTTGACTCCACTTTTCACAAGTTCTTCTCTTTGGGGTAATGTTGGCTGTGACAAAGTAATCCAGCTGTTTTCTATTTCAATCATTTATTTTCCAGTCTGTCAGTAAGCTATACGAGTCACACTTCAACTTTAGCAACTGTCTTTTACCATGTCATAGAAAGTGCTATCAAGTTGTGGTATGAATCTGTATTGAATGAACACAAACTAGTATGAAGATTACCCAGATGGCAACCCTAACCAAAGCATTTCCCAGTTCCATTTTAGAAAGTGCATTTTGTTGTGGTAGCTATTGAATGGAAACGTCTCATCCTAATGTTGAAACCTCTTTGTCTAGAAAGTCAAGTGCTCTCTAAGCCTTTAGGTGGCAGTGTTTTGCATAAGGAGGAGTGCTGGGCCATTCGTGCAGTAACGACACCAATTCCAGAATCGTTTGCTGGCCATTGTGAAGATTCCAAAACATTATGATGTCACAGTTGGGGGTGGGACTGGACTCCGTGGATCTACCATTTAAGCTGAACAAACACACCACCTGCTTGTGGGAGGACAGAGGAGTCCTGCAGCTAAACGCATCATCAGAGTGAGTAAGAGGGCTCTATCGGAAGGGGCGCAACTTATATCTTTTGGTTAAGTCATTATCATTACCCTAACTTTAGCATTGACTTGACATTATTTCAGTAAGTGCTACTTGTTGGTGTAGTTCTGTTTGACACATGCTACTTTGGAGAACACCAGGTTTGCTAGAAACACACTCTGATCACTTCAACGTCTGATTTCAGTGATAGTTACACGTTAGCTTTAGCAACTCTCTTTTGCCAAGTAATAAGAAAGTGCTATTAAGTTGGGGAATATTTCTCAACGAATTGACCTCAGCCTTTGTAAAGAAGATTTATTTTCAACACAACTTTCTTTATACACCTTCTAAAGGTGTGACGTGTCACTAGAATTACCCTCATATGAGCATTGACTTGACCTCTGAATGCAGTAAGTGCTTCTTGTTGGGGTAGTTTTGCTGACTTTAGCACATCGGAAGACTCCAGGATTAATAATGGCTGTTGGTGAAAATATCAGGATCACCTTGAATGAAGCATCATTTGACTCCACTTTTCACAAGTTCTTCTCTTTGGGGTAATGTTGGCTGTGACAAAGTAATCCAGCTGTTTTCTATTTCAATCATTTATTTTCCAGTCTGTCAGTAAGCTATATGAGTCACACTTCAACTTTAGCAATTGTCTTTTACCATGTCATAGAAAGTGCTATCAAGTTGTGGTATGAATCTGTATTGAATGAACACAAACTAGTATAAAGATTACCCAGATGGCAACCCTAACCAAAGCATTTCCCAGTTCCATTTTAGAAAGTGCATTTGGTTGTGGTAGCTATTTGAATGGAAACGTCTCATCCTAATGTTGAAACATCTTTGGCTAGACAGTCAAGTGCTCTCTAAGCCTTTAGGTGGCAGTGTTTTGCATAAGGAGGAGTGATGGGCCATTCAGGCAGTAACGACACCAATTCCAGAATCGTTTGCTGGCCATTGTGAAGATTCCAAAACATTATGATGTCACAGTTGGGGGTGGGACTGGACTCCGTGGATCTACCATTTAAGCTGAACAAACACACCACCTGCTTGTGGGAGGACAGAGGAGTCCTGCTAAACGCATCAAGTGAGTAAGAGGGCCCTATCGGAAGGGGAGCAACTTATATCTTTTGGTTAAGTCATTATCATTACCCTAACTTTAGCATTGACTTGACATTATTTCAGTAAGTGCTACTTGTTGGGGTAGTTCTATTTGACACATGCTACTTTGGAGAACACCAGGTTTGCTGGAAACACACTCTGATCACTTCAATGTCTGATTTCAGTGATAGTTACACTTTAGCTTTAGCAACTCTCTTTTGCCAAGTAATAGAAAGTGCTATTAAGTTGGGGAATATTTCTCAACGAATTGACCTCAGCCTTTGTAAAGAAGATTTATTTTCAACACAACTTTCTTTATACACCTTCTAAAGGTGTGACGTGTCACTAGAATTACCCTAATATGAGCATTGACTTGACCTCTGAATGCAGTAAGTGCTTCTTGTTGGGGTAGTTTTGCTGACTTTAGCACATCGGAAGACTCCAGGATTAATAATGGCTGTTGGTGAAAATATCAGGATCACCTTGAATGAAGCATCATTTGACTCCATTTTTCACAAGTTCTTCTCTTTGGGGTAATGTTGGCTGTGACAAAGTAATCCAGCTGTTTTCTATTTCAATCATTTATTTTCCAGTCTGTCAGTAAGCTATACGAGTCACACTTCAACTTTAGCAACTGTCTTTTACCATGTCATAGAATGTGCTATCAAGTTGTGGTATGAATCTGTATTGAATGAACACAAACTAGTATGAAGATTACCCAGATGGCAACCCTAACCAAAGCATTTCCCAGTTCCATTTTAGAAAGTGCATTTTGTTGTGGTAGCTATTGAATGGAAACGTCTCATCCTAATGTTGAAACCGCTTTGTCTAGAAAGTCAAGTGCTCTCTAAGCCTTTAGGTGGCAGTGTTTTGCATAAGGAGGAGTGCTGGGCCATTCGTGCAGTAACGACACCAATTCCAGAATCGTTTGCTGGCCATTGTGAAGATTCCAAAACATTATGATGTCACAGTTGGGGGTGGGACTGGACTCTGTGGATCTACCATTTAAGCTGAACAAACACACCACCTGCTTGTGGGAGGACAGAGGAGTCCTGCAGCTAAACGCATCATCAGAGTGAGTAAGAGGGCCCTATCGGAAGGGGCGCAACTTATATCTTTTGGTTAAGTCATTATCATTACCCTAACTTTAGCATTGACTTGACATTATTTCAGTAAGTGCTACTTGTTGGTGTAGTTCTGTTTGACACATGCTACTTTGGAGAACACCAGGTTTGCTAGAAACACACTCTGATCACTTCAACGTCTGATTTCAGTGATAGTTACACGTTAGCTTTAGCAACTCTCTTTTACCAAGTAATAGAAAGTGCTATTAAGTTGGGGAATATTTCTCAACTAATTGACCTCAGCCTTTGTAAAGAAGATTTATTTTCAACACAACTTTCTTTATACACCTTCTAAAGGTGTGACGTGTCACTAGAATTACCCTAATATGAGCATTGACTTGACCTCTGAATGCAGTAAGTGATTCTTGTTGGGGTCGTTTTGCTGACTTTAGCACATCGGAAGACTCCAGGATTAATAATGGCTGTTGGTGAAAATATCAGGATCACCTTGAATGAAGCATCATTTGACTCCACTTTTCACAAGTTCTTCTCTTTGGGGTAATGTTGGCTGTGACAAAGTAATCCAGCTGTTTTCTATTTCAATCATTTATTTTCCAGTCTGTCAGTAAGCTATACGAGTCACACTTCAACTTTAGCAACTGTCTTTTACCATGTCTGTTGTGAAGGGCCAGATTAAACCGAATATATATATTTATTTATATATATATATTTAATTGTATTTGTATATTCTCTAATATTCCCTGATATCCCTTGTATATTCCTTGTACAATATGCATTGAATATCCATTCTAGCCTACTGAACATCCCATAATAGTCTCCATTCTACTATTGGTCGAGACCTTGGTGCCAGGCTGCCATACCCCTCAGACCCAGTTCAAACGTACCGCTCCACATGTACGAACAAGTCCTAGTTCCGCGTAGGAATCTGGCTACCGCACCACTAATGGGACTATTTGTTCATAGTGCGTATATATACTGCGCTACTAAAGTAGGACTTTCTTTTCAGTCCAGTTTCTTACCCTCCAATAGAGTCACAGACGTAAAGCCTCCCCGCGACGCCACGTGTGGGAGTAAGGCCAAGTTCGCCTACCATCGGTATTGAGACATCGTGTATATTAATATTTGAATAGTCATATTTGGCACTATATCGTCGAGTTGGACGTAGTCTATTAAGCTAATAATAGTCTGTTAATATATAGTGCTTCGTGCGGTGAGAATACTACCGTAGTCAGTACCCCATCGTTTCGGGCAGAGAACTGGCTGCTTACCCAGGGTGGTTGACCCCACGTGAAGCTGCACCCGAGGAGCCCCAGAGCCGACGAGCGAGTGGACCTGTATACCGGATTATTCTACCGACGACAGCCCGCCTTCCCAGGCACGGATTATGCTTTGTATACATTGATTATTCCATGGATAAAGACCCCCGACACTGCCGTGTGTTGGAACCCCCCCCCCTGGAGAGGACGCAAGGTGAGGAGACGCTCTGCAAGACGAGGTCGCTTCACGTCTCTCCTCCGTGGACCGGATGACGCCGGCCCACAAAGAGTCCACCTGCTTTCATCTGTGGTCCAAGGATCGCCGGCGCATTGAACGGCACTACAGTGGGTTCACCTGGGATACCCTTGGCCGGACGAGGCAGCCGGATTCTACCCCCCCCCCTTCCTACTCCTGTCGGCTTACAAGCGACCGGATTAACCCCCCTAGTGTGTCCAGTATATAATCATTAAAGTATCATTGCTGTTATTCCTTAAACTATTCCAGGTCGTATATGTACCACCTGCGCCTTCAGAGATTGGACATTCTCTATTGATATACCGACGAATACTCTTGCCATAAAAGTGCATACTAATTCCATTCATAAATGTGATTGATTTGATTAAGTGCTTGCTCTACACACCATCGCTGTGTAGAAATAAAGACCTATTTCTAATTCGTACATTTGTGTTGGATCCGTTTCATCTACGTGACAGTGTTCATCATAATATATTTATGCCGTGTACTGGGTGGCCGAATATTAAGTACAAAGGTAGTGGTAGTAAGTATCATATCTAGTAATACAGTCAGGGAATTGTACCCCTCAGTTACAATTGGTCCTTCGAGCCGGAGGGTAATTAGTGTAATATTAATATAGTGTTATTAATATTGAAATGGCCTATGATGAACACTCCACGAAACGATCCTCCTAACCAACGCCCGCAGCGCGAACGACGGCTCCCTCAGTACTTAGAGGCTTACGCTGTCAGTCAACAACCTAGTCTTCTACTAACAGTAAACGCGGTAAAACTAGAAAGTAAAAGTATGTCTAACCCCAACGCCCAGACTACCCCGACCATAGAGGCCCCTACGGGCTCTAATGTAACTGACCAAGTTCACGGTGGGGACCAGTGGGAACCAGACATGACTTCACACCCCGCCAGTACTGAAGAAGTAGTCCCCGATGAGTCCCGGGAGGAATACAACGCTACCGAGAGAGAACTCGGCACGGAAGAAGACGGGGAGAGCACCGTGGAGATAGAGCTCCAAGGCTCTGCAAGGAGTACCCCGAGGGAAGGCTCCCCTATACAACCGCCATCTCCCAGCGAGGCAGAGAGGACCCTACAGCAGGCCTTCCTCATCAGCCTGAACGCCGCTGCTGAACGCGATCGACTGCAGATCCAGCAGCGAAGCGAACACGAGCAGATACGTCTAGAAATAAGACGCATTCAGATGGAAGAGAATGTGGCCCGAGAACGAGCCGGTGCTCAACGGGACGCAGCGCGCGACAGACAGCAGTCGCAACTAATAGAACAGCTGATCAGACGGACAACACCCTCTCCCTCCGCCAGAGGCTCCAGGAACTCGTCTAGACACACCTCCAGGGCGGCATCCCCTAGCCGAGTAAACAACCCTGAACTTGACCAACAGACGAGGTCTATACCCCCCACAGACCACCTCCCCCCACCGGTCCAAGCGAGACCTAGCAACCGGGAAGGAGCAGCATATCCTGTGGAGAGGCTAAACCAGAGACTACAAGCACTGGATGACCTAACTGAAGACGAAGAGGAAGAGGAGGAGAACCACGCCCGACGACAGCACAGTACTCTACCGGACCAGGAGGTCCGGTACAGCCCAGGCTATACTCCCGCGGAGCTGCGCTACAGACCCCCGACTCTATACACGGGTGAGCACGACGCACGACCCGCACCGAGGAACAGCACCTGGACAAGCGGGCCATGGTACACTGCCGGTACCAGCCCATACCAAGGAGCGGGAGGAGACTCGCCTAGGAGGCCTCTCCCCCAACGCTCGCCGATGTATCCACAGTCAGCGTCATACATTGGCACGCCTATGGTACCCGACTTCACCCAAGAGAACCGGGCCCAGTATACAGAACTCTGCATGTGTCTGGAGACCATGTTGGTGGATGTATTGGATGAACGCCACAAATACGCCATCCTACTGAAGCACTTAAAGGTGCCCCGCGCACATAATATAGCGCTCGCCTACGCGACTTCCACCACCCCATACACAGCAGCGCTGGTAGCATTGGACCAGAGGTATGGGCGCATATGGGATTACGTGATCCAGGAGATCCGACACATCGACCGCTTACCCCCAGCAATAGACAATCGAGCACTGGACGACCTGTCCATCAGAGTGCAGTCCCTGGTAGGGATGTTGGGAGCGCAAAGAGAGAAGGGGAGGCATGAACTTTACGCCAACTCAAATGTGGAAAGGATTCTGGAGAAGCTGCCGCCCGCTCGTCAGGAGCGCTTTAGGCGGCAGAGGGACCACCGAGACCCGAATGGCCCCGAACCGAACCTCCTCGATCTAGCAGACTTCCTGGCGAGAGAAGTCAGCAGCCTACGGCTAGATACATTCGGACGGAGCACCCCTGGCTCCAGAGAAGGAACCAGACGACTAAATGATGGAAGAAGATCGGTGACCGTGATGCACCAATCGGAGTCAGTACCGAGCAGCAGGAGCCAAAGTACCCCCTCCAGAACGGAGAAGTGGAAGATAGTGTGCCCCTACTGTGAGAAAGAACACTGGCTAGGGCAATGTGACTCCTTCCCCAAGCTGAACGCGGAGGAAGCAAGTCAATGGATAAAGTCCAACAAGCGCTGCTTTCGCTGTGCGCGCTCACACATGGCAGCCGAATGCCGCTTAAAGAAAAGGTGCACCAAGTGCGATGGAGCCCATCTGGACATACTTCACGACAGTAACAGACGGCGCCCTTCACCCGCACCATCCAGCCGCAAAGCGAGCGTCATGTACATCGATCCCGCCAGCAGCAGTGGAGCCCGAGTACTCCTAAAAGTAGTGCGTGTGACACTAAGCTACCAGAATAAAGTCCTGGACACTTACGCCGTCCTCGATGACGGGTCAGAGAAGACCCTTCTGCTCGCCTCCGCTGCGGCCCAGCTAGGGCTGCGGGGAAGCGAAACCCAAATGACCATTCGGACAATAAGACGAGATTTGAAGACGATAAAGGGCGAGAATGTCTCATTCTCTATCGCAGCAAGCGGCCAGCCTGAGCGACGGTACCAGATTACAGACGCTTTCACCAGCCAAGAAATAGGACTGTCGCGGTACACATACCCAGTCGCCAAGCTGATGGAGAAATATGCACATCTGCGCAAGTTACCGATCCCGCTCATAGACAATGCTATGCCGACCCTGTTGATAGGCTCCGACCATGCAGACCTCATTGTCCCGATAGACCGGGTTCATACCGGACCCCGAGGCTGTCCTGCAGCAGTCGAGACCCGTTTGGGATGGACTCTCCAAGGCCCGCTCGCCAAATCTCTCAACCGAAGTACAGCCACTAGATGTCTCCACTCCCGAGTCACAGAGGGAGAAACCGCACTCCTGCAACACGTAGAGCGGCTATGGACCTTGGAACAAATGCCCTTTAAGAACGGAAAGAAAGACATTCGCTCTAAAGATGACATTTACGCCATTCACCTCCTCGAGACAGGGACCAAGAGAGTCCCGGTCAACGGCGTGTTGAGATACGCCACGCCACTCCTGCGGCGAGAAGGAATGCCTACTTTCCACGCCAAGACAGACGCCACAGAACGGTACCTGCTGAACACGGAGCGGCGCTTAGCCAAGAACCCCGCCCAAGAGAGTGTATACCGCGCTGAGATTGAGAAGCTCATCACAGCGGGACACGTCACAAAGATGGACATTAAAGAGGCTGACCAGACCACTGAATCGTGGTACGTGCCCCACCACAAGGTCCATCACAACGGTAAAGACCGCATAGTATTTAACTGCAGCTACCAGATCGGATCCCAAAATCTGAATAAAGAGTTACTGCCCGGTCCCACACTCGGCCCCTCCCTACTCGGCGTTCTACTCCGCTTCCGCCAGGAAAAGGTGGCCATCAGCGGGGACATTAAAGGAATGTTCCTGCAGGTGAGATTAGTAGAGGCGGACAAGCCCCTGTTACGGTTCCTATGGAGAGAGAAGCCAGGAGATGAGCACCCAGCCATCTACCAATGGGAAGTCCTCCCCTTCGGAACGACGTGCAGCCCCTGCTGTGCTACATTTGCACTACAGAAACATGTAGCAGAGGACCCAGCAGCGGACGAAGAGGTCCGACACAGCGTAAAGAACAGCTTCTACGTAGACAACTGTCTACAAAGCCTTTCAACCCAAGAAGAAGCCGAGGCTCTCCTAATTAAACTCCGCGCCTCATTGATCAAAGGCGGCTTTGATCTCAGGCAGTGGGCCAGCAGCGATCCGCAAGTACTGCGCAGCCTCTCCTCCGAGGACAAGGCAGCCAGCAGCGAGACCTGGATGGCTACAATCCCGGGAGAAGCCCAGGAGATGACCCTGGGATTGGTGTGGCGATTCAAAACAGATTCGCTTCACTACAGACACAAGCCCCTGACTACGGAGCAGGGAAGGCCGGCGGCGGCGCCGACCACCAGACGGAGTGTGTACACAACACTCGCCCGACAATATGACCCGCTAGGATGTATTCTACCGTACACCACCAGGGCAAAAATGATTGTACGAGCATTGTGGGACAAGGACCAGGGCTGGGACGACCCCATTCCCGCACACCTTGCATCCACCTGGAGAGAGTGGGAGATGGAGCTCCACTCACTCCCAGGCGTTAATATGCGTTGAAGCTACTTCCCACCCATGGTGAGGCCAGAGACATGTAAAATGGACTTACACGTCTTCAGTGACGCCTCAGAGGTCGCATACGGATCAGTAGCCTACTTGCGGGCCCAAGACCAGGGGGGAGAGATCTACACAGCATTTGTCCTCGCCCGCTCGAGAATAGCCCCACGCAAGCAACAATCTATCCCACGTCTAGAGCTCTGCGCAGCCCTAGTCGGAGCGCACCTAGCCACGCTCATCCAACGTGAGCTCACCATACCGGTGTCTAGAACAATCCTGTGGTCAGATTCCACGACGGTACTCGCCTGGATCAAATCGGACTCATGCAAGTACAACGTCTTCGTGGGAGTCAGAGTCACCGAGATTCAAGACTTAACCGAAGAGTTAACCGGAGAAACAGAGTGGCGCTACGTTGATACAAAACAGAACCCAGCTGACGTCATCACCCGGGGGATGCCCCTGGATGACCTCACCCGTCGCAATGTCTACAGTGACGGCCCCGCATTCCCGGAAGGACAGTGGCCCATGCCTATCCCGAGGGAAGCAAGTCCAGAGGAGGTGGAAAATAAGAAGCCTGTGTTCTGTGGATTGAGCACTGTTATCTCCGCAGACCCCAACACACTCCTGATGGGGCGGCTAGATCCTGCATTACCCCAGACAATGTACCGGCCTGAAGAAGCGAACGGCCGACGAATGTGGAGGTACAGCCAAGTATTAGCCGACAAGTTTTGGAACAGTTTCCTACTGCACTACCTACCGTCTCTACAGACCCGCCAGAAGTGGGTAAAGGAGAGAGACAATTTGACAGAAGGAACAGTCGTCATGATTATTGATCAATCACTGCCCAGAGCTATGTGGCCGGCCGGCGCGTAAGCAAAGTGATCACCGGTGCCGACGGCAAGGTCCGAGCAGCTGAAGTGCTCGTCCAGGGTCGCACTTACACCCGTCCCGTGGCGAGGCTCATAGAACTGCCTCGACTCCCAGACACAATCGATGATGACCATGACCCTACAACCCTATGACTTTGTGAAGTTGACTGACCCCTACAGCAAACCCTTATGTGTAAATAGACAACGCGATTAATCTGTCTCTGTTTAACTGATTAGGTCTGGGAACAATCAGGGGGTGGCTGTTGTGAAGGGCCAGATTAAACCGAATATATATATTTATTTATATATATATATTTAATTGTATTTGTATATTCTCTAATATTCCCTGATATCCCTTGTATATTCCTTGTACAATATGCATTGAATATCCATTCTAGCCTACTGAACATCCCATAATAGTCTCCATTCTACTATTGGTCGAGACCTTGGTGCCAGGCTGCCATACCCCTCAGACCCAGTTCAAACGTACCGCTCCACATGTACGAACAAGTCCTAGTTCCGCGTAGGAATCTGGCTACCGCACCACTAATGGGACTATTTGTTCATAGTGCGTATATATACTGCGCTACTAAAGTAGGACTTTCTTTTCAGTCCAGTTTCTTACCCTCCAATAGAGTCACAGACGTAAAGCCTCCCCGCGACGCCACGTGTGGGAGTAAGGCCAAGTTCGCCTACCATCGGTATTGAGACATTGTGTATATTAATATTTGAATAGTCATATTTGGCACTATATCGTTGAGTTGGACGTAGTCTATTAAGCTAATAATAGTCTGTTAATATATAGTGCTTCGTGCGGTGAGAATACTACCGTAGTCAGTACCCCATCGTTTCGGGCAGAGAACTGGCTGCTTACCCAGGGTGGTTGACCCCACGTGAAGCTGCACCCGAGGAGCCCCAGAGCCGACGAGCGAGTGGACCTGTATACCGGATTATTCTACCGACGACAGCCTGCCTTCCCAGGCACGGATTATGCTTTGTATACATTGATTATTCCATGGATAAAGACCCCCGACACTGCCGTGTGTTGGAACCCCCCCCCCTGGAGAGGACGCAAGGTGAGGAGACGCTCTGCAAGACGAGGTCGCTTCACGTCTCTCCTCCGTGGACCGGATGACGCCGGCCCACAAAGAGTCCACCTGCTTTCATCTGTGGTCCAAGGATCGCCGGCGCATTGAACGGCACTACAGTGGGTTCACCTGGGATACCCTTGGCCGGACGAGGCAGCCGGATTCTACCCCCCCCCCTTCCTACTCCTGTCGGCTGACAAGCGACCGGATTAACCCCCCTAGTGTGTCCAGTATATAATCATTAAAGTATCATTGCTGTTATTCCTTAAACTATTCCAGGTCGTATATGTACCACCTGCGCCTTCAGAGATTGGACATTCTCTATTGATATACCGACGAATACTCTTGCCATAAAAGTGCATACTAATTCCATTCATAAATGTGATTGATTTGATTAAGTGCTTGCTCTACACACCATCGCTGTGTAGAAATAAAGACCTATTTCTAATTCGTACATTTGTGTTGGATCCGTTTCATCTACGTGACAGTGTTCATCATAATATATTTATGCCGTGTACTGGGTGGCCGAATATTAAGTACAAAGGTAGTGGTAGTAAGTATCATATCTAGTAATACAGTCAGGGAATTGTACCCCTCAGTTACAATGTCATAGAAAGTGCTATCAAGTTGTGGTATGAATCTGTATTGAATGAACACAAACTAGTATGAAGATTACCCAGATGGCAACCCTAACCAAAGCATTTCCCAGTTCCATTTTAGAAAGTGCATTTTGTTGTGGTAGCTATTGAATGGAAACGTCTCATCCTAATGTTGAAACCTCTTTGTCTAGAAAGTCAAGTGCTCTCTAAGCCTTTAGGTGGCAGTGTTTTGCATAAGGAGGAGTGCTGGGCCATTCGTGCAGTAACGACACCAATTCCAGAATCGTTTGCTGGCCATTGTGAAGATTCCAAAACATTATGATGTCACAGTTGGGGGTGGGACTGGACTCTGTGGATCTACCATTTAAGCTGAACAAACACACCACCTGCTTGTGGGAGGACAGAGGAGTCCTGCAGCTAAACGCATCATCAGAGTGAGTAAGAGGGCCCTATCGGAAGGGGCGCAACTTATATCTTTTGGTTAAGTCATTATCATTACCCTAACTTTAGCATTGACTTGACATTATTTCAGTAAGTGCTACTTGTTGGTGTAGTTCTGTTTGACACATGCTACTTTGGAGAACACCAGGTTTGCTAGAAACACACTCTGATCACTTCAACGTCTGATTTCAGTGATAGTTACACGTTAGCTTTAGCAACTCTCTTTTGCCAAGTAATAGAAAGTGCTATTAAGTTGGGGAATATTTCTCAACGAATTGACCTCAGCCTTTGTAAAGAAGATTTATTTTCAACACAACTTTCTTTATACACCTTCTAAAGGTGTGACGTGTCACTAGAATTACCCTAATATGAGCATTGACTTGACCTCTGAATGCAGTAAGTGCTTCTTGTTGGGGTAGTTTTGCTGACTTTAGCACATCGGAAGACTCCAGGATTAATAATGGCTGTTGGTGAAAATATCAGGATCACCTTGAATGAAGCATCATTTGACTCCACTTTTCACAAGTTCTTCTCTTTGGGGTAATGTTGGCTGTGACAAAGTAATCCAGCTGTTTTCTATTTCAATCATTTATTTTCCAGTCTGTCAGTAAGCTATACGAGTCACACTTCAACTTTAGCAATTGTCTTTTACCATGTCATAGAAAGTGCTATCAAGTTGTGGTATGAATCTGTATTGAATGAACACAAACTAGTATGAAGATTACCCAGATGGCAACCCTAACCAAAGCATTTCCAGCCATTACAGTGCTACTTTGGAGAACACCAGGTTTGCTAGAAACACACTCTGATCACTTCAACGTCTGATTTCAGTGATAGTTACATGTTAGCTTTAGCAACTCTCTTTTGCCAAGTAATAGAAAGTGCTATCAAGTTGTGGTATGAATCTGTATTGAATGAACACAAACTAGTATAAAGATTACCCAGATGGCAACCCTAACCAAAGCATTTCCCAGTTCCATTTTAGAAAGTGCATTTGGTTGTGGTAGCTATTGAATGGAAACGTCTCATCCTAATGTTGAAACATCTTTGGCTAGACAGTCAAGTGCTCTCTAAGCCTTTAGGTGGCAGTGTTTTGCATAAGGAGGAGTGCTGGGCCATTCGTGCAGTAACGACACCAATTCCAGAATCGTTTGCTGGCCATTGTGAAGATTCCAAAACATTATGATGTCACAGTTGGGGGTGGGACTGGACTCCGTCGATCTACCATTTAAGCTGAACAAATTCTGACTAGACACACCACCTGCTTGTGGGAGGACAGAGGAGTCCTGCAGCTAAACGCATCGTCAGAGTGAGTAAGAGGGCCCTATCGGAAGGGGCGCAACTTATATCTTTTGGTTAAGTCATTATCATTACCCTAACTTTAGCATTGACTTGACATTATTTCAGTAAGTGCTACTTGTTGGGGTAGTTCTGTTTGACACATGCTACTATGGAAAACACCAGGTTTGCTAGAAACACACTCTGATCACTTCAATGTCTGATTTCAGTGATAGTTACACGTTAGCTTTAGCAACTCTCTTTTGCCAAGTAATAGAAAGTGCTATTAAGTTGGGGAATATTTCTCAACGAATTGACCTCAGCCTTTGTAAAGAAGATTTATTTTCAACAGAACTTTCTTTATACACCTTCTAAAGGTGTGACGTGTCACTAGAATTACCCTAATATGAGCATTGACTTGACCTCTGAATGCAGTAAGTGCTTCTTGTTGGGGTAGTTTTGCTGACTTTAGCACATCGGAAGACTCCAGGATTAATAATGGCTGTTGGTGAAAATATCAGGATCACCTTGAATGAAGCATCATTTGACTCCACTTTTCACAAGTTCTTCTCTTTGGGGTAATGTTGGCTGTGACAAAGTAATCCAGCTGTTTTCTATTTCAATCATTTATTTTCCAGTCTGTCAGTAAGCTATACGAGTCACAATTCAACTTTAGCAACTGTCTTTTACCATGTCATAGAAAGTGCTATCAAGTTGTGGTATGAATCTGTATTGAATGAACACAAACTAGTATAAAGATTACCCAGATGGCAACCCTAACCAAAGCATTTCCCAGTTCCATTTTAGAAAGTGCATTTGGTTGTGGTAGCTATTGAATGGAAACGTCTCATCCTAATGTTGAAACATCTTTGGCTAGACAGTCAAGTGCTCTCTAAGCCTTTAGGTGGCAGTGTTTTGCATAAGGAGGAGTGCTGGGCCATTCGTGCAGTAACGACACCAATTCCAGAATCGTTTGCTGGCCATTGTGAAGATTCCAAAACATTATGATGTCACAGTTGGGGGTGGGACTGGACTCCGTCGATCTACCATTTAAGCTGAACAAATTCTGACTAGACACACCACCTGCTTGTGGGAGGACAGAGGAGTCCTGCAGCTAAACGCATCGTCAGAGTGAGTAAGAGGGCCCTATCGGAAGGGGCGCAACTTATATCTTTTGGTTAAGTCATTATCATTACCCTAACTTTAGCATTGACTTGACATTATTTCAGTAAGTGCTACTTGTTGGGGTAGTTCTGTTTGACACATGCTACTTTGGAGAACACCAGGTTTGCTAGAAACACACTCTGATCACTTCAACGTCTGATTTCAGTGATAGTTACACGTTAGCTTTAGCAACTCTCTTTTGCCAAGTAATAGAAAGTGCTATTAAGTTGGGGAATATTTCTCAACGAATTGACCTCAGCCTTTGTAAAGAAGATTTATTTTCAACAGAACTTTCTTTATACACCTTCTAAAGGTGTGACGTGTCACTAGAATTACCCTAATATGAGCATTGACTTGACCTCTGAATGCAGTAAGTGCTTCTTGTTGGGGTAGTTTTGCTGACTTTAGCACATCGGAAGACTCCAGGATTAATAATGGCTGTTGGTGAAAATATCAGGATCACCTTGAATGAAGCATCATTTGACTCCACTTTTCACAAGTTCTTCTCTTTGGGGTAATGTTAGCTGTGACAAAGTAATCCAGCTGTTTTCTATTTCAATCATTTATTTTCCAGTCTGTCAGTAAGCTATACGAGTCACACTTCAACTTTAGCAACTGTCTTTTACCATGTCATAGAAAGTGCTATCAAGTTGTGGTATGAATCTGTATTGAATGAACACAAACTAGTATAAAGATTACCCAGATGGCAACCCTAACCAAAGCATTTCCCAGTTCCATTTTAGAAAGTGCATTTGGTTGTGGTAGCTATTGAATGGAAACGTCTCATCCTAATGTTGAAACATCTTTGGCTAGACAGTCAAGTGCTCTCTAAGCCTTTAGGTGGCAGTGTTTTGCATAAGGAGGAGTGCTGGGCCATTCGTGCAGTAACGACACCAATTCCAGAAACGTTTGCTGGCCATTGTGAAGATTCCAAAACATTATGATGTCACAGTTGGGGGTGGGACTGGACTCTGTGGATCTACCATTTAAGCTGAACAAATTCTGACTAGACACACCACCTGCTTGTGGGAGGACAGAGGAGTCCTGCAGCTAAATGCATCGTCAGAGTGAGTAAGAGGGCCCTATCGGAAGGGGCGCAACTTATATCTTTTGGTTAAGTCATTATCATTACCCTAACTTTAGCATTGACTTGACATTATTTCAGTAAGTGCTACTTGTTGGGGTAGTTCTGTTTGACACATGCTACTTTGAAGAACACCAGGTTTGCTAGAAACACACTCTGATCACTTCAACGTCTGATTTCAGTGATAGTTACATGTTAGCTTTAGCAACTCTCTTTTGCCAAGTAATAGAAAGTGCTATCAAGTTGTGGTATGAATCTGTATTGAATGAACACAAACTAGTATAAAGATTACCCAGATGGCAACCCTAACCAAAGCATTTCCCAGTTCCATTTTAGAAAGTGCATTTGGTTGTGGTAGCTATTGAATGGAAACGTCTCATCCTAATGTTGAAACATCTTTGGCTAGACAGTCAAGTGCTCTCTAAGCCTTTAGGTGGCAGTGTTTTGCATAAGGAGGAGTGCTGGGCCATTCGTGCAGTAACGACACCAATTCCAGAATCGTTTGCTGGCCATTGTGAAGATTCCAAAACATTATGATGTCACAGTTGGGGGTGGGACTGGACTCCGTCGATCTACCATTTAAGCTGAACAAATTCTGACTAGACACACCACCTGCTTGTGGGAGGACAGAGGAGTCCTGCAGCTAAACGCATCGTCAGAGTGAGTAAGAGGGCCCTATCGGAAGGGGCGCAACTTATATCTTTTGGTTAAGTCATTATCATTACCCTAACTTTAGCATTGACTTGACATTATTTCAGTAAGTGCTACTTGTTGGGGTAGTTCTGTTTGACACATGCTACTATGGAAAACACCAGGTTTGCTAGAAACACACTCTGATCACTTCAACGTCTGATTTCAGTGATAGTTACACGTTAGCTTTAGCAACTCTCTTTTGCCAAGTAATAGAAAGTGCTATTAAGTTGGGGAATATTTCTCAACGAATTGACCTCAGCCTTTGTAAAGAAGATTTATTTTCAACAGAACTTTCTTTATACACCTTCTAAAGGTGTGACGTGTCACTAGAATTACCCTAATATGAGCATTGACTTGACCTCTGAATGCAGTAAGTGCTTCTTGTTGGGGTAGTTTTGCTGACTTTAGCACATCGGAAGACTCCAGGATTAATAATGGCTGTTGGTGAAAATATCAGGATCACCTTGAATGAAGCATCATTTGACTCCACTTTTCACAAGTTCTTCTCTTTGGGGTAATGTTGGCTGTGACAAAGTAATCCAGCTGTTTTCTATTTCAATCATTTATTTTCCAGTCTGTCAGTAAGCTATACGAGTCACAATTCAACTTTAGCAACTGTCTTTTACCATGTCATAGAAAGTGCTATCAAGTTGTGGTATGAATCTGTATTGAATGAACACAAACTAGTATAAAGATTACCCAGATGGCAACCCTAACCAAAGCATTTCCCAGTTCCATTTTAGAAAGTGCATTTGGTTGTGGTAGCTATTGAATGGAAACGTCTCATCCTAATGTTGAAACATCTTTGGCTAGACAGTCAAGTGCTCTCTAAGCCTTTAGGTGGCAGTGTTTTGCATAAGGAGGAGTGCTGGGCCATTCAGGCAGTAACGACACCAATTCCAGAATCATTTGCTGGCCATTGTGAAGATTCCAAAACATTATGATGTCACAGTTGGGGGTGGGACTGGACTCCGTGGATCTACCATTTAAGCTGAACAAATTCTGACTAGACACACCACCTGCTTGTGGGAGGACAGAGGAGTCATGCAGCTAAACGCATCGTCAGAGTGAGTAAGAGGGCCCTATCGGAAGGGGCGCAACTTATATCTTTTGGTTAAGTCATTATCATTACCCTAACTTTAGCATTGACTTGACATTATTTCAGTAAGTGCTACTTGTTGGGGTAGTTCTGTTTGACACATGCTACTTTGGAGAACACCAGGTTTGCTAGAAACACACTCTGATCACTTCAACGTCTGATTTCAGTGATAGTTACACGTTAGCTTTAGCAACTCTCTTTTGCCAAGTAATAGAAAGTGCTATTAAGTTGGGGAATATTTCTCAACGAATTGACCTCAGCCTTTGTAAAGAAGATTTATTTTCAACACAACTTTCTTTATACACCTTCTAAAGGTGTGACATGTCACTAGAATTACCCTAATATGAGCATTGACTTGACCTCTGAATGCAGTAAGTGCTTCTTGTTGGGGTAGTTTTGCTGACTTTAGCACTTCGGAAGACTCCAGGATTAATAATGGCTGTTGGTGAAAATATCAGGATCACCTTGAATGAAGCATCATTTGACTCCACTTTTCACAAGTTCTTCTCTTTGGGGTAATGTTGGCTGTGACAAAGTAATCCAGCTGTTTTCTATTTCAATCATTTATTTTCCAGTTTGTCAGTAAGCTATACGAGTCACACTTCAACTTTAGCAACTGTCTTTTACCATGTCATAGAAAGTGCTATCAAGTTGTGGTATGAATCTGTATTGAATGAACACAAACTAGTATAAAGATTACCCAGATGGCAACCCTAACCAAAGCATTTCCCAGTTCCATTTTAGAAAGTGCATTTGGTTGTGGTAGCTATTGAATGGAAACGTCTCATCCTAATGTTGAAACATCTTTGGCTAGACAGTCAAGTGCTCTCTAAGCCTTTAGGTGGCAGTGTTTTGCATAAGGAGGAGTGCTGGGCCATTCGTGCAGTAACGACACCAATTCCAGAATCGTTTGCTGGCCATTGTGAAGATTCCAAAACATTATGATGTCACAGTTGGGGGTGGGACTGGACTCCGTCGATCTACCATTTAAGCTGAACAAATTCTGACTAGACACACCACCTGCTTGTGGGAGGACAGAGGAGTCCTGCAGCTAAACGCATCATCAGAGTGAGTAAGAGGGCCCTATCGGAAGGGGCGCAACTTATATATTTTGGTTAAGTCATTATCATTACCCTAACTTTAGCATTGACTTGACATTATTTCAGTAAGTGCTACTTGTTGGTGTAGTTCTGTTTGACACATGCTACTTGTGTCAAACCTGGTTTCTAACACCAGGTTTGCTAGAAACACACTCTGATCACTTCAACGTCTGATTTCAGTGATAGTTACACGTTAGCTTTAGCAACTCTCTTTTGCCAAGTAATAGAAAGTGCTATTAAGTTGGGGAATATTTCTCAACGAATTGACCTCAGCCTTTGTAAAGAAGATTTATTTTCAACACAACTTTCTTTATACACCTTCTAAAGGTGTGACGTGTCACTAGAATTACCCTAATATGAGCATTGACTTGACCTCTGAATGCAGTAAGTGCTTCTGGTTGGGGTAGTTTTGCTGACTTTAGCACATCGGAAGACTCCAGGATTAATAATGGCTGTTGGTGAAAATATCAGGATCACCTTGAATGAAGCATCATTTGACTCCACTTTTCACAAGTTCTTCTCTTTGGGGTAATGTTGGCTGTGACAAAGTAATCCAGCTGTTTTCTATTTCAATCATTTATTTTCCAGTCTGTCAGTAAGCTATACGAGTCACACTTCAACTTTAGCAACTGTCTTTTACCATGTCATAGAAAGTGCTATCAAGTTGTGGTATGAATCTGTATTGAATGAACACAAACTAGTATGAAGATTACCCAGATGGCAACCCTAACCAAGGCATTTCCCAGTTCCATTTTAGAAAGTGCATTTTGTTGTGGTAGCTATTGAATGGAAACGTCTCATCCTAATGTTGAAACCTCTTTGTCTAGAAAGTCAAGTGCTCTCTAAGCCTTTAGGTGGCAGTGTTTTGCATAAGGAGGAGTGCTGGGCCATTCGTGCAGTAACGACACCAATTCCAGAATCGTTTGCTGGCCATTGTGAAGATTCCAAAACATTATGATGTCACAGTTGGGGGTGGGACTGGACTCCGTGGATCTACCATTTAAGCTGAACAAACACACCACCTGCTTGTGGGAGGACAGAGGAGTCCTGCAGCTAAACGCATCATCAGAGTGAGTAAGAGGGCCCTATCGGAAGGGGCGCAACTTATATCTTTTGGTTAAGTCATTATCATTACCCTAACTTTAGCATTGACTTGACATTATTTCAGTAAGTGCTACTTGTTGGTGTAGTTCTGTTCACACAACTTTCTTTATACACCTTCTAAAGGTGTGACGTGTCACTAGAATTACCCTAATATGACCATTGACTTGACCTCTGAATGCAGTAAGTGCTTCTTGTTGGGGTAGTTTTGCTGACTTTAGCACTTCGGAAGACTCCAGGATTAATAATGGCTGTTGGTGAAAATATCAGGATCACCTTGAATGAAGCATCATTTGACTCCACTTTTCACAAGTTCTTCTCTTTGGGGTAATGTTGGCTGTGACAAAGTAATCCAGCTGTTTTCTATTTCAATCATTTATTTTCCAGTCTGTCAGTAAGCTATACGAGTCACACTTCAACTTTAGCAACTGTCTTTTACTATGTCATAGAAAGTGCTATCAAGTTGTGGTATGAATCTGTATTGAATTAACACAAACTAGTATAAAGATTACCCAGATGGCAACCCTAACCAAAGCATATCCCAGTTACATTTTAGAAAGTGCATTTGGTTGTGGTAGCTATTTGAATGGAAACGTCTCATCCTAATGTTGAAACATCTTTGGCTAGACAGTCAAGTGCTCTCTAAGCCTTTAGGTGGCAGTGTTTTGCATAAGGAGGAGTGATGGGCCATTCAGGCAGTAACGACACCAATTCCAGAATCGTTTGCTGGCCATTGTGAAGATTCCAAAACATTATGATTTCACAGTTGGGGGTGGGACTGGACTCAGTGGATGTACCATTTAAGCTGAACAAACACACCACCTGCTTGTGGGAGGACAGAGGAGTCCTGCAGCTAAACGCATCGTCAGAGTGAGTAAGAGGGCCCTATCGGAAGGGGCGCAACTTATATCTTTTGGTTAAGTCATTATCATTACCCTAACTTTAGCATTGACTTGACATTATTTCAGTAAGTGCTACTTGTTGGGGTAGTTCTGTTTGACACATGCTACTTTGGAGAACACCAGGTTTGCTAGAAACACACTCTGATCACTTCAACGTCTGATTTCAGTGATAGTCACACGTTAGCTTTAGCAACTCTCTTTTGCCAAGTAATAGAAAGTGCTATTAAGTTGGGGAATATTTCTCAACGAATTGACCTCAGCCTTTGTAAAGAAGATTTATTTTCAACACAACTTTCTTTATACACCTTCTAAAGGTGTGACGTGTCACTAGAATTACCCTAATATGAGCATTGACTTGACCTCTGAATGCAGTAAGTGCTTCTTGTTGGGGTAGTTTTGCTGACTTTAGCACATCGGAAGACTCCAGGATTAATAATGGCTGTTGGTGAAAATATCAGGATTACCTTGAATGAAGCATCATTTGACTCCACTTTTCACAAGTTCTTCTCTTTGGGCTAATGTTGGCTGTGACAAAGTAATCCAGCTGTTTTCTATTTCAATCATTTATTTTCCAGTCTGTCAGTAAGCTATACGAGTCACACTTCAACTTTAGCAACTGTCTTTTACCATGTCATAGAAAGTGCTATCAAGTTGTGGTATGAATCTGTATTGAATGAACACAAACTAGTATGAAGATTACCCAGATGGCAACCCTAACCAAAGCATTTCCCAGTTCCATTTTAGAAAGTGCATTTTGGTGTGGTAGCTATTGAATGGAAACGTCTCATCCTAATGTTGAAACCTCTTTGTCTAGAAAGTCAAGTGCTCTCTAAGCCTTTAGGTGGCAGTGTTTTGCATAAGGAGGAGTGCTGGGCCATTCGTGCAGTAAAGACACCAATTCCAGAATCGTTTGCTGGCCACTGTGAAGATTCCAGAACATTATGATGTCACAGTTGGGGGTGGGACTGGACTCTGTGGATCTACCATTTAAGCTGAACAAACACACCACCTGCTTGTGGGAGGACAGAGGAGTCCTGCTAAACGCATCGAGTGAGTAAGAGGGCCCTATCGGAAGGGGAACAACTTATATCTTTTGGTTAAGTCATTATCATTACCCTAACTTTAGCATTGACTTGACATTATTTCAGTAAGTGCTACTTGTTGGGGTAGTTCTGTTTGACACATGCTACCAGGTTTGCTAGAAACACACTCTGATCACTTCAACGTCTGATTTCAGTGATAGTTACACGTTAGCTTTAGCAACTCTCTTTTACCAAGTAATAGAAAGTGCTATTAAGTTGGGGAATATTTCTCAACTAATTGACCTCAGCCTTTGTAAAGAAGATTTATTTTCAACACAACTTTCTTTATACACCTTCTAAAGGTGTGACGTGTCACTAGAATTACCCTAATATGAGCATTGACTTGACCTCTGAATGCAGTAAGTGCTTCTTGTTGGGGTAGTTTTGCTGACTTTAGCACATCGGAAGACTCCAGGATTAATAATGGCTGTTGGTGAAAATATCAGGATCACCTTGAATGAAGCATCATTTGACTCCACTTTTCACAAGTTCTTCTCTTTGGGGTAATGTTGGCTGTGACAAAGTAATCCAGCTGTTTTCTATTTCAATCATTTATTTTCCAGTCTGTCAGTAAGCTATACGAGTCACACTTCAACTTTAGCAACTGTCTTTTACCATGTCATAGAAAGTGCTATCAAGTTGTGGTATGAATCTGTATTGAATGAACACAAACTAGTATAAAGATTACCCAGATGGCAACCCTAACCAAAGCATTTCCCAGTTCCATTTTAGAAAGTGCATTTGGTTGTGGTAGCTATTTGAATGGAAACGTCTCATCCTAATGTTGAAACATCTTTGGCTAGACAGTCAAGTGCTCTCTAAGCCTTTAGGTGGCAGTGTTTTGCATAGGGAGGAGTGATGGGCCATTCAGGCAGTAACGACACCAATTCCAGAATCGTTTGCTGGCCATTGTGAAGATTCCAAAACATTATGATGTCACCGTTGGCGGTGGGACTGGACTCCGTCGATCTACCATTTAAGCTGAACAAACACACCACCTGCTTGTGGGAGGACAGAGGAGTCCTGCTAAACGCATCGAGTGAGTAAGAGGGCCCTATCGGAAGGGGAGCAACTTATATCTTTTGGTTAAGTCATTATCATTACCCTAACTTTAGCATTGACTTGACATTATTTCAGTAAGTGCTACTTGTTGGGGTAGTTCTATTTGACACATGCTACTTTGGAGAACACCAGGTTTGCTGGAAACACACTCTGATCACTTCAATGTCTGATTTCAGTGATAGTTACACTTTAGCTTTAGCAACTCTCTTTTGCCAAGTAATAGAAAGTGCTATTAAGTTGGGGAATATTTCTCAACGAATTGACCTCAGCCTTTGTAAAGAAGATTTATTTTCAACACAACTTTCTTTATACACCTTCTAAAGGTGTGACGTGTCACTAGAATTACCCTAATATGAGCATTGACTTGACCTCTGAATGCAGTAAGTGCTTCTTGTTGGGGTAGTTTTGCTGACTTTAGCACATCGGAAGACTCCAGGATTAATAATGGCTGTTGGTGAAAATATCAGGATCACCTTGAATGAAGCATCATTTGACTCCACTTTTCACAAGTTCTTCTCTTTGGGGTAATGTTGGCTGTGACAAAGTAATCCAGCTGTTTTCTATTTCAATCATTTATTTTCCAGTCTGTCAGTAAGCTATACGAGTCACACTTCAACTTTAGCAACTGTCTTTTACCATGTCATAGAAAGTGCTATCAAGTTGTGGTATGAATCTGTATTGAATGAACACAAACTAGTATGAAGATTACCCAGATGGCAACCCTAACCAAAGCATTTCCCAGTTCCATTTTAGAAAGTGCATTTTGTTGTGGTAGCTATTGAATGGAAACGTCTCATCCTAATGTTGAAACCTCTTTGTCTAGAAAGTCAAGTGCTCTCTAAGCCTTTAGGTGGCAGTGTTTTGCATAAGGAGGAGTGCTGGGCCATTCGTGCAGTAAAGACACCAATTCCAGAATCGTTTGCTGGCCACTGTGAAGATTCCAGAACATTATGATGTCACAGTTGGGGGTGGGACTGGACTCCGTGGATCTACCATTTAAGCTGAACAAACACACCACCTGCTTGTGGGAGGACAGAGGAGTCCTGCAGCTAAACGCATCGTCAGAGTGAGTAAGAGGGCCCTATCGGAAGGGGCGCAACTTATATCTTTTGGTTAAGTCATTATCATTACCCTAACTTTAGCATTGACTTGACATTATTTCAGTAAGTGCTACTTGTTGGGGTAGTTCTGTTTGACACATGCTACTTTGGAGAACACCAGGTTTGCTGGAAACACACTCTGATCACTTCAATGTCTGATTTCAGTGATAGTTACACTTTAGCTTTAGCAACTCTCTTTTGCCAAGTAATAGAAAGTGCTATTAAGTTGGGGAATATTTCTCAACGAATTGACCTCAGCCTTTGTAAAGAAGATTTATTTTCAACACAACTTTCTTTATACACCTTCTAAAGGTGTGACGTGTCACTAGAATTACCCTAATATGAGCATTGACTTGACCTCTGAATGCAGTAAGTGCTTCTTGTTGGGGTAGTTTTGCTGACTTTAGCACATCGGAAGACTCCAGGATTAATAATGGCTGTTGGTGAAAATATCAGGATCACCTTGAATGAAGCATCATTTGACTCCACTTTTCACAAGTTCTTCTCTTTGGGGTAATGTTGGCTGTGACAAAGTAATCCAGCTGTTTTCTATTTCAATCATTTATTTTCCAGTCTGTCAGTAAGCTATACGAGTCACACTTCAACTTTAGCAACTGTCTTTTACCATGTCATAGAAAGTGCTATCAAGTTGTGGTATGAATCTGTATTGAATGAACACAAACTAGTATAAAGATTACCCAGATGGCAACCCTAACCAAAGCATTTCCCAGTTCCATTTTAGAAAGTGCATTTTGTTGTGGTAGCTATTGAATGGAAACGTCTCATCCTAATGTTGAAACCTCTTTGTCTAGAAAGTCAAGTGCTCTCTAAGCCTTTAGGTGGCAGTGTTTTGCATAAGGAGGAGTGCTGGGCCATTCGTGCAGTAAAGACACCAATTCCAGAATCGTTTGCTGGCCACTGTGAAGATTCCAGAACATTATGATGTCACAGTTGGTGGTGGGACTGGACTCTGTGGATCTACCATTTAAGCTGAACAAACACACCACCTGCTTGTGGGAGGACAGAGGAGTCCTGCTAAACGCATCGAGTGAGTAAGAGGGCCCTATCGGAAGGGGAACAACTTATATCTTTTGGTTAAGTCATTATCATTACCCTAACTTTAGCATTGACTTGACATTATTTCAGTAAGTGCTACTTGTTGGGGTAGTTCTGTTTGACACATGCTACCAGGTTTGCTAGAAACACACTCTGATCACTTCAACGTCTGATTTCAGTGATAGTTACACGTTAGCTTTAGCAACTCTCTTTTGCCAAGTAATAGAAAGTGCTATTAAGTTGGGGAATATTTCTCAACGAATTGACCTCAGCCTTTGTAAAGAAGATTTATTTTCAACACAACTTTCTTTATACACCTTCTAAAGGTGTGACGTGTCACTAGAATTACCCTAATATGAGCATTGACTTGACCTCTGAATGCAGTAAGTGCTTCTTGTTGGGGTAGTTTTGCTGACTTTAGCACATCGGAAGACTCTAGGATTAATAATGGCTGTTGGTGAAAATATCAGGATCACCTTGAATGAAGCATCATTTGACTCCACTTTTCACAAGTTCTTCTCTTTGGGGTAATGTTGGCTGTGACAAAGTAATCCAGCTGTTTTCTATTTCAATCATTTATTTTCCAGTCTGTCAGTAAGCTATACGAGTCACACTTCAACTTTAGCAACTGTCTTTTACCATGTCATAGAAAGTGCTATCAAGTTGTGGTATGAATCTGTATTGAATGAACACAAACTAGTATGAAGATTACCCAGATGGCAACCCTAACCAAAGCATTTCCCAGTTCCATTTTAGAAAGTGCATTTTGTTGTGGTAGCTATTGAATGAAAACGTCTCATCCTAATGTTGAAACCTCTTTGTCTAGAAAGTCAAGTGCTCTCTAAGCCTTTAGGTGGCAGTGTTTTGCATAAGGAGGAGTGCTGGGCCATTCGTGCAGTAATGACACCAATTCCAGAATCGTTTGCTGGCCATTGTGAAGATTCCAAAACATTATGATGTCACAGTTGGGGGTGGGACTGGACTCCGTGGATCTACCATTTAAGCTGAACAAACACACCACCTGCTTGTGGGAGGACAGAGGAGTCCTGCAGCTAAACGCATCATCAGAGTGAGTAAGAGGGCCCTATCGGAAGGGGCGCAACTTATATCTTTTGGTTAAGTCATTATCATTACCCTAACTTTAGCATTGACTTGACATTATTTCAGTAAGTGCTACTTGTTGGTGTAGTTCTGTTTGACACATGCTACTTTGGAGAACACCAGGTTTGCTAGAAACACACTCTGATCACTTCAACGTCTGATTTCAGTGATAGTTACACGTTAGCTTTAGCAACTCTCTTTTGCCAAGTAATAGAAAGTGCTATTAAGTTGGGGAATATTTCTCAACGAATTGACCTCAGCCTTTGTAAAGAAGATTTATTTTCAACACAACTTTCTTTATACACCTTCTAAAGGTGTGACGTGTCACTAGAATTACCCTAATATGAGCATTGACTTGACCTCTGAATGCAGTAAGTGCTTCTTGTTGGGGTAGTTTTGCTGACTTTAGCACATCGGAAGACTCCAGGATTAATAATGGCTGTTGGTGAAAATATCAGGATCACCTTGAATGAAGCATCATTTGACTCCACTTTTCACAAGTTCTTCTCTTTGGGGTAATGTTGGCTGTGACAAAGTAATCCAGCTGTTTTCTATTTCAATCATTTATTTTCCAGTCTGTCAGTAAGCTATACGAGTCACACTTCAACTTTAGCAATTGTCTTTTACCATGTCATAGAAAGTGCTATCAAGTTGTGGTATGAATCTGTATTGAATGAACACAAACTAGTATAAAGATTACCCAGATGGCAACCCTAACCAAAGCATTTCCCAGTTCCATTTTAGAAAGTGCATTTTGTTGTGGTAGCTATTGAATGGAAACGTCTCATCCTAATGTTGAAACCTCTTTGGCTAGACAGTCAAGTGCTCTCTAAGCCTTTAGGTGGCAGTGTTTTGCATAAGGAGGAGTGATGGGCCATTCAGGCAGTAACGACACCAATTCCAGAATCGTTTGCTGGCCATTGTGAGGATTCCAAAACATTATGATGTCACAGTTGGGGGTGGGACTGGACTCCGTGGATCTACCATTTAAGCTGAACAAACACACCACCTGCTTGTGGGAGGACAGAGGAGTCCTGCTAAACGCATCGAGTGAGTAAGAGGGCCCTATCGGAAGGGGAGCAACTTATATCTTTTGGTTAAGTCATTATCATTACCCTAACTTTAGCATTGACTTGACATTATTTCAGTAAGTGCTACTTGTTGGGGTAGTTCTGTTTGACACATGCTACTTTGGAGAACACCAGGTTTGCTGGAAACACACTCTGATCACTTCAATGTCTGATTTCAGTGATAGTTACACTTTAGCTTTAGCAACTCTCTTTTGCCAAGTAATAGAAAGTGCTATTAAGTTGGGGAATATTTCTCAACGAATTGACCTCAGCCTTTGTAAAGAAGATTTATTTTCAACACAACTTTCTTTATACACCTTCTAAAGGTGTGACGTGTCACTAGAATTACCCTAATATGAGCATTGACTTGACCTCTGAATGCAGTAAGTGCTTCTTGTTGGGGTAGTTTTGCTGACTTTAGCACATCGGAAGACTCCAGGATTAATAATGGCTGTTGGTGAAAATATCAGGATCACCTTGAATGAAGCATCATTTGACTCCACTTTTCACAAGTTCTTCTCTTTCGGGTAATGTTGGCTGTGACAAAGTAATCCAGCTGTTTTCTATTTCAATCATTTATTTTCCAGTCTGTCAGTAAGCTATACGAGTCACACTTCAACTTTAGCAACTGTCTTTTACCATGTCATAGAAAGTGCTATCAAGTTGTGGTATGAATCTGTATTGAATGAACACAAACTAGTATGAAGATTACCCAGATGGCAACCCTAACCAAAGCATTTCCCAGTTCCATTTTAGAAAGTGCATTTTGTTGTGGTAGCTATTGAATGGAAACGTCTCATCCTAATGTTGAAACCGCTTTGTCTAGAAAGTCAAGTGCTCTCTCTAAGCCTTTAGGTGGCAGTGTTTTGCATAAGGAGGAGTGCTGGGCCATTCGTGCAGTAACGACACCAATTCCAGAATCGTTTGCTGGCCATTGTGAAGATTCCAAAACATTATGATGTCACAGTTGGGGGTGGGACTGGACTCCGTGGATCTACCATTTAAGCTGAACAAACACACCACCTGCTTGTGGGAGGACAGAGGAGTCCTGCTAAACGCATCGAGTGAGTAAGAGGGCCCTATCGGAAGGGGAGCAACTTATATCTTTTGGTTAAGTCATTATCATTACCCTAACTTTAGCATTGACTTGACATTATTTCAGTAAGTGCTACTTGTTGGGGTAGTTCTGTTTGACACAAGCTACTTTGGAGAACACCAGGTTTGCTAGAAACACACTCTGATCACTTCAACGTCTGATTTCAGTGATAGTTACACGTTAGCTTTAGCAACTCTCTTTTGCCAAGTAATAGAAAGTGCTATTAAGTTGGGGAATATTTCTCAACAAATTGACCTCAGCCTTTGTAAAGAAGATTTATTTTCAACACAACTTTCTTTATACACCTTCTAAAGGTGTGACGTGTCACTAGAATTACCCTAATATGAGCATTGACTTGACCTCTGAATGCAGTAAGTGCTTCTTGTTGGGGTAGTTTTGCTGACTTTAGCACATCGGAAGACTCCAGGATTAATAATGGCTGTTGGTGAAAATATCAGGATCACCTTGAATGAAGCATCATTTGACTCCACTTTTCACAAGTTCTTCTCTTTGGGGTAATGTTGGCTGTGACAAAGTAACCCAGCTGTTTTCTATTTCAATCATTTATTTTCCAGTCTGTCAGTAAGCTATACGAGTCACACTTCAACTTTAGCAATTGTCTTTTACCATGTCATAGAAAGTGCTATCAAGTTGTGGTATGAATCTGTATTGAATGAACACAAACTAGTATAAAGATTACCCAGATGGCAACCCTAACCAAAGCATTTCCCAGTTCCATTTTAGAAAGTGCATTTGGTTGTGGTAGCTATTTGAATGGAAACGTCTCATCCTAATGTTGAAACATCTTTGGCTAGACAGTCAAGTGCTCTCTAAGCCTTTAGGTGGCAGTGTTTTGCATAAGGAGGAGTGATGGGCCATTCAGGCAGTAACGACACCAATTCCAGAATCGTTTGCTGGCCATTGTGAAGATTCCAAAACATTATGATGTCACAGTTGGGGGTGGGACTGGACTCCGTGGATCTACCATTTAAGCTGAACAAACACACCACCTGCTTGTGGGAGGACAGAGGAGTCCTGCTAAACGCATCGAGTGAGTAAGAGGGCCCTATCGGAAGGGGAGCAACTTATATCTTTTGGTTAAGTCATTATCATTACCCTAACTTTAGCATTGACTTGACATTATTTCAGTAAGTGCTACTTGTTGGGGTAGTTCTGTTTGACACATGCTACTTTGGAGAACACCAGGTTTGCTGGAAACACTCTGATCACTTCAATGTCTGATTTCAGTGATAGTTACACTTTAGCTTTAGCAACTCTCTTTTGCCAAGTAATAGAAAGTGCTATTAAGTTGGGGAATATTTCTCAACGAATTGACCTCAGCCTTTGTAAAGAAGATTTATTTTCAACACAACTTTCTTTATACACCTTCTAAAGGTGTGACGTGTCACTAGAATTACCCTAATATGAGCATTGACTTGACCTCTGAATGCAGTAAGTGCTTCTTGTTGGGGTAGTTTTGCTGACTTTAGCACATCGGAAGACTCCAGGATTAATAATGGCTGTTGGTGAAAATATCAGGATCACCTTGAATGAAGCATCATTTGACTCCACTTTTCACAAGTTCTTCTCTTTGGGGTAATGTTGGCTGTGACAAAGTAATCCAGCTGTTTTCTATTTCAATCATTTATTTTCCAGTCTGTCAGTAAGCTATACGAGTCACACTTCAACTTTAGCAACTGTCTTTTACCATGTCATAGAAAGTGCTATCAAGTTGTGGTATGAATCTGTATTGAATGAACACAAACTAGTATGAAGATTACCCAGATGGCAACCCTAACCAAAGCATTTCCCAGTTCCATTTTAGAAAGTGCATTTTGTTGTGGTAGCTATTGAATGGAAACGTCTCATCCTAATGTTGAAACCGCTTTGTCTAGAAAGTCAAGTGCTCTCTCTAAGCCTTTAGGTGGCAGTGTTTTGCATAAGGAGGAGTGCTGGGCCATTCGTGCAGTAACGACACCAATTCCAGAATCGTTTGCTGGCCATTGTGAAGATTCCAAAACATTATGATGTCACAGTTGGGGGTGGGACTGGACTCCGTGGATCTACCATTTAAGCTGAACAAACACACCACCTGCTTGTGGGAGGACAGAGGAGTCCTGCTAAACGCATCGAGTGAGTAAGAGGGCCCTATCGGAAGGGGCGCAACTTATATCTTTTGGTTAAGTCATTATCATTACCCTAACTTTAGCATTGACTTGACATTATTTCAGTAAGTGCTACTTGTTGGTGTAGTTCTGTTTGACACATGCTACTTTGGAGAACACCAGGTTTGCTAGAAACACACTCTGATCACTTCAACCTCTGATTTCAGTGATAGTTACACGTTAGCTTTAGCAACTCTCTTTTGCCAAGTAATAAGAAAGTGCTATTAAGTTGGGGAATATTTCTCAACGAATTGACCTCAGCCTTTGTAAAGAAGATTTATTTTCAACACAACTTTCTTTATACACCTTCTAAAGGTGTGACGTGTCACTAGAATTACCCTAATATGAGCATTGACTTGACCTCTGAATGCAGTAAGTGCTTCTTGTTGGGGTAGTTTTGCTGACTTTAGCACATCGGAAGACTCCAGGATTAATAATGGCTGTTGGTGAAAATATCAGGATCACCTTGAATGAAGCATCATTTGACTCCACTTTTCACAAGTTCTTCTCTTTGGGGTAATGTTGGCTGTGACAAAGTAATCCAGCTGTTTTCTATTTCAATCATTTATTTTCCAGTCTGTCAGTAAGCTATACGAGTCACACTTCAACTTTAGCAATTGTCTTTTACCATGTCATAGAAAGTGCTATCAAGTTGTGGTATGAATCTGTATTGAATGAACACAAACTAGTATAAAGATTACCCAGATGGCAACCCTAACCAAAGCATTTCCCAGTTCCATTTTAGAAAGTGCATTTTGTTGTGGTAGCTATTGAATGGAAACGTCTCATCCTAATGTTGAAACCTCTTTGGCTAGACAGTCAAGTGCTCTCTAAGCCTTTAGGTGGCAGTGTTTTGCATAAGGAGGAGTGATGGGCCATTCAGGCAGTAACGACACCAATTCCAGAATCGTTTGCTGGCCATTGTGAGGATTCCAAAACATTATGATGTCACAGTTGGGGGTGGGACTGGACTCCGTGGATCTACCATTTAAGCTGAACAAACACACCACCTGCTTGTGGGAGGACAGAGGAGTCCTGCTAAACGCATCGAGTGAGTAAGAGGGCCCTATCGGAAGGGGAGCAACTTATATCTTTTGGTTAAGTCATTATCATTACCCTAACTTTAGCATTGACTTGACATTATTTCAGTAAGTGCTACTTGTTGGGGTAGTTCTGTTTGACACATGCTACTTTGGAGAACACCAGGTTTGCTGGAAACACACTCTGATCACTTCAATGTCTGATTTCAGTGATAGTTACACTTTAGCTTTAGCAACTCTCTTTTGCCAAGTAATAGAAAGTGCTATTAAGTTGGGGAATATTTCTCAACGAATTGACCTCAGCCTTTGTAAAGAAGATTTATTTTCAACACAACTTTCTTTATACACCTTCTAAAGGTGTGACGTGTCACTAGAATTACCCTAATATGAGCATTGACTTGACCTCTGAATGCAGTAAGTGCTTCTTGTTGGGGTAGTTTTGCTGACTTTAGCACATCGGAAGACTCCAGGATTAATAATGGCTGTTGGTGAAAATATCAGGATCACCTTGAATGAAGCATCATTTGACTCCACTTTTCACAAGTTCTTCTCTTTGGGGTAATGTTGGCTGTGACAAAGTAATCCAGCTGTTTTCTATTTCAATCATTTATTTTCCAGTCTGTCAGTAAGCTATACGAGTCACACTTCAACTTTAGCAACTGTCTTTTACCATGTCATAGAAAGTGCTATCAAGTTGTGGTATGAATCTGTATTGAATGAACACAAACTAGTATGAAGATTACCCAGATGGCAACCCTAACCAAAGCATTTCCCAGTTCCATTTTAGAAAGTGCATTTTGTTGTGGTAGCTATTGAATGGAAACGTCTCATCCTAATGTTGAAACCGCTTTGTCTAGAAAGTCAAGTGCTCTCTCTAAGCCTTTAGGTGGCAGTGTTTTGCATAAGGAGGAGTGCTGGGCCATTCGTGCAGTAACGACACCAATTCCAGAATCGTTTGCTGGCCATTGTGAAGATTCCAAAACATTATGATGTCACAGTTGGGGGTGGGACTGGACTCCGTGGATCTACCATTTAAGCTGAACAAACACACCACCTGCTTGTGGGAGGACAGAGGAGTCCTGCTAAACGCATCGAGTGAGTAAGAGGGCCCTATCGGAAGGGGAGCAACTTATATCTTTTGGTTAAGTCATTATCATTACCCTAACTTTAGCATTGACTTGACATTATTTCAGTAAGTGCTACTTGTTGGGGTAGTTCTGTTTGACACAAGCTACTTTGGAGAACACCAGGTTTGCTAGAAACACACTCTGATCACTTCAACGTCTGATTTCAGTGATAGTTACACGTTAGCTTTAGCAACTCTCTTTTGCCAAGTAATAGAAAGTGCTATTAAGTTGGGGAATATTTCTCAACAAATTGACCTCAGCCTTTGTAAAGAAGATTTATTTTCAACACAACTTTCTTTATACACCTTCTAAAGGTGTGACGTGTCACTAGAATTACCCTAATATGAGCATTGACTTGACCTCTGAATGCAGTAAGTGCTTCTTGTTGGGGTAGTTTTGCTGACTTTAGCACATCGGAAGACTCCAGGATTAATAATGGCTGTTGGTGAAAATATCAGGATCACCTTGAATGAAGCATCATTTGACTCCACTTTTCACAAGTTCTTCTCTTTGGGGTAATGTTGGCTGTGACAAAGTAACCCAGCTGTTTTCTATTTCAATCATTTATTTTCCAGTCTGTCAGTAAGCTATACGAGTCACACTTCAACTTTAGCAATTGTCTTTTACCATGTCATAGAAAGTGCTATCAAGTTGTGGTATGAATCTGTATTGAATGAACACAAACTAGTATAAAGATTACCCAGATGGCAACCCTAACCAAAGCATTTCCCAGTTCCATTTTAGAAAGTGCATTTGGTTGTGGTAGCTATTTGAATGGAAACGTCTCATCCTAATGTTGAAACATCTTTGGCTAGACAGTCAAGTGCTCTCTAAGCCTTTAGGTGGCAGTGTTTTGCATAAGGAGGAGTGATGGGCCATTCAGGCAGTAACGACACCAATTCCAGAATCGTTTGCTGGCCATTGTGAAGATTCCAAAACATTATGATGTCACAGTTGGGGGTGGGACTGGACTCCGTGGATCTACCATTTAAGCTGAACAAACACACCACCTGCTTGTGGGAGGACAGAGGAGTCCTGCTAAACGCATCGAGTGAGTAAGAGGGCCCTATCGGAAGGGGAGCAACTTATATCTTTTGGTTAAGTCATTATCATTACCCTAACTTTAGCATTGACTTGACATTATTTCAGTAAGTGCTACTTGTTGGGGTAGTTCTGTTTGACACATGCTACTTTGGAGAACACCAGGTTTGCTGGAAACACACTCTGATCACTTCAATGTCTGATTTCAGTGATAGTTACACTTTAGCTTTAGCAACTCTCTTTTGCCAAGTAATAGAAAGTGCTATTAAGTTGGGGAATATTTCTCAACGAATTGACCTCAGCCTTTGTAAAGAAGATTTATTTTCAACACAACTTTCTTTATACACCTTCTAAAGGTGTGACGTGTCACTAGAATTACCCTAATATGAGCATTGACTTGACCTCTGAATGCAGTAAGTGCTTCTTGTTGGGGTAGTTTTGCTGACTTTAGCACATCGGAAGACTCCAGGATTAATAATGGCTGTTGGTGAAAATATCAGGATCACCTTGAATGAAGCATCATTTGACTCCACTTTTCACAAGTTCTTCTCTTTGGGGTAATGTTGGCTGTGACAAAGTAATCCAGCTGTTTTCTATTTCAATCATTTATTTTCCAGTCTGTCAGTAAGCTATACGAGTCACACTTCAACTTTAGCAACTGTCTTTTACCATGTCATAGAAAGTGCTATCAAGTTGTGGTATGAATCTGTATTGAATGAACACAAACTAGTATGAAGATTACCCAGATGGCAACCCTAACCAAAGCATTTCCCAGTTCCATTTTAGAAAGTGCATTTTGTTGTGGTAGCTATTGAATGGAAACGTCTCATCCTAATGTTGAAACCGCTTTGTCTAGAAAGTCAAGTGCTCTCTCTAAGCCTTTAGGTGGCAGTGTTTTGCATAAGGAGGAGTGCTGGGCCATTCGTGCAGTAACGACACCAATTCCAGAATCGTTTGCTGGCCATTGTGAAGATTCCAAAACATTATGATGTCACAGTTGGGGGTGGGACTGGACTCCGTGGATCTACCATTTAAGCTGAACAAACACACCACCTGCTTGTGGGAGGACAGAGGAGTCCTGCTAAACGCATCGAGTGAGTAAGAGGGCCCTATCGGAAGGGGCGCAACTTATATCTTTTGGTTAAGTCATTATCATTACCCTAACTTTAGCATTGACTTGACATTATTTCAGTAAGTGCTACTTGTTGGTGTAGTTCTGTTTGACACATGCTACTTTGGAGAACACCAGGTTTGCTAGAAACACACTCTGATCACTTCAACCTCTGATTTCAGTGATAGTTACACGTTAGCTTTAGCAACTCTCTTTTGCCAAGTAATAAGAAAGTGCTATTAAGTTGGGGAATATTTCTCAACGAATTGACCTCAGCCTTTGTAAAGAAGATTTATTTTCAACACAACTTTCTTTATACACCTTCTAAAGGTGTGACGTGTCACTAGAATTACCCTAATATGAGCATTGACTTGACCTCTGAATGCAGTAAGTGCTTCTTGTTGGGGTAGTTTTGCTGACTTTAGCACATCGGAAGACTCCAGGATTAATAATGGCTGTTGGTGAAAATATCAGGATCACCTTGAATGAAGCATCATTTGACTCCACTTTTCACAAGTTCTTCTCTTTGGGGTAATGTTGGCTGTGACAAAGTAATCCAGCTGTTTTCTATTTCAATCATTTATTTTCCAGTCTGTCAGTAAGCTATACGAGTCACACTTCAACTTTAGCAACTGTCTTTTACCATGTCATAGAAAGTGCTATCAAGTTGTGGTATGAATCTGTATTGAATGAACACAAACTAGTATGAAGATTACCCAGATGGCAACCCTAACCAAAGCATTTCCCAGTTCCATTTTAGAAAGTGCATTTTGTTGTGGTAGCTATTGAATGGAAACGTCTCATCCTAATGTTGAAACCTCTTTGTCTAGAAAGTCAAGTGCTCTCTAAGCCTTTAGGTGGCAGTGTTTTGCATAAGGAGGAGTGCTGGGCCATTCGTGCAGTAAAGACACCAATTCCAGAATCGTTTGCTGGCCACTGTGAAGATTCCAGAACATTATGATGTCACAGTTGGGGGTGGGACTGGACTCTGTGGATCTACCATTTAAGCTGAACAAACACACCACCTGCTTGTGGGAGGACAGAGGAGTCCTGCTAAACGCATCGAGTGAGTAAGAGGGCCCTATCGGAAGGGGAACAACTTATATCTTTTGGTTAAGTCATTATCATTACCCTAACTTTAGCATTGACTTGACATTATTTCAGTAAGTGCTACTTGTTGGGGTAGTTCTGTTTGACACATGCTACCAGGTTTGCTAGAAACACACTCTGATCACTTCAACGTCTGATTTCAGTGATAGTTACACGTTAGCTTTAGCAACTCTCTTTTGCCAAGTAATAGAAAGTGCTATTAAGTTGGGGAATATTTCTCAACGAATTGACCTCAGCCTTTGTAAAGAAGATTTATTTTCAACACAACTTTCTTTATACACCTTCTAAAGGTGTGACGTGTCACTAGAATTACCCTAATATGAGCATTGACTTGACCTCTGAATGCAGTAAGTGCTTCTTGTTGGGGTAGTTTTGCTGACTTTAGCACATCGGAAGACTCTAGGATTAATAATGGCTGTTGGTGAAAATATCAGGATCACCTTGAATGAAGCATCATTTGACTCCACTTTTCACAAGTTCTTCTCTTTGGGGTAATGTTGGCTGTGACAAAGTAATCCAGCTGTTTTCTATTTCAATCATTTATTTTCCAGTCTGTCAGTAAGCTATACGAGTCACACTTCAACTTTAGCAACTGTCTTTTACCATGTCATAGAAAGTGCTATCAAGTTGTGGTATGAATCTGTATTGAATGAACACAAACTAGTATGAAGATTACCCAGATGGCAACCCTAACCAAAGCATTTCCCAGTTCCATTTTAGAAAGTGCATTTTGTTGTGGTAGCTATTGAATGAAAACGTCTCATCCTAATGTTGAAACCTCTTTGTCTAGAAAGTCAAGTGCTCTCTAAGCCTTTAGGTGGCAGTGTTTTGCATAAGGAGGAGTGCTGGGCCATTCGTGCAGTAATGACACCAATTCCAGAATCGTTTGCTGGCCATTGTGAAGATTCCAAAACATTATGATGTCACAGTTGGGGGTGGGACTGGACTCTGTGGATCTACCAT
Source organism: Notolepis coatsorum (assembly GCF_963971535.1). Taxonomy (NCBI): domain Eukaryota; kingdom Metazoa; phylum Chordata; class Actinopteri; order Aulopiformes; family Paralepididae; genus Notolepis; species Notolepis coatsorum. The sequence continues at coordinate 72,749,189 of NC_140173.1, forward strand.
TTAAGCTGAACAAACACACCACCTGCTTGTGGGAGGACAGAGGAGTCCTGCAGCTAAACGCATCATCAGAGTGAGTAAGAGGGCCCTATCGGAAGGGGCGCAACTTATATCTTTTGGTTAAGTCATTATCATTACCCTAACTTTAGCATTGACTTGACATTATTTCAGTAAGTGCTACTTGTTGGTGTAGTTCTGTTTGACACATGCTACTTTGGAGAACACCAGGTTTGCTAGAAACACACTCTGATCACTTCAACCTCTGATTTCAGTGATAGTTACACGTTAGCTTTAGCAACTCTCTTTTGCCAAGTAATAAGAAAGTGCTATTAAGTTGGGGAATATTTCTCAACGAATTGACCTCAGCCTTTGTAAAGAAGATTTATTTTCAACACAACTTTCTTTATACACCTTCTAAAGGTGTGACGTGTCACTAGAATTACCCTAATATGAGCATTGACTTGACCTCTGAATGCAGTAAGTGCTTCTTGTTGGGGTAGTTTTGCTGACTTTAGCACATCGGAAGACTCCAGGATTAATAATGGCTGTTGGTGAAAATATCAGGATCACCTTGAATGAAGCATCATTTGACTCCACTTTTCACAAGTTCTTCTCTTTGGGGTAATGTTGGCTGTGACAAAGTAATCCAGCTGTTTTCTATTTCAATCATTTATTTTCCAGTCTGTCAGTAAGCTATACGAGTCACACTTCAACTTTAGCAATTGTCTTTTACCATGTCATAGAAAGTGCTATCAAGTTGTGGTATGAATCTGTATTGAATGAACACAAACTAGTATAAAGATTACCCAGATGGCAACCCTAACCAAAGCATTTCCCAGTTCCATTTTAGAAAGTGCATTTGGTTGTGGTAGCTATTTGAATGGAAACGTCTCATCCTAATGTTGAAACATCTTTGGCTAGACAGTCAAGTGCTCTCTAAGCCTTTAGGTGGCAGTGTTTTGCATAAGGAGGAGTGATGGGCCATTCAGGCAGTAACGACACCAATTCCAGAATCGTTTGCTGGCCATTGTGAGGATTCCAAAACATTATGATGTCACAGTTGGGGGTGGGACTGGACTCCGTGGATCTACCATTTAAGCTGAACAAACACACCACCTGCTTGTGGGAGGACAGAGCAGTCCTGCTAAACGCATCGAGTGAGTAAGAGGGCCCTATCGGAAGGGGAGCAACTTATATCTTTTGGTTAAGTCATTATCATTACCCTAACTTTAGCATTGACTTGACATTATTTCAGTAAGTGCTACTTGTTGGGGTAGTTCTGTTTGACACATGCTACCAGGTTTGCTAGAAACACACTCTGATCACTTCAACGTCTGATTTCAGTGATAGTTACACATTAGCTTTAGCAACTCTCTTTTGCCAAGTAATAGAAAGTGCTATTAAGTTGGGGAATATTTCTCAACGAATTGACCTCAGCCTTTGTAAAGAAGATTTATTTTCAACACAACTTTCTTTATACACCTTCTAAAGGTGTGACGTGTCACTAGAATTACCCTAATATGAGCATTGACTTGACCTCTGAATGCAGTAAGTGCTTCTTGTTGGGGTAGTTTTGCTGACTTTAGCACATCGGAAGACTCTAGGATTAATAATGGCTGTTGGTGAAAATATCAGGATCACCTTGAATGAAGCATCATTTGACTCCACTTTTCACAAGTTCTTCTCTTTGGGGTAATGTTGGCTGTGACAAAGTAATCCAGCTGTTTTCTATTTCAATCATTTATTTTCCAGTCTGTCAGTAAGCTATACGAGTCACACTTCAACTTTAGCAACTGTCTTTTACCATGTCATAGAAAGTGCTATCAAGTTGTGGTATGAATCTGTATTGAATGAACACAAATTAGTATGAAGATTACCCAGATGGCAACCCTAACCAAAGCATTTCCCAGTTCCATTTTAGAAAGTGCATTTTGTTGTGGTAGCTATTGAATGAAAACGTCTCATCCTAATGTTGAAACCTCTTTGTCTAGAAAGTCAAGTGCTCTCTAAGCCTTTAGGTGGCAGTGTTTTGCATAAGGAGGAGTGCTGGGCCATTCGTGCAGTAATGACACCAATTCCAGAATCGTTTGCTGGCCATTGTGAAGATTCCAAAACATTATGATGTCACAGTTGGGGGTGGGACTGGACTCTGTGGATCTACCATTTAAGCTGAACAAACACACCACCTGCTTGTGGGAGGACAGAGGAGTCCTGCAGCTAAACGCATCATCAGAGTGAGTAAGAGGGCCCTATCGGAAGGGGCGCAACTTATATCTTTTGGTTAAGTCATTATCATTACCCTAACTTTAGCATTGACTTGACATTATTTCAGTAAGTGCTACTTGTTGGTGTAGTTCTGTTTGACACATGCTACTTTGGAGAACACCAGGTTTGCTAGAAACACACTCTGATCACTTCAACCTCTGATTTCAGTGATAGTTACACGTTAGCTTTAGCAACTCTCTTTTGCCAAGTAATAAGAAAGTGCTATTAAGTTGGGGAATATTTCTCAACGAATTGACCTCAGCCTTTGTAAAGAAGATTTATTTTCAACACAACTTTCTTTATACACCTTCTAAAGGTGTGACGTGTCACTAGAATTACCCTAATATGAGCATTGACTTGACCTCTGAATGCAGTAAGTGCTTCTTGTTGGGGTAGTTTTGCTGACTTTAGCACATCGGAAGACTCCAGGATTAATAATGGCTGTTGGTGAAAATATCAGGATCACCTTGAATGAAGCATCATTTGACTCCACTTTTCACAAGTTCTTCTCTTTGGGGTAATGTTGGCTGTGACAAAGTAATCCAGCTGTTTTCTATTTCAATCATTTATTTTCCAGTCTGTCAGTAAGCTATACGAGTCACACTTCAACTTTAGCAATTGTCTTTTACCATGTCATAGAAAGTGCTATCAAGTTGTGGTATGAATCTGTATTGAATGAACACAAACTAGTATAAAGATTACCCAGATGGCAACCCTAACCAAAGCATTTCCCAGTTCCATTTTAGAAAGTGCATTTGGTTGTGGTAGCTATTTGAATGGAAACGTCTCATCCTAATGTTGAAACATCTTTGGCTAGACAGTCAAGTGCTCTCTAAGCCTTTAGGTGGCAGTGTTTTGCATAAGGAGGAGTGATGGGCCATTCAGGCAGTAACGACACCAATTCCAGAATCGTTTGCTGGCCATTGTGAGGATTCCAAAACATTATGATGTCACAGTTGGGGGTGGGACTGGACTCCGTGGATCTACCATTTAAGCTGAACAAACACACCACCTGCTTGTGGGAGGACAGAGGAGTCCTGCTAAACGCATCGAGTGAGTAAGAGGGCCCTATCGGAAGGGGAGCAACTTATATCTTTTGGTTAAGTCATTATCATTACCCTAACTTTAGCATTGACTTGACATTATTTCAGTAAGTGCTACTTGTTGGGGTAGTTCTGTTTGACACATGCTACTTTGGAGAACACCAGGTTTGCTGGAAACACACTCTGATCACTTCAATGTCTGATTTCAGTGATAGTTACACTTTAGCTTTAGCAACTCTCTTTTGCCAAGTAATAGAAAGTGCTATTAAGTTGGGGAATATTTCTCAACGAATTGACCTCAGCCTTTGTAAAGAAGATTTATTTTCAACACAACTTTCTTTATACACCTTCTAAAGGTGTGACGTGTCACTAGAATTACCCTAATATGAGCATTGACTTGACCTCTGAATGCAGTAAGTGCTTCTTGTTGGGGTAGTTTTGCTGACTTTAGCACATCGGAAGACTCCAGGATTAATAATGGCTGTTGGTGAAAATATCAGGATCACCTTGAATGAAGCATCATTTGACTCCACTTTTCACAAGTTCTTCTCTTTGGGGTAATGTTGGCTGTGACAAAGTAATCCAGCTGTTTTCTATTTCAATCATTTATTTTCCAGTCTGTCAGTAAGCTATACGAGTCACACTTCAACTTTAGCAACTGTCTTTTACCATGTCATAGAAAGTGCTATCAAGTTGTGGTATGAATCTGTATTGAATGAACACAAACTAGTATAAAGATTACCCAGATGGCAACCCTAACCAAAGCATTTCCCAGTTCCATTTTAGAAAGTGCATTTTGTTGTGGTAGCTATTGAATGGAAACGTCTCATCCTAATGTTGAAACCTCTTTGTCTAGAAAGTCAAGTGCTCTCTAAGCCTTTAGGTGGCAGTGTTTTGCATAAGGAGGAGTGCTGGGCCATTCGTGCAGTAAAGACACCAATTCCAGAATCGTTTGCTGGCCACTGTGAAGATTCCAGAACATTATGATGTCACAGTTGGTGGTGGGACTGGACTCTGTGGATCTACCATTTAAGCTGAACAAACACACCACCTGCTTGTGGGAGGACAGAGGAGTCCTGCTAAACGCATCGAGTGAGTAAGAGGGCCCTATCGGAAGGGGAACAACTTATATCTTTTGGTTAAGTCATTATCATTACCCTAACTTTAGCATTGACTTGACATTATTTCAGTAAGTGCTACTTGTTGGGGTAGTTCTGTTTGACACATGCTACCAGGTTTGCTAGAAACACACTCTGATCACTTCAACGTCTGATTTCAGTGATAGTTACACGTTAGCTTTAGCAACTCTCTTTTGCCAAGTAATAGAAAGTGCTATTAAGTTGGGGAATATTTCTCAACGAATTGACCTCAGCCTTTGTAAAGAAGATTTATTTTCAACACAACTTTCTTTATACACCTTCTAAAGGTGTGACGTGTCACTAGAATTACCCTAATATGAGCATTGACTTGACCTCTGAATGCAGTAAGTGCTTCTTGTTGGGGTAGTTTTGCTGACTTTAGCACATCGGAAGACTCTAGGATTAATAATGGCTGTTGGTGAAAATATCAGGATCACCTTGAATGAAGCATCATTTGACTCCACTTTTCACAAGTTCTTCTCTTTGGGGTAATGTTGGTTGTGACAAAGTAATCCAGCTGTTTTCTATTTCAATCATTTATTTTCCAGTCTGTCAGTAAGCTATACGAGTCACACTTCAACTTTAGCAACTGTCTTTTACCATGTCATAGAAAGTGCTATCAAGTTGTGGTATGAATCTGTATTGAATGAACACAAACTAGTATGAAGATTACCCAGATGGCAACCCTAACCAAAGCATTTCCCAGTTCCATTTTAGAAAGTGCATTTTGTTGTGGTAGCTATTGAATGAAAACGTCTCATCCTAATGTTGAAACCTCTTTGTCTAGAAAGTCAAGTGCTCTCTAAGCCTTTAGGTGGCAGTGTTTTGCATAAGGAGGAGTGCTGGGCCATTCGTGCAGTAATGACACCAATTCCAGAATCGTTTGCTGGCCATTGTGAAGATTCCAAAACATTATGATGTCACAGTTGGGGGTGGGACTGGACTCCGTGGATCTACCATTTAAGCTGAACAAACACACCACCTGCTTGTGGGAGGACAGAGGAGTCCTGCAGCTAAACGCATCATCAGAGTGAGTAAGAGGGCCCTATCGGAAGGGGCGCAACTTATATCTTTTGGTTAAGTCATTATCATTACCCTAACTTTAGCATTGACTTGACATTATTTCAGTAAGTGCTACTTGTTGGTGTAGTTCTGTTTGACACATGCTACTTTGGAGAACACCAGGTTTGCTAGAAACACACTCTGATCACTTCAACGTCTGATTTCAGTGATAGTTACACGTTAGCTTTAGCAACTCTCTTTTGCCAAGTAATAAGAAAGTGCTATTAAGTTGGGGAATATTTCTCAACGAATTGACCTCAGCCTTTGTAAAGAAGATTTATTTTCAACACAACTTTCTTTATACACCTTCTAAAGGTGTGACGTGTCACTAGAATTACCCTAATATGAGCATTGACTTGACCTCTGAATGCAGTAAGTGCTTCTTGTTGGGGTAGTTTTGCTGACTTTAGCACATCGGAAGACTCCAAGATTAATAATGGCTGTTGGTGAAAATATCAGGATCACCTTGAATGAAGCATCATTTGACTCCACTTTTCACAAGTTCTTCTCTTTGGGGTAATGTTGGCTGTGACAAAGTAATCCAGCTGTTTTCTATTTCAATCATTTATTTTCCAGTCTGTCAGTAAGCTATACGAGTCACACTTCAACTTTAGCAATTGTCTTTTACCATGTCATAGAAAGTGCTATCAAGTTGTGGTATGAATCTGTATTGAATGAACACAAACTAGTATAAAGATTACCCAGATGGCAACCCTAACCAAAGCATTTCCCAGTTCCATTTTAGAAAGTGCATTTTGTTGTGGTAGCTATTGAATGGAAACGTCTCATCCTAATGTTGAAACCTCTTTGGCTAGACAGTCAAGTGCTCTCTAAGCCTTTAGGTGGCAGTGTTTTGCATAAGGAGGAGTGATGGGCCATTCAGGCAGTAACGACACCAATTCCAGAATCGTTTGCTGGCCATTGTGAGGATTCCAAAACATTATGATGTCACAGTTGGGGGTGGGACTGGACTCTGTGGATCTACCATTTAAGCTGAACAAACACACCACCTGCTTGTGGGAGGACAGAGGAGTCCTGCTAAACGCATCGAGTGAGTAAGAGGGCCCTATCGGAAGGGGAGCAACTTATATCTTTTGGTTAAGTCATTATCATTACCCTAACTTTAGCATTGACTTGACATTATTTCAGTAAGTGCTACTTGTTGGGGTAGTTCTGTTTGACACATGCTACTTTGGAGAACACCAGGTTTGCTGGAAACACACTCTGATCACTTCAATGTCTGATTTCAGTGATAGTTACACTTTAGCTTTAGCAACTCTCTTTTGCCAAGTAATAGAAAGTGCTATTAAGTTGGGGAATATTTCTCAACGAATTGACCTCAGCCTTTGTAAAGAAGATTTATTTTCAACACAACTTTCTTTATACACCTTCTAAAGGTGTGACGTGTCACTAGAATTACCCTAATATGAGCATTGACTTGACCTCTGAATGCAGTAAGTGCTTCTTGTTGGGGTAGTTTTGCTGACTTTAGCACATCGGAAGACTCCAGGATTAATAATGGCTGTTGGTGAAAATATCAGGATCACCTTGAATGAAGCATCATTTGACTCCACTTTTCACAAGTTCTTCTCTTTGGGGTAATGTTGGCTGTGACAAAGTAATCCAGCTGTTTTCTATTTCAATCATTTATTTTCCAGTCTGTCAGTAAGCTATACGAGTCACACTTCAACTTTAGCAACTGTCTTTTACCATGTCATAGAAAGTGCTATCAAGTTGTGGTATGAATCTGTATTGAATTAACACAAACTAGTATAAAGATTACCCAGATGGCAACCCTAACCAAAGCATTTCCCAGTTCCATTTTAGAAAGTGCATTTGGTTGTGGTAGCTATTTGAATGGAAACGTCTCATCCTAATGTTGAAACATCTTTGGCTAGACAGTCAAGTGCTCTCTAAGCCTTTAGGTGGCAGTGTTTTGCATAAGGAGGAGTGATGGGCCATTCAGGCAGTAACGACACCAATTCCAGAATTGTTTGCTGGCCATTGTGAAGATTCCAAAACATTATGATTTCACAGTTGGGGGTGGGACTGGACTCAGTGGATGTACCATTTAAGCTGAACAAACACACCACCTGCTTGTGGGAGGACAGAGGAGTCCTGCAGCTAAACGCATCGTCAGAGTGAGTAAGAGGGCCCTATCGGAAGGGGCGCAACTTATATCTTTTGGTTAAGTCATTATCATTACCCTAACTTTAGCATTGACTTGACATTATTTCAGTAAGTGCTACTTGTTGGTGTAGTTCTGTTTGACACATGCTACTTTGGAGAACACCAGGTTTGCTAGAAACACACTCTGATCACTTCAACGTCTGATTTCAGTGATAGTTACACGTTAGCTTTAGCAACTCTCTTTTGCCAAGTAATAAGAAAGTGCTATTAAGTTGGGGAATATTTCTCAACGAATTGACCTCAGCCTTTGTAAAGAAGATTTATTTTCAACACAACTTTCTTTATACACCTTCTAAAGGTGTGACGTGTCACTAGAATTACCCTAATATGAGCATTGACTTGACCTCTGAATGCAGTAAGTGCTTCTTGTTTGGGTAGTTTTGCTGACTTTAGCACATCGGAAGACTCCAGGATTAATAATGGCTGTTGGTGAAAATATCAGGATCACCTTGAATGAAGCATCATTTGACTCCACTTTTCACAAGTTCTTCTCTTTGGGGTAATGTTGGCTGTGACAAAGTAATCCAGCTGTTTTCTATTTCAATCATTTATTTAGTCTGTCAGTAAGCTATACGAGTCACACTTCAACTTTAGCAACTGTCTTTTACCATGTCATAGAAAGTGCTATCAAGTTGTGGTATGAATCTGTATTGAATGAACACAAACTAGTATAAAGATTACCCAGATGGCAACCCTAACCAAAGCATTTCCCAGTTCCATTTTAGAAAGTGCATTTGGTTGTGGTAGCTATTTGAATGGAAACGTCTCATCCTAATGTTGAAACATCTTTGGCTAGACAGTCAAGTGCTCTCTAAGCCTTTAGGTGGCAGTGTTTTGCATAGGGAGGAGTGATGGGCCATTCAGGCAGTAACGACACCAATTCCAGAATCGTTTGCTGGCCATTGTGAAGATTCCAAAACATTATGATGTCACAGTTGGGGGTGGGACTGGACTCCGTGGATCTATCATTTAAGCTGAACAAACACACCACCTGCTTGTGGGAGGACAGAGGAGTCCTGCAGCTAAACGCATCGTCAGAGTGAGTAAGAGGGCCCTATCGGAAGGGGCGCAACTTATATCTTTTCGTTAAGTCATTATCATTACCCTAACTTTAGCATTGACTTGACATTATTATAAAGATTACCCAGATGGCAACCCTAACCAAAGCATTTCCCAGTTCCATTTTAGAAAGTGTATTTTGTTGTGGTAGCTATTGAATGGAAACGTCTCATCCTAATGTTGAAACCTCTTTGTCTAGAAAGTCAAGTGCTCTCTAAGCCTTTAGGTGGCAGTGTTTTGCATAAGGAGGAGTGATGGGCCATTCAGGCAGTAACGACACCAATTCCAGAATCGTTTGCTGGCCATTGTGAAGATTCCAAAACATTATGATGTCACAGTTGGGGGTGGGACTGGACTCCGTGGATCTACCATTTAAGCTGAACAAACACACCACCTGCTTGTGGGAGGACAGAGGAGTCCTGCTAAACGCATCGAGTGAGTAAGAGGGCCCTATCGGAAAGGGAGCAACTTATATCTTTTGGTTAAGTCATTATCATTACCCTAACTTTAGCATTGACTTGACATTATTTCAGTAAGTGCTACTTGTTGGGGTAGTTCTATTTGACACATGCTACTTTGGAGAACACCAGGTTTGCTGGAAACACACTCTGATCACTTCAATGTCTGATTTCAGTGATAGTTACACTTTAGCTTTAGCAACTCTCTTTTGCCAAGTAATAGAAAGTGCTATTAAGTTGGGGAATATTTCTCAACGAATTGACCTCAGCCTTTGTAAAGAAGATTTATTTTCAACACAACTTTCTTTATACACCTTCTAAAGGTGTGACGTGTCACTAGAATTACCCTAATATGAGCATTGACTTGACCTCTGAATGCAGTAAGTGCTTCTTGTTGGGGTAGTTTTGCTGACTTTAGCACATCGGAAGACTCTAGGATTAATAATGGCTGTTGGTGAAAATATCAGGATCACCTTGAATGAAGCATCATTTGACTCCACTTTTCACAAGTTCTTCTCTTTGGGGTAATGTTGGCTGTGACAAAGTAATCCAGCTGTTTTCTATTTCAATCATTTATTTTCCAGTCTGTCAGTAAGCTATACGAGTCACACTTCAACTTTAGCAACTGTCTTTTACCATGTCATAGAAAGTGCTATCAAGTTGTGGTATGAATCTGTATTGAATGAACACAAACTAGTATGAAGATTACCCAGATGGCAACCCTAACCAAAGCATTTCCCAGTTCCATTTTAGAAAGTGCATTTTGTTGTGGTAGCTATTGAATGAAAACGTCTCATCCTAATGTTGAAACCTCTTTGTCTAGAAAGTCAAGTGCTCTCTAAGCCTTTAGGTGGCAGTGTTTTGCATAAGGAGGAGTGCTGGGCCATTCGTGCAGTAATGACACCAATTCCAGAATCGTTTGCTGGCCATTGTGAAGATTCCAAAACATTATGATGTCACAGTTGGGGGTGGGACTGGACTCTGTGGATCTACCATTTAAGCTGAACAAACACACCACCTGCTTGTGGGAGGACAGAGGAGTCCTGCAGCTAAACGCATCATCAGAGTGAGTAAGAGGGCCCTATCGGAAGGGGCGCAACTTATATCTTTTGGTTAAGTCATTATCATTACCCTAACTTTAGCATTGACTTGACATTATTTCAGTAAGTGCTACTTGTTGGTGTAGTTCTGTTTGACACATGCTACTTTGGAGAACACCAGGTTTGCTAGAAACACACTCTGATCACTTCAACCTCTGATTTCAGTGATAGTTACACGTTAGCTTTAGCAACTCTCTTTTGCCAAGTAATAAGAAAGTGCTATTAAGTTGGGGAATATTTCTCAACGAATTGACCTCAGCCTTTGTAAAGAAGATTTATTTTCAACACAACTTTCTTTATACACCTTCTAAAGGTGTGACGTGTCACTAGAATTACCCTAATATGAGCATTGACTTGACCTCTGAATGCAGTAAGTGCTTCTTGTTGGGGTAGTTTTGCTGACTTTAGCACATCGGAAGACTCCAGGATTAATAATGGCTGTTGGTGAAAATATCAGGATCACCTTGAATGAAGCATCATTTGACTCCACTTTTCACAAGTTCTTCTCTTTGGGGTAATGTTGGCTGTGACAAAGTAATCCAGCTGTTTTCTATTTCAATCATTTATTTTCCAGTCTGTCAGTAAGCTATACGAGTCACACTTCAACTTTAGCAATTGTCTTTTACCATGTCATAGAAAGTGCTATCAAGTTGTGGTATGAATCTGTATTGAATGAACACAAACTAGTATAAAGATTACCCAGATGGCAACCCTAACCAAAGCATTTCCCAGTTCCATTTTAGAAAGTGCATTTGGTTGTGGTAGCTATTTGAATGGAAACGTCTCATCCTAATGTTGAAACATCTTTGGCTAGACAGTCAAGTGCTCTCTAAGCCTTTAGGTGGCAGTGTTTTGCATAAGGAGGAGTGATGGGCCATTCAGGCAGTAACGACACCAATTCCAGAATCGTTTGCTGGCCATTGTGAGGATTCCAAAACATTATGATGTCACAGTTGGGGGTGGGACTGGACTCCGTGGATCTACCATTTAAGCTGAACAAACACACCACCTGCTTGTGGGAGGACAGAGCAGTCCTGCTAAACGCATCGAGTGAGTAAGAGGGCCCTATCGGAAGGGGAGCAACTTATATCTTTTGGTTAAGTCATTATCATTACCCTAACTTTAGCATTGACTTGACATTATTTCAGTAAGTGCTACTTGTTGGGGTAGTTCTGTTTGACACATGCTACCAGGTTTGCTAGAAACACACTCTGATCACTTCAACGTCTGATTTCAGTGATAGTTACACATTAGCTTTAGCAACTCTCTTTTGCCAAGTAATAGAAAGTGCTATTAAGTTGGGGAATATTTCTCAACGAATTGACCTCAGCCTTTGTAAAGAAGATTTATTTTCAACACAACTTTCTTTATACACCTTCTAAAGGTGTGACGTGTCACTAGAATTACCCTAATATGAGCATTGACTTGACCTCTGAATGCAGTAAGTGCTTCTTGTTGGGGTAGTTTTGCTGACTTTAGCACATCGGAAGACTCTAGGATTAATAATGGCTGTTGGTGAAAATATCAGGATCACCTTGAATGAAGCATCATTTGACTCCACTTTTCACAAGTTCTTCTCTTTGGGGTAATGTTGGCTGTGACAAAGTAATCCAGCTGTTTTCTATTTCAATCATTTATTTTCCAGTCTGTCAGTAAGCTATACGAGTCACACTTCAACTTTAGCAACTGTCTTTTACCATGTCATAGAAAGTGCTATCAAGTTGTGGTATGAATCTGTATTGAATGAACACAAACTAGTATGAAGATTACCCAGATGGCAACCCTAACCAAAGCATTTCCCAGTTCCATTTTAGAAAGTGCATTTTGTTGTGGTAGCTATTGAATGAAAACGTCTCATCCTAATGTTGAAACCTCTTTGTCTAGAAAGTCAAGTGCTCTCTAAGCCTTTAGGTGGCAGTGTTTTGCATAAGGAGGAGTGCTGGGCCATTCGTGCAGTAATGACACCAATTCCAGAATCGTTTGCTGGCCATTGTGAAGATTCCAAAACATTATGATGTCACAGTTGGGGGTGGGACTGGACTCTGTGGATCTACCATTTAAGCTGAACAAACACACCACCTGCTTGTGGGAGGACAGAGGAGTCCTGCAGCTAAACGCATCATCAGAGTGAGTAAGAGGGCCCTATCGGAAGGGGCGCAACTTATATCTTTTGGTTAAGTCATTATCATTACCCTAACTTTAGCATTGACTTGACATTATTTCAGTAAGTGCTACTTGTTGGTGTAGTTCTGTTTGACACATGCTACTTTGGAGAACACCAGGTTTGCTAGAAACACACTCTGATCACTTCAACCTCTGATTTCAGTGATAGTTACACGTTAGCTTTAGCAACTCTCTTTTGCCAAGTAATAAGAAAGTGCTATTAAGTTGGGGAATATTTCTCAACGAATTGACCTCAGCCTTTGTAAAGAAGATTTATTTTCAACACAACTTTCTTTATACACCTTCTAAAGGTGTGACGTGTCACTAGAATTACCCTAATATGAGCATTGACTTGACCTCTGAATGCAGTAAGTGCTTCTTGTTGGGGTAGTTTTGCTGACTTTAGCACATCGGAAGACTCCAGGATTAATAATGGCTGTTGGTGAAAATATCAGGATCACCTTGAATGAAGCATCATTTGACTCCACTTTTCACAAGTTCTTCTCTTTGGGGTAATGTTGGCTGTGACAAAGTAATCCAGCTGTTTTCTATTTCAATCATTTATTTTCCAGTCTGTCAGTAAGCTATACGAGTCACACTTCAACTTTAGCAATTGTCTTTTACCATGTCATAGAAAGTGCTATCAAGTTGTGGTATGAATCTGTATTGAATGAACACAAACTAGTATAAAGATTACCCAGATGGCAACCCTAACCAAAGCATTTCCCAGTTCCATTTTAGAAAGTGCATTTGGTTGTGGTAGCTATTTGAATGGAAACGTCTCATCCTAATGTTGAAACATCTTTGGCTAGACAGTCAAGTGCTCTCTAAGCCTTTAGGTGGCAGTGTTTTGCATAAGGAGGAGTGATGGGCCATTCAGGCAGTAACGACACCAATTCCAGAATCGTTTGCTGGCCATTGTGAGGATTCCAAAACATTATGATGTCACAGTTGGGGGTGGGACTGGACTCCGTGGATCTACCATTTAAGCTGAACAAACACACCACCTGCTTGTGGGAGGACAGAGGAGTCCTGCTAAACGCATCGAGTGAGTAAGAGGGCCCTATCGGAAGGGGAGCAACTTATATCTTTTGGTTAAGTCATTATCATTACCCTAACTTTAGCATTGACTTGACATTATTTCAGTAAGTGCTACTTGTTGGGGTAGTTCTGTTTGACACATGCTACTTTGGAGAACACCAGGTTTGCTGGAAACACACTCTGATCACTTCAATGTCTGATTTCAGTGATAGTTACACTTTAGCTTTAGCAACTCTCTTTTGCCAAGTAATAGAAAGTGCTATTAAGTTGGGGAATATTTCTCAACGAATTGACCTCAGCCTTTGTAAAGAAGATTTATTTTCAACACAACTTTCTTTATACACCTTCTAAAGGTGTGACGTGTCACTAGAATTACCCTAATATGAGCATTGACTTGACCTCTGAATGCAGTAAGTGCTTCTTGTTGGGGTAGTTTTGCTGACTTTAGCACATCGGAAGACTCCAGGATTAATAATGGCTGTTGGTGAAAATATCAGGATCACCTTGAATGAAGCATCATTTGACTCCACTTTTCACAAGTTCTTCTCTTTGGGGTAATGTTGGCTGTGACAAAGTAATCCAGCTGTTTTCTATTTCAATCATTTATTTTCCAGTCTGTCAGTAAGCTATACGAGTCACACTTCAACTTTAGCAACTGTCTTTTACCATGTCATAGAAAGTGCTATCAAGTTGTGGTATGAATCTGTATTGAATGAACACAAACTAGTATAAAGATTACCCAGATGGCAACCCTAACCAAAGCATTTCCCAGTTCCATTTTAGAAAGTGCATTTTGTTGTGGTAGCTATTGAATGGAAACGTCTCATCCTAATGTTGAAACCTCTTTGTCTAGAAAGTCAAGTGCTCTCTAAGCCTTTAGGTGGCAGTGTTTTGCATAAGGAGGAGTGCTGGGCCATTCGTGCAGTAAAGACACCAATTCCAGAATCGTTTGCTGGCCACTGTGAAGATTCCAGAACATTATGATGTCACAGTTGGTGGTGGGACTGGACTCTGTGGATCTACCATTTAAGCTGAACAAACACACCACCTGCTTGTGGGAGGACAGAGGAGTCCTGCTAAACGCATCGAGTGAGTAAGAGGGCCCTATCGGAAGGGGAACAACTTATATCTTTTGGTTAAGTCATTATCATTACCCTAACTTTAGCATTGACTTGACATTATTTCAGTAAGTGCTACTTGTTGGGGTAGTTCTGTTTGACACATGCTACCAGGTTTGCTAGAAACACACTCTGATCACTTCAACGTCTGATTTCAGTGATAGTTACACGTTAGCTTTAGCAACTCTCTTTTGCCAAGTAATAGAAAGTGCTATTAAGTTGGGGAATATTTCTCAACGAATTGACCTCAGCCTTTGTAAAGAAGATTTATTTTCAACACAACTTTCTTTATACACCTTCTAAAGGTGTGACGTGTCACTAGAATTACCCTAATATGAGCATTGACTTGACCTCTGAATGCAGTAAGTGCTTCTTGTTGGGGTAGTTTTGCTGACTTTAGCACATCGGAAGACTCTAGGATTAATAATGGCTGTTGGTGAAAATATCAGGATCACCTTGAATGAAGCATCATTTGACTCCACTTTTCACAAGTTCTTCTCTTTGGGGTAATGTTGGTTGTGACAAAGTAATCCAGCTGTTTTCTATTTCAATCATTTATTTTCCAGTCTGTCAGTAAGCTATACGAGTCACACTTCAACTTTAGCAACTGTCTTTTACCATGTCATAGAAAGTGCTATCAAGTTGTGGTATGAATCTGTATTGAATGAACACAAACTAGTATGAAGATTACCCAGATGGCAACCCTAACCAAAGCATTTCCCAGTTCCATTTTAGAAAGTGCATTTTGTTGTGGTAGCTATTGAATGAAAACGTCTCATCCTAATGTTGAAACCTCTTTGTCTAGAAAGTCAAGTGCTCTCTAAGCCTTTAGGTGGCAGTGTTTTGCATAAGGAGGAGTGCTGGGCCATTCGTGCAGTAATGACACCAATTCCAGAATCGTTTGCTGGCCATTGTGAAGATTCCAAAACATTATGATGTCACAGTTGGGGGTGGGACTGGACTCCGTGGATCTACCATTTAAGCTGAACAAACACACCACCTGCTTGTGGGAGGACAGAGGAGTCCTGCAGCTAAACGCATCATCAGAGTGAGTAAGAGGGCCCTATCGGAAGGGGCGCAACTTATATCTTTTGGTTAAGTCATTATCATTACCCTAACTTTAGCATTGACTTGACATTATTTCAGTAAGTGCTACTTGTTGGTGTAGTTCTGTTTGACACATGCTACTTTGGAGAACACCAGGTTTGCTAGAAACACACTCTGATCACTTCAACGTCTGATTTCAGTGATAGTTACACGTTAGCTTTAGCAACTCTCTTTTGCCAAGTAATAAGAAAGTGCTATTAAGTTGGGGAATATTTCTCAACGAATTGACCTCAGCCTTTGTAAAGAAGATTTATTTTCAACACAACTTTCTTTATACACCTTCTAAAGGTGTGACGTGTCACTAGAATTACCCTAATATGAGCATTGACTTGACCTCTGAATGCAGTAAGTGCTTCTTGTTGGGGTAGTTTTGCTGACTTTAGCACATCGGAAGACTCCAAGATTAATAATGGCTGTTGGTGAAAATATCAGGATCACCTTGAATGAAGCATCATTTGACTCCACTTTTCACAAGTTCTTCTCTTTGGGGTAATGTTGGCTGTGACAAAGTAATCCAGCTGTTTTCTATTTCAATCATTTATTTTCCAGTCTGTCAGTAAGCTATACGAGTCACACTTCAACTTTAGCAATTGTCTTTTACCATGTCATAGAAAGTGCTATCAAGTTGTGGTATGAATCTGTATTGAATGAACACAAACTAGTATAAAGATTACCCAGATGGCAACCCTAACCAAAGCATTTCCCAGTTCCATTTTAGAAAGTGCATTTTGTTGTGGTAGCTATTGAATGGAAACGTCTCATCCTAATGTTGAAACCTCTTTGGCTAGACAGTCAAGTGCTCTCTAAGCCTTTAGGTGGCAGTGTTTTGCATAAGGAGGAGTGATGGGCCATTCAGGCAGTAACGACACCAATTCCAGAATCGTTTGCTGGCCATTGTGAGGATTCCAAAACATTATGATGTCACAGTTGGGGGTGGGACTGGACTCCGTGGATCTACCATTTAAGCTGAACAAACACACCACCTGCTTGTGGGAGGACAGAGGAGTCCTGCTAAACGCATCGAGTGAGTAAGAGGGCCCTATCGGAAGGGGAGCAACTTATATCTTTTGGTTAAGTCATTATCATTACCCTAACTTTAGCATTGACTTGACATTATTTCAGTAAGTGCTACTTGTTGGGGTAGTTCTGTTTGACACATGCTACTTTGGAGAACACCAGGTTTGCTGGAAACACACTCTGATCACTTCAATGTCTGATTTCAGTGATAGTTACACTTTAGCTTTAGCAACTCTCTTTTGCCAAGTAATAGAAAGTGCTATTAAGTTGGGGAATATTTCTCAACGAATTGACCTCAGCCTTTGTAAAGAAGATTTATTTTCAACACAACTTTCTTTATACACCTTCTAAAGGTGTGACGTGTCACTAGAATTACCCTAATATGAGCATTGACTTGACCTCTGAATGCAGTAAGTGCTTCTTGTTGGGGTAGTTTTGCTGACTTTAGCACATCGGAAGACTCCAGGATTAATAATGGCTGTTGGTGAAAATATCAGGATCACCTTGAATGAAGCATCATTTGACTCCACTTTTCACAAGTTCTTCTCTTTGGGGTAATGTTGGCTGTGACAAAGTAATCCAGCTGTTTTCTATTTCAATCATTTATTTTCCAGTCTGTCAGTAAGCTATACGAGTCACACTTCAACTTTAGCAACTGTCTTTTACCATGTCATAGAAAGTGCTATCAAGTTGTGGTATGAATCTGTATTGAATTAACACAAACTAGTATAAAGATTACCCAGATGGCAACCCTAACCAAAGCATTTCCCAGTTCCATTTTAGAAAGTGCATTTGGTTGTGGTAGCTATTTGAATGGAAACGTCTCATCCTAATGTTGAAACATCTTTGGCTAGACAGTCAAGTGCTCTCTAAGCCTTTAGGTGGCAGTGTTTTGCATAAGGAGGAGTGATGGGCCATTCAGGCAGTAACGACACCAATTCCAGAATTGTTTGCTGGCCATTGTGAAGATTCCAAAACATTATGATTTCACAGTTGGGGGTGGGACTGGACTCAGTGGATGTACCATTTAAGCTGAACAAACACACCACCTGCTTGTGGGAGGACAGAGGAGTCCTGCAGCTAAACGCATCGTCAGAGTGAGTAAGAGGGCCCTATCGGAAGGGGCGCAACTTATATCTTTTGGTTAAGTCATTATCATTACCCTAACTTTAGCATTGACTTGACATTATTTCAGTAAGTGCTACTTGTTGGTGTAGTTCTGTTTGACACATGCTACTTTGGAGAACACCAGGTTTGCTAGAAACACACTCTGATCACTTCAACGTCTGATTTCAGTGATAGTTACACGTTAGCTTTAGCAACTCTCTTTTGCCAAGTAATAAGAAAGTGCTATTAAGTTGGGGAATATTTCTCAACGAATTGACCTCAGCCTTTGTAAAGAAGATTTATTTTCAACACAACTTTCTTTATACACCTTCTAAAGGTGTGACGTGTCACTAGAATTACCCTAATATGAGCATTGACTTGACCTCTGAATGCAGTAAGTGCTTCTTGTTGGGGTAGTTTTGCTGACTTTAGCACATCGGAAGACTCCAGGATTAATAATGGCTGTTGGTGAAAATATCAGGATCACCTTGAATGAAGCATCATTTGACTCCACTTTTCACAAGTTCTTCTCTTTGGGGTAATGTTGGCTGTGACAAAGTAATCCAGCTGTTTTCTATTTCAATCATTTATTTAGTCTGTCAGTAAGCTATACGAGTCACACTTCAACTTTAGCAACTGTCTTTTACCATGTCATAGAAAGTGCTATCAAGTTGTGGTATGAATCTGTATTGAATGAACACAAACTAGTATAAAGATTACCCAGATGGCAACCCTAACCAAAGCATTTCCCAGTTCCATTTTAGAAAGTGCATTTGGTTGTGGTAGCTATTTGAATGGAAACGTCTCATCCTAATGTTGAAACATCTTTGGCTAGACAGTCAAGTGCTCTCTAAGCCTTTAGGTGGCAGTGTTTTGCATAGGGAGGAGTGATGGGCCATTCAGGCAGTAACGACACCAATTCCAGAATCGTTTGCTGGCCATTGTGAAGATTCCAAAACATTATGATGTCACAGTTGGGGGTGGGACTGGACTCCGTGGATCTATCATTTAAGCTGAACAAACACACCACCTGCTTGTGGGAGGACAGAGGAGTCCTGCAGCTAAACGCATCGTCAGAGTGAGTAAGAGGGCCCTATCGGAAGGGGCGCAACTTATATCTTTTCGTTAAGTCATTATCATTACCCTAACTTTAGCATTGACTTGACATTATTATAAAGATTACCCAGATGGCAACCCTAACCAAAGCATTTCCCAGTTCCATTTTAGAAAGTGTATTTTGTTGTGGTAGCTATTGAATGGAAACGTCTCATCCTAATGTTGAAACCTCTTTGTCTAGAAAGTCAAGTGCTCTCTAAGCCTTTAGGTGGCAGTGTTTTGCATAAGGAGGAGTGATGGGCCATTCAGGCAGTAACGACACCAATTCCAGAATCGTTTGCTGGCCATTGTGAAGATTCCAAAACATTATGATGTCACAGTTGGGGGTGGGACTGGACTCCGTGGATCTACCATTTAAGCTGAACAAACACACCACCTGCTTGTGGGAGGACAGAGGAGTCCTGCTAAACGCATCGAGTGAGTAAGAGGGCCCTATCGGAAAGGGAGCAACTTATATCTTTTGGTTAAGTCATTATCATTACCCTAACTTTAGCATTGACTTGACATTATTTCAGTAAGTGCTACTTGTTGGGGTAGTTCTATTTGACACATGCTACTTTGGAGAACACCAGGTTTGCTGGAAACACACTCTGATCACTTCAATGTCTGATTTCAGTGATAGTTACACTTTAGCTTTAGCAACTCTCTTTTGCCAAGTAATAGAAAGTGCTATTAAGTTGGGGAATATTTCTCAACGAATTGACCTCAGCCTTTGTAAAGAAGATTTATTTTCAACACAACTTTCTTTATACACCTTCTAAAGGTGTGACGTGTCACTAGAATTACCCTAATATGAGCATTGACTTGACCTCTGAATGCAGTAAGTGCTTCTTGTTGGGGTAGTTTTGCTGACTTTAGCACATCGGAAGACTCCAGGATTAATAATGGCTGTTGGTGAAAATATCAGGATCACCTTGAATGAAGCATCATTTGACTCCACTTTTCACAAGTTCTTCTCTTTGGGGTAATGTTGGCTGTGACAAAGTAATCCAGCTGTTTTCTATTTCAATCATTTATTTAGTCTGTCAGTAAGCTATACGAGTCACACTTCAACTTTAGCAATTGTCTTTTACCATGTCATAGAAAGTGCTATCAAGTTGTGGTATGAATCTGTATTGAATGAACACAAACTAGTATAAAGATTACCCAGATGGCAACCCTAACCAAAGCATTTCCCAGTTCCATTTTAGAAAGTGCATTTTGTTGTGGTAGCTATTGAATGGAAACGTCTCATCCTAATGTTGAAACCTCTTTGTCTAGAAAGTCATGTGCTCTCTAAGCCTTTAGGTGGCAGTGTTTTGCATAAGGAGGAGTGCTGGGCCATTCGTGCAGTAACGACACCAATTCCAGAATCGTTTGCTGGCCATTGTGAAGATTCCAAAACATTATGATGTCACAGTTGGGGGTGGGACTGGACTCCGTGGATCTACCATTTAAGCTGAACAAACACACCACCTGCTTGTGGGAGGACAGAGGAGTCCTGCAGCTAAACGCATCATCAGAGTGAGTAAGAGGGCCCTATCGGAAGGGGCGCAACTTATATCTTTTGGTTAAGTCATTATCATTACCCTAACTTTAGCATTGACTTGACATTATTTCAGTAAGTGCTACTTGTTGGTGTAGTTCTGTTTGACACATGCTACTTTGGAGAACACCAGGTTTGCTAGAAACACACTCTGATCACTTCAACGTCTGATTTCAGTGATAGTTACACGTTAGCTTTAGCAACTCTCTTTTGCCAAGTAATAAGAAAGTGCTATTAAGTTGGGGAATATTTCTCAACGAATTGACCTCAGCCTTTGTAAAGAAGATTTATTTTCAACACAACTTTCTTTATACACCTTCTAAAGGTGTGACGTGTCACTAGAATTACCCTAATATGAGCATTGACTTGACCTCTGAATGCAGTAAGTGCTTCTTGTTGGGGTAGTTTTGCTGACTTTAGCACATCGGAAGACTCCAGGATTAATAATGGCTGTTGGTGAAAATATCAGGATCACCTTGAATGAAGCATCATTTGACTCCACTTTTCACAAGTTCTTCTCTTTGGGGTAATGTTGGCTGTGACAAAGTAATCCAGCTGTTTTCTATTTCAATCATTTATTTTCCAGTCTGTCAGTAAGCTATACGAGTCACACTTCAACTTTAGCAACTGTCTTTTACCATGTCATAGAAAGTGCTATCAAGTTGTGGTATGAATCTGTATTGAATGAACACAAACTAGTATGAAGATTACCCAGATGGCAACCCTAACCAAAGCATTTCCCAGTTCCATTTTAGAAAGTGCATTTTGTTGTGGTAGCTATTGAATGAAAACGTCTCATCCTAATGTTGAAACCTCTTTGTCTAGAAAGTCAAGTGCTCTCTAAGCCTTTAGGTGGCAGTGTTTTGCATAAGGAGGAGTGCTGGGCCATTCGTGCAGTAATGACACCAATTCCAGAATCGTTTGCTGGCCATTGTGAAGATTCCAAAACATTATGATGTCACAGTTGGGGGTGGGACTGGACTCCGTGGATCTACCATTTAAGCTGAACAAACACACCACCTGCTTGTGGGAGGACAGAGGAGTCCTGCAGCTAAACGCATCATCAGAGTGAGTAAGAGGGCCCTATCGGAAGGGGCGCAACTTATATCTTTTGGTTAAGTCATTATCATTACCCTAACTTTAGCATTGACTTGACATTATTTCAGTAAGTGCTACTTGTTGGTGTAGTTCTGTTTGACACATGCTACTTTGGAGAACACCAGGTTTGCTAGAAACACACTCTGATCACTTCAACGTCTGATTTCAGTGATAGTTACACGTTAGCTTTAGCAACTCTCTTTTGCCAAGTAATAAGAAAGTGCTATTAAGTTGGGGAATATTTCTCAACGAATTGACCTCAGCCTTTGTAAAGAAGATTTATTTTCAACACAACTTTCTTTATACACCTTCTAAAGGTGTGACGTGTCACTAGAATTACCCTAATATGAGCATTGACTTGACCTCTGAATGCAGTAAGTGCTTCTTGTTGGGGTAGTTTTGCTGACTTTAGCACATCGGAAGACTCCAGGATTAATAATGGCTGTTGGTGAAAATATCAGGATCACCTTGAATGAAGCATCATTTGACTCCACTTTTCACAAGTTCTTCTCTTTGGGGTAATGTTGGCTGTGACAAAGTAATCCAGCTGTTTTCTATTTCAATCATTTATTTTCCAGTCTGTCAGTAAGCTATACGAGTCACACTTCAACTTTAGCAATTGTCTTTTACCATGTCATAGAAAGTGCTATCAAGTTGTGGTATGAATCTGTATTGAATGAACACAAACTAGTATAAAGATTACCCAGATGGCAACCCTAACCAAAGCATTTCCCAGTTCCATTTTAGAAAGTGCATTTTGTTGTGGTAGCTATTGAATGGAAACGTCTCATCCTAATGTTGAAACCTCTTTGGCTAGACAGTCAAGTGCTCTCTAAGCCTTTAGGTGGCAGTGTTTTGCATAAGGAGGAGTGATGGGCCATTCAGGCAGTAACGACACCAATTCCAGAATCGTTTGCTGGCCATTGTGAGGATTCCAAAACATTATGATGTCACAGTTGGGGGTGGGACTGGACTCCGTGGATCTACCATTTAAGCTGAACAAACACACCACCTGCTTGTGGGAGGACAGAGGAGTCCTGCTAAACGCATCGAGTGAGTAAGAGGGCCCTATCGGAAGGGGAGCAACTTATATCTTTTGGTTAAGTCATTATCATTACCCTAACTTTAGCATTGACTTGACATTATTTCAGTAAGTGCTACTTGTTGGGGTAGTTCTGTTTGACACATGCTACTTTGGAGAACACCAGGTTTGCTGGAAACACACTCTGATCACTTCAATGTCTGATTTCAGTGATAGTTACACTTTAGCTTTAGCAACTCTCTTTTGCCAAGTAATAGAAAGTGCTATTAAGTTGGGGAATATTTCTCAACGAATTGACCTCAGCCTTTGTAAAGAAGATTTATTTTCAACACAACTTTCTTTATACACCTTCTAAAGGTGTGACGTGTCACTAGAATTACCCTAATATGAGCATTGACTTGACCTCTGAATGCAGTAAGTGCTTCTTGTTGGGGTAGTTTTGCTGACTTTAGCACATCGGAAGACTCCAGGATTAATAATGGCTGTTGGTGAAAATATCAGGATCACCTTGAATGAAGCATCATTTGACTCCACTTTTCACAAGTTCTTCTCTTTGGGGTAATGTTGGCTGTGACAAAGTAATCCAGCTGTTTTCTATTTCAATCATTTATTTTCCAGTCTGTCAGTAAGCTATACGAGTCACACTTCAACTTTAGCAACTGTCTTTTACCATGTCATAGAAAGTGCTATCAAGTTGTGGTATGAATCTGTATTGAATTAACACAAACTAGTATAAAGATTACCCAGATGGCAACCCTAACCAAAGCATTTCCCAGTTCCATTTTAGAAAGTGCATTTGGTTGTGGTAGCTATTTGAATGGAAACGTCTCATCCTAATGTTGAAACATCTTTGGCTAGACAGTCAAGTGCTCTCTAAGCCTTTAGGTGGCAGTGTTTTGCATAAGGAGGAGTGATGCCATTCAGGCAGTAACGACACCAATTCCAGAATTGTTTGCTGGCCATTGTGAAGATTCCAAAACATTATGATTTCACAGTTGGGGGTGGGACTGGACTCAGTGGATGTACCATTTAAGCTGAACAAACACACCACCTGCTTGTGGGAGGACAGAGGAGTCCTGCAGCTAAACGCATCGTCAGAGTGAGTAAGAGGGCCCTATCGGAAGGGGCGCAACTTATATCTTTTGGTTAAGTCATTATCATTACCCTAACTTTAGCATTGACTTGACATTATTTCAGTAAGTGCTACTTGTTGGTGTAGTTCTGTTTGACACATGCTACTTTGGAGAACACCAGGTTTGCTAGAAACACACTCTGATCACTTCAACGTCTGATTTCAGTGATAGTTACACGTTAGCTTTAGCAACTCTCTTTTGCCAAGTAATAAGAAAGTGCTATTAAGTTGGGGAATATTTCTCAACGAATTGACCTCAGCCTTTGTAAAGAAGATTTATTTTCAACACAACTTTCTTTATACACCTTCTAAAGGTGTGACGTGTCACTAGAATTACCCTAATATGAGCATTGACTTGACCTCTGAATGCAGTAAGTGCTTCTTGTTGGGGTAGTTTTGCTGACTTTAGCACATCGGAAGACTCCAGGATTAATAATGGCTGTTGGTGAAAATATCAGGATCACCTTGAATGAAGCATCATTTGACTCCACTTTTCACAAGTTCTTCTCTTTGGGGTAATGTTGGCTGTGACAAAGTAATCCAGCTGTTTTCTATTTCAATCATTTATTTAGTCTGTCAGTAAGCTATACGAGTCACACTTCAACTTTAGCAATTGTCTTTTACCATGTCATAGAAAGTGCTATCAAGTTGTGGTATGAATCTGTATTGAATGAACACAAACTAGTATAAAGATTACCCAGATGGCAACCCTAACCAAAGCATTTCCCAGTTCCATTTTAGAAAGTGCATTTTGTTGTGGTAGCTATTGAATGGAAACGTCTCATCCTAATGTTGAAACCTCTTTGTCTAGAAAGTCATGTGCTCTCTAAGCCTTTAGGTGGCAGTGTTTTGCATAAGGAGGAGTGCTGGGCCATTCGTGCAGTAACGACACCAATTCCAGAATCGTTTGCTGGCCATTGTGAAGATTCCAAAACATTATGATGTCACAGTTGGGGGTGGGACTGGACTCCGTGGATCTACCATTTAAGCTGAACAAACACACCACCTGCTTGTGGGAGGACAGAGGAGTCCTGCAGCTAAACGCATCATCAGAGTGAGTAAGAGGGCCCTATCGGAAGGGGCGCAACTTATATCTTTTGGTTAAGTCATTATCATTACCCTAACTTTAGCATTGACTTGACATTATTTCAGTAAGTGCTACTTGTTGGTGTAGTTCTGTTTGACACATGCTACTTTGGAGAACACCAGGTTTGCTAGAAACACACTCTGATCACTTCAACGTCTGATTTCAGTGATAGTTACACGTTAGCTTTAGCAACTCTCTTTTGCCAAGTAATAAGAAAGTGCTATTAAGTTGGGGAATATTTCTCAACGAATTGACCTCAGCCTTTGTAAAGAAGATTTATTTTCAACACAACTTTCTTTATACACCTTCTAAAGGTGTGACGTGTCACTAGAATTACCCTAATATGAGCATTGACTTGACCTCTGAATGCAGTAAGTGCTTCTTGTTGGGGTAGTTTTGCTGACTTTAGCACATCGGAAGACTCCAGGATTAATAATGGCTGTTGGTGAAAATATCAGGATCACCTTGAATGAAGCATCATTTGACTCCACTTTTCACAAGTTCTTCTCTTTGGGGTAATGTTGGCTGTGACAAAGTAATCCAGCTGTTTTCTATTTCAATCATTTATTTTCCAGTCTGTCAGTAAGCTATACGAGTCACACTTCAACTTTAGCAACTGTCTTTTACCATGTCATAGAAAGTGCTATCAAGTTGTGGTATGAATCTGTATTGAATGAACACAAACTAGTATGAAGATTACCCAGATGGCAACCCTAACCAAAGCATTTCCCAGTTCCATTTTAGAAAGTGCATTTTGTTGTGGTAGCTATTGAATGAAAACGTCTCATCCTAATGTTGAAACCTCTTTGTCTAGAAAGTCAAGTGCTCTCTAAGCCTTTAGGTGGCAGTGTTTTGCATAAGGAGGAGTGCTGGGCCATTCGTGCAGTAATGACACCAATTCCAGAATCGTTTGCTGGCCATTGTGAAGATTCCAAAACATTATGATGTCACAGTTGGGGGTGGGACTGGACTCCGTGGATCTACCATTTAAGCTGAACAAACACACCACCTGCTTGTGGGAGGACAGAGGAGTCCTGCAGCTAAACGCATCATCAGAGTGAGTAAGAGGGCCCTATCGGAAGGGGCGCAACTTATATCTTTTGGTTAAGTCATTATCATTACCCTAACTTTAGCATTGACTTGACATTATTTCAGTAAGTGCTACTTGTTGGTGTAGTTCTGTTTGACACATGCTACTTTGGAGAACACCAGGTTTGCTAGAAACACACTCTGATCACTTCAACGTCTGATTTCAGTGATAGTTACACGTTAGCTTTAGCAACTCTCTTTTGCCAAGTAATAAGAAAGTGCTATTAAGTTGGGGAATATTTCTCAACGAATTGACCTCAGCCTTTGTAAAGAAGATTTATTTTCAACACAACTTTCTTTATACACCTTCTAAAGGTGTGACGTGTCACTAGAATTACCCTAATATGAGCATTGACTTGACCTCTGAATGCAGTAAGTGCTTCTTGTTGGGGTAGTTTTGCTGACTTTAGCACATCGGAAGACTCCAGGATTAATAATGGCTGTTGGTGAAAATATCAGGATCACCTTGAATGAAGCATCATTTGACTCCACTTTTCACAAGTTCTTCTCTTTGGGGTAATGTTGGCTGTGACAAAGTAATCCAGCTGTTTTCTATTTCAATCATTTATTTTCCAGTCTGTCAGTAAGCTATACGAGTCACACTTCAACTTTAGCAATTGTCTTTTACCATGTCATAGAAAGTGCTATCAAGTTGTGGTATGAATCTGTATTGAATGAACACAAACTAGTATAAAGATTACCCAGATGGCAACCCTAACCAAAGCATTTCCCAGTTCCATTTTAGAAAGTGCATTTTGTTGTGGTAGCTATTGAATGGAAACGTCTCATCCTAATGTTGAAACCTCTTTGGCTAGACAGTCAAGTGCTCTCTAAGCCTTTAGGTGGCAGTGTTTTGCATAAGGAGGAGTGATGGGCCATTCAGGCAGTAACGACACCAATTCCAGAATCGTTTGCTGGCCATTGTGAGGATTCCAAAACATTATGATGTCACAGTTGGGGGTGGGACTGGACTCCGTGGATCTACCATTTAAGCTGAACAAACACACCACCTGCTTGTGGGAGGACAGAGGAGTCCTGCTAAACGCATCGAGTGAGTAAGAGGGCCCTATCGGAAGGGGAGCAACTTATATCTTTTGGTTAAGTCATTATCATTACCCTAACTTTAGCATTGACTTGACATTATTTCAGTAAGTGCTACTTGTTGGGGTAGTTCTGTTTGACACATGCTACTTTGGAGAACACCAGGTTTGCTGGAAACACACTCTGATCACTTCAATGTCTGATTTCAGTGATAGCTACACTTTAGCTTTAGCAACTCTCTTTTGCCAAGTAATAGAAAGTGCTATTAAGTTGGGGAATATTTCTCAACGAATTGACCTCAGCCTTTGTAAAGAAGATTTATTTTCAACACAACTTTCTTTATACACCTTCTAAAGGTGTGACGTGTCACTAGAATTACCCTAATATGAGCATTGACTTGACCTCTGAATGCAGTAAGTGCTTCTTGTTGGGGTAGTTTTGCTGACTTTAGCACATCGGAAGACTCCAGGATTAATAATGGCTGTTGGTGAAAATATCAGGATCACCTTGAATGAAGCATCATTTGACTCCACTTTTCACAAGTTCTTCTCTTTGGGGTAATGTTGGCTGTGACAAAGTAATCCAGCTGTTTTCTATTTCAATCATTTATTTTCCAGTCTGTCAGTAAGCTATACGAGTCACACTTCAACTTTAGCAACTGTCTTTTACCATGTCATAGAAAGTGCTATCAAGTTGTGGTATGAATCTGTATTGAATTAACACAAACTAGTATAAAGATTACCCAGATGGCAACCCTAACCAAAGCATTTCCCAGTTCCATTTTAGAAAGTGCATTTGGTTGTGGTAGCTATTTGAATGGAAACGTCTCATCCTAATGTTGAAACATCTTTGGCTAGACAGTCAAGTGCTCTCTAAGCCTTTAGGTGGCAGTGTTTTGCATAAGGAGGAGTGATGCCATTCAGGCAGTAACGATACCAATTCCAGAATTGTTTGCTGGCCATTGTGAAGATTCCAAAACATTATGATTTCACAGTTGGGGGTGGGACTGGACTCAGTGGATGTACCATTTAAGCTGAACAAACACACCACCTGCTTGTGGGAGGACAGAGGAGTCCTGCAGCTAAACGCATCGTCAGAGTGAGTAAGAGGGCCCTATCGGAAGGGGCGCAACTTATATCTTTTGGTTAAGTCATTATCATTACCCTAACTTTAGCATTGACTTGACATTATTTCAGTAAGTGCTACTTGTTGGTGTAGTTCTGTTTGACACATGCTACTTTGGAGAACACCAGGTTTGCTAGAAACACACTCTGATCACTTCAACGTCTGATTTCAGTGATAGTTACACGTTAGCTTTAGCAACTCTCTTTTGCCAAGTAATAAGAAAGTGCTATTAAGTTGGGGAATATTTCTCAACGAATTGACCTCGGCCTTTGTAAAGAAGATTTATTTTCAACACAACTTTCTTTATACACCTTCTAAAGGTGTGACGTGTCACTAGAATTACCCTAATATGAGCATTGACTTGACCTCTGAATGCAGTAAGTGCTTCTTGTTGGGGTAGTTTTGCTGACTTTAGCACATCGGAAGACTCCAGGATTAATAATGGCTGTTGGTGAAAATATCAGGATCACCTTGAATGAAGCATAATTTGACTCCACTTTTCACAAGTTCTTCTCTTTGGGGTAATGTTGGCTGTGACAAAGTAATCCAGCTGTTTTCTATTTCAATCATTTATTTAGTCTGTCAGTAAGCTATACGAGTCACACTTCAACTTTAGCAACTGTCTTTTACCATGTCATAGAAAGTGCTATCAAGTTGTGGTATGAATCTGTATTGAATGAACACAAACTAGTATAAAGATTACCCAGATGGCAACCCTAACCAAAGCATTTCCCAGTTCCATTTTAGAAAGTGCATTTGGTTGTGGTAGCTATTTGAATGGAAACGTCTCATCCTAATGTTGAAACATCTTTGGCTAGACAGTCAAGTGCTCTCTAAGCCTTTAGGTGGCAGTGTTTTGCATAGGGAGGAGTGATGGGCCATTCAGGCAGTAACGACACCAATTCCAGAATCGTTTGCTGGCCATTGTGAAGATTCCAAAACATTATGATGTCACAGTTGGGGGTGGGACTGGACTCCGTGGATCTATCATTTAAGCTGAACAAACACACCACCTGCTTGTGGGAGGACAGAGGAGTCCTGCAGCTAAACGCATCGTCAGAGTGAGTAAGAGGGCCCTATCGGAAGGGGCGCAACTTATATCTTTTCGTTAAGTCATTATCATTACCCTAACTTTAGCATTGACTTGACATTATTATAAAGATTACCCAGATGGCAACCCTAACCAAAGCATTTCCCAGTTCCATTTTAGAAAGTGTATTTTGTTGTGGTAGCTATTGAATGGAAACGTCTCATCCTAATGTTGAAACCTCTTTGTCTAGAAAGTCAAGTGCTCTCTAAGCCTTTAGGTGGCAGTGTTTTGCATAAGGAGGAGTGATGGGCCATTCAGGCAGTAACGACACCAATTCCAGAATCGTTTGCTGGCCATTGTGAAGATTCCAAAACATTATGATGTCACAGTTGGGGGTGGGACTGGACTCCGTGGATCTACCATTTAAGCTGAACAAACACACCACCTGCTTGTGGGAGGACAG
This sequence comes from Notolepis coatsorum, assembly GCF_963971535.1. Taxonomy (NCBI): domain Eukaryota; kingdom Metazoa; phylum Chordata; class Actinopteri; order Aulopiformes; family Paralepididae; genus Notolepis; species Notolepis coatsorum. Next base: position 72,778,803 of record NC_140173.1, read on the forward strand.
AGGAGTCCTGCTAAACGCATCGAGTGAGTAAGAGGGCCCTATCGGAAAGGGAGCAACTTATATCTTTTGGTTAAGTCATTATCATTACCCTAACTTTAGCATTGACTTGACATTATTTCAGTAAGTGCTACTTGTTGGGGTAGTTCTATTTGACACATGCTACTTTGGAGAACACCAGGTTTGCTGGAAACACACTCTGATCACTTCAATGTCTGATTTCAGTGATAGTTACACTTTAGCTTTAGCAACTCTCTTTTGCCAAGTAATAGAAAGTGCTATTAAGTTGGGGAATATTTCTCAACGAATTGACCTCAGCCTTTGTAAAGAAGATTTATTTTCAACACAACTTTCTTTATACACCTTCTAAAGGTGTGACGTGTCACTAGAATTACCCTAATATGAGCATTGACTTGACCTCTGAATGCAGTAAGTGCTTCTTGTTGGGGTAGTTTTGCTGACTTTAGCACATCGGAAGACTCCAGGATTAATAATGGCTGTTGGTGAAAATATCAGGATCACCTTGAATGAAGCATCATTTGACTCCACTTTTCACAAGTTCTTCTCTTTGGGGTAATGTTGGCTGTGACAAAGTAATCCAGCTGTTTTCTATTTCAATCATTTATTTTCCAGTCTGTCAGTAAGCTATACGAGTCACACTTCAACTTTAGCAACTGTCTTTTACCATGTCATAGAAAGTGCTATCAAGTTGTGGTATGAATCTGTATTGAATGAACACAAACTAGTATGAAGATTACCCAGATGGCAACCCTAACCAAAGCATTTCCCAGTTCCATTTTAGAAAGTGCATTTTGTTGTGGTAGCTATTGAATGAAAACGTCTCATCCTAATGTTGAAACCTCTTTGTCTAGAAAGTCAAGTGCTCTCTAAGCCTTTAGGTGGCAGTGTTTTGCATAAGGAGGAGTGCTGGGCCATTCGTGCAGTAATGACACCAATTCCAGAATCGTTTGCTGGCCATTGTGAAGATTCCAAAACATTATGATGTCACAGTTGGGGGTGGGACTGGACTCCGTGGATCTACCATTTAAGCTGAACAAACACACCACCTGCTTGTGGGAGGACAGAGGAGTCCTGCAGCTAAACGCATCATCAGAGTGAGTAAGAGGGCCCTATCGGAAGGGGCGCAACTTATATCTTTTGGTTAAGTCATTATCATTACCCTAACTTTAGCATTGACTTGACATTATTTCAGTAAGTGCTACTTGTTGGTGTAGTTCTGTTTGACACATGCTACTTTGGAGAACACCAGGTTTGCTAGAAACACACTCTGATCACTTCAACGTCTGATTTCAGTGATAGTTACACGTTAGCTTTAGCAACTCTCTTTTGCCAAGTAATAAGAAAGTGCTATTAAGTTGGGGAATATTTCTCAACGAATTGACCTCAGCCTTTGTAAAGAAGATTTATTTTCAACACAACTTTCTTTATACACCTTCTAAAGGTGTGACGTGTCACTAGAATTACCCTAATATGAGCATTGACTTGACCTCTGAATGCAGTAAGTGCTTCTTGTTGGGGTAGTTTTGCTGACTTTAGCACATCGGAAGACTCCAGGATTAATAATGGCTGTTGGTGAAAATATCAGGATCACCTTGAATGAAGCATCATTTGACTCCACTTTTCACAAGTTCTTCTCTTTGGGGTAATGTTGGCTGTGACAAAGTAATCCAGCTGTTTTCTATTTCAATCATTTATTTTCCAGTCTGTCAGTAAGCTATACGAGTCACACTTCAACTTTAGCAATTGTCTTTTACCATGTCATAGAAAGTGCTATCAAGTTGTGGTATGAATCTGTATTGAATGAACACAAACTAGTATAAAGATTACCCAGATGGCAACCCTAACCAAAGCATTTCCCAGTTCCATTTTAGAAAGTGCATTTTGTTGTGGTAGCTATTGAATGGAAACGTCTCATCCTAATGTTGAAACCTCTTTGGCTAGACAGTCAAGTGCTCTCTAAGCCTTTAGGTGGCAGTGTTTTGCATAAGGAGGAGTGATGGGCCATTCAGGCAGTAACGACACCAATTCCAGAATCGTTTGCTGGCCATTGTGAGGATTCCAAAACATTATGATGTCACAGTTGGGGGTGGGACTGGACTCCGTGGATCTACCATTTAAGCTGAACAAACACACCACCTGCTTGTGGGAGGACAGAGGAGTCCTGCTAAACGCATCGAGTGAGTAAGAGGGCCCTATCGGAAGGGGAGCAACTTATATCTTTTGGTTAAGTCATTATCATTACCCTAACTTTAGCATTGACTTGACATTATTTCAGTAAGTGCTACTTGTTGGGGTAGTTCTGTTTGACACATGCTACTTTGGAGAACACCAGGTTTGCTGGAAACACACTCTGATCACTTCAATGTCTGATTTCAGTGATAGTTACACTTTAGCTTTAGCAACTCTCTTTTGCCAAGTAATAGAAAGTGCTATTAAGTTGGGGAATATTTCTCAACGAATTGACCTCAGCCTTTGTAAAGAAGATTTATTTTCAACACAACTTTCTTTATACACCTTCTAAAGGTGTGACGTGTCACTAGAATTACCCTAATATGAGCATTGACTTGACCTCTGAATGCAGTAAGTGCTTCTTGTTGGGGTAGTTTTGCTGACTTTAGCACATCGGAAGACTCCAGGATTAATAATGGCTGTTGGTGAAAATATCAGGATCACCTTGAATGAAGCATCATTTGACTCCACTTTTCACAAGTTCTTCTCTTTGGGGTAATGTTGGCTGTGACAAAGTAATCCAGCTGTTTTCTATTTCAATCATTTATTTTCCAGTCTGTCAGTAAGCTATACGAGTCACACTTCAACTTTAGCAACTGTCTTTTACCATGTCATAGAAAGTGCTATCAAGTTGTGGTATGAATCTGTATTGAATTAACACAAACTAGTATAAAGATTACCCAGATGGCAACCCTAACCAAAGCATTTCCCAGTTCCATTTTAGAAAGTGCATTTGGTTGTGGTAGCTATTTGAATGGAAACGTCTCATCCTAATGTTGAAACATCTTTGGCTAGACAGTCAAGTGCTCTCTAAGCCTTTAGGTGGCAGTGTTTTGCATAAGGAGGAGTGATGCCATTCAGGCAGTAACGACACCAATTCCAGAATTGTTTGCTGGCCATTGTGAAGATTCCAAAACATTATGATTTCACAGTTGGGGGTGGGACTGGACTCAGTGGATGTACCATTTAAGCTGAACAAACACACCACCTGCTTGTGGGAGGACAGAGGAGTCCTGCAGCTAAACGCATCGTCAGAGTGAGTAAGAGGGCCCTATCGGAAGGGGCGCAACTTATATCTTTTGGTTAAGTCATTATCATTACCCTAACTTTAGCATTGACTTGACATTATTTCAGTAAGTGCTACTTGTTGGTGTAGTTCTGTTTGACACATGCTACTTTGGAGAACACCAGGTTTGCTAGAAACACACTCTGATCACTTCAACGTCTGATTTCAGTGATAGTTACACGTTAGCTTTAGCAACTCTCTTTTGCCAAGTAATAAGAAAGTGCTATTAAGTTGGGGAATATTTCTCAACGAATTGACCTCAGCCTTTGTAAAGAAGATTTATTTTCAACACAACTTTCTTTATACACCTTCTAAAGGTGTGACGTGTCACTAGAATTACCCTAATATGAGCATTGACTTGACCTCTGAATGCAGTAAGTGCTTCTTGTTGGGGTAGTTTTGCTGACTTTAGCACATCGGAAGACTCCAGGATTAATAATGGCTGTTGGTGAAAATATCAGGATCACCTTGAATGAAGCATCATTTGACTCCACTTTTCACAAGTTCTTCTCTTTGGGGTAATGTTGGCTGTGACAAAGTAATCCAGCTGTTTTCTATTTCAATCATTTATTTAGTCTGTCAGTAAGCTATACGAGTCACACTTCAACTTTAGCAATTGTCTTTTACCATGTCATAGAAAGTGCTATCAAGTTGTGGTATGAATCTGTATTGAATGAACACAAACTAGTATAAAGATTACCCAGATGGCAACCCTAACCAAAGCATTTCCCAGTTCCATTTTAGAAAGTGCATTTTGTTGTGGTAGCTATTGAATGGAAACGTCTCATCCTAATGTTGAAACCTCTTTGTCTAGAAAGTCATGTGCTCTCTAAGCCTTTAGGTGGCAGTGTTTTGCATAAGGAGGAGTGCTGGGCCATTCGTGCAGTAACGACACCAATTCCAGAATCGTTTGCTGGCCATTGTGAAGATTCCAAAACATTATGATGTCACAGTTGGGGGTGGGACTGGACTCCGTGGATCTACCATTTAAGCTGAACAAACACACCACCTGCTTGTGGGAGGACAGAGGAGTCCTGCAGCTAAACGCATCATCAGAGTGAGTAAGAGGGCCCTATCGGAAGGGGCGCAACTTATATCTTTTGGTTAAGTCATTATCATTACCCTAACTTTAGCATTGACTTGACATTATTTCAGTAAGTGCTACTTGTTGGTGTAGTTCTGTTTGACACATGCTACTTTGGAGAACACCAGGTTTGCTAGAAACACACTCTGATCACTTCAACGTCTGATTTCAGTGATAGTTACACGTTAGCTTTAGCAACTCTCTTTTGCCAAGTAATAAGAAAGTGCTATTAAGTTGGGGAATATTTCTCAACGAATTGACCTCAGCCTTTGTAAAGAAGATTTATTTTCAACACAACTTTCTTTATACACCTTCTAAAGGTGTGACGTGTCACTAGAATTACCCTAATATGAGCATTGACTTGACCTCTGAATGCAGTAAGTGCTTCTTGTTGGGGTAGTTTTGCTGACTTTAGCACATCGGAAGACTCCAGGATTAATAATGGCTGTTGGTGAAAATATCAGGATCACCTTGAATGAAGCATCATTTGACTCCACTTTTCACAAGTTCTTCTCTTTGGGGTAATGTTGGCTGTGACAAAGTAATCCAGCTGTTTTCTATTTCAATCATTTATTTTCCAGTCTGTCAGTAAGCTATACGAGTCACACTTCAACTTTAGCAACTGTCTTTTACCATGTCATAGAAAGTGCTATCAAGTTGTGGTATGAATCTGTATTGAATGAACACAAACTAGTATGAAGATTACCCAGATGGCAACCCTAACCAAAGCATTTCCCAGTTCCATTTTAGAAAGTGCATTTTGTTGTGGTAGCTATTGAATGAAAACGTCTCATCCTAATGTTGAAACCTCTTTGTCTAGAAAGTCAAGTGCTCTCTAAGCCTTTAGGTGGCAGTGTTTTGCATAAGGAGGAGTGCTGGGCCATTCGTGCAGTAATGACACCAATTCCAGAATCGTTTGCTGGCCATTGTGAAGATTCCAAAACATTATGATGTCACAGTTGGGGGTGGGACTGGACTCCGTGGATCTACCATTTAAGCTGAACAAACACACCACCTGCTTGTGGGAGGACAGAGGAGTCCTGCAGCTAAACGCATCATCAGAGTGAGTAAGAGGGCCCTATCGGAAGGGGCGCAACTTATATCTTTTGGTTAAGTCATTATCATTACCCTAACTTTAGCATTGACTTGACATTATTTCAGTAAGTGCTACTTGTTGGTGTAGTTCTGTTTGACACATGCTACTTTGGAGAACACCAGGTTTGCTAGAAACACACTCTGATCACTTCAACGTCTGATTTCAGTGATAGTTACACGTTAGCTTTAGCAACTCTCTTTTGCCAAGTAATAAGAAAGTGCTATTAAGTTGGGGAATATTTCTCAACGAATTGACCTCAGCCTTTGTAAAGAAGATTTATTTTCAACACAACTTTCTTTATACACCTTCTAAAGGTGTGACGTGTCACTAGAATTACCCTAATATGAGCATTGACTTGACCTCTGAATGCAGTAAGTGCTTCTTGTTGGGGTAGTTTTGCTGACTTTAGCACATCGGAAGACTCCAGGATTAATAATGGCTGTTGGTGAAAATATCAGGATCACCTTGAATGAAGCATCATTTGACTCCACTTTTCACAAGTTCTTCTCTTTGGGGTAATGTTGGCTGTGACAAAGTAATCCAGCTGTTTTCTATTTCAATCATTTATTTTCCAGTCTGTCAGTAAGCTATACGAGTCACACTTCAACTTTAGCAATTGTCTTTTACCATGTCATAGAAAGTGCTATCAAGTTGTGGTATGAATCTGTATTGAATGAACACAAACTAGTATAAAGATTACCCAGATGGCAACCCTAACCAAAGCATTTCCCAGTTCCATTTTAGAAAGTGCATTTTGTTGTGGTAGCTATTGAATGGAAACGTCTCATCCTAATGTTGAAACCTCTTTGGCTAGACAGTCAAGTGCTCTCTAAGCCTTTAGGTGGCAGTGTTTTGCATAAGGAGGAGTGATGGGCCATTCAGGCAGTAACGACACCAATTCCAGAATCGTTTGCTGGCCATTGTGAGGATTCCAAAACATTATGATGTCACAGTTGGGGGTGGGACTGGACTCCGTGGATCTACCATTTAAGCTGAACAAACACACCACCTGCTTGTGGGAGGACAGAGGAGTCCTGCTAAACGCATCGAGTGAGTAAGAGGGCCCTATCGGAAGGGGAGCAACTTATATCTTTTGGTTAAGTCATTATCATTACCCTAACTTTAGCATTGACTTGACATTATTTCAGTAAGTGCTACTTGTTGGGGTAGTTCTGTTTGACACATGCTACTTTGGAGAACACCAGGTTTGCTGGAAACACACTCTGATCACTTCAATGTCTGATTTCAGTGATAGCTACACTTTAGCTTTAGCAACTCTCTTTTGCCAAGTAATAGAAAGTGCTATTAAGTTGGGGAATATTTCTCAACGAATTGACCTCAGCCTTTGTAAAGAAGATTTATTTTCAACACAACTTTCTTTATACACCTTCTAAAGGTGTGACGTGTCACTAGAATTACCCTAATATGAGCATTGACTTGACCTCTGAATGCAGTAAGTGCTTCTTGTTGGGGTAGTTTTGCTGACTTTAGCACATCGGAAGACTCCAGGATTAATAATGGCTGTTGGTGAAAATATCAGGATCACCTTGAATGAAGCATCATTTGACTCCACTTTTCACAAGTTCTTCTCTTTGGGGTAATGTTGGCTGTGACAAAGTAATCCAGCTGTTTTCTATTTCAATCATTTATTTTCCAGTCTGTCAGTAAGCTATACGAGTCACACTTCAACTTTAGCAACTGTCTTTTACCATGTCATAGAAAGTGCTATCAAGTTGTGGTATGAATCTGTATTGAATTAACACAAACTAGTATAAAGATTACCCAGATGGCAACCCTAACCAAAGCATTTCCCAGTTCCATTTTAGAAAGTGCATTTGGTTGTGGTAGCTATTTGAATGGAAACGTCTCATCCTAATGTTGAAACATCTTTGGCTAGACAGTCAAGTGCTCTCTAAGCCTTTAGGTGGCAGTGTTTTGCATAGGGAGGAGTGATGGGCCATTCAGGCAGTAACGACACCAATTCCAGAATCGTTTGCTGGCCATTGTGAAGATTCCAAAACATTATGATGTCACAGTTGGGGGTGGGACTGGACTCCGTGGATCTATCATTTAAGCTGAACAAACACACCACCTGCTTGTGGGAGGACAGAGGAGTCCTGCAGCTAAACGCATCGTCAGAGTGAGTAAGAGGGCCCTATCGGAAGGGGCGCAACTTATATCTTTTCGTTAAGTCATTATCATTACCCTAACTTTAGCATTGACTTGACATTATTATAAAGATTACCCAGATGGCAACCCTAACCAAAGCATTTCCCAGTTCCATTTTAGAAAGTGTATTTTGTTGTGGTAGCTATTGAATGGAAACGTCTCATCCTAATGTTGAAACCTCTTTGTCTAGAAAGTCAAGTGCTCTCTAAGCCTTTAGGTGGCAGTGTTTTGCATAAGGAGGAGTGATGGGCCATTCAGGCAGTAACGACACCAATTCCAGAATCGTTTGCTGGCCATTGTGAAGATTCCAAAACATTATGATGTCACAGTTGGGGGTGGGACTGGACTCCGTGGATCTACCATTTAAGCTGAACAAACACACCACCTGCTTGTGGGAGGACAGAGGAGTCCTGCTAAACGCATCGAGTGAGTAAGAGGGCCCTATCGGAAAGGGAGCAACTTATATCTTTTGGTTAAGTCATTATCATTACCCTAACTTTAGCATTGACTTGACATTATTTCAGTAAGTGCTACTTGTTGGGGTAGTTCTATTTGACACATGCTACTTTGGAGAACACCAGGTTTGCTGGAAACACACTCTGATCACTTCAATGTCTGATTTCAGTGATAGTTACACTTTAGCTTTAGCAACTCTCTTTTGCCAAGTAATAGAAAGTGCTATTAAGTTGGGGAATATTTCTCAACGAATTGACCTCAGCCTTTGTAAAGAAGATTTATTTTCAACACAACTTTCTTTATACACCTTCTAAAGGTGTGACGTGTCACTAGAATTACCCTAATATGAGCATTGACTTGACCTCTGAATGCAGTAAGTGCTTCTTGTTGGGGTAGTTTTGCTGACTTTAGCACATCGGAAGACTCCAGGATTAATAATGGCTGTTGGTGAAAATATCAGGATCACCTTGAATGAAGCATCATTTGACTCCACTTTTCACAAGTTCTTCTCTTTGGGGTAATGTTGGCTGTGACAAAGTAATCCAGCTGTTTTCTATTTCAATCATTTATTTTCCAGTCTGTCAGTAAGCTATACGAGTCACACTTCAACTTTAGCAACTGTCTTTTACCATGTCATAGAAAGTGCTATCAAGTTGTGGTATGAATCTGTATTGAATGAACACAAACTAGTATGAAGATTACCCAGATGGCAACCCTAACCAAAGCATTTCCCAGTTCCATTTTAGAAAGTGCATTTTGTTGTGGTAGCTATTGAATGAAAACGTCTCATCCTAATGTTGAAACCTCTTTGTCTAGAAAGTCAAGTGCTCTCTAAGCCTTTAGGTGGCAGTGTTTTGCATAAGGAGGAGTGCTGGGCCATTCGTGCAGTAATGACACCAATTCCAGAATCGTTTGCTGGCCATTGTGAAGATTCCAAAACATTATGATGTCACAGTTGGGGGTGGGACTGGACTCCGTGGATCTACCATTTAAGCTGAACAAACACACCACCTGCTTGTGGGAGGACAGAGGAGTCCTGCAGCTAAACGCATCATCAGAGTGAGTAAGAGGGCCCTATCGGAAGGGGCGCAACTTATATCTTTTGGTTAAGTCATTATCATTACCCTAACTTTAGCATTGACTTGACATTATTTCAGTAAGTGCTACTTGTTGGTGTAGTTCTGTTTGACACATGCTACTTTGGAGAACACCAGGTTTGCTAGAAACACACTCTGATCACTTCAACGTCTGATTTCAGTGATAGTTACACGTTAGCTTTAGCAACTCTCTTTTGCCAAGTAATAAGAAAGTGCTATTAAGTTGGGGAATATTTCTCAACGAATTGACCTCAGCCTTTGTAAAGAAGATTTATTTTCAACACAACTTTCTTTATACACCTTCTAAAGGTGTGACGTGTCACTAGAATTACCCTAATATGAGCATTGACTTGACCTCTGAATGCAGTAAGTGCTTCTTGTTGGGGTAGTTTTGCTGACTTTAGCACATCGGAAGACTCCAGGATTAATAATGGCTGTTGGTGAAAATATCAGGATCACCTTGAATGAAGCATCATTTGACTCCACTTTTCACAAGTTCTTCTCTTTGGGGTAATGTTGGCTGTGACAAAGTAATCCAGCTGTTTTCTATTTCAATCATTTATTTTCCAGTCTGTCAGTAAGCTATACGAGTCACACTTCAACTTTAGCAATTGTCTTTTACCATGTCATAGAAAGTGCTATCAAGTTGTGGTATGAATCTGTATTGAATGAACACAAACTAGTATAAAGATTACCCAGATGGCAACCCTAACCAAAGCATTTCCCAGTTCCATTTTAGAAAGTGCATTTTGTTGTGGTAGCTATTGAATGGAAACGTCTCATCCTAATGTTGAAACCTCTTTGGCTAGACAGTCAAGTGCTCTCTAAGCCTTTAGGTGGCAGTGTTTTGCATAAGGAGGAGTGATGGGCCATTCAGGCAGTAACGACACCAATTCCAGAATCGTTTGCTGGCCATTGTGAGGATTCCAAAACATTATGATGTCACAGTTGGGGGTGGGACTGGACTCCGTGGATCTACCATTTAAGCTGAACAAACACACCACCTGCTTGTGGGAGGACAGAGGAGTCCTGCTAAACGCATCGAGTGAGTAAGAGGGCCCTATCGGAAGGGGAGCAACTTATATCTTTTGGTTAAGTCATTATCATTACCCTAACTTTAGCATTGACTTGACATTATTTCAGTAAGTGCTACTTGTTGGGGTAGTTCTGTTTGACACATGCTACTTTGGAGAACACCAGGTTTGCTGGAAACACACTCTGATCACTTCAATGTCTGATTTCAGTGATAGTTACACTTTAGCTTTAGCAACTCTCTTTTGCCAAGTAATAGAAAGTGCTATTAAGTTGGGGAATATTTCTCAACGAATTGACCTCAGCCTTTGTAAAGAAGATTTATTTTCAACACAACTTTCTTTATACACCTTCTAAAGGTGTGACGTGTCACTAGAATTACCCTAATATGAGCATTGACTTGACCTCTGAATGCAGTAAGTGCTTCTTGTTGGGGTAGTTTTGCTGACTTTAGCACATCGGAAGACTCCAGGATTAATAATGGCTGTTGGTGAAAATATCAGGATCACCTTGAATGAAGCATCATTTGACTCCACTTTTCACAAGTTCTTCTCTTTGGGGTAATGTTGGCTGTGACAAAGTAATCCAGCTGTTTTCTATTTCAATCATTTATTTTCCAGTCTGTCAGTAAGCTATACGAGTCACACTTCAACTTTAGCAACTGTCTTTTACCATGTCATAGAAAGTGCTATCAAGTTGTGGTATGAATCTGTATTGAATTAACACAAACTAGTATAAAGATTACCCAGATGGCAACCCTAACCAAAGCATTTCCCAGTTCCATTTTAGAAAGTGCATTTGGTTGTGGTAGCTATTTGAATGGAAACGTCTCATCCTAATGTTGAAACATCTTTGGCTAGACAGTCAAGTGCTCTCTAAGCCTTTAGGTGGCAGTGTTTTGCATAAGGAGGAGTGATGCCATTCAGGCAGTAACGACACCAATTCCAGAATTGTTTGCTGGCCATTGTGAAGATTCCAAAACATTATGATTTCACAGTTGGGGGTGGGACTGGACTCAGTGGATGTACCATTTAAGCTGAACAAACACACCACCTGCTTGTGGGAGGACAGAGGAGTCCTGCAGCTAAACGCATCGTCAGAGTGAGTAAGAGGGCCCTATCGGAAGGGGCGCAACTTATATCTTTTGGTTAAGTCATTATCATTACCCTAACTTTAGCATTGACTTGACATTATTTCAGTAAGTGCTACTTGTTGGTGTAGTTCTGTTTGACACATGCTACTTTGGAGAACACCAGGTTTGCTAGAAACACACTCTGATCACTTCAACGTCTGATTTCAGTGATAGTTACACGTTAGCTTTAGCAACTCTCTTTTGCCAAGTAATAAGAAAGTGCTATTAAGTTGGGGAATATTTCTCAACGAATTGACCTCAGCCTTTGTAAAGAAGATTTATTTTCAACACAACTTTCTTTATACACCTTCTAAAGGTGTGACGTGTCACTAGAATTACCCTAATATGAGCATTGACTTGACCTCTGAATGCAGTAAGTGCTTCTTGTTGGGGTAGTTTTGCTGACTTTAGCACATCGGAAGACTCCAGGATTAATAATGGCTGTTGGTGAAAATATCAGGATCACCTTGAATGAAGCATCATTTGACTCCACTTTTCACAAGTTCTTCTCTTTGGGGTAATGTTGGCTGTGACAAAGTAATCCAGCTGTTTTCTATTTCAATCATTTATTTAGTCTGTCAGTAAGCTATACGAGTCACACTTCAACTTTAGCAATTGTCTTTTACCATGTCATAGAAAGTGCTATCAAGTTGTGGTATGAATCTGTATTGAATGAACACAAACTAGTATAAAGATTACCCAGATGGCAACCCTAACCAAAGCATTTCCCAGTTCCATTTTAGAAAGTGCATTTTGTTGTGGTAGCTATTGAATGGAAACGTCTCATCCTAATGTTGAAACCTCTTTGTCTAGAAAGTCATGTGCTCTCTAAGCCTTTAGGTGGCAGTGTTTTGCATAAGGAGGAGTGCTGGGCCATTCGTGCAGTAACGACACCAATTCCAGAATCGTTTGCTGGCCATTGTGAAGATTCCAAAACATTATGATGTCACAGTTGGGGGTGGGACTGGACTCCGTGGATCTACCATTTAAGCTGAACAAACACACCACCTGCTTGTGGGAGGACAGAGGAGTCCTGCAGCTAAACGCATCATCAGAGTGAGTAAGAGGGCCCTATCGGAAGGGGCGCAACTTATATCTTTTGGTTAAGTCATTATCATTACCCTAACTTTAGCATTGACTTGACATTATTTCAGTAAGTGCTACTTGTTGGTGTAGTTCTGTTTGACACATGCTACTTTGGAGAACACCAGGTTTGCTAGAAACACACTCTGATCACTTCAACGTCTGATTTCAGTGATAGTTACACGTTAGCTTTAGCAACTCTCTTTTGCCAAGTAATAAGAAAGTGCTATTAAGTTGGGGAATATTTCTCAACGAATTGACCTCAGCCTTTGTAAAGAAGATTTATTTTCAACACAACTTTCTTTATACACCTTCTAAAGGTGTGACGTGTCACTAGAATTACCCTAATATGAGCATTGACTTGACCTCTGAATGCAGTAAGTGCTTCTTGTTGGGGTAGTTTTGCTGACTTTAGCACATCGGAAGACTCCAGGATTAATAATGGCTGTTGGTGAAAATATCAGGATCACCTTGAATGAAGCATCATTTGACTCCACTTTTCACAAGTTCTTCTCTTTGGGGTAATGTTGGCTGTGACAAAGTAATCCAGCTGTTTTCTATTTCAATCATTTATTTTCCAGTCTGTCAGTAAGCTATACGAGTCACACTTCAACTTTAGCAACTGTCTTTTACCATGTCATAGAAAGTGCTATCAAGTTGTGGTATGAATCTGTATTGAATGAACACAAACTAGTATGAAGATTACCCAGATGGCAACCCTAACCAAAGCATTTCCCAGTTCCATTTTAGAAAGTGCATTTTGTTGTGGTAGCTATTGAATGAAAACGTCTCATCCTAATGTTGAAACCTCTTTGTCTAGAAAGTCAAGTGCTCTCTAAGCCTTTAGGTGGCAGTGTTTTGCATAAGGAGGAGTGCTGGGCCATTCGTGCAGTAATGACACCAATTCCAGAATCGTTTGCTGGCCATTGTGAAGATTCCAAAACATTATGATGTCACAGTTGGGGGTGGGACTGGACTCCGTGGATCTACCATTTAAGCTGAACAAACACACCACCTGCTTGTGGGAGGACAGAGGAGTCCTGCAGCTAAACGCATCATCAGAGTGAGTAAGAGGGCCCTATCGGAAGGGGCGCAACTTATATCTTTTGGTTAAGTCATTATCATTACCCTAACTTTAGCATTGACTTGACATTATTTCAGTAAGTGCTACTTGTTGGTGTAGTTCTGTTTGACACATGCTACTTTGGAGAACACCAGGTTTGCTAGAAACACACTCTGATCACTTCAACGTCTGATTTCAGTGATAGTTACACGTTAGCTTTAGCAACTCTCTTTTGCCAAGTAATAAGAAAGTGCTATTAAGTTGGGGAATATTTCTCAACGAATTGACCTCAGCCTTTGTAAAGAAGATTTATTTTCAACACAACTTTCTTTATACACCTTCTAAAGGTGTGACGTGTCACTAGAATTACCCTAATATGAGCATTGACTTGACCTCTGAATGCAGTAAGTGCTTCTTGTTGGGGTAGTTTTGCTGACTTTAGCACATCGGAAGACTCCAGGATTAATAATGGCTGTTGGTGAAAATATCAGGATCACCTTGAATGAAGCATCATTTGACTCCACTTTTCACAAGTTCTTCTCTTTGGGGTAATGTTGGCTGTGACAAAGTAATCCAGCTGTTTTCTATTTCAATCATTTATTTTCCAGTCTGTCAGTAAGCTATACGAGTCACACTTCAACTTTAGCAATTGTCTTTTACCATGTCATAGAAAGTGCTATCAAGTTGTGGTATGAATCTGTATTGAATGAACACAAACTAGTATAAAGATTACCCAGATGGCAACCCTAACCAAAGCATTTCCCAGTTCCATTTTAGAAAGTGCATTTTGTTGTGGTAGCTATTGAATGGAAACGTCTCATCCTAATGTTGAAACCTCTTTGGCTAGACAGTCAAGTGCTCTCTAAGCCTTTAGGTGGCAGTGTTTTGCATAAGGAGGAGTGATGGGCCATTCAGGCAGTAACGACACCAATTCCAGAATCGTTTGCTGGCCATTGTGAGGATTCCAAAACATTATGATGTCACAGTTGGGGGTGGGACTGGACTCCGTGGATCTACCATTTAAGCTGAACAAACACACCACCTGCTTGTGGGAGGACAGAGGAGTCCTGCTAAACGCATCGAGTGAGTAAGAGGGCCCTATCGGAAGGGGAGCAACTTATATCTTTTGGTTAAGTCATTATCATTACCCTAACTTTAGCATTGACTTGACATTATTTCAGTAAGTGCTACTTGTTGGGGTAGTTCTGTTTGACACATGCTACTTTGGAGAACACCAGGTTTGCTGGAAACACACTCTGATCACTTCAATGTCTGATTTCAGTGATAGCTACACTTTAGCTTTAGCAACTCTCTTTTGCCAAGTAATAGAAAGTGCTATTAAGTTGGGGAATATTTCTCAACGAATTGACCTCAGCCTTTGTAAAGAAGATTTATTTTCAACACAACTTTCTTTATACACCTTCTAAAGGTGTGACGTGTCACTAGAATTACCCTAATATGAGCATTGACTTGACCTCTGAATGCAGTAAGTGCTTCTTGTTGGGGTAGTTTTGCTGACTTTAGCACATCGGAAGACTCCAGGATTAATAATGGCTGTTGGTGAAAATATCAGGATCACCTTGAATGAAGCATCATTTGACTCCACTTTTCACAAGTTCTTCTCTTTGGGGTAATGTTGGCTGTGACAAAGTAATCCAGCTGTTTTCTATTTCAATCATTTATTTTCCAGTCTGTCAGTAAGCTATACGAGTCACACTTCAACTTTAGCAACTGTCTTTTACCATGTCATAGAAAGTGCTATCAAGTTGTGGTATGAATCTGTATTGAATTAACACAAACTAGTATAAAGATTACCCAGATGGCAACCCTAACCAAAGCATTTCCCAGTTCCATTTTAGAAAGTGCATTTGGTTGTGGTAGCTATTTGAATGGAAACGTCTCATCCTAATGTTGAAACATCTTTGGCTAGACAGTCAAGTGCTCTCTAAGCCTTTAGGTGGCAGTGTTTTGCATAAGGAGGAGTGATGCCATTCAGGCAGTAACGATACCAATTCCAGAATTGTTTGCTGGCCATTGTGAAGATTCCAAAACATTATGATTTCACAGTTGGGGGTGGGACTGGACTCAGTGGATGTACCATTTAAGCTGAACAAACACACCACCTGCTTGTGGGAGGACAGAGGAGTCCTGCAGCTAAACGCATCGTCAGAGTGAGTAAGAGGGCCCTATCGGAAGGGGCGCAACTTATATCTTTTGGTTAAGTCATTATCATTACCCTAACTTTAGCATTGACTTGACATTATTTCAGTAAGTGCTACTTGTTGGTGTAGTTCTGTTTGACACATGCTACTTTGGAGAACACCAGGTTTGCTAGAAACACACTCTGATCACTTCAACGTCTGATTTCAGTGATAGTTACACGTTAGCTTTAGCAACTCTCTTTTGCCAAGTAATAAGAAAGTGCTATTAAGTTGGGGAATATTTCTCAACGAATTGACCTCAGCCTTTGTAAAGAAGATTTATTTTCAACACAACTTTCTTTATACACCTTCTAAAGGTGTGACGTGTCACTAGAATTACCCTAATATGAGCATTGACTTGACCTCTGAATGCAGTAAGTGCTTCTTGTTGGGGTAGTTTTGCTGACTTTAGCACATCGGAAGACTCCAGGATTAATAATGGCTGTTGGTGAAAATATCAGGATCACCTTGAATGAAGCATAATTTGACTCCACTTTTCACAAGTTCTTCTCTTTGGGGTAATGTTGGCTGTGACAAAGTAATCCAGCTGTTTTCTATTTCAATCATTTATTTAGTCTGTCAGTAAGCTATACGAGTCACACTTCAACTTTAGCAACTGTCTTTTACCATGTCATAGAAAGTGCTATCAAGTTGTGGTATGAATCTGTATTGAATGAACACAAACTAGTATAAAGATTACCCAGATGGCAACCCTAACCAAAGCATTTCCCAGTTCCATTTTAGAAAGTGCATTTGGTTGTGGTAGCTATTTGAATGGAAACGTCTCATCCTAATGTTGAAACATCTTTGGCTAGACAGTCAAGTGCTCTCTAAGCCTTTAGGTGGCAGTGTTTTGCATAGGGAGGAGTGATGGGCCATTCAGGCAGTAACGACACCAATTCCAGAATCGTTTGCTGGCCATTGTGAAGATTCCAAAACATTATGATGTCACAGTTGGGGGTGGGACTGGACTCCGTGGATCTATCATTTAAGCTGAACAAACACACCACCTGCTTGTGGGAGGACAGAGGAGTCCTGCAGCTAAACGCATCGTCAGAGTGAGTAAGAGGGCCCTATCGGAAGGGGCGCAACTTATATCTTTTCGTTAAGTCATTATCATTACCCTAACTTTAGCATTGACTTGACATTATTATAAAGATTACCCAGATGGCAACCCTAACCAAAGCATTTCCCAGTTCCATTTTAGAAAGTGTATTTTGTTGTGGTAGCTATTGAATGGAAACGTCTCATCCTAATGTTGAAACCTCTTTGTCTAGAAAGTCAAGTGCTCTCTAAGCCTTTAGGTGGCAGTGTTTTGCATAAGGAGGAGTGATGGGCCATTCAGGCAGTAACGACACCAATTCCAGAATCGTTTGCTGGCCATTGTGAAGATTCCAAAACATTATGATGTCACAGTTGGGGGTGGGACTGGACTCCGTGGATCTACCATTTAAGCTGAACAAACACACCACCTGCTTGTGGGAGGACAGAGGAGTCCTGCTAAACGCATCGAGTGAGTAAGAGGGCCCTATCGGAAAGGGAGCAACTTATATCTTTTGGTTAAGTCATTATCATTACCCTAACTTTAGCATTGACTTGACATTATTTCAGTAAGTGCTACTTGTTGGGGTAGTTCTATTTGACACATGCTACTTTGGAGAACACCAGGTTTGCTGGAAACACACTCTGATCACTTCAATGTCTGATTTCAGTGATAGTTACACTTTAGCTTTAGCAACTCTCTTTTGCCAAGTAATAGAAAGTGCTATTAAGTTGGGGAATATTTCTCAACGAATTGACCTCAGCCTTTGTAAAGAAGATTTATTTTCAACACAACTTTCTTTATACACCTTCTAAAGGTGTGACGTGTCACTAGAATTACCCTAATATGAGCATTGACTTGACCTCTGAATGCAGTAAGTGCTTCTTGTTGGGGTAGTTTTGCTGACTTTAGCACATCGGAAGACTCCAGGATTAATAATGGCTGTTGGTGAAAATATCAGGATCACCTTGAATGAAGCATCATTTGACTCCACTTTTCACAAGTTCTTCTCTTTGGGGTAATGTTGGCTGTGACAAAGTAATCCAGCTGTTTTCTATTTCAATCATTTATTTAGTCTGTCAGTAAGCTATACGAGTCACACTTCAACTTTAGCAATTGTCTTTTACCATGTCATAGAAAGTGCTATCAAGTTGTGGTATGAATCTGTATTGAATGAACACAAACTAGTATAAAGATTACCCAGATGGCAACCCTAACCAAAGCATTTCCCAGTTCCATTTTAGAAAGTGCATTTTGTTGTGGTAGCTATTGAATGGAAACGTCTCATCCTAATGTTGAAACCTCTTTGTCTAGAAAGTCATGTGCTCTCTAAGCCTTTAGGTGGCAGTGTTTTGCATAAGGAGGAGTGCTGGGCCATTCGTGCAGTAACGACACCAATTCCAGAATCGTTTGCTGGCCATTGTGAAGATTCCAAAACATTATGATGTCACAGTTGGGGGTGGGACTGGACTCCGTGGATCTACCATTTAAGCTGAACAAACACACCACCTGCTTGTGGGAGGACAGAGGAGTCCTGCAGCTAAACGCATCATCAGAGTGAGTAAGAGGGCCCTATCGGAAGGGGCGCAACTTATATCTTTTGGTTAAGTCATTATCATTACCCTAACTTTAGCATTGACTTGACATTATTTCAGTAAGTGCTACTTGTTGGTGTAGTTCTGTTTGACACATGCTACTTTGGAGAACACCAGGTTTGCTAGAAACACACTCTGATCACTTCAACGTCTGATTTCAGTGATAGTTACACGTTAGCTTTAGCAACTCTCTTTTGCCAAGTAATAAGAAAGTGCTATTAAGTTGGGGAATATTTCTCAACGAATTGACCTCAGCCTTTGTAAAGAAGATTTATTTTCAACACAACTTTCTTTATACACCTTCTAAAGGTGTGACGTGTCACTAGAATTACCCTAATATGAGCATTGACTTGACCTCTGAATGCAGTAAGTGCTTCTTGTTGGGGTAGTTTTGCTGACTTTAGCACATCGGAAGACTCCAGGATTAATAATGGCTGTTGGTGAAAATATCAGGATCACCTTGAATGAAGCATCATTTGACTCCACTTTTCACAAGTTCTTCTCTTTGGGGTAATGTTGGCTGTGACAAAGTAATCCAGCTGTTTTCTATTTCAATCATTTATTTTCCAGTCTGTCAGTAAGCTATACGAGTCACACTTCAACTTTAGCAATTGTCTTTTACCATGTCATAGAAAGTGCTATCAAGTCGTGGTATGAATCTGTATTGAATGAACACAAACTAGTATAAAGATTACCCAGATGGCAACCCTAACCAAGGCATTTCCCAGTTCCATTTTAGAAAGTGCATTTGGTTGTGGTAGCTATTTGAATGGAAACGTCTCATCCTAATGTTGAAACCTCTTTGTCTAGAAAGTCAAGTGCTCTCTAAGCCTTTAGGTGGCAGTGTTTTGCATAAGGAGGAGTGCTGGGCCATTCGTGCAGTAACAACACCAATTCCAGAATCGTTTGCTGGCCATTGTGAAGATTCCAAAACATTATGATGTCACAGTTGGGGGTGGGACTGGACTCCGTGGATCTACCATTTAAGCTGAACAAACACACCACCTGCTTGTGGGAGGACAGAGGAGTCCTGCAGCTAAACGCATCATCAGAGTGAGTAAGAGGGCCCTATCGGAAGGGGCGCAACTTATATCTTTTGGTTAAGTCATTATCATTACCCTAACTTTAGCATTGACTTGACATTATTTCAGTAAGTGCTACTTGTTGGTGTAGTTCTGTTTGACACATGCTACTTTGGAGAACACCAGGTTTGCTAGAAACACACTCTGATCACTTCAACGTCTGATTTCAGTGATAGTTACACGTTAGCTTTAGCAACTCTCTTTTGCCAAGTAATAAGAAAGTGCTATTAAGTTGGGGAATATTTCTCAACGAATTGACCTCAGCCTTTGTAAAGAAGATTTATTTTCAACACAACTTTCTTTATACACCTTCTAAAGGTGTGACGTGTCACTAGAATTACCCTAATATGAGCATTGACTTGACCTCTGAATGCAGTAAGTGCTTCTTGTTGGGGTAGTTTTGCTGACTTTAGCACATCGGAAGACTCCAGGATTAATAATGGCTGTTGGTGAAAATATCAGGATCACCTTGAATGAAGCATCATTTGACTCCACTTTTCACAAGTTCTTCTCTTTGGGGTAATGTTGGCTGTGACAAAGTAATCCAGCTGTTTTCTATTTCAATCATTTATTTTCCAGTCTGTCAGTAAGCTATACGAGTCACACTTCAACTTTAGCAACTGTCTTTTACCATGTCATAGAAAGTGCTATCAAGTTGTGGTATGAATCTGTATTGAATGAACACAAACTAGTATGAAGATTACCCAGATGGCAACCCTAACCAAAGCATTTCCCAGTTCCATTTTAGAAAGTGCATTTTGTTGTGGTAGCTATTGAATGGAAACGTCTCATCCTAATGTTGAAACATCTTTGGCTAGACAGTCAAGTGCTCTCTAAGCCTTTAGGTGGCAGTGTTTTGCATAAGGAGGAGTGATGGGCCATTCAGGCAGTAACGACACCAATTCCAGAATCGTTTGCTGGCCATTGTGAAGATTCCAAAACATTATGATGTCACAGTTGGGGGTGGGACTGGACTCCGTGGATCTACCATTTAAGCTGAACAAACACACCACCTGCTTGTGGGAGGACAGAGGAGTCCTGCTAAACGCATCGAGTGAGTAAGAGGGCCCTATCGGAAGGGGAGCAACTTATATCTTTTGGTTAAGTCATTATCACGACACCAATTCCAGAATCGTTTGCTGGCCATTGTGAGGATTCCAAAACATTATGATGTCACAGTTGGGGGTGGGACTGGACTCCGTGGATCTACCATTTAAGCTGAACAAACACACCACCTGCTTGTGGGAGGACAGAGGAGTCCTGCAGCTAAACGCATCATCAGAGTGAGTAAGAGGGCCCTATCGGAAGGGGCGCAACTTATATCTTTTGGTTAAGTCATTATCATTACCCTAACTTTAGCATTGACTTGACATTATTTCAGTAAGTGCTACTTGTTGGTGTAGTTCTGTTTGACACATGCTACTTTGGAGAACACCAGGTTTGCTAGAAACACACTCTGATCACTTCAACGTCTGATTTCAGTGATAGTTACACGTTAGCTTTAGCAACTCTCTTTTGCCAAGTAATAAGAAAGTGCTATTAAGTTGGGGAATATTTCTCAACGAATTGACCTCAGCCTTTGTAAAGAAGATTTATTTTCAACACAACTTTCTTTATACACCTTCTAAAGGTGTGACGTGTCACTAGAATTACCCTAATATGAGCATTGACTTGACCTCTGAATGCAGTAAGTGCTTCTTGTTGGGGTAGTTTTGCTGACTTTAGCACATCGGAAGACTCCAGGATTAATAATGGCTGTTGGTGAAAATATCAGGATCACCTTGAATGAAGCATCATTTGACTCCACTTTTCACAAGTTCTTCTCTTTGGGGTAATGTTGGCTGTGACAAAGTAATCCAGCTGTTTTCTATTTCAATCATTTATTTTCCAGTCTGTCAGTAAGCTATACGAGTCACACTTCAACTTTAGCAACTGTCTTTTACCATGTCATAGAAAGTGCTATCAAGTTGTGGTATGAATCTGTATTGAATGAACACAAACTAGTATGAAGATTACCCAGATGGCAACCCTAACCAAAGCATTTCCCAGTTCCATTTTAGAAAGTGCATTTTGTTGTGGTAGCTATTGAATGGAAACGTCTCATCCTAATGTTGAAACATCTTTGGCTAGACAGTCAAGTGCTCTCTAAGCCTTTAGGTGGCAGTGTTTTGCATAAGGAGGAGTGATGGGCCATTCAGGCAGTAACGACACCAATTCCAGAATCGTTTGCTGGCCATTGTGAGGATTCCAAAACATTATGATGTCACAGTTGGGGGTGGGACTGGACTCCGTGGATCTACCATTTAAGCTGAACAAACACACCACCTGCTTGTGGGAGGACAGAGGAGTCCTGCTAAACGCATCGAGTGAGTAAGAGGGCCCTATCGGAAGGGGAGCAACTTATATCTTTTGGTTAAGTCATTATCATTACCCTAACTTTAGCATTGACTTGACATTATTTCAGTAAGTGCTACTTGTTGGGGTAGTTCTGTTTGACACATGCTACTTTGGAGAACACCAGGTTTGCTGGAAACACACTCTGATCACTTCAATGTCTGATTTCAGTGATAGTTACACTTTAGCTTTAGCAACTCTCTTTTGCCAAGTAATAGAAAGTGCTATTAAGTTGGGGAATATTTCTCAACGAATTGACCTCAGCCTTTGTAAAGAAGATTTATTTTCAATCAATCATTTATTTTCCAGTCTGTCAGTAAGCTATACGAGTCACACTTCAACTTTAGAAACTGTCTTTTACCATGTCATAGAAAGTGCTATCAAGTTGTGGTATGAATCTGTATTGAATGAACACAAACTAGTATGAAGATTACCCAGATGGCAACCCTAACCAAAGCATTTCCCAGTTCCATTTTAGAAAGTGCATTTTGTTGTGGTAGCTATTGAATGGAAACGTCTCATCCTAATGTTGAAACCTCTTTGTCTAGAAAGTCAAGTGCTCTCTAAGCCTTTAGGTGGCAGTGTTTTGCATAAGGAGGAGTGCTGGGCCATTCGTGCAGTAACGACACCAATTCCAGAATCGTTTGCTGGCCATTGTGAAGATTCCAAAACATTATGATGTCACAGTTGGGGGTGGGACTGGACTCCGTGGATCTACCATTTAAGCTGAACAAACACACCACCTGCTTGTGGGAGGACAGAGGAGTCCTGCAGCTAAACGCATCATCAGAGTGAGTAAGAGGGCCCTATCGGAAGGGGCGCAACTTATATCTTTTGGTTAAGTCATTATCATTACCCTAACTTTAGCATTGACTTGACATTATTTCAGTAAGTGCTACTTGTTGGTGTAGTTCTGTTTGACACATGCTACTTTGGAGAACACCAGGTTTGCTAGAAACACACTCTGATCACTTCAACGTCTGATTTCAGTGATAGTTACACGTTAGCTTTAGCAACTCTCTTTTGCCAAGTAATAAGAAAGTGCTATTAAGTTGGGGAATATTTCTCAACGAATTGACCTCAGCCTTTGTAAAGAAGATTTATTTTCAACACAACTTTCTTTATACACCTTCTAAAGGTGTGACGTGTCACTAGAATTACCCTAATATGAGCATTGACTTGACCTCTGAATGCAGTAAGTGCTTCTTGTTGGGGTAGTTTTGCTGACTTTAGCACATCGGAAGACTCCAGGATTAATAATGGCTGTTGGTGAAAATATCAGGATCACCTTGAATGAAGCATCATTTGACTCCACTTTTCACAAGTTCTTCTCTTTGGGGTAATGTTGGCTGTGACAAAGTAATCCAGCTGTTTTCTATTTCAATCATTTATTTTCCAGTCTGTCAGTAAGCTATACGAGTCACACTTCAACTTTAGCAACTGTCTTTTACCATGTCATAGAAAGTGCTATCAAGTTGTGGTATGAATCTGTATTGAATGAACACAAACTAGTATGAAGATTACCCAGATGGCAACCCTAACCAAAGCATTTCCCAGTTCCATTTTAGAAAGTGCATTTTGTTGTGGTAGCTATTGAATGGAAACGTCTCATCCTAATGTTGAAACATCTTTGGCTAGACAGTCAAGTGCTCTCTAAGCCTTTAGGTGGCAGTGTTTTGCATAAGGAGGAGTGATGGGCCATTCAGGCAGTAACGACACCAATTCCAGAATCGTTTGCTGGCCATTGTGAAGATTCCAAAACATTATGATGTCACAGTTGGGGGTGGGACTGGACTCCGTGGATCTACCATTTAAGCTGAACAAACACACCACCTGCTTGTGGGAGGACAGAGGAGTCCTGCTAAACGCATCGAGTGAGTAAGAGGGCCCTATCGGAAGGGGAGCAACTTATATCTTTTGGTTAAGTCATTATCATTACCCTAACTTTAGCATTGACTTGACATTATTTCAGTAAGTGCTACTTGTTGGGGTAGTTCTGTTTGACACATGCTACTTTGGAGAACACCAGGTTTGCTGGAAACACACTCTGATCACTTCAATGTCTGATTTCAGTGATAGTTACACTTTAGCTTTAGCAACTCTCTTTTGCCAAGTAATAGAAAGTGCTATTAAGTTGGGGAATATTTCTCAACGAATTGACCTCAGCCTTTGTAAAGAAGATTTATTTTCAATCAATCATTTATTTTCCAGTCTGTCAGTAAGCTATACGAGTCACACTTCAACTTTAGAAACTGTCTTTTACCATGTCATAGAAAGTGCTATCAAGTTGTGGTATGAATCTGTATTGAATGAACACAAACTAGTATGAAGATTACCCAGATGGCAACCCTAACCAAAGCATTTCCCAGTTCCATTTTAGAAAGTGCATTTTGTTGTGGTAGCTATTGAATGGAAACGTCTCATCCTAATGTTGAAACCTCTTTGTCTAGAAAGTCAAGTGCTCTCTAAGCCTTTAGGTGGCAGTGTTTTGCATAAGGAGGAGTGCTGGGCCATTCGTGCAGTAACGACACCAATTCCAGAATCGTTTGCTGGCCATTGTGAAGATTCCAAAACATTATGATGTCACAGTTGGGGGTGGGACTGGACTCCGTGGATCTACCATTTAAGCTGAACAAACACACCACCTGCTTGTGGGAGGACAGAGGAGTCCTGCAGCTAAACGCATCATCAGAGTGAGTAAGAGGGCCCTATCGGAAGGGGCGCAACTTATATCTTTTGGTTAAGTCATTATCATTACCCTAACTTTAGCATTGACTTGACATTATTTCAGTAAGTGCTACTTGTTGGTGTAGTTCTGTTTGACACATGCTACTTTGGAGAACACCAGGTTTGCTAGAAACACACTCTGATCACTTCAACGTCTGATTTCAGTGATAGTTACACGTTAGCTTTAGCAACTCTCTTTTGCCAAGTAATAAGAAAGTGCTATTAAGTTGGGGAATATTTCTCAACGAATTGACCTCAGCCTTTGTAAAGAAGATTTATTTTCAACACAACTTTCTTTATACACCTTCTAAAGGTGTGACGTGTCACTAGAATTACCCTAATATGAGCATTGACTTGACCTCTGAATGCAGTAAGTGCTTCTTGTTGGGGTAGTTTTGCTGACTTTAGCACATCGGAAGACTCCAGGATTAATAATGGCTGTTGGTGAAAATATCAGGATCACCTTGAATGAAGCATCATTTGACTCCACTTTTCACAAGTTCTTCTCTTTGGGGTAATGTTGGCTGTGACAAAGTAATCCAGCTGTTTTCTATTTCAATCATTTATTTTCCAGTCTGTCAGTAAGCTATACGAGTCACACTTCAACTTTAGCAACTGTCTTTTACCATGTCATAGAAAGTGCTATCAAGTTGTGGTATGAATCTGTATTGAATTAACACAAACTAGTATAAAGATTACCCAGATGGCAACCCTAACCAAAGCATTTCCCAGTTCCATTTTAGAAAGTGCATTTGGTTGTGGTAGCTATTTGAATGGAAACGTCTCATCCTAATGTTGAAACATCTTTGGCTAGACAGTCAAGTGCTCTCTAAGCCTTTAGGTGGCAGTGTTTTGCATAAGGAGGAGTGATGGGCCATTCAGGCAGTAACAACACCAATTCCAGAATCGTTTGCTGGCCATTGTGAAGATTCCAAAACATTATGATTTCACAGTTGGGGGTGGGACTGGACTCAGTGGATGTACCATTTAAGCTGAACAAACACACCACCTGCTTGTGGGAGGACAGAGGAGTCCTGCAGCTAAACGCATCGTCAGAGTGAGTAAGAGGGCCCTATCGGAAGGGGCGCAACTTATATCTTTTGGTTAAGTCATTATCATTACCCTAACTTTAGCATTGACTTGACATTATTTCAGTAAGTGCTACTTGTTGGTGTAGTTCTGTTTGACACATGCTACTTTGGAGAACACCAGGTTTGCTAGAAACACACTCTGATCACTTCAACGTCTGATTTCAGTGATAGTTACACGTTAGCTTTAGCAACTCTCTTTTGCCAAGTAATAAGAAAGTGCTATTAAGTTGGGGAATATTTCTCAACGAATTGACCTCAGCCTTTGTAAAGAAGATTTATTTTCAACACAACTTTCTTTATACACCTTCTAAAGGTGTGACGTGTCACTAGAATTACCCTAATATGAGCATTGACTTGACCTCTGAATGCAGTAAGTGCTTCTTGTTGGGGTAGTTTTGCTGACTTTAGCACATCGGAAGACTCCAGGATTAATAATGGCTGTTGGTGAAAATATCAGGATCACCTTGAATGAAGCATCATTTGACTCCACTTTTCACAAGTTCTTCTCTTTGGGGTAATGTTGGCTGTGACAAAGTAATCCAGCTGTTTTCTATTTCAATCATTTATTTTCCAGTCTGTCAGTAAGCTATACGAGTCACACTTCAACTTTAGCAACTGTCTTTTACCATGTCATAGAAAGTGCTATCAAGTTGTGGTATGAATCTGTATTGAATGAACACAAACTAGTATGAAGATTACCCAGATGGCAACCCTAACCAAAGCATTTCCCAGTTCCATTTTAGAAAGTGCATTTTGTTGTGGTAGCTATTGAATGGAAACGTCTCATCCTAATGTTGAAACCTCTTTGTCTAGAAAGTCAAGTGCTCTCTAAGCCTTTAGGTGGCAGTGTTTTGCATAAGGAGGAGTGCTGGGCCATTCGTGCAGTAAAGACACCAATTCCAGAATCGTTTGCTGGCCACTGTGAAGATTCCAGAACATTATGATGTCACAGTTGGGGGTGGGACTGGACTCTGTGGATCTACCATTTAAGCTGAACAAACACACCACCTGCTTGTGGGAGGACAGAGGAGTCCTGCTAAACGCATCGAGTGAGTAAGAGGGCCCTATCGGAAGGGGAACAACTTATATCTTTTGGTTAAGTCATTATCATTACCCTAACTTTAGCATTGACTTGACATTATTTCAGTAAGTGCTACTTGTTGGGGTAGTTCTGTTTGACACATGCTACCAGGTTTGCTAGAAACACACTCTGATCACTTCAACGTCTGATTTCAGTGATAGTTACACGTTAGCTTTAGCAACTCTCTTTTGCCAAGTAATAGAAAGTGCTATTAAGTTGGGGAATATTTCTCAACGAATTGACCTCAGCCTTTGTAAAGAAGATTTATTTTCAACACAACTTTCTTTATACACCTTCTAAAGGTGTGACGTGTCACTAGAATTACCCTAATATGAGCATTGACTTGACCTCTGAATGCAGTAAGTGCTTCTTGTTGGGGTAGTTTTGCTGACTTTAGCACATCGGAAGACTCTAGGATTAATAATGGCTGTTGGTGAAAATATCAGGATCACCTTGAATGAAGCATCATTTGACTCCACTTTTCACAAGTTCTTCTCTTTGGGGTAATGTTGGCTGTGACAAAGTAATCCAGCTGTTTTCTATTTCAATCATTTATTTTCCAGTCTGTCAGTAAGCTATACGAGTCACACTTCAACTTTAGCAACTGTCTTTTACCATGTCATAGAAAGTGCTATCAAGTTGTGGTATGAATCTGTATTGAATGAACACAAACTAGTATGAAGATTACCCAGATGGCAACCCTAACCAAAGCATTTCCCAGTTCCATTTTAGAAAGTGCATTTGGTTGTGGTAGCTATTTGAATGGAAACGTCTCATCCTAATGTTGAAACCTCTTTGTCTAGAAAGTCAAGTGCTCTCTAAGCCTTTAGGTGGCAGTGTTTTGCATAAGGAGGAGTGATGGGCCATTCAGGCAGTAACGACACCAATTCCAGAATCGTTTGCTGGCCATTGTGAAGATTCCAAAACATTATGATTTCACAGTTGGGGGTGGGACTGGACTCAGTGGATGTACCATTTAAGCTGAACAAACACACCACCTGCTTGTGGGAGGACAGAGGAGTCCTGCAGCTAAACGCATCGTCAGAGTGAGTAAGAGGGCCCTATCGGAAGGGGCGCAACTTATATCTTTTGGTTAAATCATTACCCTAACTTTAGCATTGACTTGACATTATTTCAGTAAGTGCTACTTGTTGGGGTAGTTCTGTTTGACACATGCTACTTTGGAGAACACCAGGTTTGCTAGAAACACACTCTGATCACTTCAACGTCTGATTTCAGTGATAGTTACACGTTAGCTTTAGCAACTCTCTTTTGCCAAGTAATAGAAAGTGCTATTAAGTTGGGGAATATTTCTCAACTAATTGACCTCAGCCTTTGTAAAGAAGATTTATTTTCAACACAACTTTCTTTATACACCTTCTAAAGGTGTGACGTGTCACTAGAATTACCCTAATATGAGCATTGACTTGACCTCTGAATGCAGTAAGTGCTTCTTGTTGGGGTAGTTTTGCTGACTTTAGCACATCGGAAGACTCCAGGATTAATAATGGCTGTTGGTGAAAATATCAGGATTACCTTGAATGAAGCATCATTTGACTCCACTTTTCACAAGTTCTTCTCTTTGGGGTAATGTTGGCTGTGACAAAGTAATCCAGCTGTTTTCTATTTCAATCATTTATTTAGTCTGTCAGTAAGCTATACGAGTCACACTTCAACTTTAGCAATTGTCTTTTACCATGTCATAGAAAGTGCTATCAAGTTGTGGTATGAATCTGTATTGAATGAACACAAACTAGTATAAAGATTACCCAGATGGCAACCCTAACCAAAGCATTTCCCAGTTCCATTTTAGAAAGTGCATTTGGTTGTGGTAGCTATTTGAATGGAAACGTCTCATCCTAATGTTGAAACATCTTTGGCTAGACAGTCAAGTGCTCTCTAAGCCTTTAGGTGGCAGTGTTTTGCATAAGGAGGAGTGATGGGCCATTCAGGCAGTAACGACACCAATTCCAGAATCGTTTGCTGGCCATTGTGAAGATTCCAAAACATTATGATGTCACAGTTGGGGGTGGGACTGGACTCCGTGGATCTACCATTTAAGCTGAACAAACACACCACCTGCTTGTGGGAGGACAGAGGAGTCCTGCTAAACGCATCGAGTGAGTAAGAGGGCCCTATCGGAAGGGGAGCAACTTATATCTTTTGGTTAAGTCATTATCATTACCCTAACTTTAGCATTGACTTGACATTATTTCAGTAAGTGCTACTTGTTGGGGTAGTTCTGTTTGACACATGCTACTTTGGAGAACACCAGGTTTGCTGGAAACACACTCTGATCACTTCAATGTCTGATTTCAGTGATAGTTACACTTTAGCTTTAGCAACTCTCTTTTGCCAAGTAATAGAAAGTGCTATTAAGTTGGGGAATATTTCTCAACGAATTGACCTCAGCCTTTGTAAAGAAGATTTATTTTCAATCAATCATTTATTTTCCAGTCTGTCAGTAAGCTATACGAGTCACACTTCAACTTTAGAAACTGTCTTTTACCATGTCATAGAAAGTGCTATCAAGTTGTGGTATGAATCTGTATTGAATGAACACAAACTAGTATGAAGATTACCCAGATGGCAACCCTAACCAAAGCATTTCCCAGTTCCATTTTAGAAAGTGCATTTTGTTGTGGTAGCTATTGAATGGAAACGTCTCATCCTAATGTTGAAACCTCTTTGTCTAGAAAGTCAAGTGCTCTCTAAGCCTTTAGGTGGCAGTGTTTTGCATAAGGAGGAGTGCTGGGCCATTCGTGCAGTAACGACACCAATTCCAGAATCGTTTGCTGGCCATTGTGAAGATTCCAAAACATTATGATGTCACAGTTGGGGGTGGGACTGGACTCCGTGGATCTACCATTTAAGCTGAACAAACACACCACCTGCTTGTGGGAGGACAGAGGAGTCCTGCAGCTAAACGCATCATCAGAGTGAGTAAGAGGACCCTATCGGAAGGGGCGCAACTTATATCTTTTGGTTAAGTCATTATCATTACCCTAACTTTAGCATTGACTTGACATTATTTCAGTAAGTGCTACTTGTTGGTGTAGTTCTGTTTGACACATGCTACTTTGGAGAACACCAGGTTTGCTAGAAACACACTCTGATCACTTCAACGTCTGATTTCAGTGATAGTTACACGTTAGCTTTAGCAACTCTCTTTTGCCAAGTAATAAGAAAGTGCTATTAAGTTGGGGAATATTTCTCAACGAATTGACCTCAGCCTTTGTAAAGAAGATTTATTTTCAACACAACTTTCTTTATACACCTTCTAAAGGTGTGACGTGTCACTAGAATTACCCTAATATGAGCATTGACTTGACCTCTGAATGCAGTAAGTGCTTCTTGTTGGGGTAGTTTTGCTGACTTTAGCACTTCGGAAGACTCCAGGATTAATAATGGCTGTTGGTGAAAATATCAGGATCACCTTGAATGAAGCATCATTTGACTCCACTTTTCACAAGTTCTTCTCTTTGGGGTAATGTTGGCTGTGACAAAGTAATCCAGCTGTTTTCTATTTCAATCATTTATTTTCCAGTCTGTCAGTAAGCTATACGAGTCACACTTCAACTTTAGCAACTGTCTTTTACCATGTCATAGAAAGTGCTATCAAGTTGTGGTATGAATCTGTATTGAATTAACACAAACTAGTATAAAGATTACCCAGATGGCAACCCTAACCAAAGCATTTCCCAGTTCCATTTTAGAAAGTGCATTTGGTTGTGGTAGCTATTTGAATGGAAACGTCTCATCCTAATGTTGAAACATCTTTGGCTAGACAGTCAAGTGCTCTCTAAGCCTTTAGGTGGCAGTGTTTTGCATAAGGAGGAGTGCTGGGCCATTCGTGCAGTAAAGACACCAATTCCAGAATCGTTTGCTGGCCACTGTGAAGATTCCAGAACATTATGATGTCACAGTTGGGGGTGGGACTGGACTCTGTGGATCTACCATTTAAGCTGAACAAACACACCACCTGCTTGTGGGAGGACAGAGGAGTCCTGCTAAACGCATCGAGTGAGTAAGAGGGCCCTATCGGAAGGGGAACAACTTATATCTTTTGGTTAAGTCATTATCATTACCCTAACTTTAGCATTGACTTGACATTATTTCAGTAAGTGCTACTTGTTGGGGTAGTTCTGTTTGACACATGCTACCAGGTTTGCTAGAAACACACTCTGATCACTTCAACGTCTGATTTCAGTGATAGTTACACGTTAGCTTTAGCAACTCTCTTTTGCCAAGTAATAGAAAGTGCTATTAAGTTGGGGAATATTTCTCAACGAATTGACCTCAGCCTTTGTAAAGAAGATTTATTTTCAACACAACTTTCTTTATACACCTTCTAAAGGTGTGACGTGTCACTAGAATTACCCTAATATGAGCATTGACTTGACCTCTGAATGCAGTAAGTGCTTCTTGTTGGGGTAGTTTTGCTGACTTTAGCACATCGGAAGACTCTAGGATTAATAATGGCTGTTGGTGAAAATATCAGGATCACCTTGAATGAAGCATCATTTGACTCCACTTTTCACAAGTTCTTCTCCTTGGGGTAATGTTGGCTGTGACAAAGTAATCCAGCTGTTTTCTATTTCAATCATTTATTTTCCAGTCTGTCAGTAAGCTATACGAGTCACACTTCAACTTTAGCAACTGTCTTTTACCATGTCATAGAAAGTGCTATCAAGTTGTGGTATGAATCTGTATTGAATGAACACAAACTAGTATGAAGATTACCCAGATGGCAACCCTAACCAAAGCATTTCCCAGTTCCATTTTAGAAAGTGCATTTGGTTGTGGTAGCTATTTGAATGGAAACGTCTCATCCTAATGTTGAAACCTCTTTGTCTAGAAAGTCAAGTGCTCTCTAAGCCTTTAGGTGGCAGTGTTTTGCATAAGGAGGAGTGATGGGCCATTCAGGCAGTAACGACACCAATTCCAGAATCGTTTGCTGGCCATTGTGAAGATTCCAAAACATTATGATTTCACAGTTGGGGGTGGGACTGGACTCAGTGGATGTACCATTTAAGCTGAACAAACACACCACCTGCTTGTGGGAGGACAGAGGAGTCCTGCAGCTAAACGCATCGTCAGAGTGAGTAAGAGGGCCCTATCGGAAGGGGCGCAACTTATATCTTTTGGTTAAATCATTACCCTAACTTTAGCATTGACTTGACATTATTTCAGTAAGTGCTACTTGTTGGGGTAGTTCTGTTTGACACATGCTACTTTGGAGAACACCAGGTTTGCTAGAAACACACTCTGATCACTTCAACGTCTGATTTCAGTGATAGTTACACGTTAGCTTTAGCAACTCTCTTTTGCCAAGTAATAGAAAGTGCTATTAAGTTGGGGAATATTTCTCAACTAATTGACCTCAGCCTTTGTAAAGAAGATTTATTTTCAACACAACTTTCTTTATACACCTTCTAAAGGTGTGACGTGTCACTAGAATTACCCTAATATGAGCATTGACTTGACCTCTGAATGCAGTAAGTGCTTCTTGTTGGGGTAGTTTTGCTGACTTTAGCACATCGGAAGACTCCAGGATTAATAATGGCTGTTGGTGAAAATATCAGGATTACCTTGAATGAAGCATCATTTGACTCCACTTTTCACAAGTTCTTCTCTTTGGGGTAATGTTGGCTGTGACAAAGTAATCCAGCTGTTTTCTATTTCAATCATTTATTTAGTCTGTCAGTAAGCTATACGAGTCACACTTCAACTTTAGCAATTGTCTTTTACCATGTCATAGAAAGTGCTATCAAGTTGTGGTATGAATCTGTATTGAATGAACACAAACTAGTATGAAGATTACCCAGATGGCAACCCTAACCAAAGCATTTCCCAGTTCCATTTTAGAAAGTGCATTTTGTTGTGGTAGCTATTGAATGGAAACGTCTCATCCTAATGTTGAAACCTCTTTGTCTAGAAAGTCAAGTGCTCTCTAAGCCTTTAGGTGGCAGTGTTTTGCATAAGGAGGAGTGATGGGCCATTCAGGCAGTAACGACACCAATTCCAGAATCGTTTGCTGGCCATTGTGAGGATTCCAAAACATTATGATGTCACAGTTGGGGGTGGGACTGGACTCCGTGGATCTACCATTTAAGCTGAACAAACACACCACCTGCTTGTGGGAGGACAGAGGAGTCCTGCTAAACGCATCGAGTGAGTAAGAGGGCCCTATCGGAAGGGGAGCAACTTATATCTTTTGGTTAAGTCATTATCATTACCCTAACTTTAGCATTGACTTGACATTATTTCAGTAAGTGCTACTTGTTGGGGTAGTTCTGTTTGACACATGCTACTTTGGAGAACACCAGGTTTGCTGGAAACACACTCTGATCACTTCAATGTCTGATTTCAGTGATAGTTACACTTTAGCTTTAGCAACTCTCTTTTGCCAAGTAATAGAAAGTGCTATTAAGTTGGGGAATATTTCTCAACGAATTGACCTCAGCCTTTGTAAAGAAGATTTATTTTCAATCAATCATTTATTTTCCAGTCTGTCAGTAAGCTATACGAGTCACACTTCAACTTTAGAAACTGTCTTTTACCATGTCATAGAAAGTGCTATCAAGTTGTGGTATGAATCTGTATTGAATGAACACAAACTAGTATGAAGATTACCCAGATGGCAACCCTAACCAAAGCATTTCCCAGTTCCATTTTAGAAAGTGCATTTTGTTGTGGTAGCTATTGAATGGAAACGTCTCATCCTAATGTTGAAACCTCTTTGTCTAGAAAGTCAAGTGCTCTCTAAGCCTTTAGGTGGCAGTGTTTTGCATAAGGAGGAGTGCTGGGCCATTCGTGCAGTAACGACACCAATTCCAGAATCGTTTGCTGGCCATTGTGAAGATTCCAAAACATTATGATGTCACAGTTGGGGGTGGGACTGGACTCCGTGGATCTACCATTTAAGCTGAACAAACACACCACCTGCTTGTGGGAGGACAGAGGAGTCCTGCAGCTAAACGCATCATCAGAGTGAGTAAGAGGGCCCTATCGGAAGGGGCGCAACTTATATCTTTTGGTTAAGTCATTATCATTACCCTAACTTTAGCATTGACTTGACATTATTTCAGTAAGTGCTACTTGTTGGTGTAGTTCTGTTTGACACATGCTACTTTGGAGAACACCAGGTTTGCTAGAAACACACTCTGATCACTTCAACGTCTGATTTCAGTGATAGTTACACGTTAGCTTTAGCAACTCTCTTTTGCCAAGTAATAAGAAAGTGCTATTAAGTTGGGGAATATTTCTCAACGAATTGACCTCAGCCTTTGTAAAGAAGATTTATTTTCAACACAACTTTCTTTATACACCTTCTAAAGGTGTGACGTGTCACTAGAATTACCCTAATATGAGCATTGACTTGACCTCTGAATGCAGTAAGTGCTTCTTGTTGGGGTAGTTTTGCTGACTTTAGCACATCGGAAGACTCCAGGATTAATAATGGCTGTTGGTGAAAATATCAGGATCACCTTGAATGAAGCATCATTTGACTCCACTTTTCACAAGTTCTTCTCTTTGGGGTAATGTTGGCTGTGACAAAGTAATCCAGCTGTTTTCTATTTCAATCATTTATTTTCCAGTCTGTCAGTAAGCTATACGAGTCACACTTCAACTTTAGCAACTGTCTTTTACCATGTCATAGAAAGTGCTATCAAGTTGTGGTATGAATCTGTATTGAATGAACACAAACTAGTATAATGATTACCCAGATGGCAACCCTAACCAAAGCATTTCCCAGTTCCATTTTAGAAAGTGCATTTTGTTGTGGTAGCTATTGAATGGAAACGTCTCATCCTAATGTTGAAACATCTTTGGCTAGACAGTCAAGTGCTCTCTAAGCCTTTAGGTGGCAGTGTTTTGCATAAGGAGGAGTGATGGGCCATTCAGGCAGTAACGACACCAATTCCAGAATCGTTTGCTGGCCATTGTGAGGATTCCAAAACATTATGATGTCACAGTTGGGGGTGGGACTGGACTCCGTGGATCTACCATTTAAGCTGAACAAACACACCACCTGCTTGTGGGAGGACAGAGGAGTCCTGCTAAACGCATCGAGTGAGTAAGAGGGCCCTATCGGAAGGGGAGCAACTTATATCTTTTGGTTAAGTCATTATCATTACCCTAACTTTAGCATTGACTTGACATTATTTCAGTAAGTGCTACTTGTTGGGGTAGTTCTGTTTGACACATGCTACTTTGGAGAACACCAGGTTTGCTGGAAACACACTCTGATCACTTCAATGTCTGATTTCAGTGATAGTTACACTTTAGCTTTAGCAACTCTCTTTTGCCAAGTAATAGAAAGTGCTATTAAGTTGGGGAATATTTCTCAACGAATTGACCTCAGCCTTTGTAAAGAAGATTTATTTTCAATCAATCATTTATTTTCCAGTCTGTCAGTAAGCTATACGAGTCACACTTCAACTTTAGAAACTGTCTTTTACCATGTCATAGAAAGTGCTATCAAGTTGTGGTATGAATCTGTATTGAATGAACACAAACTAGTATGAAGATTACCCAGATGGCAACCCTAACCAAAGCATTTCCCAGTTCCATTTTAGAAAGTGCATTTTGTTGTGGTAGCTATTGAATGGAAACGTCTCATCCTAATGTTGAAACCTCTTTGTCTAGAAAGTCAAGTGCTCTCTAAGCCTTTAGGTGGCAGTGTTTTGCATAAGGAGGAGTGCTGGGCCATTCGTGCAGTAACGACACCAATTCCAGAATCGTTTGCTGGCCATTGTGAAGATTCCAAAACATTATGATGTCACAGTTGGGGGTGGGACTGGACTCCGTGGATCTACCATTTAAGCTGAACAAACACACCACCTGCTTGTGGGAGGACAGAGGAGTCCTGCAGCTAAACGCATCATCAGAGTGAGTAAGAGGGCCCTATCGGAAGGGGCGCAACTTATATCTTTTGGTTAAGTCATTATCATTACCCTAACTTTAGCATTGACTTGACATTATTTCAGTAAGTGCTACTTGTTGGTGTAGTTCTGTTTGACACATGCTACTTTGGAGAACACCAGGTTTGCTAGAAACACACTCTGATCACTTCAACGTCTGATTTCAGTGATAGTTACACGTTAGCTTTAGCAACTCTCTTTTGCCAAGTAATAAGAAAGTGCTATTAAGTTGGGGAATATTTCTCAACGAATTGACCTCAGCCTTTGTAAAGAAGATTTATTTTCAACACAACTTTCTTTATACACCTTCTAAAGGTGTGACGTGTCACTAGAATTACCCTAATATGAGCATTGACTTGACCTCTGAATGCAGTAAGTGCTTCTTGTTGGGGTAGTTTTGCTGACTTTAGCACATCGGAAGACTCCAGGATTAATAATGGCTGTTGGTGAAAATATCAGGATCACCTTGAATGAAGCATCATTTGACTCCACTTTTCACAAGTTCTTCTCTTTGGGGTAATGTTGGCTGTGACAAAGTAATCCAGCTGTTTTCTATTTCAATCATTTATTTTCCAGTCTGTCAGTAAGCTATACGAGTCACACTTCAACTTTAGCAACTGTCTTTTACCATGTCATAGAAAGTGCTATCAAGTTGTGGTATGAATCTGTATTGAATGAACACAAACTAGTATAATGATTACCCAGATGGCAACCCTAACCAAAGCATTTCCCAGTTCCATTTTAGAAAGTGCATTTTGTTGTGGTAGCTATTGAATGGAAACGTCTCATCCTAATGTTGAAACATCTTTGGCTAGACAGTCAAGTGCTCTCTAAGCCTTTAGGTGGCAGTGTTTTGCATAAGGAGGAGTGATGGGCCATTCAGGCAGTAACGACACCAATTCCAGAATCGTTTGCTGGCCATTGTGAGGATTCCAAAACATTATGATGTCACAGTTGGGGGTGGGACTGGACTCCGTGGATCTACCATTTAAGCTGAACAAACACACCACCTGCTTGTGGGAGGACAGAGGAGTCCTGCTAAACGCATCGAGTGAGTAAGAGGGCCCTATCGGAAGGGGAGCAACTTATATCTTTTGGTTAAGTCATTATCATTACCCTAACTTTAGCATTGACTTGACATTATTTCAGTAAGTGCTACTTGTTGGGGTAGTTCTGTTTGACACATGCTACTTTGGAGAACACCAGGTTTGCTGGAAACACACTCTGATCACTTCAATGTCTGATTTCAGTGATAGTTACACTTTAGCTTTAGCAACTCTCTTTTGCCAAGTAATAGAAAGTGCTATTAAGTTGGGGAATATTTCTCAACGAATTGACCTCAGCCTTTGTAAAGAAGATTTATTTTCAACACAACTTTCTTTATACACCTTCTAAAGGTGTGACGTGTCACTAGAATTACCCTAATATGAGCATTGACTTGACCTCTGAATGCAGTAAGTGCTTCTTGTTGGGGTAGTTTTGCTGACTTTAGCACATCGGAAGACTCCAGGATTAATAATGGCTGTTGGTGAAAATATCAGGATCACCTTGAATGAAGCATCATTTGACTCCACTTTTCACAAGTTCTTCTCTTTGGGGTAATGTTGGCTGTGACAAAGTAATCCAGCTGTTTTCTATTTCAATCATTTATTTTCCAGTCTGTCAGTAAGCTATACGAGTCACACTTCAACTTTAGCAACTGTCTTTTACCATGTCATAGAAAGTGCTATCAAGTTGTGGTATGAATCTGTATTGAATTAACACAAACTAGTATAAAGATTACCCAGATGGCAACCCTAACCAAAGCATTTCCCAGTTCCATTTTAGAAAGTGCATTTGGTTGTGGTAGCTATTTGAATGGAAACGTCTCATCCTAATGTTGAAACATCTTTGGCTAGACAGTCAAGTGCTCTCTAAGCCTTTAGGTGGCAGTGTTTTGCATAAGGAGGAGTGATGGGCCATTCAGGCAGTA
Source organism: Notolepis coatsorum (assembly GCF_963971535.1). Classification (NCBI taxonomy): domain Eukaryota; kingdom Metazoa; phylum Chordata; class Actinopteri; order Aulopiformes; family Paralepididae; genus Notolepis; species Notolepis coatsorum. Next base: position 72,816,440 of record NC_140173.1, read on the forward strand.
ACGACACCAATTCCAGAATCGTTTGCTGGCCATTGTGAAGATTCCAAAACATTATGATTTCACAGTTGGGGGTGGGACTGGACTCAGTGGATGTACCATTTAAGCTGAACAAACACACCACCTGCTTGTGGGAGGACAGAGGAGTCCTGCAGCTAAACGCATCGTCAGAGTGAGTAAGAGGGCCCTATCGGAAGGGGCGCAACTTATATCTTTTGGTTAAGTCATTATCATTACCCTAACTTTAGCATTGACTTGACATTATTTCAGTAAGTGCTACTTGTTGGTGTAGTTCTGTTTGACACATGCTACTTTGGAGAACACCAGGTTTGCTAGAAACACACTCTGATCACTTCAACGTCTGATTTCAGTGATAGTTACACGTTAGCTTTAGCAACTCTCTTTTGCCAAGTAATAAGAAAGTGCTATTAAGTTGGGGAATATTTCTCAACGAATTGACCTCAGCCTTTGTAAAGAAGATTTATTTTCAACACAACTTTCTTTATACACCTTCTAAAGGTGTGACGTGTCACTAGAATTACCCTAATATGAGCATTGACTTGACCTCTGAATGCAGTAAGTGCTTCTTGTTGGGGTAGTTTTGCTGACTTTAGCACATCGGAAGACTCCAGGATTAATAATGGCTGTTGGTGAAAATATCAGGATCACCTTGAATGAAGCATCATTTGACTCCACTTTTCACAAGTTCTTCTCTTTGGGGTAATGTTGGCTGTGACAAAGTAATCCAGCTGTTTTCTATTTCAATCATTTATTTAGTCTGTCAGTAAGCTATACGAGTCACACTTCAACTTTAGCAATTGTCTTTTACCATGTCATAGAAAGTGCTATCAAGTTGTGGTATGAATCTGTATTGAATGAACACAAACTAGTATAAAGATTACCCAGATGGCAACCCTAACCAAAGCATTTCCCAGTTCCATTTTAGAAAGTGCATTTGGTTGTGGTAGCTATTTGAATGGAAACGTCTCATCCTAATGTTGAAACATCTTTGGCTAGACAGTCAAGTGCTCTCTAAGCCTTTAGGTGGCAGTGTTTTGCATAAGGAGGAGTGATGGGCCATTCAGGCAGTAACGACACCAATTCCAGAATCGTTTGCTGGCCATTGTGAGGATTCCAAAACATTATGATGTCACAGTTGGGGGTGGGACTGGACTCCGTGGATCTACCATTTAAGCTGAACAAACACACCACCTGCTTGTGGGAGGACAGAGGAGTCCTGCTAAACGCATCGAGTGAGTAAGAGGGCCCTATCGGAAGGGGAGCAACTTATATCTTTTGGTTAAGTCATTATCATTACCCTAACTTTAGCATTGACTTGACATTATTTCAGTAAGTGCTACTTGTTGGGGTAGTTCTGTTTGACACATGCTACTTTGGAGAACACCAGGTTTGCTGGAAACACACTCTGATCACTTCAATGTCTGATTTCAGTGATAGTTACACTTTAGCTTTAGCAACTCTCTTTTGCCAAGTAATAGAAAGTGCTATTAAGTTGGGGAATATTTCTCAACGAATTGACCTCAGCCTTTGTAAAGAAGATTTATTTTCAATCAATCATTTATTTTCCAGTCTGTCAGTAAGCTATACGAGTCACACTTCAACTTTAGAAACTGTCTTTTACCATGTCATAGAAAGTGCTATCAAGTTGTGGTATGAATCTGTATTGAATGAACACAAACTAGTATGAAGATTACCCAGATGGCAACCCTAACCAAAGCATTTCCCAGTTCCATTTTAGAAAGTGCATTTTGTTGTGGTAGCTATTGAATGGAAACGTCTCATCCTAATGTTGAAACCTCTTTGTCTAGAAAGTCAAGTGCTCTCTAAGCCTTTAGGTGGCAGTGTTTTGCATAAGGAGGAGTGCTGGGCCATTCGTGCAGTAACGACACCAATTCCAGAATCGTTTGCTGGCCATTGTGAAGATTCCAAAACATTATGATGTCACAGTTGGGGGTGGGACTGGACTCCGTGGATCTACCATTTAAGCTGAACAAACACACCACCTGCTTGTGGGAGGACAGAGGAGTCCTGCAGCTAAACGCATCATCAGAGTGAGTAAGAGGGCCCTATCGGAAGGGGCGCAACTTATATCTTTTGGTTAAGTCATTATCATTACCCTAACTTTAGCATTGACTTGACATTATTTCAGTAAGTGCTACTTGTTGGTGTAGTTCTGTTTGACACATGCTACTTTGGAGAACACCAGGTTTGCTAGAAACACACTCTGATCACTTCAACGTCTGATTTCAGTGATAGTTACACGTTAGCTTTAGCAACTCTCTTTTGCCAAGTAATAAGAAAGTGCTATTAAGTTGGGGAATATTTCTCAACGAATTGACCTCAGCCTTTGTAAAGAAGATTTATTTTCAACACAACTTTCTTTATACACCTTCTAAAGGTGTGACGTGTCACTAGAATTACCCTAATATGAGCATTGACTTGACCTCTGAATGCAGTAAGTGCTTCTTGTTGGGGTAGTTTTGCTGACTTTAGCACATCGGAAGACTCCAGGATTAATAATGGCTGTTGGTGAAAATATCAGGATCACCTTGAATGAAGCATCATTTGACTCCACTTTTCACAAGTTCTTCTCTTTGGGGTAATGTTGGCTGTGACAAAGTAATCCAGCTGTTTTCTATTTCAATCATTTATTTTCCAGTCTGTCAGTAAGCTATACGAGTCACACTTCAACTTTAGCAACTGTCTTTTACCATGTCATAGAAAGTGCTATCAAGTTGTGGTATGAATCTGTATTGAATGAACACAAACTAGTATAAAGATTACCCAGATGGCAACCCTAACCAAAGCATTTCCCAGTTCCATTTTAGAAAGTGCATTTTGTTGTGGTAGCTATTGAATGGAAACGTCTCATCCTAATGTTGAAACCTCTTTGTCTAGAAAGTCAAGTGCTCTCTAAGCCTTTAGGTGGCAGTGTTTTGCATAAGGAGGAGTGCTGGGCCATTCGTGCAGTAACGACACCAATTCCAGAATCGTTTGCTGGCCATTGTGAAGATTCCAAAACATTATGATATCACAGTTGGGGGTGGGACTGGACTCCGTGGATCTACCATTTAAGCTGAACAAACACACCACCTGCTTGTGGGAGGACAGAGGAGTCCTGCAGCTAAACGCATCATCAGAGTGAGTAAGAGGGCCCTATCGGAAGGGGCGCAACTTATATCTTTTGGTTAAGTCATTATCATTACCCTAACTTTAGCATTGACTTGACATTATTTCAGTAAGTGCTACTTGTTGGTGTAGTTCTGTTTGACACATGCTACTTGTGTCAAACCTGGTTTCTAACACCAGGTTTGCTAGAAACACACTCTGATCACTTCAACGTCTGATTTCAGTGATAGTTACACGTTAGCTTTAGCAACTCTCTTTTGCCAAGTAATAGAAAGTGCTACTAAGTTGGGGAATATTTCTCAACGAATTGACCTCAGCCTTTGTAAAGAAGATTTATTTTCAACACAACTTTCTTTATACACCTTCTAAAGGTGTGACGTGTCACTAGAATTACCCTAATATGAGCATTGACTTGACCTCTGAATGCAGTAAGTGCTTCTTGTTGGGGTAGTTTTGCTGACTTTAGCACATCGGAAGACTCCAGGATTAATAATGGCTGTTGGTGAAAATATCAGGATCACCTTGAATGAAGCATCATTTGACTCCACTTTTCACAAGTTCTTCTCTTTGGGGTAATGTTGGCTGTGACAAAGTAATCCAGCTGTTTTCTATTTCAATCATTTATTTTCCAGTCTGTCAGTAAGCTATACGAGTCACACTTCAACTTTAGCAACTGTCTTTTACCATGTCATAGAAAGTGCTATCAAGTTGTGGTATGAATCTGTATTGAATGAACACAAACTAGTATAAAGATTACCCAGATGGCAACCCTAACCAAAGCATTTCCCAGTTCCATTTTAGAAAGTGCATTTTGTTGTGGTAGCTATTGAATGGAAACGTCTCATCCTAATGTTGAAACCTCTTTGTCTAGAAAGTCAAGTGCTCTCTAAGCCTTTAGGTGGCAGTGTTTTGCATAAGGAGGAGTGATGGGCCATTCAGGCAGTAACAACACCAATTCCAGAATCGTTTGCTGGCCATTGTGAGGATTCCAAAACATTATGATGTCACAGTTGGGGGTGGGACTGGACTCCGTGGATCTACCATTTAAGCTGAACAAACACACCACCTGCTTGTGGGAGGACAGAGGAGTCCTGCTAAACGCATCATCAGAGTGAGTAAGAGGGCCCTATCGGAAGGGGAGCAACTTATATCTTTTGGTTAAGTCATTATCATTACCCTAACTTTAGCATTGACTTGACATTATTTCAGTAAGTGCTACTTGTTGGGGTAGTTCTGTTTGACACATGCTACTTTGGAGAACACCAGGTTTGCTGGAAACACACTCTGATCACTTCAATGTCTGATTTCAGTGATAGTTACACTTTAGCTTTAGCAACTCTCTTTTGCCAAGTAATAGAAAGTGCTATTAAGTTGGGGAATATTTCTCAACGAATTGACCTCAGCCTTTGTAAAGAAGATTTATTTTCAACACAACTTTCTTTATACACCTTCTAAAGGTGTGACGTGTCACTAGAATTACCCTAATATGAGCATTGACTTGACCTCTGAATGCAGTAAGTGCTTCTTGTTGGGGTAGTTTTGCTGACTTTAGCACATCGGAAGACTCCAGGATTAATAATGGCTGTTGGTGAAAATATCAGGATCACCTTGAATGAAGCATCATTTGACTCCACTTTTCACAAGTTCTTCTCTTTGGGGTAATGTTGGCTGTGACAAAGTAATCCAGCTGTTTTCTATTTCAATCATTTATTTTCCAGTCTGTCAGTAAGCTATACGAGTCACACTTCAACTTTAGCAACTGTCTTTTACCATGTCATAGAAAGTGCTATCAAGTTGTGGTATGAATCTGTATTGAATTAACACAAACTAGTATAAAGATTACCCAGATGGCAACCCTAACCAAAGCATTTCCCAGTTCCATTTTAGAAAGTGCATTTGGTTGTGGTAGCTATTTGAATGGAAACGTCTCATCCTAATGTTGAAACATCTTTGGCTAGACAGTCAAGTGCTCTCTAAGCCTTTAGGTGGCAGTGTTTTGCATAAGGAGGAGTGATGGGCCATTCAGGCAGTAACAACACCAATTCCAGAATCGTTTGCTGGCCATTGTGAAGATTCCAAAACATTATGATTTCACAGTTGGGGGTGGGACTGGACTCAGTGGATGTACCATTTAAGCTGAACAAACACACCACCTGCTTGTGGGAGGACAGAGGAGTCCTGCAGCTAAACGCATCGTCAGAGTGAGTAAGAGGGCCCTATCGGAAGGGGCGCAACTTATATCTTTTGGTTAAGTCATTATCATTACCCTAACTTTAGCATTGACTTGACATTATTTCAGTAAGTGCTACTTGTTGGTGTAGTTCTGTTTGACACATGCTACTTTGGAGAACACCAGGTTTGCTAGAAACACACTCTGATCACTTCAACGTCTGATTTCAGTGATAGTTACACGTTAGCTTTAGCAACTCTCTTTTGCCAAGTAATAAGAAAGTGCTATTAAGTTGGGGAATATTTCTCAACGAATTGACCTCAGCCTTTGTAAAGAAGATTTATTTTCAACACAACTTTCTTTATACACCTTCTAAAGGTGTGACGTGTCACTAGAATTACCCTAATATGAGCATTGACTTGACCTCTGAATGCAGTAAGTGCTTCTTGTTGGGGTAGTTTTGCTGACTTTAGCACATCGGAAGACTCCAGGATTAATAATGGCTGTTGGTGAAAATATCAGGATCACCTTGAATGAAGCATCATTTGACTCCACTTTTCACAAGTTCTTCTCTTTGGGGTAATGTTGGCTGTGACAAAGTAATCCAGCTGTTTTCTATTTCAATCATTTATTTTCCAGTCTGTCAGTAAGCTATACGAGTCACACTTCAACTTTAGCAACTGTCTTTTACCATGTCATAGAAAGTGCTATCAAGTTGTGGTATGAATCTGTATTGAATGAACACAAACTAGTATGAAGATTACCCAGATGGCAACCCTAACCAAAGCATTTCCCAGTTCCATTTTAGAAAGTGCATTTTGTTGTGGTAGCTATTGAATGGAAACGTCTCATCCTAATGTTGAAACCTCTTTGTCTAGAAAGTCAAGTGCTCTCTAAGCCTTTAGGTGGCAGTGTTTTGCATAAGGAGGAGTGCTGGGCCATTCGTGCAGTAAAGACACCAATTCCAGAATCGTTTGCTGGCCACTGTGAAGATTCCAGAACATTATGATGTCACAGTTGGGGGTGGGACTGGACTCTGTGGATCTACCATTTAAGCTGAACAAACACACCACCTGCTTGTGGGAGGACAGAGGAGTCCTGCTAAACGCATCGAGTGAGTAAGAGGGCCCTATCGGAAGGGGAACAACTTATATCTTTTGGTTAAGTCATTATCATTACCCTAACTTTAGCATTGACTTGACATTATTTCAGTAAGTGCTACTTGTTGGGGTAGTTCTGTTTGACACATGCTACCAGGTTTGCTAGAAACACACTCTGATCACTTCAACGTCTGATTTCAGTGATAGTTACACGTTAGCTTTAGCAACTCTCTTTTGCCAAGTAATAGAAAGTGCTATTAAGTTGGGGAATATTTCTCAACGAATTGACCTCAGCCTTTGTAAAGAAGATTTATTTTCAACACAACTTTCTTTATACACCTTCTAAAGGTGTGACGTGTCACTAGAATTACCCTAATATGAGCATTGACTTGACCTCTGAATGCAGTAAGTGCTTCTTGTTGGGGTAGTTTTGCTGACTTTAGCACATCGGAAGACTCTAGGATTAATAATGGCTGTTGGTGAAAATATCAGGATCACCTTGAATGAAGCATCATTTGACTCCACTTTTCACAAGTTCTTCTCTTTGGGGTAATGTTGGCTGTGACAAAGTAATCCAGCTGTTTTCTATTTCAATCATTTATTTTCCAGTCTGTCAGTAAGCTATACGAGTCACACTTCAACTTTAGCAACTGTCTTTTACCATGTCATAGAAAGTGCTATCAAGTTGTGGTATGAATCTGTATTGAATGAACACAAACTAGTATGAAGATTACCCAGATGGCAACCCTAACCAAAGCATTTCCCAGTTCCATTTTAGAAAGTGCATTTGGTTGTGGTAGCTATTTGAATGGAAACGTCTCATCCTAATGTTGAAACCTCTTTGTCTAGAAAGTCAAGTGCTCTCTAAGCCTTTAGGTGGCAGTGTTTTGCATAAGGAGGAGTGATGGGCCATTCAGGCAGTAACGACACCAATTCCAGAATCGTTTGCTGGCCATTGTGAAGATTCCAAAACATTATGATTTCACAGTTGGGGGTGGGACTGGACTCAGTGGATCTACCATTTAAGCTGAACAAACACACCACCTGCTTGTGGGAGGACAGAGGAGTCCTGCAGCTAAACGCATCATCAGAGTGAGTAAGAGGGCCCTATCGGAAGGGGCGCAACTTATATCTTTTGGTTAAGTCATTATCATTACCCTAACTTTAGCATTGACTTGACATTATTTCAGTAAGTGCTACTTGTTGGTGTAGTTCTGTTTGACACATGCTACTTGTGTCAAACCTGGTTTCTAACACCAGGTTTGCTAGAAACACACTCTGATCACTTCAACGTCTGATTTCAGTGATAGTTACACGTTAGCTTTAGCAACTCTCTTTTGCCAAGTAATAGAAAGTGCTACTAAGTTGGGGAATATTTCTCAACGAATTGACCTCAGCCTTTGTAAAGAAGATTTATTTTCAACACAACTTTCTTTATACACCTTCTAAAGGTGTGACGTGTCACTAGAATTACCCTAATATGAGCATTGACTTGACCTCTGAATGCAGTAAGTGCTTCTTGTTGGGGTAGTTTTGCTGACTTTAGCACATCGGAAGACTCCAGGATTAATAATGGCTGTTGGTGAAAATATCAGGATCACCTTGAATGAAGCATCATTTGACTCCACTTTTCACAAGTTCTTCTCTTTGGGGTAATGTTGGCTGTGACAAAGTAATCCAGCTGTTTTCTATTTCAATCATTTATTTTCCAGTCTGTCAGTAAGCTATACGAGTCACACTTCAACTTTAGCAACTGTCTTTTACCATGTCATAGAAAGTGCTATCAAGTTGTGGTATGAATCTGTATTGAATGAACACAAACTAGTATAAAGATTACCCAGATGGCAACCCTAACCAAAGCATTTCCCAGTTCCATTTTAGAAAGTGCATTTTGTTGTGGTAGCTATTGAATGGAAACGTCTCATCCTAATGTTGAAACCTCTTTGTCTAGAAAGTCAAGTGCTCTCTAAGCCTTTAGGTGGCAGTGTTTTGCATAAGGAGGAGTGATGGGCCATTCAGGCAGTAACAACACCAATTCCAGAATCGTTTGCTGGCCATTGTGAGGATTCCAAAACATTATGATGTCACAGTTGGGGGTGGGACTGGACTCCGTGGATCTACCATTTAAGCTGAACAAACACACCACCTGCTTGTGGGAGGACAGAGGAGTCCTGCTAAACGCATCATCAGAGTGAGTAAGAGGGCCCTATCGGAAGGGGAGCAACTTATATCTTTTGGTTAAGTCATTATCATTACCCTAACTTTAGCATTGACTTGACATTATTTCAGTAAGTGCTACTTGTTGGGGTAGTTCTGTTTGACACATGCTACTTTGGAGAACACCAGGTTTGCTGGAAACACACTCTGATCACTTCAATGTCTGATTTCAGTGATAGTTACACTTTAGCTTTAGCAACTCTCTTTTGCCAAGTAATAGAAAGTGCTATTAAGTTGGGGAATATTTCTCAACGAATTGACCTCAGCCTTTGTAAAGAAGATTTATTTTCAACACAACTTTCTTTATACACCTTCTAAAGGTGTGACGTGTCACTAGAATTACCCTAATATGAGCATTGACTTGACCTCTGAATGCAGTAAGTGCTTCTTGTTGGGGTAGTTTTGCTGACTTTAGCACATCGGAAGACTCCAGGATTAATAATGGCTGTTGGTGAAAATATCAGGATCACCTTGAATGAAGCATCATTTGACTCCACTTTTCACAAGTTCTTCTCTTTGGGGTAATGTTGGCTGTGACAAAGTAATCCAGCTGTTTTCTATTTCAATCATTTATTTTCCAGTCTGTCAGTAAGCTATACGAGTCACACTTCAACTTTAGCAACTGTCTTTTACCATGTCATAGAAAGTGCTATCAAGTTGTGGTATGAATCTGTATTGAATTAACACAAACTAGTATAAAGATTACCCAGATGGCAACCCTAACCAAAGCATTTCCCAGTTCCATTTTAGAAAGTGCATTTGGTTGTGGTAGCTATTTGAATGGAAACGTCTCATCCTAATGTTGAAACATCTTTGGCTAGACAGTCAAGTGCTCTCTAAGCCTTTAGGTGGCAGTGTTTTGCATAAGGAGGAGTGATGGGCCATTCAGGCAGTAACAACACCAATTCCAGAATCGTTTGCTGGCCATTGTGAAGATTCCAAAACATTATGATTTCACAGTTGGGGGTGGGACTGGACTCAGTGGATGTACCATTTAAGCTGAACAAACACACCACCTGCTTGTGGGAGGACAGAGGAGTCCTGCAGCTAAACGCATCGTCAGAGTGAGTAAGAGGGCCCTATCGGAAGGGGCGCAACTTATATCTTTTGGTTAAGTCATTATCATTACCCTAACTTTAGCATTGACTTGACATTATTTCAGTAAGTGCTACTTGTTGGTGTAGTTCTGTTTGACACATGCTACTTTGGAGAACACCAGGTTTGCTAGAAACACACTCTGATCACTTCAACGTCTGATTTCAGTGATAGTTACACGTTAGCTTTAGCAACTCTCTTTTGCCAAGTAATAAGAAAGTGCTATTAAGTTGGGGAATATTTCTCAACGAATTGACCTCAGCCTTTGTAAAGAAGATTTATTTTCAACACAACTTTCTTTATACACCTTCTAAAGGTGTGACGTGTCACTAGAATTACCCTAATATGAGCATTGACTTGACCTCTGAATGCAGTAAGTGCTTCTTGTTGGGGTAGTTTTGCTGACTTTAGCACATCGGAAGACTCCAGGATTAATAATGGCTGTTGGTGAAAATATCAGGATCACCTTGAATGAAGCATCATTTGACTCCACTTTTCACAAGTTCTTCTCTTTGGGGTAATGTTGGCTGTGACAAAGTAATCCAGCTGTTTTCTATTTCAATCATTTATTTTCCAGTCTGTCAGTAAGCTATACGAGTCACACTTCAACTTTAGCAACTGTCTTTTACCATGTCATAGAAAGTGCTATCAAGTTGTGGTATGAATCTGTATTGAATGAACACAAACTAGTATGAAGATTACCCAGATGGCAACCCTAACCAAAGCATTTCCCAGTTCCATTTTAGAAAGTGCATTTTGTTGTGGTAGCTATTGAATGGAAACGTCTCATCCTAATGTTGAAACCTCTTTGTCTAGAAAGTCAAGTGCTCTCTAAGCCTTTAGGTGGCAGTGTTTTGCATAAGGAGGAGTGCTGGGCCATTCGTGCAGTAAAGACACCAATTCCAGAATCGTTTGCTGGCCACTGTGAAGATTCCAGAACATTATGATGTCACAGTTGGGGGTGGGACTGGACTCTGTGGATCTACCATTTAAGCTGAACAAACACACCACCTGCTTGTGGGAGGACAGAGGAGTCCTGCTAAACGCATCGAGTGAGTAAGAGGGCCCTATCGGAAGGGGAACAACTTATATCTTTTGGTTAAGTCATTATCATTACCCTAACTTTAGCATTGACTTGACATTATTTCAGTAAGTGCTACTTGTTGGGGTAGTTCTGTTTGACACATGCTACCAGGTTTGCTAGAAACACACTCTGATCACTTCAACGTCTGATTTCAGTGATAGTTACACGTTAGCTTTAGCAACTCTCTTTTGCCAAGTAATAGAAAGTGCTATTAAGTTGGGGAATATTTCTCAACGAATTGACCTCAGCCTTTGTAAAGAAGATTTATTTTCAACACAACTTTCTTTATACACCTTCTAAAGGTGTGACGTGTCACTAGAATTACCCTAATATGAGCATTGACTTGACCTCTGAATGCAGTAAGTGCTTCTTGTTGGGGTAGTTTTGCTGACTTTAGCACATCGGAAGACTCTAGGATTAATAATGGCTGTTGGTGAAAATATCAGGATCACCTTGAATGAAGCATCATTTGACTCCACTTTTCACAAGTTCTTCTCTTTGGGGTAATGTTGGCTGTGACAAAGTAATCCAGCTGTTTTCTATTTCAATCATTTATTTTCCAGTCTGTCAGTAAGCTATACGAGTCACACTTCAACTTTAGCAACTGTCTTTTACCATGTCATAGAAAGTGCTATCAAGTTGTGGTATGAATCTGTATTGAATGAACACAAACTAGTATGAAGATTACCCAGATGGCAACCCTAACCAAAGCATTTCCCAGTTCCATTTTAGAAAGTGCATTTGGTTGTGGTAGCTATTTGAATGGAAACGTCTCATCCTAATGTTGAAACCTCTTTGTCTAGAAAGTCAAGTGCTCTCTAAGCCTTTAGGTGGCAGTGTTTTGCATAAGGAGGAGTGATGGGCCATTCAGGCAGTAACGACACCAATTCCAGAATCGTTTGCTGGCCATTGTGAAGATTCCAAAACATTATGATTTCACAGTTGGGGGTGGGACTGGACTCAGTGGATCTACCATTTAAGCTGAACAAACACACCACCTGCTTGTGGGAGGACAGAGGAGTCCTGCAGCTAAACGCATCGTCAGAGTGAGTAAGAGGGCCCTATCGGAAGGGGCGCAACTTATATCTTTTGGTTAAATCATTACCCTAACTTTAGCATTGACTTGACATTATTTCAGTAAGTGCTACTTGTTGGGGTAGTTCTGTTTGACACATGCTACTTTGGAGAACACCAGGTTTGCTAGAAACACACTCTGATCACTTCAACGTCTGATTTCAGTGATAGTTACACGTTAGCTTTAGCAACTCTCTTTTGCCAAGTAATAGAAAGTGCTATTAAGTTGGGGAATATTTCTCAACTAATTGACCTCAGCCTTTGTAAAGAAGATTTATTTTCAACACAACTTTCTTTATACACCTTCTAAAGGTGTGACGTGTCACTAGAATTACCCTAATATGAGCATTGACTTGACCTCTGAATGCAGTAAGTGCTTCTTGTTGGGGTAGTTTTGCTGACTTTAGCACATCGGAAGACTCCAGGATTAATAATGGCTGTTGGTGAAAATATCAGGATTACCTTGAATGAAGCATCATTTGACTCCACTTTTCACACGTTCTTCTCTTTGGGGTAATGTTGGCTGTGACAAAGTAATCCAGCTGTTTTCTATTTCAATCATTTATTTAATCTGTCAGTAAGCTATACGAGTCACACTTCAACTTTAGCAATTGTCTTTTACCATGTCATAGAAAGTGCTATCAAGTTGTGGTATGAATCTGTATTGAATGAACACAAACTAGTATAAAGATTACCCAGATGGCAACCCTAACCAAAGCATTTCCCAGTTCCATTTTAGAAAGTGCATTTGGTTGTGGTAGCTATTTGAATGGAAACGTCTCATCCTAATGTTGAAACATCTTTGGCTAGACAGTCAAGTGCTCTCTAAGCCTTTAGGTGGCAGTGTTTTGCATAAGGAGGAGTGATGGGCCATTCAGGCAGTAACGACACCAATTCCAGAATCGTTTGCTGGCCATTGTGAAGATTCCAAAACATGATGTCACAGTTGGGGGTGGGACTGGACTCCGTGGATCTACCATTTAAGCTGAACAAACACACCACCTGCTTGTGGGAGGACAGAGGAGTCCTGCTAAACGCATCGAGTGAGTAAGAGGGCCCTATCGGAAGGGGAGCAACTTATATCTTTTGGTTAAGTCATTATCATTACCCTAACTTTAGCATTGACTTGACATTATTTCAGTAAGTGCTACTTGTTGGGGTAGTTCTGTTTGACACATGCTACTTTGGAGAACACCAGGTTTGCTGGAAACACACTCTGATCACTTCAATGTCTGATTTCAGTGATAGTTACACTTTAGCTTTAGCAACTCTCTTTTGCCAAGTAATAGAAAGTGCTATTAAGTTGGGGAATATTTCTCAACGAATTGACCTCAGCCTTTGTAAAGAAGATTTATTTTCAATCAATCATTTATTTTCCAGTCTGTCAGTAAGCTATACGAGTCACACTTCAACTTTAGAAACTGTCTTTTACCATGTCATAGAAAGTGCTATCAAGTTGTGGTATGAATCTGTATTGAATGAACACAAACTAGTATGAAGATTACCCAGATGGCAACCCTAACCAAAGCATTTCCCAGTTCCATTTTAGAAAGTGCATTTTGTTGTGGTAGCTATTGAATGGAAACGTCTCATCCTAATGTTGAAACCTCTTTGTCTAGAAAGTCAAGTGCTCTCTAAGCCTTTAGGTGGCAGTGTTTTGCATAAGGAGGAGTGCTGGGCCATTCGTGCAGTAACGACACCAATTCCAGAATCGTTTGCTGGCCATTGTGAAGATTCCAAAACATTATGATGTCACAGTTGGGGGTGGGACTGGACTCCGTGGATCTACCATTTAAGCTGAACAAACACACCACCTGCTTGTGGGAGGACAGAGGAGTCCTGCAGCTAAACGCATCATCAGAGTGAGTAAGAGGGCCCTATCGGAAGGGGCGCAACTTATATCTTTTGGTTAAGTCATTATCATTACCCTAACTTTAGCATTGACTTGACATTATTTCAGTAAGTGCTACTTGTTGGTGTAGTTCTGTTTGACACATGCTACTTGTGTCAAACCTGGTTTCTAACACCAGGTTTGCTAGAAACACACTCTGATCACTTCAACGTCTGATTTCAGTGATAGTTACACGTTAGCTTTAGCAACTCTCTTTTGCCAAGTAATAGAAAGTGCTACTAAGTTGGGGAATATTTCTCAACGAATTGACCTCAGCCTTTGTAAAGAAGATTTATTTTCAACACAACTTTCTTTATACACCTTCTAAAGGTGTGACGTGTCACTAGAATTACCCTAATATGAGCATTGACTTGACCTCTGAATGCAGTAAGTGCTTCTTGTTGGGGTAGTTTTGCTGACTTTAGCACATCGGAAGACTCCAGGATTAATAATGGCTGTTGGTGAAAATATCAGGATCACCTTGAATGAAGCATCATTTGACTCCACTTTTCACAAGTTCTTCTCTTTGGGGTAATGTTGGCTGTGACAAAGTAATCCAGCTGTTTTCTATTTCAATCATTTATTTTCCAGTCTGTCAGTAAGCTATACGAGTCACACTTCAACTTTAGCAACTGTCTTTTACCATGTCATAGAAAGTGCTATCAAGTTGTGGTATGAATCTGTATTGAATGAACACAAACTAGTATAAAGATTACCCAGATGGCAACCCTAACCAAAGCATTTCCCAGTTCCATTTTAGAAAGTGCATTTTGTTGTGGTAGCTATTGAATGGAAACGTCTCATCCTAATGTTGAAACCTCTTTGTCTAGAAAGTCAAGTGCTCTCTAAGCCTTTAGGTGGCAGTGTTTTGCATAAGGAGGAGTGATGGGCCATTCAGGCAGTAACAACACCAATTCCAGAATCGTTTGCTGGCCATTGTGAGGATTCCAAAACATTATGATGTCACAGTTGGGGGTGGGACTGGACTCCGTGGATCTACCATTTAAGCTGAACAAACACACCACCTGCTTGTGGGAGGACAGAGGAGTCCTGCTAAACGCATCATCAGAGTGAGTAAGAGGGCCCTATCGGAAGGGGAGCAACTTATATCTTTTGGTTAAGTCATTATCATTACCCTAACTTTAGCATTGACTTGACATTATTTCAGTAAGTGCTACTTGTTGGGGTAGTTCTGTTTGACACATGCTACTTTGGAGAACACCAGGTTTGCTGGAAACACACTCTGATCACTTCAATGTCTGATTTCAGTGATAGTTACACTTTAGCTTTAGCAACTCTCTTTTGCCAAGTAATAGAAAGTGCTATTAAGTTGGGGAATATTTCTCAACGAATTGACCTCAGCCTTTGTAAAGAAGATTTATTTTCAACACAACTTTCTTTATACACCTTCTAAAGGTGTGACGTGTCACTAGAATTACCCTAATATGAGCATTGACTTGACCTCTGAATGCAGTAAGTGCTTCTTGTTGGGGTAGTTTTGCTGACTTTAGCACATCGGAAGACTCCAGGATTAATAATGGCTGTTGGTGAAAATATCAGGATCACCTTGAATGAAGCATCATTTGACTCCACTTTTCACAAGTTCTTCTCTTTGGGGTAATGTTGGCTGTGACAAAGTAATCCAGCTGTTTTCTATTTCAATCATTTATTTTCCAGTCTGTCAGTAAGCTATACGAGTCACACTTCAACTTTAGCAACTGTCTTTTACCATGTCATAGAAAGTGCTATCAAGTTGTGGTATGAATCTGTATTGAATTAACACAAACTAGTATAAAGATTACCCAGATGGCAACCCTAACCAAAGCATTTCCCAGTTCCATTTTAGAAAGTGCATTTGGTTGTGGTAGCTATTTGAATGGAAACGTCTCATCCTAATGTTGAAACATCTTTGGCTAGACAGTCAAGTGCTCTCTAAGCCTTTAGGTGGCAGTGTTTTGCATAAGGAGGAGTGATGGGCCATTCAGGCAGTAACAACACCAATTCCAGAATCGTTTGCTGGCCATTGTGAAGATTCCAAAACATTATGATTTCACAGTTGGGGGTGGGACTGGACTCAGTGGATGTACCATTTAAGCTGAACAAACACACCACCTGCTTGTGGGAGGACAGAGGAGTCCTGCAGCTAAACGCATCGTCAGAGTGAGTAAGAGGGCCCTATCGGAAGGGGCGCAACTTATATCTTTTGGTTAAGTCATTATCATTACCCTAACTTTAGCATTGACTTGACATTATTTCAGTAAGTGCTACTTGTTGGTGTAGTTCTGTTTGACACATGCTACTTTGGAGAACACCAGGTTTGCTAGAAACACACTCTGATCACTTCAACGTCTGATTTCAGTGATAGTTACACGTTAGCTTTAGCAACTCTCTTTTGCCAAGTAATAAGAAAGTGCTATTAAGTTGGGGAATATTTCTCAACGAATTGACCTCAGCCTTTGTAAAGAAGATTTATTTTCAACACAACTTTCTTTATACACCTTCTAAAGGTGTGACGTGTCACTAGAATTACCCTAATATGAGCATTGACTTGACCTCTGAATGCAGTAAGTGCTTCTTGTTGGGGTAGTTTTGCTGACTTTAGCACATCGGAAGACTCCAGGATTAATAATGGCTGTTGGTGAAAATATCAGGATCACCTTGAATGAAGCATCATTTGACTCCACTTTTCACAAGTTCTTCTCTTTGGGGTAATGTTGGCTGTGACAAAGTAATCCAGCTGTTTTCTATTTCAATCATTTATTTTCCAGTCTGTCAGTAAGCTATACGAGTCACACTTCAACTTTAGCAACTGTCTTTTACCATGTCATAGAAAGTGCTATCAAGTTGTGGTATGAATCTGTATTGAATGAACACAAACTAGTATGAAGATTACCCAGATGGCAACCCTAACCAAAGCATTTCCCAGTTCCATTTTAGAAAGTGCATTTTGTTGTGGTAGCTATTGAATGGAAACGTCTCATCCTAATGTTGAAACCTCTTTGTCTAGAAAGTCAAGTGCTCTCTAAGCCTTTAGGTGGCAGTGTTTTGCATAAGGAGGAGTGCTGGGCCATTCGTGCAGTAAAGACACCAATTCCAGAATCGTTTGCTGGCCACTGTGAAGATTCCAGAACATTATGATGTCACAGTTGGGGGTGGGACTGGACTCTGTGGATCTACCATTTAAGCTGAACAAACACACCACCTGCTTGTGGGAGGACAGAGGAGTCCTGCTAAACGCATCGAGTGAGTAAGAGGGCCCTATCGGAAGGGGAACAACTTATATCTTTTGGTTAAGTCATTATCATTACCCTAACTTTAGCATTGACTTGACATTATTTCAGTAAGTGCTACTTGTTGGGGTAGTTCTGTTTGACACATGCTACCAGGTTTGCTAGAAACACACTCTGATCACTTCAACGTCTGATTTCAGTGATAGTTACACGTTAGCTTTAGCAACTCTCTTTTGCCAAGTAATAGAAAGTGCTATTAAGTTGGGGAATATTTCTCAACGAATTGACCTCAGCCTTTGTAAAGAAGATTTATTTTCAACACAACTTTCTTTATACACCTTCTAAAGGTGTGACGTGTCACTAGAATTACCCTAATATGAGCATTGACTTGACCTCTGAATGCAGTAAGTGCTTCTTGTTGGGGTAGTTTTGCTGACTTTAGCACATCGGAAGACTCTAGGATTAATAATGGCTGTTGGTGAAAATATCAGGATCACCTTGAATGAAGCATCATTTGACTCCACTTTTCACAAGTTCTTCTCTTTGGGGTAATGTTGGCTGTGACAAAGTAATCCAGCTGTTTTCTATTTCAATCATTTATTTTCCAGTCTGTCAGTAAGCTATACGAGTCACACTTCAACTTTAGCAACTGTCTTTTACCATGTCATAGAAAGTGCTATCAAGTTGTGGTATGAATCTGTATTGAATGAACACAAACTAGTATGAAGATTACCCAGATGGCAACCCTAACCAAAGCATTTCCCAGTTCCATTTTAGAAAGTGCATTTGGTTGTGGTAGCTATTTGAATGGAAACGTCTCATCCTAATGTTGAAACCTCTTTGTCTAGAAAGTCAAGTGCTCTCTAAGCCTTTAGGTGGCAGTGTTTTGCATAAGGAGGAGTGATGGGCCATTCAGGCAGTAACGACACCAATTCCAGAATCGTTTGCTGGCCATTGTGAAGATTCCAAAACATTATGATTTCACAGTTGGGGGTGGGACTGGACTCAGTGGATCTACCATTTAAGCTGAACAAACACACCACCTGCTTGTGGGAGGACAGAGGAGTCCTGCAGCTAAACGCATCGTCAGAGTGAGTAAGAGGGCCCTATCGGAAGGGGCGCAACTTATATCTTTTGGTTAAATCATTACCCTAACTTTAGCATTGACTTGACATTATTTCAGTAAGTGCTACTTGTTGGGGTAGTTCTGTTTGACACATGCTACTTTGGAGAACACCAGGTTTGCTAGAAACACACTCTGATCACTTCAACGTCTGATTTCAGTGATAGTTACACGTTAGCTTTAGCAACTCTCTTTTGCCAAGTAATAGAAAGTGCTATTAAGTTGGGGAATATTTCTCAACTAATTGACCTCAGCCTTTGTAAAGAAGATTTATTTTCAACACAACTTTCTTTATACACCTTCTAAAGGTGTGACGTGTCACTAGAATTACCCTAATATGAGCATTGACTTGACCTCTGAATGCAGTAAGTGCTTCTTGTTGGGGTAGTTTTGCTGACTTTAGCACATCGGAAGACTCCAGGATTAATAATGGCTGTTGGTGAAAATATCAGGATTACCTTGAATGAAGCATCATTTGACTCCACTTTTCACAAGTTCTTCTCTTTGGGGTAATGTTGGCTGTGACAAAGTAATCCAGCTGTTTTCTATTTCAATCATTTATTTAGTCTGTCAGTAAGCTATACGAGTCACACTTCAACTTTAGCAATTGTCTTTTACCATGTCATAGAAAGTGCTATCAAGTTGTGGTATGAATCTGTATTGAATGAACACAAACTAGTATAAAGATTACCCAGATGGCAACCCTAACCAAAGCATTTCCCAGTTCCATTTTAGAAAGTGCATTTGGTTGTGGTAGCTATTTGAATGGAAACGTCTCATCCTAATGTTGAAACATCTTTGGCTAGACAGTCAAGTGCTCTCTAAGCCTTTAGGTGGCAGTGTTTTGCATAAGGAGGAGTGATGGGCCATTCAGGCAGTAACGACACCAATTCCAGAATCGTTTGCTGGCCATTGTGAAGATTCCAAAACATTATGATGTCACAGTTGGGGGTGGGACTGGACTCCGTGGATCTACCATTTAAGCTGAACAAACACACCACCTGCTTGTGGGAGGACAGAGGAGTCCTGCTAAACGCATCGAGTGAGTAAGAGGGCCCTATCGGAAGGGGAGCAACTTATATCTTTTGGTTAAGTCATTATCATTACCCTAACTTTAGCATTGACTTGACATTATTTCAGTAAGTGCTACTTGTTGGGGTAGTTCTGTTTGACACATGCTACTTTGGAGAACACCAGGTTTGCTGGAAACACACTCTGATCACTTCAATGTCTGATTTCAGTGATAGTTACACTTTAGCTTTAGCAACTCTCTTTTGCCAAGTAATAGAAAGTGCTATTAAGTTGGGGAATATTTCTCAACGAATTGACCTCAGCCTTTGTAAAGAAGATTTATTTTCAATCAATCATTTATTTTCCAGTCTGTCAGTAAGCTATACGAGTCACACTTCAACTTTAGAAACTGTCTTTTACCATGTCATAGAAAGTGCTATCAAGTTGTGGTATGAATCTGTATTGAATGAACACAAACTAGTATGAAGATTACCCAGATGGCAACCCTAACCAAAGCATTTCCCAGTTCCATTTTAGAAAGTGCATTTTGTTGTGGTAGCTATTGAATGGAAACGTCTCATCCTAATGTTGAAACCTCTTTGTCTAGAAAGTCAAGTGCTCTCTAAGCCTTTAGGTGGCAGTGTTTTGCATAAGGAGGAGTGCTGGGCCATTCGTGCAGTAACGACACCAATTCCAGAATCGTTTGCTGGCCATTGTGAAGATTCCAAAACATTATGATGTCACAGTTGGGGGTGGGACTGGACTCCGTGGATCTACCATTTAAGCTGAACAAACACACCACCTGCTTGTGGGAGGACAGAGGAGTCCTGCAGCTAAACGCATCATCAGAGTGAGTAAGAGGACCCTATCGGAAGGGGCGCAACTTATATCTTTTGGTTAAGTCATTATCATTACCCTAACTTTAGCATTGACTTGACATTATTTCAGTAAGTGCTACTTGTTGGTGTAGTTCTGTTTGACACATGCTACTTTGGAGAACACCAGGTTTGCTAGAAACACACTCTGATCACTTCAACGTCTGATTTCAGTGATAGTTACACGTTAGCTTTAGCAACTCTCTTTTGCCAAGTAATAAGAAAGTGCTATTAAGTTGGGGAATATTTCTCAACGAATTGACCTCAGCCTTTGTAAAGAAGATTTATTTTCAACACAACTTTCTTTATACACCTTCTAAAGGTGTGACGTGTCACTAGAATTACCCTAATATGAGCATTGACTTGACCTCTGAATGCAGTAAGTGCTTCTTGTTGGGGTAGTTTTGCTGACTTTAGCACTTCGGAAGACTCCAGGATTAATAATGGCTGTTGGTGAAAATATCAGGATCACCTTGAATGAAGCATCATTTGACTCCACTTTTCACAAGTTCTTCTCTTTGGGGTAATGTTGGCTGTGACAAAGTAATCCAGCTGTTTTCTATTTCAATCATTTATTTTCCAGTCTGTCAGTAAGCTATACGAGTCACACTTCAACTTTAGCAACTGTCTTTTACCATGTCATAGAAAGTGCTATCAAGTTGTGGTATGAATCTGTATTGAATTAACACAAACTAGTATAAAGATTACCCAGATGGCAACCCTAACCAAAGCATTTCCCAGTTCCATTTTAGAAAGTGCATTTGGTTGTGGTAGCTATTTGAATGGAAACGTCTCATCCTAATGTTGAAACATCTTTGGCTAGACAGTCAAGTGCTCTCTAAGCCTTTAGGTGGCAGTGTTTTGCATAAGGAGGAGTGCTGGGCCATTCGTGCAGTAAAGACACCAATTCCAGAATCGTTTGCTGGCCACTGTGAAGATTCCAGAACATTATGATGTCACAGTTGGGGGTGGGACTGGACTCTGTGGATCTACCATTTAAGCTGAACAAACACACCACCTGCTTGTGGGAGGACAGAGGAGTCCTGCTAAACGCATCGAGTGAGTAAGAGGGCCCTATCGGAAGGGGAACAACTTATATCTTTTGGTTAAGTCATTATCATTACCCTAACTTTAGCATTGACTTGACATTATTTCAGTAAGTGCTACTTGTTGGGGTAGTTCTGTTTGACACATGCTACCAGGTTTGCTAGAAACACACTCTGATCACTTCAACGTCTGATTTCAGTGATAGTTACACGTTAGCTTTAGCAACTCTCTTTTGCCAAGTAATAGAAAGTGCTATTAAGTTGGGGAATATTTCTCAACGAATTGACCTCAGCCTTTGTAAAGAAGATTTATTTTCAACACAACTTTCTTTATACACCTTCTAAAGGTGTGACGTGTCACTAGAATTACCCTAATATGAGCATTGACTTGACCTCTGAATGCAGTAAGTGCTTCTTGTTGGGGTAGTTTTGCTGACTTTAGCACATCGGAAGACTCTAGGATTAATAATGGCTGTTGGTGAAAATATCAGGATCACCTTGAATGAAGCATCATTTGACTCCACTTTTCACAAGTTCTTCTCCTTGGGGTAATGTTGGCTGTGACAAAGTAATCCAGCTGTTTTCTATTTCAATCATTTATTTTCCAGTCTGTCAGTAAGCTATACGAGTCACACTTCAACTTTAGCAACTGTCTTTTACCATGTCATAGAAAGTGCTATCAAGTTGTGGTATGAATCTGTATTGAATGAACACAAACTAGTATGAAGATTACCCAGATGGCAACCCTAACCAAAGCATTTCCCAGTTCCATTTTAGAAAGTGCATTTGGTTGTGGTAGCTATTTGAATGGAAACGTCTCATCCTAATGTTGAAACCTCTTTGTCTAGAAAGTCAAGTGCTCTCTAAGCCTTTAGGTGGCAGTGTTTTGCATAAGGAGGAGTGATGGGCCATTCAGGCAGTAACGACACCAATTCCAGAATCGTTTGCTGGCCATTGTGAAGATTCCAAAACATTATGATTTCACAGTTGGGGGTGGGACTGGACTCAGTGGATCTACCATTTAAGCTGAACAAACACACCACCTGCTTGTGGGAGGACAGAGGAGTCCTGCAGCTAAACGCATCGTCAGAGTGAGTAAGAGGGCCCTATCGGAAGGGGCGCAACTTATATCTTTTGGTTAAATCATTACCCTAACTTTAGCATTGACTTGACATTATTTCAGTAAGTGCTACTTGTTGGGGTAGTTCTGTTTGACACATGCTACTTTGGAGAACACCAGGTTTGCTAGAAACACACTCTGATCACTTCAACGTCTGATTTCAGTGATAGTTACACGTTAGCTTTAGCAACTCTCTTTTGCCAAGTAATAGAAAGTGCTATTAAGTTGGGGAATATTTCTCAACTAATTGACCTCAGCCTTTGTAAAGAAGATTTATTTTCAACACAACTTTCTTTATACACCTTCTAAAGGTGTGACGTGTCACTAGAATTACCCTAATATGAGCATTGACTTGACCTCTGAATGCAGTAAGTGCTTCTTGTTGGGGTAGTTTTGCTGACTTTAGCACTTCGGAAGACTCCAGGATTAATAATGGCTGTTGGTGAAAATATCAGGATCACCTTGAATGAAGCATCATTTGACTCCACTTTTCACAAGTTCTTCTCTTTGGGGTAATGTTGGCTGTGACAAAGTAATCCAGCTGTTTTCTATTTCAATCATTTATTTTCCAGTCTGTCAGTAAGCTATACGAGTCACACTTCAACTTTAGCAACTGTCTTTTACCATGTCATAGAAAGTGCTATCAAGTTGTGGTATGAATCTGTATTGAATGAACACAAACTAGTATAAAGATTACCCAGATGGCAACCCTAACCAAAGCATTTCCCAGTTCCATTTTAGAAAGTGCATTTTGTTGTGGTAGCTATTGAATGGAAACGTCTCATCCTAATGTTGAAACCTCTTTGTCTAGAAAGTCAAGTGCTCTCTAAGCCTTTAGGTGGCAGTGTTTTGCATATGGAGGAGTGCTGGGCCATTCGTGCAGTAACGACACCAATTCCAGAATCGTTTGCTGGCCACTGTGAAGATTCCAGAACATTATGATGTCACAGTTGGGGGTGGGACTGGACTCTGTGGATCTACCATTTAAGCTGAACAAACACACCACCTGCTTGTGGGAGGACAGAGGAGTCCTGCTAAACGCATCGAGTGAGTAAGAGGGCCCTATCGGAAGGGGAGCAACTTATATCTTTTGGTTAAGTCATTATCATTACCCTAACTTTAGCATTGACTTGACATTATTTCAGTAAGTGCTACTTGTTGGGGTAGTTCTGTTTGACACATGCTACTTTGGAGAACACCAGGTTTGCTGGAAACACACTCTGATCACTTCAATGTCTGATTTCAGTGATAGTTACACTTTAGCTTTAGCAACTCTCTTTTGCCAAGTAATAGAAAGTGCTATTAAGTTGGGGAATATTTCTCAACGAATTGACCTCAGCCTTTGTAAAGAAGATTTATTTTCAACACAACTTTCTTTATACACCTTCTAAAGGTGTGACGTGTCACTAGAATTACCCTAATATGAGCATTGACTTGACCTCTGAATGCAGTAAGTGCTTCTTGTTGGGGTAGTTTTGCTGACTTTAGCACATCGGAAGACTCCAGGATTAATAATGGCTGTTGGTGAAAATATCAGGATCACCTTGAATGAAGCATCATTTGACTCCACTTTTCACAAGTTCTTCTCTTTGGGGTAATGTTGGCTGTGACAAAGTAATCCAGCTGTTTTCTATTTCAATCATTTATTTTCCAGTCTGTCAGTAAGCTATACGAGTCACACTTCAACTTTAGCAACTGTCTTTTACCATGTCATAGAAAGTGCTATCAAGTTGTGGTATGAATCTGTATTGAATGAACACAAACTAGTATGAAGATTACCCAGATGGCAACCCTAACCAAAGCATTTCCCAGTTCCATTTTAGAAAGTGCATTTTGTTGTGGTAGCTATTGAATGGAAACGTCTCATCCTAATGTTGAAACCTCTTTGTCTAGAAAGTCAAGTGCTCTCTAAGCCTTTAGGTGGCAGTGTTTTGCATAAGGAGGAGTGCTGGGCCATTCGTGCAGTAACGACACCAATTCCAGAATCGTTTGCTGGCCATTGTGAAGATTCCAAAACATTATGATGTCACAGTTGGGGGTGGGACTGGACTCCGTGGATCTACCATTTAAGCTGAACAAACACACCACCTGCTTGTGGGAGGACAGAGGAGTCCTGCAGCTAAACGCATCATCAGAGTGAGTAAGAGGGCCCTATCGGAAGGGGCGCAACTTATATCTTTTGGTTAAGTCATTATCATTACCCTAACTTTAGCATTGACTTGACATTATTTCAGTAAGTGCTACTTGTTGGTGTAGTTCTGTTTGACACATGCTACTTTGGAGAACACCAGGTTTGCTAGAAACACACACTGATCACTTCAACGTCTGATTTCAGTGATAGTTACACGTTAGCTTTAGCAACTCTCTTTTGCCAAGTAATAAGAAAGTGCTATTAAGTTGGGGAATATTTCTCAACGAATTGACCTCAGCCTTTGTAAAGAAGATTTATTTTCAACACAACTTTCTTTATACACCTTCTAAAGGTGTGACGTGTCACTAGAATTACCCTAATATGAGCATTGACTTGACCTCTGAATGCAGTAAGTGCTTCTTGTTGGGGTAGTTTTGCTGACTTTAGCACATCGGAAGACTCCAGGATTAATAATGGCTGTTGGTGAAAATATCAGGATCACCTTGAATGAAGCATCATTTGACTCCACTTTTCACAAGTTCTTCTCTTTGGGGTAATGTTGGCTGTGACAAAGTAATCCAGCTGTTTTCTATTTCAATCATTTATTTTCCAGTCTGTCAGTAAGCTATACGAGTCACACTTCAACTTTAGCAACTGTCTTTTACCATGTCATAGAAAGTGCTATCAAGTTGTGGTATGAATCTGTATTGAATGAACACAAACTAGTATAAAGATTACCCAGATGGCAACCCTAACCAAAGCATTTCCCAGTTCCATTTTAGAAAGTGCATTTTGTTGTGGTAGCTATTGAATGGAAACGTCTCATCCTAATGTTGAAACCTCTTTGTCTAGAAAGTCATGTGCTCTCTAAGCCTTTAGGTGGCAGTGTTTTGCATAAGGAGGAGTGCTGGGCCATTCGTGCAGTAACGACACCAATTCCAGAATCGTTTGCTGGCCATTGTGAAGATTCCAAAACATTATGATGTCACAGTTGGGGGTGGGACTGGACTCCGTGGATCTACCATTTAAGCTGAACAAACACACCACCTGCTTGTGGGAGGACAGAGGAGTCCTGCAGCTAAACGCATCATCAGAGTGAGTAAGAGGGCCCTATCGGAAGGGGCGCAACTTATATCTTTTGGTTAAGTCATTATCATTACCCTAACTTTAGCATTGACTTGACATTATTTCAGTAAGTGCTACTTGTTGGTGTAGTTCTGTTTGACACATGCTACTTTGGAGAACACCAGGTTTGCTAGAAACACACTCTGATCACTTCAACGTCTGATTTCAGTGATAGTTACACGTTAGCTTTAGCAACTCTCTTTTGCCAAGTAATAAGAAAGTGCTATTAAGTTGGGGAATATTTCTCAACGAATTGACCTCAGCCTTTGTAAAGAAGATTTATTTTCAACACAACTTTCTTTATACACCTTCTAAAGGTGTGACGTGTCACTAGAATTACCCTAATATGAGCATTGACTTGACCTCTGAATGCAGTAAGTGCTTCTTGTTGGGGTAGTTTTGCTGACTTTAGCACATCGGAAGACTCCAGGATTAATAATGGCTGTTGGTGAAAATATCAGGATCACCTTGAATGAAGCATCATTTGACTCCACTTTTCACAAGTTCTTCTCTTTGGGGTAATGTTGGCTGTGACAAAGTAATCCAGCTGTTTTCTATTTCAATCATTTATTTTCCAGTCTGTCAGTAAGCTATACGAGTCACACTTCAACTTTAGCAACTGTCTTTTACCATGTCATAGAAAGTGCTATCAAGTTGTGGTATGAATCTGTATTGAATGAACACAAACTAGTATGAAGATTACCCAGATGGCAACCCTAACCAAAGCATTTCCCAGTTCCATTTTAGAAAGTGCATTTTGTTGTGGTAGCTATTGAATGGAAACGTCTCATCCTAATGTTGAAACCTCTTTGTCTAGAAAGTCAAGTGCTCTCTAAGCCTTTAGGTGGCAGTGTTTTGCATAAGGAGGAGTGCTGGGCCATTCGTGCAGTAACGACACCAATTCCAGAATCGTTTGCTGGCCATTGTGAAGATTCCAAAACATTATGATGTCACAGTTGGGGGTGGGACTGGACTCCGTGGATCTACCATTTAAGCTGAACAAACACACCACCTGCTTGTGGGAGGACAGAGGAGTCCTGCAGCTAAACGCATCATCAGAGTGAGTAAGAGGGCCCTATCGGAAGGGGCGCAACTTATATCTTTTGGTTAAGTCATTATCATTACCCTAACTTTAGCATTGACTTGACATTATTTCAGTAAGTGCTACTTGTTGGTGTAGTTCTGTTTGACACATGCTACTTTGGAGAACACCAGGTTTGCTAGAAACACACACTGATCACTTCAACGTCTGATTTCAGTGATAGTTACACGTTAGCTTTAGCAACTCTCTTTTGCCAAGTAATAAGAAAGTGCTATTAAGTTGGGGAATATTTCTCAACGAATTGACCTCAGCCTTTGTAAAGAAGATTTATTTTCAACACAACTTTCTTTATACACCTTCTAAAGGTGTGACGTGTCACTAGAATTACCCTAATATGAGCATTGACTTGACCTCTGAATGCAGTAAGTGCTTCTTGTTGGGGTAGTTTTGCTGACTTTAGCACATCGGAAGACTCCAGGATTAATAATGGCTGTTGGTGAAAATATCAGGATCACCTTGAATGAAGCATCATTTGACTCCACTTTTCACAAGTTCTTCTCTTTGGGGTAATGTTGGCTGTGACAAAGTAATCCAGCTGTTTTCTATTTCAATCATTTATTTTCCAGTCTGTCAGTAAGCTATACGAGTCACACTTCAACTTTAGCAACTGTCTTTTACCATGTCATAGAAAGTGCTATCAAGTTGTGGTATGAATCTGTATTGAATGAACACAAACTAGTATAAAGATTACCCAGATGGCAACCCTAACCAAAGCATTTCCCAGTTCCATTTTAGAAAGTGCATTTTGTTGTGGTAGCTATTGAATGGAAACGTCTCATCCTAATGTTGAAACCTCTTTGTCTAGAAAGTCATGTGCTCTCTAAGCCTTTAGGTGGCAGTGTTTTGCATAAGGAGGAGTGCTGGGCCATTCGTGCAGTAACGACACCAATTCCAGAATCGTTTGCTGGCCATTGTGAAGATTCCAAAACATTATGATGTCACAGTTGGGGGTGGGACTGGACTCCGTGGATCTACCATTTAAGCTGAACAAACACACCACCTGCTTGTGGGAGGACAGAGGAGTCCTGCAGCTAAACGCATCATCAGAGTGAGTAAGAGGGCCCTATCGGAAGGGGCGCAACTTATATCTTTTGGTTAAGTCATTATCATTACCCTAACTTTAGCATTGACTTGACATTATTTCAGTAAGTGCTACTTGTTGGTGTAGTTCTGTTTGACACATGCTACTTTGGAGAACACCAGGTTTGCTAGAAACACACTCTGATCACTTCAACGTCTGATTTCAGTGATAGTTACACGTTAGCTTTAGCAACTCTCTTTTGCCAAGTAATAAGAAAGTGCTATTAAGTTGGGGAATATTTCTCAACGAATTGACCTCAGCCTTTGTAAAGAAGATTTATTTTCAACACAACTTTCTTTATACACCTTCTAAAGGTGTGACGTGTCACTAGAATTACCCTAATATGAGCATTGACTTGACCTCTGAATGCAGTAAGTGCTTCTTGTTGGGGTAGTTTTGCTGACTTTAGCACTTCGGAAGACTCCAGGATTAATAATGGCTGTTGGTGAAAATATCAGGATCACCTTGAATGAAGCATCATTTGACTCCACTTTTCACAAGTTCTTCTCTTTGGGGTAATGTTGGCTGTGACAAAGTAATCCAGCTGTTTTCTATTTCAATCATTTATTTTCCAGTCTGTCAGTAAGCTATACGAGTCACACTTCAACTTTAGCAACTGTCTTTTACCATGTCATAGAAAGTGCTATCAAGTTGTGGTATGAATCTGTATTGAATGAACACAAACTAGTATGAAGATTACCCAGATGGCAACCCTAACCAAAGCATTTCCCAGTTCCATTTTAGAAAGTGCATTTTGTTGTGGTAGCTATTGAATGGAAACGTCTCATCCTAATGTTGAAACCTCTTTGTCTAGAAAGTCAAGTGCTCTCTAAGCCTTTAGGTGGCAGTGTTTTGCATAAGGAGGAGTGCTGGGCCATTCGTGCAGTAAAGACACCAATTCCAGAATCGTTTGCTGGCCACTGTGAAGATTCCAGAACATTATGATGTCACAGTTGGGGGTGGGACTGGACTCTGTGGATCTACCATTTAAGCTGAACAAACACACCACCTGCTTGTGGGAGGACAGAGGAGTCCTGCTAAACGCATCGAGTGAGTAAGAGGGCCCTATCGGAAGGGGAGCAACTTATATCTTTTGGTTAAGTCATTATCATTACCCTAACTTTAGCATTGACTTGACATTATTTCAGTAAGTGCTACTTGTTGGGGTAGTTCTGTTTGACACATGCTACCAGGTTTGCTAGAAACACACTCTGATCACTTCAACGTCTGATTTCAGTGATAGTTACACGTTAGCTTTAGCAACTCTCTTTTGCCAAGTAATAGAAAGTGCTATTAAGTTGGGGAATATTTCTCAACGAATTGACCTCAGCCTTTGTAAAGAAGATTTATTTTCAACACAACTTTCTTTATACACCTTCTAAAGGTGTGACGTGTCACTAGAATTACCCTAATATGAGCATTGACTTGACCTCTGAATGCAGTAAGTGCTTCTTGTTGGGGTAGTTTTGCTGACTTTAGCACATCGGAAGACTCTAGGATTAATAATGGCTGTTGGTGAAAATATCAGGATCACCTTGAATGAAGCATCATTTGACTCCACTTTTCACAAGTTCTTCTCTTTGGGGTAATGTTGGCTGTGACAAAGTAATCCAGCTGTTTTCTATTTCAATCATTTATTTTCCAGTCTGTCAGTAAGCTATACGAGTCACACTTCAACTTTAGCAACTGTCTTTTACCATGTCATAGAAAGTGCTATCAAGTTGTGGTATGAATCTGTATTGAATGAACACAAACTAGTATGAAGATTACCCAGATGGCAACCCTAACCAAAGCATTTCCCAGTTCCATTTTAGAAAGTGCATTTTGTTGTGGTAGCTATTGAATGAAAACGTCTCATCCTAATGTTGAAACCTCTTTGTCTAGAAAGTCAAGTGCTCTCTAAGCCTTTAGGTGGCAGTGTTTTGCATAAGGAGGAGTGCTGGGCCATTCGTGCAGTAACGACACCAATTCCAGAATCGTTTGCTGGCCATTGTGAAGATTCCAAAACATTATGATGTCACAGTTGGGGGTGGGACTGGACTCCGTGGATCTACCATTTAAGCTGAACAAACACACCACCTGCTTGTGGGAGGACAGAGGAGTCCTGCAGCTAAACGCATCATCAGAGTGAGTAAGAGGGCCCTATCGGAAGGGGCGCAACTTATATCTTTTGGTTAAGTCATTATCATTACCCTAACTTTAGCATTGACTTGACATTATTTCAGTAAGTGCTACTTGTTGGTGTAGTTCTGTTCACACAACTTTCTTTATACACCTTCTAAAGGTGTGACGTGTCACTAGAATGACCCTAATATGAGCATTGACTTGACCTCTGAATGCAGTAAGTGCTTCTTGTTGGGGTAGTTTTGCTGACTTTAGCACATCGGAAGACTCCAGGATTAATAATGGCTGTTGGTGAAAATATCAGGATCACCTTGAATGAAGCATCATTTGACTCCACTTTTCACAAGTTCTTCTCTTTGGGGTAATGTTGGCTGTGACAAAGTAATCCAGCTGTTTTCTATTTCAATCATTTATTTTCCAGTCTGTCAGTAAGCTATACGAGTCACACTTCAACTTTAGCAACTGTCTTTTACCATGTCATAGAAAGTGCTATCAAGTTGTGGTATGAATCTGTATTGAATGAACACAAACTAGTATAAAGATTACCCAGATGGCAACCCTAACCAAAGCATTTCCCAGTTCCATTTTAGAAAGTGCATTTTGTTGTGGTAGCTATTGAATGGAAACGTCTCATCCTAATGTTGAAACCTCTTTGTCTAGAAAGTCATGTGCTCTCTAAGCCTTTAGGTGGCAGTGTTTTGCATAAGGAGGAGTGCTGGGCCATTCGTGCAGTAACGACACCAATTCTAGAATCGTTTGCTGGCCATTGTGAAGATTCCAAAACATTATGATGTCACAGTTGGGGGTGGGACTGGACTCCGTGGATCTACCATTTAAGCTGAACAAACACACCACCTGCTTGTGGGAGGACAGAGGAGTCCTGCAGCTAAACGCATCATCAGAGTGAGTAAGAGGGCCCTATCGGAAGGGGCGCAACTTATATCTTTTGGTTAAGTCATTATCATTACCCTAACTTTAGCATTGACTTGACATTATTTCAGTAAGTGCTACTTGTTGGTGTAGTTCTGTTTGACACATGCTACTTTGGAGAACACCAGGTTTGCTAGAAACACACTCTGATCACTTCAACGTCTGATTTCAGTGATAGTTACACGTTAGCTTTAGCAACTCTCTTTTGCCAAGTAATAAGAAAGTGCTATTAAGTTGGGGAATATTTCTCAACGAATTGACCTCAGCCTTTGTAAAGAAGATTTATTTTCAACACAACTTTCTTTATACACCTTCTAAAGGTGTGACGTGTCACTAGAATGACCCTAATATGAGCATTGACTTGACCTCTGAATGCAGTAAGTGCTTCTTGTTGGGGTAGTTTTGCTGACTTTAGCACATCGGAAGACTCCAGGATTAATAATGGCTGTTGGTGAAAATATCAGGATCACCTTGAATGAAGCATCATTTGACTCCACTTTTCACAAGTTCTTCTCTTTGGGGTAATGTTGGCTGTGACAAAGTAATCCAGCTGTTTTCTATTTCAATCATTTATTTTCCAGTCTGTCAGTAAGCTATACGAGTCACACTTCAACTTTAGCAACTGTCTTTTACCATGTCATAGAAAGTGCTATCAAGTTGTGGTATGAATCTGTATTGAATGAACACAAACTAGTATGAAGATTACCCAGATGGCAACCCTAACCAAAGCATTTCCCAGTTCCATTTTAGAAAGTGCATTTTGTTGTGGTAGCTATTGAATGGAAACGTCTCATCCTAATGTTGAAACCTCTTTGTCTAGAAAGTCAAGTGCTCTCTAAGCCTTTAGGTGGCAGTGTTTTGCATAAGGAGGAGTGCTGGGCCATTCGTGCAGTAAAGACACCAATTCCAGAATCGTTTGCTGGCCACTGTGAAGATTCCAGAACATTATGATGTCACAGTTGGGGGTGGGACTGGACTCTGTGGATCTACCATTTAAGCTGAACAAACACACCACCTGCTTGTGGGAGGACAGAGGAGTCCTGCTAAACGCATCGAGTGAGTAAGAGGGCCCTATCGGAAGGGGAGCAACTTATATCTTTTGGTTAAGTCATTATCATTACCCTAACTTTAGCATTGACTTGACATTATTTCAGTAAGTGCTACTTGTTGGGGTAGTTCTGTTTGACACATGCTACTTTGGAGAACACCAGGTTTGCTAGAAACACACTCTGATCACTTCAACGTCTGATTTCAGTGATAGTTACACGTTAGCTTTAGCAACTCTCTTTTGCCAAGTAATAAGAAAGTGCTATTAAGTTGGGGAATATTTCTCAACGAATTGACCTCAGCCTTTGTAAAGAAGATTTATTTTCAACACAACTTTCTTTATACACCTTCTAAAGGTGTGACGTGTCACTAGAATTACCCTAATATGAGCATTGACTTGACCTCTGAATGCAGTAAGTGCTTCTTGTTGGGGTAGTTTTGCTGACTTTAGCACATCGGAAGACTCCAGGATTAATAATGGCTGTTGGTGAAAATATCAGGATCACCTTGAATGAAGCATCATTTGACTCCACTTTTCACAAGTTCTTCTCTTTGGGGTAATGTTGGCTGTGACAAAGTAATCCAGCTGTTTTCTATTTCAATCATTTATTTTCCAGTCTGTCAGTAAGCTATACGAGTCACACTTCAACTTTAGCAACTGTCTTTTACCATGTCATAGAAAGTGCTATCAAGTTGTGGTATGAATCTGTATTGAATGAACACAAACTAGTATGAAGATTACCCAGATGGCAACCCTAACCAAAGCATTTCCCAGTTCCATTTTAGAAAGTGCATTTTGTTGTGGTAGCTATTGAATGAAAACGTCTCATCCTAATGTTGAAACCTCTTTGTCTAGAAAGTCAAGTGCTCTCTAAGCCTTTAGGTGGCAGTGTTTTGCATAAGGAGGAGTGCTGGGCCATTCGTGCAGTAACGACACCAATTCCAGAATCGTTTGCTGGCCATTGTGAAGATTCCAAAACATTATGATGTCACAGTTGGGGGTGGGACTGGACTCCGTGGATCTACCATTTAAGCTGAACAAACACACCACCTGCTTGTGGGAGGACAGAGGAGTCCTGCAGCTAAACGCATCATCAGAGTGAGTAAGAGGGCCCTATCGGAAGGGGCGCAACTTATATCTTTTGGTTAAGTCATTATCATTACCCTAACTTTAGCATTGACTTGACATTATTTCAGTAAGTGCTACTTGTTGGTGTAGTTCTGTTCACACAACTTTCTTTATACACCTTCTAAAGGTGTGACGTGTCACTAGAATGACCCTAATATGAGCATTGACTTGACCTCTGAATGCAGTAAGTGCTTCTTGTTGGGGTAGTTTTGCTGACTTTAGCACATCGGAAGACTCCAGGATTAATAATGGCTGTTGGTGAAAATATCAGGATCACCTTGAATGAAGCATCATTTGACTCCACTTTTCACAAGTTCTTCTCTTTGGGGTAATGTTGGCTGTGACAAAGTAATCCAGCTGTTTTCTATTTCAATCATTTATTTTCCAGTCTGTCAGTAAGCTATACGAGTCACACTTCAACTTTAGCAACTGTCTTTTACCATGTCATAGAAAGTGCTATCAAGTTGTGGTATGAATCTGTATTGAATGAACACAAACTAGTATAAAGATTACATTTACATTTACATTTAGTCATTTAGCTGACGCTTTTATCCAAAGCGACTTACAAGTTCTGTGCGACAAGACAGCAAGAAGGGTATAACTCTATCAGCTGAGTAACAATGTTCATCAAAGTGTTGCGTGTTACAGTGTAGGTTAGTTTATTAGGACAAGTGCATGACAGTAAGGTTAGTTAGGGTTAGATTTTTTTTTTTTTTTTTTATCATTTCAGATAATGGTTGAAGAAGTGAGTCTTTAGTCGACGGCGAAAGATTGGACGGGATTCGGCTGTCCTAACTGGGATGGGTAGTTCATTCCACCATTGTGGGGCAAGGACTGAGAATAGGCGGCTTCTCTTTGATGACCCTCCGGGAGCTTGGATAGGAGTAGATCTGAGGCGGCCAGAAGATGCAGAGCGTAGGGGTCTTGAGGGTGTGTAGTTAGAGACCATTGACCGGAGGTAGGCGGGAGCGGTTCCCTTTGCCGCACGGTATGCTAGGTCGAGGGCCTTGAAGCGGATACGTGCAGCAATGGGGAGCCAGTGCAGGTCCCTAAGAAGTGGGGTGACATGGGCCGACTTCGGTAGGTTTGAGATCAGGCGGGCCGCTGCATTTTGAATGAGTTGAAGAGGCTTGGTGGCAGTGGCCGGGAGGCCAGCTAGCAGTGCGTTGCAGTAGTCGAGGCGGGAGATGACTGTTGATTGGACGAGGAGTTGGGTGGCTTCTTTTGTCAGGAAGGGGCGTATCCTTCTGACATTGCTCAGGAGGAATCTGCAGGTTCTGGTTGTCGCTGCGATGTGAGCAGAGAAGTTCAACTGGTCGTCGAGGACAACACCAAGGTTCTTGGCGGTCGGCGACGCGGTCACAGCTGCATTCTCGACTGTGATGGAGAGGTCGGTCAGGGGGGAGGATTTGGCCGGCAGGTGGAGCAATTCTGTTTTGATTACCCAGATGGCAACCCTAACCAAAGCATTTCCCAGTTCCATTTTAGAAAGTGCATTTTGTTGTGGTAGCTATTGAATGGAAACGTCTCATCCTAATGTTGAAACCTCTTTGTCTAGAAAGTCATGTGCTCTCTAAGCCTTTAGGTGGCAGTGTTTTGCATAAGGAGGAGTGCTGGGCCATTCGTGCAGTAACGACACCAATTCTAGAATCGTTTGCTGGCCATTGTGAAGATTCCAAAACATTATGATGTCACAGTTGGGGGTGGGACTGGACTCCGTGGATCTACCATTTAAGCTGAACAAACACACCACCTGCTTGTGGGAGGACAGAGGAGTCCTGCAGCTAAACGCATCATCAGAGTGAGTAAGAGGGCCCTATCGGAAGGGGCGCAACTTATATCTTTTGGTTAAGTCATTATCATTACCCTAACTTTAGCATTGACTTGACATTATTTCAGTAAGTGCTACTTGTTGGTGTAGTTCTGTTTGACACATGCTACTTTGGAGAACACCAGGTTTGCTAGAAACACACTCTGATCACTTCAACGTCTGATTTCAGTGATAGTTACACGTTAGCTTTAGCAACTCTCTTTTGCCAAGTAATAAGAAAGTGCTATTAAGTTGGGGAATATTTCTCAACGAATTGACCTCAGCCTTTGTAAAGAAGATTTATTTTCAACACAACTTTCTTTATACACCTTCTAAAGGTGTGACGTGTCACTAGAATTACCCTAATATGAGCATTGACTTGACCTCTGAATGCAGTAAGTGCTTCTTGTTGGGGTAGTTTTGCTGACTTTAGCACATTGGAAGACTCCAGGATTAATAATGGCTGTTGGTGAAAATATCAGGATCACCTTGAATGAAGCATCATTTGACTCCACTTTTCACAAGTTCTTCTCTTTGGGGTAATGTTGGCTGTGACAAAGTAATCCAGCTGTTTTCTATTTCAATCATTTATTTTCCAGTCTGTCAGTAAGCTATACGAGTCACACTTCAACTTTAGCAACTGTCTTTTACCATGTCATAGAAAGTGCTATCAAGTTGTGGTATGAATCTGTATTGAATGAACACAAACTAGTATGAAGATTACCCAGATGGCAACCCTAACCAAAGCATTTCCCAGTTCCATTTTAGAAAGTGCATTTTGTTGTGGTAGCTATTGAATGGAAACGTCTCATCCTAATGTTGAAACCTCTTTGTCTAGAAAGTCAAGTGCTCTCTAAGCCTTTAGGTGGCAGTGTTTTGCATAAGGAGGAGTGCTGGGCCATTCGTGCAGTAAAGACACCAATTCCAGAATCGTTTGCTGGCCACTGTGAAGATTCCAGAACATTATGATGTCACAGTTGGGGGTGGGACTGGACTCTGTGGATCTACCATTTAAGCTGAACAAACACACCACCTGCTTGTGGGAGGACAGAGGAGTCCTGCTAAACGCATCGAGTGAGTAAGAGGGCCCTATCGGAAGGGGAGCAACTTATATCTTTTGGTTAAGTCATTATCATTACCCTAACTTTAGCATTGACTTGACATTATTTCAGTAAGTGCTACTTGTTGGGGTAGTTCTGTTTGACACATGCTACCAGGTTTGCTAGAAACACACTCTGATCACTTCAACGTCTGATTTCAGTGATAGTTACACGTTAGCTTTAGCAACTCTCTTTTGCCAAGTAATAGAAAGTGCTATTAAGTTGGGGAATATTTCTCAACGAATTGACCTCAGCCTTTGTAAAGAAGATTTATTTTCAACACAACTTTCTTTATACACCTTCTAAAGGTGTGACGTGTCACTAGAATTACCCTAATATGAGCATTGACTTGACCTCTGAATGCAGTAAGTGCTTCTTGTTGGGGTAGTTTTGCTGACTTTAGCACATCGGAAGACTCTAGGATTAATAATGGCTGTTGGTGAAAATATCAGGATCACCTTGAATGAAGCATCATTTGACTCCACTTTTCACAAGTTCTTCTCTTTGGGGTAATGTTGGCTGTGACAAAGTAATCCAGCTGTTTTCTATTTCAATCATTTATTTTCCAGTCTGTCAGTAAGCTATACGAGTCACACTTCAACTTTAGCAACTGTCTTTTACCATGTCATAGAAAGTGCTATCAAGTTGTGGTATGAATCTGTATTGAATGAACACAAACTAGTATGAAGATTACCCAGATGGCAACCCTAACCAAAGCATTTCCCAGTTCCATTTTAGAAAGTGCATTTTGTTGTGGTAGCTATTGAATGAAAACGTCT
The DNA here is from genome assembly GCF_963971535.1 of Notolepis coatsorum. NCBI lineage: Eukaryota > Metazoa > Chordata > Actinopteri > Aulopiformes > Paralepididae > Notolepis > Notolepis coatsorum. The sequence goes on from NC_140173.1 coordinate 72,852,981, forward strand.
CATCCTAATGTTGAAACCTCTTTGTCTAGAAAGTCAAGTGCTCTCTAAGCCTTTAGGTGGCAGTGTTTTGCATAAGGAGGAGTGCTGGGCCATTCGTGCAGTAACGACACCAATTCCAGAATCGTTTGCTGGCCATTGTGAAGATTCCAAAACATTATGATGTCACAGTTGGGGGTGGGACTGGACTCCGTGGATCTACCATTTAAGCTGAACAAACACACCACCTGCTTGTGGGAGGACAGAGGAGTCCTGCAGCTAAACGCATCATCAGAGTGAGTAAGAGGGCCCTATCGGAAGGGGCGCAACTTATATCTTTTGGTTAAGTCATTATCATTACCCTAACTTTAGCATTGACTTGACATTATTTCAGTAAGTGCTACTTGTTGGTGTAGTTCTGTTTGACACATGCTACTTTGGAGAACACCAGGTTTGCTAGAAACACACTCTGATCACTTCAACGTCTGATTTCAGTGATAGTTACACGTTAGCTTTAGCAACTCTCTTTTGCCAAGTAATAAGAAAGTGCTATTAAGTTGGGGAATATTTCTCAACGAATTGACCTCAGCCTTTGTAAAGAAGATTTATTTTCAACACAACTTTCTTTATACACCTTCTAAAGGTGTGACGTGTCACTAGAATTACCCTAATATGAGCATTGACTTGACCTCTGAATGCAGTAAGTGCTTCTTGTTGGGGTAGTTTTGCTGACTTTAGCACATCGGAAGACTCCAGGATTAATAATGGCTGTTGGTGAAAATATCAGGATCACCTTGAATGAAGCATCATTTGACTCCACTTTTCACAAGTTCTTCTCTTTGGGGTAATGTTGGCTGTGACAAAGTAATCCAGCTGTTTTCTATTTCAATCATTTATTTTCCAGTCTGTCAGTAAGCTATACGAGTCACACTTCAACTTTAGCAACTGTCTTTTACCATGTCATAGAAAGTGCTATCAAGTTGTGGTATGAATCTGTATTGAATGAACACAAACTAGTATGAAGATTACCCAGATGGCAACCCTAACCAAAGCATTTCCCAGTTCCATTTTAGAAAGTGCATTTTGTTGTGGTAGCTATTGAATGGAAACGTCTCATCCTAATGTTGAAACCTCTTTGTCTAGAAAGTCAAGTGCTCTCTAAGCCTTTAGGTGGCAGTGTTTTGCATAAGGAGGAGTGCTGGGCCATTCGTGCAGTAACGACACCAATTCCAGAATCGTTTGCTGGCCATTGTGAAGATTCCAAAACATTATGATGTCACAGTTGGGGGTGGGACTGGACTCCGTGGATCTACCATTTAAGCTGAACAAACACACCACCTGCTTGTGGGAGGACAGAGGAGTCCTGCAGCTAAACGCATCATCAGAGTGAGTAAGAGGGCCCTATCGGAAGGGGCGCAACTTATATCTTTTGGTTAAGTCATTATCATTACCCTAACTTTAGCATTGACTTGACATTATTTCAGTAAGTGCTACTTGTTGGTGTAGTTCTGTTTGACACATGCTACTTTGGAGAACACCAGGTTTGCTAGAAACACACACTGATCACTTCAACGTCTGATTTCAGTGATAGTTACACGTTAGCTTTAGCAACTCTCTTTTGCCAAGTAATAAGAAAGTGCTATTAAGTTGGGGAATATTTCTCAACGAATTGACCTCAGCCTTTGTAAAGAAGATTTATTTTCAACACAACTTTCTTTATACACCTTCTAAAGGTGTGACGTGTCACTAGAATGACCCTAATATGAGCATTGACTTGACCTCTGAATGCAGTAAGTGCTTCTTGTTGGGGTAGTTTTGCTGACTTTAGCACATCGGAAGACTCCAGGATTAATAATGGCTGTTGGTGAAAATATCAGGATCACCTTGAATGAAGCATCATTTGACTCCACTTTTCACAAGTTCTTCTCTTTGGGGTAATGTTGGCTGTGACAAAGTAATCCAGCTGTTTTCTATTTCAATCATTTATTTTCCAGTCTGTCAGTAAGCTATACGAGTCACACTTCAACTTTAGCAACTGTCTTTTACCATGTCATAGAAAGTGCTATCAAGTTGTGGTATGAATCTGTATTGAATGAACACAAACTAGTATGAAGATTACCCAGATGGCAACCCTAACCAAAGCATTTCCCAGTTCCATTTTAGAAAGTGCATTTTGTTGTGGTAGCTATTGAATGGAAACGTCTCATCCTAATGTTGAAACCTCTTTGTCTAGAAAGTCAAGTGCTCTCTAAGCCTTTAGGTGGCAGTGTTTTGCATAAGGAGGAGTGCTGGGCCATTCGTGCAGTAAAGACACCAATTCCAGAATCGTTTGCTGGCCACTGTGAAGATTCCAGAACATTATGATGTCACAGTTGGGGGTGGGACTGGACTCTGTGGATCTACCATTTAAGCTGAACAAACACACCACCTGCTTGTGGGAGGACAGAGGAGTCCTGCTAAACGCATCGAGTGAGTAAGAGGGCCCTATCGGAAGGGGAGCAACTTATATCTTTTGGTTAAGTCATTATCATTACCCTAACTTTAGCATTGACTTGACATTATTTCAGTAAGTGCTACTTGTTGGGGTAGTTCTGTTTGACACATGCTACCAGGTTTGCTAGAAACACACTCTGATCACTTCAACGTCTGATTTCAGTGATAGTTACACGTTAGCTTTAGCAACTCTCTTTTGCCAAGTAATAGAAAGTGCTATTAAGTTGGGGAATATTTCTCAACGAATTGACCTCAGCCTTTGTAAAGAAGATTTATTTTCAACACAACTTTCTTTATACACCTTCTAAAGGTGTGACGTGTCACTAGAATTACCCTAATATGAGCATTGACTTGACCTCTGAATGCAGTAAGTGCTTCTTGTTGGGGTAGTTTTGCTGACTTTAGCACATCGGAAGACTCTAGGATTAATAATGGCTGTTGGTGAAAATATCAGGATCACCTTGAATGAAGCATCATTTGACTCCACTTTTCACAAGTTCTTCTCTTTGGGGTAATGTTGGCTGTGACAAAGTAATCCAGCTGTTTTCTATTTCAATCATTTATTTTCCAGTCTGTCAGTAAGCTATACGAGTCACACTTCAACTTTAGCAACTGTCTTTTACCATGTCATAGAAAGTGCTATCAAGTTGTGGTATGAATCTGTATTGAATGAACACAAACTAGTATGAAGATTACCCAGATGGCAACCCTAACCAAAGCATTTCCCAGTTCCATTTTAGAAAGTGCATTTTGTTGTGGTAGCTATTGAATGAAAACGTCTCATCCTAATGTTGAAACCTCTTTGTCTAGAAAGTCAAGTGCTCTCTAAGCCTTTAGGTGGCAGTGTTTTGCATAAGGAGGAGTGCTGGGCCATTCGTGCAGTAACGACACCAATTCCAGAATCGTTTGCTGGCCATTGTGAAGATTCCAAAACATTATGATGTCACAGTTGGGGGTGGGACTGGACTCCGTGGATCTACCATTTAAGCTGAACAAACACACCACCTGCTTGTGGGAGGACAGAGGAGTCCTGCAGCTAAACGCATCATCAGAGTGAGTAAGAGGGCCCTATCGGAAGGGGCGCAACTTATATCTTTTGGTTAAGTCATTATCATTACCCTAACTTTAGCATTGACTTGACATTATTTCAGTAAGTGCTACTTGTTGGTGTAGTTCTGTTTGACACATGCTACTTTGGAGAACACCAGGTTTGCTAGAAACACACTCTGATCACTTCAACGTCTGATTTCAGTGATAGTTACACGTTAGCTTTAGCAACTCTCTTTTGCCAAGTAATAAGAAAGTGCTATTAAGTTGGGGAATATTTCTCAACGAATTGACCTCAGCCTTTGTAAAGAAGATTTATTTTCAACACAACTTTCTTTATACACCTTCTAAAGGTGTGACGTGTCACTAGAATTACCCTAATATGAGCATTGACTTGACCTCTGAATGCAGTAAGTGCTTCTTGTTGGGGTAGTTTTGCTGACTTTAGCACATCGGAAGACTCCAGGATTAATAATGGCTGTTGGTGAAAATATCAGGATCACCTTGAATGAAGCATCATTTGACTCCACTTTTCACAAGTTCTTCTCTTTGGGGTAATGTTGGCTGTGACAAAGTAATCCAGCTGTTTTCTATTTCAATCATTTATTTTCCAGTCTGTCAGTAAGCTATACGAGTCACACTTCAACTTTAGCAACTGTCTTTTACCATGTCATAGAAAGTGCTATCAAGTTGTGGTATGAATCTGTATTGAATGAACACAAACTAGTATAAAGATTACCCAGATGGCAACCCTAACCAAAGCATTTCCCAGTTCCATTTTAGAAAGTGCATTTTGTTGTGGTAGCTATTGAATGGAAACGTCTCATCCTAATGTTGAAACCTCTTTGTCTAGAAAGTCATGTGCTCTCTAAGCCTTTAGGTGGCAGTGTTTTGCATAAGGAGGAGTGCTGGGCCATTCGTGCAGTAACGACACCAATTCCAGAATCGTTTGCTGGCCATTGTGAAGATTCCAAAACATTATGATGTCACAGTTGGGGGTGGGACTGGACTCCGTGGATCTACCATTTAAGCTGAACAAACACACCACCTGCTTGTGGGAGGACAGAGGAGTCCTGCAGCTAAACGCATCATCAGAGTGAGTAAGAGGGCCCTATCGGAAGGGGCGCAACTTATATCTTTTGGTTAAGTCATTATCATTACCCTAACTTTAGCATTGACTTGACATTATTTCAGTAAGTGCTACTTGTTGGTGTAGTTCTGTTTGACACATGCTACTTTGGAGAACACCAGGTTTGCTAGAAACACACTCTGATCACTTCAACGTCTGATTTCAGTGATAGTTACACGTTAGCTTTAGCAACTCTCTTTTGCCAAGTAATAAGAAAGTGCTATTAAGTTGGGGAATATTTCTCAACGAATTGACCTCAGCCTTTGTAAAGAAGATTTATTTTCAACACAACTTTCTTTATACACCTTCTAAAGGTGTGACGTGTCACTAGAATGACCCTAATATGAGCATTGACTTGACCTCTGAATGCAGTAAGTGCTTCTTGTTGGGGTAGTTTTGCTGACTTTAGCACATCGGAAGACTCCAGGATTAATAATGGCTGTTGGTGAAAATATCAGGATCACCTTGAATGAAGCATCATTTGACTCCACTTTTCACAAGTTCTTCTCTTTGGGGTAATGTTGGCTGTGACAAAGTAATCCAGCTGTTTTCTATTTCAATCATTTATTTTCCAGTCTGTCAGTAAGCTATACGAGTCACACTTCAACTTTAGCAACTGTCTTTTACCATGTCATAGAAAGTGCTATCAAGTTGTGGTATGAATCTGTATTGAATGAACACAAACTAGTATGAAGATTACCCAGATGGCAACCCTAACCAAAGCATTTCCCAGTTCCATTTTAGAAAGTGCATTTTGTTGTGGTAGCTATTGAATGGAAACGTCTCATCCTAATGTTGAAACCTCTTTGTCTAGAAAGTCAAGTGCTCTCTAAGCCTTTAGGTGGCAGTGTTTTGCATAAGGAGGAGTGCTGGGCCATTCGTGCAGTAAAGACACCAATTCCAGAATCGTTTGCTGGCCACTGTGAAGATTCCAGAACATTATGATGTCACAGTTGGGGGTGGGACTGGACTCTGTGGATCTACCATTTAAGCTGAACAAACACACCACCTGCTTGTGGGAGGACAGAGGAGTCCTGCTAAACGCATCGAGTGAGTAAGAGGGCCCTATCGGAAGGGGAGCAACTTATATCTTTTGGTTAAGTCATTATCATTACCCTAACTTTAGCATTGACTTGACATTATTTCAGTAAGTGCTACTTGTTGGGGTAGTTCTGTTTGACACATGCTACCAGGTTTGCTAGAAACACACTCTGATCACTTCAACGTCTGATTTCAGTGATAGTTACACGTTAGCTTTAGCAACTCTCTTTTGCCAAGTAATAGAAAGTGCTATTAAGTTGGGGAATATTTCTCAACGAATTGACCTCAGCCTTTGTAAAGAAGATTTATTTTCAACACAACTTTCTTTATACACCTTCTAAAGGTGTGACGTGTCACTAGAATTACCCTAATATGAGCATTGACTTGACCTCTGAATGCAGTAAGTGCTTCTTGTTGGGGTAGTTTTGCTGACTTTAGCACATCGGAAGACTCTAGGATTAATAATGGCTGTTGGTGAAAATATCAGGATCACCTTGAATGAAGCATCATTTGACTCCACTTTTCACAAGTTCTTCTCTTTGGGGTAATGTTGGCTGTGACAAAGTAATCCAGCTGTTTTCTATTTCAATCATTTATTTTCCAGTCTGTCAGTAAGCTATACGAGTCACACTTCAACTTTAGCAACTGTCTTTTACCATGTCATAGAAAGTGCTATCAAGTTGTGGTATGAATCTGTATTGAATGAACACAAACTAGTATGAAGATTACCCAGATGGCAACCCTAACCAAAGCATTTCCCAGTTCCATTTTAGAAAGTGCATTTTGTTGTGGTAGCTATTGAATGAAAACGTCTCATCCTAATGTTGAAACCTCTTTGTCTAGAAAGTCAAGTGCTCTCTAAGCCTTTAGGTGGCAGTGTTTTGCATAAGGAGGAGTGCTGGGCCATTCGTGCAGTAACGACACCAATTCCAGAATCGTTTGCTGGCCATTGTGAAGATTCCAAAACATTATGATGTCACAGTTGGGGGTGGGACTGGACTCCGTGGATCTACCATTTAAGCTGAACAAACACACCACCTGCTTGTGGGAGGACAGAGGAGTCCTGCAGCTAAACGCATCATCAGAGTGAGTAAGAGGGCCCTATCGGAAGGGGCGCAACTTATATCTTTTGGTTAAGTCATTATCATTACCCTAACTTTAGCATTGACTTGACATTATTTCAGTAAGTGCTACTTGTTGGTGTAGTTCTGTTCACACAACTTTCTTTATACACCTTCTAAAGGTGTGACGTGTCACTAGAATGACCCTAATATGAGCATTGACTTGACCTCTGAATGCAGTAAGTGCTTCTTGTTGGGGTAGTTTTGCTGACTTTAGCACATCGGAAGACTCCAGGATTAATAATGGCTGTTGGTGAAAATATCAGGATCACCTTGAATGAAGCATCATTTGACTCCACTTTTCACAAGTTCTTCTCTTTGGGGTAATGTTGGCTGTGACAAAGTAATCCAGCTGTTTTCTATTTCAATCATTTATTTTCCAGTCTGTCAGTAAGCTATACGAGTCACACTTCAACTTTAGCAACTGTCTTTTACCATGTCATAGAAAGTGCTATCAAGTTGTGGTATGAATCTGTATTGAATGAACACAAACTAGTATAAAGATTACCCAGATGGCAACCCTAACCAAAGCATTTCCCAGTTCCATTTTAGAAAGTGCATTTTGTTGTGGTAGCTATTGAATGGAAACGTCTCATCCTAATGTTGAAACCTCTTTGTCTAGAAAGTCATGTGCTCTCTAAGCCTTTAGGTGGCAGTGTTTTGCATAAGGAGGAGTGCTGGGCCATTCGTGCAGTAACGACACCAATTCCAGAATCGTTTGCTGGCCATTGTGAAGATTCCAAAACATTATGATGTCACAGTTGGGGGTGGGACTGGACTCCGTGGATCTACCATTTAAGCTGAACAAACACACCACCTGCTTGTGGGAGGACAGAGGAGTCCTGCAGCTAAACGCATCATCAGAGTGAGTAAGAGGGCCCTATCGGAAGGGGCGCAACTTATATCTTTTGGTTAAGTCATTATCATTACCCTAACTTTAGCATTGACTTGACATTATTTCAGTAAGTGCTACTTGTTGGTGTAGTTCTGTTTGACACATGCTACTTTGGAGAACACCAGGTTTGCTAGAAACACACTCTGATCACTTCAACGTCTGATTTCGGTGATAGTTACACGTTAGCTTTAGCAACTCTCTTTTGCCAAGTAATAAGAAAGTGCTATTAAGTTGGGGAATATTTCTCAACGAATTGACCTCAGCCTTTGTAAAGAAGATTTATTTTCAACACAACTTTCTTTATACACCTTCTAAAGGTGTGACGTGTCACTAGAATGACCCTAATATGAGCATTGACTTGACCTCTGAATGCAGTAAGTGCTTCTTGTTGGGGTAGTTTTGCTGACTTTAGCACATCGGAAGACTCCAGGATTAATAATGGCTGTTGGTGAAAATATCAGGATCACCTTGAATGAAGCATCATTTGACTCCACTTTTCACAAGTTCTTCTCTTTGGGGTAATGTTGGCCGTGACAAAGTAATCCAGCTGTTTTCTATTTCAATCATTTATTTTCCAGTCTGTCAGTAAGCTATACGAGTCACACTTCAACTTTAGCAACTGTCTTTTACCATGTCATAGAAAGTGCTATCAAGTTGTGGTATGAATCTGTATTGAATGAACACAAACTAGTATAAAGATTACCCAGATGGCAACCCTAACCAAAGCATTTCCCAGTTCCATTTTAGAAAGTGCATTTGGTTGTGGTAGCTATTGAATGGAAACGTCTCATCCTAATGTTGAAACCTCTTTGTCTAGAAAGTCATGTGCTCTCTAAGCCTTTAGGTGGCAGTGTTTTGCATAAGGAGGAGTGCTGGGCCATTCGTGCAGTAACGACACCAATTCCAGAATCGTTTGCTGGCCATTGTGAAGATTCCAAAACATTATGATGTCACAGTTGGGGGTGGGACTGGACTCCGTGGATCTACCATTTAAGCTGAACAAACACACCACCTGCTTGTGGGAGGACAGAGGAGTCCTGCAGCTAAACGCATCATCAGAGTGAGTAAGAGGGCCCTATCGGAAGGGGCGCAACTTATATCTTTTGGTTAAGTCATTATCATTACCCTAACTTTAGCATTGACTTGACATTATTTCAGTAAGTGCTACTTGTTGGTGTAGTTCTGTTTGACACATGCTACTTTGGAGAACACCAGGTTTGCTAGAAACACACTCTGATCACTTCAACGTCTGATTTCAGTGATAGTTACACGTTAGCTTTAGCAACTCTCTTTTGCCAAGTAATAAGAAAGTGCTATTAAGTTGGGGAATATTTCTCAACGAATTGACCTCAGCCTTTGTAAAGAAGATTTATTTTCAACACAACTTTCTTTATACACCTTCTAAAGGTGTGACGTGTCACTAGAATTACCCTAATATGAGCATTGACTTGACCTCTGAATGCAGTAAGTGCTTCTTGTTGGGGTAGTTTTGCTGACTTTAGCACATCGGAAGACTCCAGGATTAATAATGGCTGTTGGTGAAAATATCAGGATCACCTTGAATGAAGCATCATTTGACTCCACTTTTCACAAGTTCTTCTCTTTGGGGTAATGTTGGCTGTGACAAAGTAATCCAGCTGTTTTCTATTTCAATCATTTATTTTCCAGTCTGTCAGTAAGCTATACGAGTCACACTTCAACTTTAGCAACTGTCTTTTACCATGTCATAGAAAGTGCTATCAAGTTGTGGTATGAATCTGTATTGAATGAACACAAACTAGTATAAAGATTACCCAGATGGCAACCCTAACCAAAGCATTTCCCAGTTCCATTTTAGAAAGTGCATTTTGTTGTGGTAGCTATTGAATGGAAACGTCTCATCCTAATGTTGAAACCTCTTTGTCTAGAAAGTCATGTGCTCTCTAAGCCTTTAGGTGGCAGTGTTTTGCATAAGGAGGAGTGCTGGGCCATTCGTGCAGTAACGACACCAATTCCAGAATCGTTTGCTGGCCATTGTGAAGATTCCAAAACATTATGATGTCACAGTTGGGGGTGGGACTGGACTCCGTGGATCTACCATTTAAGCTGAACAAACACACCACCTGCTTGTGGGAGGACAGAGGAGTCCTGCAGCTAAACGCATCATCAGAGTGAGTAAGAGGGCCCTATCGGAAGGGGCGCAACTTATATCTTTTGGTTAAGTCATTATCATTACCCTAACTTTAGCATTGACTTGACATTATTTCAGTAAGTGCTACTTGTTGGTGTAGTTCTGTTTGACACATGCTACTTTGGAGAACACCAGGTTTGCTAGAAACACACTCTGATCACTTCAACGTCTGATTTCAGTGATAGTTACACGTTAGCTTTAGCAACTCTCTTTTGCCAAGTAATAAGAAAGTGCTATTAAGTTGGGGAATATTTCTCAACGAATTGACCTCAGCCTTTGTAAAGAAGATTTATTTTCAACACAACTTTCTTTATACACCTTCTAAAGGTGTGACGTGTCACTAGAATTACCCTAATATGAGCATTGACTTGACCTCTGAATGCAGTAAGTGCTTCTTGTTGGGGTAGTTTTGCTGACTTTAGCACATCGGAAGACTCCAGGATTAATAATGGCTGTTGGTGAAAATATCAGGATCACCTTGAATGAAGCATCATTTGACTCCACTTTTCACAAGTTCTTCTCTTTGGGGTAATGTTGGCTGTGACAAAGTAATCCAGCTGTTTTCTATTTCAATCATTTATTTTCCAGTCTGTCAGTAAGCTATACGAGTCACACTTCAACTTTAGCAACTGTCTTTTACCATGTCATAGAAAGTGCTATCAAGTTGTGGTATGAATCTGTATTGAATGAACACAAACTAGTATAAAGATTACCCAGATGGCAACCCTAACCAAAGCATTTCCCAGTTCCATTTTAGAAAGTGCATTTTGTTGTGGTAGCTATTGAATGGAAACGTCTCATCCTAATGTTGAAACCTCTTTGTCTAGAAAGTCATGTGCTCTCTAAGCCTTTAGGTGGCAGTGTTTTGCATAAGGAGGAGTGCTGGGCCATTCGTGCAGTAACGACACCAATTCCAGAATCGTTTGCTGGCCATTGTGAAGATTCCAAAACATTATGATGTCACAGTTGGGGGTGGGACTGGACTCCGTGGATCTACCATTTAAGCTGAACAAACACACCACCTGCTTGTGGGAGGACAGAGGAGTCCTGCAGCTAAACGCATCATCAGAGTGAGTAAGAGGGCCCTATCGGAAGGGGCGCAACTTATATCTTTTGGTTAAGTCATTATCATTACCCTAACTTTAGCATTGACTTGACATTATTTCAGTAAGTGCTACTTGTTGGTGTAGTTCTGTTTGACACATGCTACTTTGGAGAACACCAGGTTTGCTAGAAACACACTCTGATCACTTCAACGTCTGATTTCAGTGATAGTTACACGTTAGCTTTAGCAACTCTCTTTTGCCAAGTAATAAGAAAGTGCTAATAAGTTGGGGAATATTTCTCAACGAATTGACCTCAGCCTTTGTAAAAAAGATTTATTTTCAACACAACTTTCTTTATACACCTTCTAAAGGTGTGACGTGTCACTAGAATTACCCTAATATGAGCATTGACTTGACCTCTGAATGCAGTAAGTGCTTCTTGTTGGGGTAGTTTTGCTGACTTTAGCACATCGGAAGACTCCAGGATTAATAATGGCTGTTGGTGAAAATATCAGGATCACCTTGAATGAAGCATCATTTGACTCCACTTTTCACAAGTTCTTCTCTTTGGGGTAATGTTGGCTGTGACAAAGTAATCCAGCTGTTTTCTATTTCAATCATTTATTTTCCAGTCTGTCAGTAAGCTATACGAGTCACACTTCAACTTTAGCAACTGTCTTTTACCATGTCATAGAAAGTGCTATCAAGTTGTGGTATGAATCTGTATTGAATGAACACAAACTAGTATGAAGATTACCCAGATGGCAACCCTAACCAAAGCATTTCCCAGTTCCATTTTAGAAAGTGCATTTTGTTGTGGTAGCTATTGAATGGAAACGTCTCATCCTAATGTTGAAACCTCTTTGTCTAGAAAGTCAAGTGCTCTCTAAGCCTTTAGGTGGCAGTGTTTTGCATAAGGAGGAGTGCTGGGCCATTCGTGCAGTAAAGACACCAATTCCAGAATCGTTTGCTGGCCACTGTGAAGATTCCAGAACATTATGATGTCACAGTTGGGGGTGGGACTGGACTCTGTGGATCTACCATTTAAGCTGAACAAACACACCACCTGCTTGTGGGAGGACAGAGGAGTCCTGCTAAACGCATCGAGTGAGTAAGAGGGCCCTATCGGAAGGGGAGCAACTTATATCTTTTGGTTAAGTCATTATCATTACCCTAACTTTAGCATTGACTTGACATTATTTCAGTAAGTGCTACTTGTTGGGGTAGTTCTGTTTGACACATGCTACCAGGTTTGCTAGAAACACACTCTGATCACTTCAACGTCTGATTTCAGTGATAGTTACACGTTAGCTTTAGCAACTCTCTTTTGCCAAGTAATAGAAAGTGCTATTAAGTTGGGGAATATTTCTCAACGAATTGACCTCAGCCTTTGTAAAGAAGATTTATTTTCAACACAACTTTCTTTATACACCTTCTAAAGGTGTGACGTGTCACTAGAATTACCCTAATATGAGCATTGACTTGACCTCTGAATGCAGTAAGTGCTTCTTGTTGGGGTAGTTTTGCTGACTTTAGCACATCGGAAGACTCTAGGATTAATAATGGCTGTTGGTGAAAATATCAGGATCACCTTGAATGAAGCATCATTTGACTCCACTTTTCACAAGTTCTTCTCTTTGGGGTAATGTTGGCTGTGACAAAGTAATCCAGCTGTTTTCTATTTCAATCATTTATTTTCCAGTCTGTCAGTAAGCTATACGAGTCACACTTCAACTTTAGCAACTGTCTTTTACCATGTCATAGAAAGTGCTATCAAGTTGTGGTATGAATCTGTATTGAATGAACACAAACTAGTATGAAGATTACCCAGATGGCAACCCTAACCAAAGCATTTCCCAGTTCCATTTTAGAAAGTGCATTTTGTTGTGGTAGCTATTGAATGAAAACGTCTCATCCTAATGTTGAAACCTCTTTGTCTAGAAAGTCAAGTGCTCTCTAAGCCTTTAGGTGGCAGTGTTTTGCATAAGGAGGAGTGCTGGGCCATTCGTGCAGTAACGACACCAATTCCAGAATCGTTTGCTGGCCATTGTGAAGATTCCAAAACATTATGATGTCACAGTTGGGGGTGGGACTGGACTCCGTGGATCTACCATTTAAGCTGAACAAACACACCACCTGCTTGTGGGAGGACAGAGGAGTCCTGCAGCTAAACGCATCATCAGAGTGAGTAAGAGGGCCCTATCGGAAGGGGCGCAACTTATATCTTTTGGTTAAGTCATTATCATTACCCTAACTTTAGCATTGACTTGACATTATTTCAGTAAGTGCTACTTGTTGGTGTAGTTCTGTTTGACACATGCTACTTTGGAGAACACCAGGTTTGCTAGAAACACACTCTGATCACTTCAACGTCTGATTTCAGTGATAGTTACACGTTAGCTTTAGCAACTCTCTTTTGCCAAGTAATAAGAAAGTGCTATTAAGTTGGGGAATATTTCTCAACGAATTGACCTCAGCCTTTGTAAAGAAGATTTATTTTCAACACAACTTTCTTTATACACCTTCTAAAGGTGTGACGTGTCACTAGAATTACCCTAATATGAGCATTGACTTGACCTCTGAATGCAGTAAGTGCTTCTTGTTGGGGTAGTTTTGCTGACTTTAGCACATCGGAAGACTCCAGGATTAATAATGGCTGTTGGTGAAAATATCAGGATCACCTTGAATGAAGCATCATTTGACTCCACTTTTCACAAGTTCTTCTCTTTGGGGTAATGTTGGCTGTGACAAAGTAATCCAGCTGTTTTCTATTTCAATCATTTATTTTCCAGTCTGTCAGTAAGCTATACGAGTCACACTTCAACTTTAGCAACTGTCTTTTACCATGTCATAGAAAGTGCTATCAAGTTGTGGTATGAATCTGTATTGAATGAACACAAACTAGTATAAAGATTACCCAGATGGCAACCCTAACCAAAGCATTTCCCAGTTCCATTTTAGAAAGTGCATTTTGTTGTGGTAGCTATTGAATGGAAACGTCTCATCCTAATGTTGAAACCTCTTTGTCTAGAAAGTCATGTGCTCTCTAAGCCTTTAGGTGGCAGTGTTTTGCATAAGGAGGAGTGCTGGGCCATTCGTGCAGTAACGACACCAATTCCAGAATCGTTTGCTGGCCATTGTGAAGATTCCAAAACATTATGATGTCACAGTTGGGGGTGGGACTGGACTCCGTGGATCTACCATTTAAGCTGAACAAACACACCACCTGCTTGTGGGAGGACAGAGGAGTCCTGCAGCTAAACGCATCATCAGAGTGAGTAAGAGGGCCCTATCGGAAGGGGCGCAACTTATATCTTTTGGTTAAGTCATTATCATTACCCTAACTTTAGCATTGACTTGACATTATTTCAGTAAGTGCTACTTGTTGGTGTAGTTCTGTTTGACACATGCTACTTTGGAGAACACCAGGTTTGCTAGAAACACACTCTGATCACTTCAACGTCTGATTTCAGTGATAGTTACACGTTAGCTTTAGCAACTCTCTTTTGCCAAGTAATAAGAAAGTGCTATTAAGTTGGGGAATATTTCTCAACGAATTGACCTCAGCCTTTGTAAAGAAGATTTATTTTCAACACAACTTTCTTTATACACCTTCTAAAGGTGTGACGTGTCACTAGAATGACCCTAATATGAGCATTGACTTGACCTCTGAATGCAGTAAGTGCTTCTTGTTGGGGTAGTTTTGCTGACTTTAGCACATCGGAAGACTCCAGGATTAATAATGGCTGTTGGTGAAAATATCAGGATCACCTTGAATGAAGCATCATTTGACTCCACTTTTCACAAGTTCTTCTCTTTGGGGTAATGTTGGCTGTGACAAAGTAATCCAGCTGTTTTCTATTTCAATCATTTATTTTCCAGTCTGTCAGTAAGCTATACGAGTCACACTTCAACTTTAGCAACTGTCTTTTACCATGTCATAGAAAGTGCTATCAAGTTGTGGTATGAATCTGTATTGAATGAACACAAACTAGTATGAAGATTACCCAGATGGCAACCCTAACCAAAGCATTTCCCAGTTCCATTTTAGAAAGTGCATTTTGTTGTGGTAGCTATTGAATGGAAACGTCTCATCCTAATGTTGAAACCTCTTTGTCTAGAAAGTCAAGTGCTCTCTAAGCCTTTAGGTGGCAGTGTTTTGCATAAGGAGGAGTGCTGGGCCATTCGTGCAGTAAAGACACCAATTCCAGAATCGTTTGCTGGCCACTGTGAAGATTCCAGAACATTATGATGTCACAGTTGGGGGTGGGACTGGACTCTGTGGATCTACCATTTAAGCTGAACAAACACACCACCTGCTTGTGGGAGGACAGAGGAGTCCTGCTAAACGCATCGAGTGAGTAAGAGGGCCCTATCGGAAGGGGAGCAACTTATATCTTTTGGTTAAGTCATTATCATTACCCTAACTTTAGCATTGACTTGACATTATTTCAGTAAGTGCTACTTGTTGGGGTAGTTCTGTTTGACACATGCTACCAGGTTTGCTAGAAACACACTCTGATCACTTCAACGTCTGATTTCAGTGATAGTTACACGTTAGCTTTAGCAACTCTCTTTTGCCAAGTAATAGAAAGTGCTATTAAGTTGGGGAATATTTCTCAACGAATTGACCTCAGCCTTTGTAAAGAAGATTTATTTTCAACACAACTTTCTTTATACACCTTCTAAAGGTGTGACGTGTCACTAGAATTACCCTAATATGAGCATTGACTTGACCTCTGAATGCAGTAAGTGCTTCTTGTTGGGGTAGTTTTGCTGACTTTAGCACATCGGAAGACTCTAGGATTAATAATGGCTGTTGGTGAAAATATCAGGATCACCTTGAATGAAGCATCATTTGACTCCACTTTTCACAAGTTCTTCTCTTTGGGGTAATGTTGGCTGTGACAAAGTAATCCAGCTGTTTTCTATTTCAATCATTTATTTTCCAGTCTGTCAGTAAGCTATACGAGTCACACTTCAACTTTAGCAACTGTCTTTTACCATGTCATAGAAAGTGCTATCAAGTTGTGGTATGAATCTGTATTGAATGAACACAAACTAGTATGAAGATTACCCAGATGGCAACCCTAACCAAAGCATTTCCCAGTTCCATTTTAGAAAGTGCATTTTGTTGTGGTAGCTATTGAATGAAAACGTCTCATCCTAATGTTGAAACCTCTTTGTCTAGAAAGTCAAGTGCTCTCTAAGCCTTTAGGTGGCAGTGTTTTGCATAAGGAGGAGTGCTGGGCCATTCGTGCAGTAACGACACCAATTCCAGAATCGTTTGCTGGCCATTGTGAAGATTCCAAAACATTATGATGTCACAGTTGGGGGTGGGACTGGACTCCGTGGATCTACCATTTAAGCTGAACAAACACACCACCTGCTTGTGGGAGGACAGAGGAGTCCTGCAGCTAAACGCATCATCAGAGTGAGTAAGAGGGCCCTATCGGAAGGGGCGCAACTTATATCTTTTGGTTAAGTCATTATCATTACCCTAACTTTAGCATTGACTTGACATTATTTCAGTAAGTGCTACTTGTTGGTGTAGTTCTGTTCACACAACTTTCTTTATACACCTTCTAAAGGTGTGACGTGTCACTAGAATGACCCTAATATGAGCATTGACTTGACCTCTGAATGCAGTAAGTGCTTCTTGTTGGGGTAGTTTTGCTGACTTTAGCACATCGGAAGACTCCAGGATTAATAATGGCTGTTGGTGAAAATATCAGGATCACCTTGAATGAAGCATCATTTGACTCCACTTTTCACAAGTTCTTCTCTTTGGGGTAATGTTGGCTGTGACAAAGTAATCCAGCTGTTTTCTATTTCAATCATTTATTTTCCAGTCTGTCAGTAAGCTATACGAGTCACACTTCAACTTTAGCAACTGTCTTTTACCATGTCATAGAAAGTGCTATCAAGTTGTGGTATGAATCTGTATTGAATGAACACAAACTAGTATAAAGATTACCCAGATGGCAACCCTAACCAAAGCATTTCCCAGTTCCATTTTAGAAAGTGCATTTTGTTGTGGTAGCTATTGAATGGAAACGTCTCATCCTAATGTTGAAACCTCTTTGTCTAGAAAGTCATGTGCTCTCTAAGCCTTTAGGTGGCAGTGTTTTGCATAAGGAGGAGTGCTGGGCCATTCGTGCAGTAACGACACCAATTCCAGAATCGTTTGCTGGCCATTGTGAAGATTCCAAAACATTATGATGTCACAGTTGGGGGTGGGACTGGACTCCGTGGATCTACCATTTAAGCTGAACAAACACACCACCTGCTTGTGGGAGGACAGAGGAGTCCTGCAGCTAAACGCATCATCAGAGTGAGTAAGAGGGCCCTATCGGAAGGGGCGCAACTTATATCTTTTGGTTAAGTCATTATCATTACCCTAACTTTAGCATTGACTTGACATTATTTCAGTAAGTGCTACTTGTTGGTGTAGTTCTGTTTGACACATGCTACTTTGGAGAACACCAGGTTTGCTAGAAACACACTCTGATCACTTCAACGTCTGATTTCAGTGATAGTTACACGTTAGCTTTAGCAACTCTCTTTTGCCAAGTAATAAGAAAGTGCTATTAAGTTGGGGAATATTTCTCAACGAATTGACCTCAGCCTTTGTAAAGAAGATTTATTTTCAACACAACTTTCTTTATACACCTTCTAAAGGTGTGACGTGTCACTAGAATGACCCTAATATGAGCATTGACTTGACCTCTGAATGCAGTAAGTGCTTCTTGTTGGGGTAGTTTTGCTGACTTTAGCACATCGGAAGACTCCAGGATTAATAATGGCTGTTGGTGAAAATATCAGGATCACCTTGAATGAAGCATCATTTGACTCCACTTTTCACAAGTTCTTCTCTTTGGGGTAATGTTGGCCGTGACAAAGTAATCCAGCTGTTTTCTATTTCAATCATTTATTTTCCAGTCTGTCAGTAAGCTATACGAGTCACACTTCAACTTTAGCAACTGTCTTTTACCATGTCATAGAAAGTGCTATCAAGTTGTGGTATGAATCTGTATTGAATGAACACAAACTAGTATAAAGATTACCCAGATGGCAACCCTAACCAAAGCATTTCCCAGTTCCATTTTAGAAAGTGCATTTGGTTGTGGTAGCTATTGAATGGAAACGTCTCATCCTAATGTTGAAACCTCTTTGTCTAGAAAGTCATGTGCTCTCTAAGCCTTTAGGTGGCAGTGTTTTGCATAAGGAGGAGTGCTGGGCCATTCGTGCAGTAACGACACCAATTCCAGAATCGTTTGCTGGCCATTGTGAAGATTCCAAAACATTATGATGTCACAGTTGGGGGTGGGACTGGACTCCGTGGATCTACCATTTAAGCTGAACAAACACACCACCTGCTTGTGGGAGGACAGAGGAGTCCTGCAGCTAAACGCATCATCAGAGTGAGTAAGAGGGCCCTATCGGAAGGGGCGCAACTTATATCTTTTGGTTAAGTCATTATCATTACCCTAACTTTAGCATTGACTTGACATTATTTCAGTAAGTGCTACTTGTTGGTGTAGTTCTGTTTGACACATGCTACTTTGGAGAACACCAGGTTTGCTAGAAACACACTCTGATCACTTCAACGTCTGATTTCAGTGATAGTTACACGTTAGCTTTAGCAACTCTCTTTTGCCAAGTAATAAGAAAGTGCTATTAAGTTGGGGAATATTTCTCAACGAATTGACCTCAGCCTTTGTAAAGAAGATTTATTTTCAACACAACTTTCTTTATACACCTTCTAAAGGTGTGACGTGTCACTAGAATTACCCTAATATGAGCATTGACTTGACCTCTGAATGCAGTAAGTGCTTCTTGTTGGGGTAGTTTTGCTGACTTTAGCACATCGGAAGACTCCAGGATTAATAATGGCTGTTGGTGAAAATATCAGGATCACCTTGAATGAAGCATCATTTGACTCCACTTTTCACAAGTTCTTCTCTTTGGGGTAATGTTGGCTGTGACAAAGTAATCCAGCTGTTTTCTATTTCAATCATTTATTTTCCAGTCTGTCAGTAAGCTATACGAGTCACACTTCAACTTTAGCAACTGTCTTTTACCATGTCATAGAAAGTGCTATCAAGTTGTGGTATGAATCTGTATTGAATGAACACAAACTAGTATAAAGATTACCCAGATGGCAACCCTAACCAAAGCATTTCCCAGTTCCATTTTAGAAAGTGCATTTTGTTGTGGTAGCTATTGAATGGAAACGTCTCATCCTAATGTTGAAACCTCTTTGTCTAGAAAGTCATGTGCTCTCTAAGCCTTTAGGTGGCAGTGTTTTGCATAAGGAGGAGTGCTGGGCCATTCGTGCAGTAACGACACCAATTCCAGAATCGTTTGCTGGCCATTGTGAAGATTCCAAAACATTATGATGTCACAGTTGGGGGTGGGACTGGACTCTGTGGATCTACCATTTAAGCTGAACAAACACACCACCTGCTTGTGGGAGGACAGAGGAGTCCTGCAGCTAAACGCATCATCAGAGTGAGTAAGAGGGCCCTATCGGAAGGGGCGCAACTTATATCTTTTGGTTAAGTCATTATCATTACCCTAACTTTAGCATTGACTTGACATTATTTCAGTAAGTGCTACTTGTTGGTGTAGTTCTGTTTGACACATGCTACTTTGGAGAACACCAGGTTTGCTAGAAACACACTCTGATCACTTCAACGTCTGATTTCAGTGATAGTTACACGTTAGCTTTAGCAACTCTCTTTTGCCAAGTAATAAGAAAGTGCTATTAAGTTGGGGAATATTTCTCAACGAATTGACCTCAGCCTTTGTAAAGAAGATTTATTTTCAACACAACTTTCTTTATACACCTTCTAAAGGTGTGACGTGTCACTAGAATTACCCTAATATGAGCATTGACTTGACCTCTGAATGCAGTAAGTGCTTCTTGTTGGGGTAGTTTTGCTGACTTTAGCACATCGGAAGACTCCAGGATTAATAATGGCTGTTGGTGAAAATATCAGGATCACCTTGAATGAAGCATCATTTGACTCCACTTTTCACAAGTTCTTCTCTTTGGGGTAATGTTGGCTGTGACAAAGTAATCCAGCTGTTTTCTATTTCAATCATTTATTTTCCAGTCTGTCAGTAAGCTATACGAGTCACACTTCAACTTTAGCAACTGTCTTTTACCATGTCATAGAAAGTGCTATCAAGTTGTGGTATGAATCTGTATTGAATGAACACAAACTAGTATAAAGATTACCCAGATGGCAACCCTAACCAAAGCATTTCCCAGTTCCATTTTAGAAAGTGCATTTTGTTGTGGTAGCTATTGAATGGAAACGTCTCATCCTAATGTTGAAACCTCTTTGTCTAGAAAGTCATGTGCTCTCTAAGCCTTTAGGTGGCAGTGTTTTGCATAAGGAGGAGTGCTGGGCCATTCGTGCAGTAACGACACCAATTCCAGAATCGTTTGCTGGCCATTGTGAAGATTCCAAAACATTATGATGTCACAGTTGGGGGTGGGACTGGACTCCGTGGATCTACCATTTAAGCTGAACAAACACACCACCTGCTTGTGGGAGGACAGAGGAGTCCTGCAGCTAAACGCATCATCAGAGTGAGTAAGAGGGCCCTATCGGAAGGGGCGCAACTTATATCTTTTGGTTAAGTCATTATCATTACCCTAACTTTAGCATTGACTTGACATTATTTCAGTAAGTGCTACTTGTTGGTGTAGTTCTGTTTGACACATGCTACTTTGGAGAACACCAGGTTTGCTAGAAACACACTCTGATCACTTCAACGTCTGATTTCAGTGATAGTTACACGTTAGCTTTAGCAACTCTCTTTTGCCAAGTAATAAGAAAGTGCTAATAAGTTGGGGAATATTTCTCAACGAATTGACCTCAGCCTTTGTAAAAAAGATTTATTTTCAACACAACTTTCTTTATACACCTTCTAAAGGTGTGACGTGTCACTAGAATTACCCTAATATGAGCATTGACTTGACCTCTGAATGCAGTAAGTGCTTCTTGTTGGGGTAGTTTTGCTGACTTTAGCACATCGGAAGACTCCAGGATTAATAATGGCTGTTGGTGAAAATATCAGGATCACCTTGAATGAAGCATCATTTGACTCCACTTTTCACAAGTTCTTCTCTTTGGGGTAATGTTGGCTGTGACAAAGTAATCCAGCTGTTTTCTATTTCAATCATTTATTTTCCAGTCTGTCAGTAAGCTATACGAGTCACACTTCAACTTTAGCAACTGTCTTTTACCATGTCATAGAAAGTGCTATCAAGTTGTGGTATGAATCTGTATTGAATGAACACAAACTAGTATGAAGATTACCCAGATGGCAACCCTAACCAAAGCATTTCCCAGTTCCATTTTAGAAAGTGCATTTTGTTGTGGTAGCTATTGAATGAAAACGTCTCATCCTAATGTTGAAACCTCTTTGTCTAGAAAGTCAAGTGCTCTCTAAGCCTTTAGGTGGCAGTGTTTTGCATAAGGAGGAGTGCTGGGCCATTCGTGCAGTAACGACACCAATTCCAGAATCGTTTGCTGGCCATTGTGAAGATTCCAAAACATTATGATGTCACAGTTGGGGGTGGGACTGGACTCCGTGGATCTACCATTTAAGCTGAACAAACACACCACCTGCTTGTGGGAGGACAGAGGAGTCCTGCTAAACGCATCGAGTGAGTAAGAGGGCCCTATCGGAAGGGGAGCAACTTATATCTTTTGGTTAAGTCATTATCATTACCCTAACTTTAGCATTGACTTGACATTATTTCAGTAAGTGCTACTTGTTGGGGTAGTTCTGTTTGACACATGCTACCAGGTTTGCTAGAAACACACTCTGATCACTTCAACGTCTGATTTCAGTGATAGTTACACGTTAGCTTTAGCAACTCTCTTTTGCCAAGTAATAGAAAGTGCTATTAAGTTGGGGAATATTTCTCAACGAATTGACCTCAGCCTTTGTAAAGAAGATTTATTTTCAACACAACTTTCTTTATACACCTTCTAAAGGTGTGACGTGTCACTAGAATTACCCTAATATGAGCATTGACTTGACCTCTGAATGCAGTAAGTGCTTCTTGTTGGGGTAGTTTTGCTGACTTTAGCACATCGGAAGACTCTAGGATTAATAATGGCTGTTGGTGAAAATATCAGGATCACCTTGAATGAAGCATCATTTGACTCCACTTTTCACAAGTTCTTCTCTTTGGGGTAATGTTGGCTGTGACAAAGTAATCCAGCTGTTTTCTATTTCAATCATTTATTTTCCAGTCTGTCAGTAAGCTATACGAGTCACACTTCAACTTTAGCAACTGTCTTTTACCATGTCATAGAAAGTGCTATCAAGTTGTGGTATGAATCTGTATTGAATGAACACAAACTAGTATGAAGATTACCCAGATGGCAACCCTAACCAAAGCATTTCCCAGTTCCATTTTAGAAAGTGCATTTTGTTGTGGTAGCTATTGAATGAAAACGTCTCATCCTAATGTTGAAACCTCTTTGTCTAGAAAGTCAAGTGCTCTCTAAGCCTTTAGGTGGCAGTGTTTTGCATAAGGAGGAGTGCTGGGCCATTCGTGCAGTAAAGACACCAATTCCAGAATCGTTTGCTGGCCACTGTGAAGATTCCAGAACATTATGATGTCACAGTTGGGGGTGGGACTGGACTCTGTGGATCTACCATTTAAGCTGAACAAACACACCACCTGCTTGTGGGAGGACAGAGGAGTCCTGCTAAACGCATCGAGTGAGTAAGAGGGCCCTATCGGAAGGGGAGCAACTTATATCTTTTGGTTAAGTCATTATCATTACCCTAACTTTAGCATTGACTTGACATTATTTCAGTAAGTGCTACTTGTTGGGGTAGTTCTGTTTGACACATGCTACCAGGTTTGCTAGAAACACACTCTGATCACTTCAACGTCTGATTTCAGTGATAGTTACACGTTAGCTTTAGCAACTCTCTTTTGCCAAGTAATAGAAAGTGCTATTAAGTTGGGGAATATTTCTCAACGAATTGACCTCAGCCTTTGTAAAGAAGATTTATTTTCAACACAACTTTCTTTATACACCTTCTAAAGGTGTGACGTGTCACTAGAATTACCCTAATATGAGCATTGACTTGACCTCTGAATGCAGTAAGTGCTTCTTGTTGGGGTAGTTTTGCTGACTTTAGCACATCGGAAGACTCTAGGATTAATAATGGCTGTTGGTGAAAATATCAGGATCACCTTGAATGAAGCATCATTTGACTCCACTTTTCACAAGTTCTTCTCTTTGGGGTAATGTTGGCTGTGACAAAGTAATCCAGCTGTTTTCTATTTCAATCATTTATTTTCCAGTCTGTCAGTAAGCTATACGAGTCACACTTCAACTTTAGCAACTGTCTTTTACCATGTCATAGAAAGTGCTATCAAGTTGTGGTATGAATCTGTATTGAATGAACACAAACTAGTATGAAGATTACCCAGATGGCAACCCTAACCAAAGCATTTCCCAGTTCCATTTTAGAAAGTGCATTTTGTTGTGGTAGCTATTGAATGAAAACGTCTCATCCTAATGTTGAAACCTCTTTGTCTAGAAAGTCAAGTGCTCTCTAAGCCTTTAGGTGGCAGTGTTTTGCATAAGGAGGAGTGCTGGGCCATTCGTGCAGTAACGACACCAATTCCAGAATCGTTTGCTGGCCATTGTGAAGATTCCAAAACATTATGATGTCACAGTTGGGGGTGGGACTGGACTCCGTGGATCTACCATTTAAGCTGAACAAACACACCACCTGCTTGTGGGAGGACAGAGGAGTCCTGCAGCTAAACGCATCATCAGAGTGAGTAAGAGGGCCCTATCGGAAGGGGCGCAACTTATATCTTTTGGTTAAATCATTACCCTAACTTTAGCATTGACTTGACATTATTTCAGTAAGTGCTACTTGTTGGTGTAGTTCTGTTTGACACATGCTACTTTGGAGAACACCAGGTTTGCTAGAAACACACTCTGATCACTTCAACGTCTGATTTCAGTGATAGTTACACGTTAGCTTTAGCAACTCTCTTTTGCCAAGTAATAAGAAAGTGCTATTAAGTTGGGGAATATTTCTCAACGAATTGACCTCAGCCTTTGTAAAGAAGATTTATTTTCAACACAACTTTCTTTATACACCTTCTAAAGGTGTGACGTGTCACTAGAATTACCCTAATATGAGCATTGACTTGACCTCTGAATGCAGTAAGTGCTTCTTGTTGGGGTAGTTTTGCTGACTTTAGCACATCGGAAGACTCTAGGATTAATAATGGCTGTTGGTGAAAATATCAGGATCACCTTGAATGAAGCATCATTTGACTCCACTTTTCACAAGTTCTTCTCTTTGGGGTAATGTTGGCTGTGACAAAGTAATCCAGCTGTTTTCTATTTCAATCATTTATTTTCCAGTCTGTCAGTAAGCTATACGAGTCACACTTCAACTTTAGCAACTGTCTTTTACCATGTCATAGAAAGTGCTATCAAGTTGTGGTATGAATCTGTATTGAATGAACACAAACTAGTATGAAGATTACCCAGATGGCAACCCTAACCAAAGCATTTCCCAGTTCCATTTTAGAAAGTGCATTTTGTTGTGGTAGCTATTGAATGAAAACGTCTCATCCTAATGTTGAAACCTCTTTGTCTAGAAAGTCAAGTGCTCTCTAAGCCTTTAGGTGGCAGTGTTTTGCATAAGGAGGAGTGCTGGGCCATTCGTGCAGTAAAGACACCAATTCCAGAATCGTTTGCTGGCCACTGTGAAGATTCCAGAACATTATGATGTCACAGTTGGGGGTGGGACTGGACTCTGTGGATCTACCATTTAAGCTGAACAAACACACCACCTGCTTGTGGGAGGACAGAGGAGTCCTGCTAAACGCATCGAGTGAGTAAGAGGGCCCTATCGGAAGGGGAGCAACTTATATCTTTTGGTTAAGTCATTATCATTACCCTAACTTTAGCATTGACTTGACATTATTTCAGTAAGTGCTACTTGTTGGGGTAGTTCTGTTTGACACATGCTACCAGGTTTGCTAGAAACACACTCTGATCACTTCAACGTCTGATTTCAGTGATAGTTACACGTTAGCTTTAGCAACTCTCTTTTGCCAAGTAATAGAAAGTGCTATTAAGTTGGGGAATATTTCTCAACGAATTGACCTCAGCCTTTGTAAAGAAGATTTATTTTCAACACAACTTTCTTTATACACCTTCTAAAGGTGTGACGTGTCACTAGAATTACCCTAATATGAGCATTGACTTGACCTCTGAATGCAGTAAGTGCTTCTTGTTGGGGTAGTTTTGCTGACTTTAGCACATCGGAAGACTCTAGGATTAATAATGGCTGTTGGTGAAAATATCAGGATCACCTTGAATGAAGCATCATTTGACTCCACTTTTCACAAGTTCTTCTCTTTGGGGTAATGTTGGCTGTGACAAAGTAATCCAGCTGTTTTCTATTTCAATCATTTATTTTCCAGTCTGTCAGTAAGCTATACGAGTCACACTTCAACTTTAGCAACTGTCTTTTACCATGTCATAGAAAGTGCTATCAAGTTGTGGTATGAATCTGTATTGAATGAACACAAACTAGTATGAAGATTACCCAGATGGCAACCCTAACCAAAGCATTTCCCAGTTCCATTTTAGAAAGTGCATTTTGTTGTGGTAGCTATTGAATGAAAACGTCTCATCCTAATGTTGAAACCTCTTTGTCTAGAAAGTCAAGTGCTCTCTAAGCCTTTAGGTGGCAGTGTTTTGCATAAGGAGGAGTGCTGGGCCATTCGTGCAGTAACGACACCAATTCCAGAATCGTTTGCTGGCCATTGTGAAGATTCCAAAACATTATGATGTCACAGTTGGGGGTGGGACTGGACTCCGTGGATCTACCATTTAAGCTGAACAAACACACCACCTGCTTGTGGGAGGACAGAGGAGTCCTGCAGCTAAACGCATCATCAGAGTGAGTAAGAGGGCCCTATCGGAAGGGGCGCAACTTATATCTTTTGGTTAAATCATTACCCTAACTTTAGCATTGACTTGACATTATTTCAGTAAGTGCTACTTGTTGGTGTAGTTCTGTTTGACACATGCTACTTTGGAGAACACCAGGTTTGCTAGAAACACACTCTGATCACTTCAACGTCTGATTTCAGTGATAGTTACACGTTAGCTTTAGCAACTCTCTTTTGCCAAGTAATAAGAAAGTGCTATTAAGTTGGGGAATATTTCTCAACGAATTGACCTCAGCCTTTGTAAAGAAGATTTATTTTCAACACAACTTTCTTTATACACCTTCTAAAGGTGTGACGTGTCACTAGAATTACCCTAATATGAGCATTGACTTGACCTCTGAATGCAGTAAGTGCTTCTTGTTGGGGTAGTTTTGCTGACTTTAGCACATCGGAAGACTCCAGGATTAATAATGGCTGTTGGTGAAAATATCAGGATCACCTTGAATGAAGCATCATTTGACTCCACTTTTCACAAGTTCTTCTCTTTGGGGTAATGTTGGCTGTGACAAAGTAATCCAGCTGTTTTCTATTTCAATCATTTATTTTCCAGTCTGTCAGTAAGCTATACGAGTCACACTTCAACTTTAGCAACTGTCTTTTACCATGTCAGAGAAAGTGCTATCAAGTTGTGGTATGAATCTGTATTGAATGAACACAAACTAGTATGAAGATTACCCAGATGGCAACCCTAACCAAAGCATTTCCCAGTTCCATTTTAGAAAGTGCATTTTGTTGTGGTAGCTATTGAATGGAAACGTCTCATCCTAATGTTGAAACCTCTTTGTCTAGAAAGTCAAGTGCTCTCTAAGCCTTTAGGTGGCAGTGTTTTGCATAAGGAGGAGTGCTGGGCCATTCGTGCAGTAAAGACACCAATTCCAGAATCGTTTGCTGGCCACTGTGAAGATTCCAGAACATTATGATGTCACAGTTGGGGGTGGGACTGGACTCTGTGGATCTACCATTTAAGCTGAACAAACACACCACCTGCTTGTGGGAGGACAGAGGAGTCCTGCTAAACGCATCGAGTGAACACAACTTTCTTTATACACCTTCTAAAGGTGTGACGTGTCACTAGAATTACCCTAATATGAGCATTGACTTGACCTCTGAATGCAGTAAGTGCTTCTTGTTGGGGTAGTTTTGCTGACTTTAGCACATCGGAAGACTCCAGGATTAATAATGGCTGTTGGTGAAAATATCAGGATCACCTTGAATGAAGCATCATTTGACTCCACTTTTCACAAGTTCTTCTCTTTGGGGTAATGTTGGCTGTGACAAAGTAATCCAGCTGTTTTCTATTTCAATCATTTATTTTCCAGTCTGTCAGTAAGCTATACGAGTCACACTTCAACTTTAGCAATTGTCTTTTACCATGTCATAGAAAGTGCTATCAAGTTGTGGTATGAATCTGTATTGAATGAACACAAACTAGTATAAAGATTACCCAGATGGCAACCCTAACCAAAGCATTTCCCAGTTCCATTTTAGAAAGTGCATTTTGTTGTGGTAGCTATTGAATGGAAACGTCTCATCCTAATGTTGAAACCTCTTTGTCTAGAAAGTCAAGTGCTCTCTAAGCCTTTAGGTGGCAGTGTTTTGCATAAGGAGGAGTGCTGGGCCATTCGTGCAGTAACGACACCAATTCCAGAATCGTTTGCTGGCCATTGTGAAGATTCCAAAACATTATGATGTCACAGTTGGGGGTGGGACTGGACTCCGTGGATCTACCATTTAAGCTGAACAAACACACCACCTGCTTGTGGGAGGACAGAGGAGTCCTGCAGCTAAACGCATCATCAGAGTGAGTAAGAGGGCCCTATCGGAAGGGGCGCAACTTATATCTTTTGGTTAAGTCATTATCATTACCCTAACTTTAGCATTGACTTGACATTATTTCAGTAAGTGCTACTTGTTGGGGTAGTTCTGTTTGACACATGCTACTTTGGAGAACACCAGGTTTGCTAGAAACACACTCTGATCACTTCAACGTCTGATTTCAGTGATAGTTACACGTTAGCTTTAGCAACTCTCTTTTGCCAAGTAATAGAAAGTGCTATTAAGTTGGGGAATATTTCTCAACGAATTGACCTCAGCCTTTGTAAAGAAGATTTATTTTCAACACAACTTTCTTTATACACCTTCTAAAGGTGTGACGTGTCACTAGAATGACCCTAATATGAGCATTGACTTGACCTCTGAATGCAGTAAGTGCTTCTTGTTGGGGTAGTTTTGCTGACTTTAGCACATCGGAAGACTCCAGGATTAATAATGGCTGTTGGTGAAAATATCAGGATCACCTTGAATGAAGCATCATTTGACTCCACTTTTCACAAGTTCTTCTCTTTGGGGTAATGTTGGCTGTGACAAAGTAATCCAGCTGTTTTCTATTTCAATCATTTATTTTCCAGTCTGTCAGTAAGCTATACGAGTCACACTTCAACTTTAGCAACTGTCTTTTACCATGTCATATAAAGTGATATCAAGTTGTGGTATGAATCTGTATTGAATGAACACAAACTAGTATAAAGATTACCCAGATGGCAACCCTAACCAAAGCATTTCCCAGTTCCATTTTAGAAAGTGCATTTGGTTGTGGTAGCTATTGAATGGAAACGTCTCATCCTAATGTTGAAACCTCTTTGTCTAGAAAGTCAAGTGCTCTCTAAGCCTTTAGGTGGCAGTGTTTTGCATAAGGAGGAGTGCTGGGCCATTCATGCAGTAACGACACCAATTCCAGAATCGTTTGCTGGCCACTGTGAAGATTCCAGAACATTATGATGTCACAGTTGGGGGTGGGACTGGACTCTGTGGATCTACCATTTAAGCTGAACAAACACACCACATGCTTGTGGGAGGACAGAGGAGTCCTTCTAAACGCATCGAGTGAGTAAGAGGGCCCTATCGGAAGGGGAGCAACTTATATCTTTTGGTTAAGTCATTATCATTACCCTAACTTTAGCATTGACTTGACATTATTTCAGTAAGTGCTACTTGTTGGGGTAGTTCTGTTTGACACATGCTACCAGGTTTGCTAGAAACACACTCTGATCACTTCAACGTCTGATTTCAGTGATAGTTACACGTTAGCTTTAGCAACTCTCTTTTGCCAAGTAATAGAAAGTGCTATTAAGTTGGGGAATATTTCTCAACGAATTGACCTCAGCCTTTGTAAAGAAGATTTATTTTCAACACAACTTTCTTTATACACCTTCTAAAGGTGTGACGTGTCACTAGAATTACCCTAATATGAGCATTGACTTGACCTCTGAATGCAGTAAGTGCTTCTTGTTGGGGTAGTTTTGCTGACTTTAGCACATCGGAAGACTCTAGGATTAATAATGGCTGTTGGTGAAAATATCAGGATCACCTTGAATGAAGCATCATTTGACTCCACTTTTCACAAGTTCTTCTCTTTGGGGTAATGTTGGCTGTGACAAAGTAATCCAGCTGTTTTCTATTTCAATCATTTATTTTCCAGTCTGTCAGTAAGCTATACGAGTCACACTTCAACTTTAGCAACTGTCTTTTACCATGTCATAGAAAGTGCTATCAAGTTGTGGTATGAATCTGTATTGAATGAACACAAACTAGTATGAAGATTACCCAGATGGCAACCCTAACCAAAGCATTTCCCAGTTCCATTTTAGAAAGTGCATTTTGTTGTGGTAGCTATTGAATGAAAACGTCTCATCCTAATGTTGAAACCTCTTTGTCTAGAAAGTCAAGTGCTCTCTAAGCCTTTAGGTGGCAGTGTTTTGCATAAGGAGGAGTGCTGGGCCATTCGTGCAGTAACGACACCAATTCCAGAATCGTTTGCTGGCCATTGTGAAGATTCCAAAACATTATGATGTCACAGTTGGGGGTGGGACTGGACTCCGTGGATCTACCATTTAAGCTGAACAAACACACCACCTGCTTGTGGGAGGACAGAGGAGTCCTGCAGCTAAACGCATCATCAGAGTGAGTAAGAGGGCCCTATCG
This sequence comes from Notolepis coatsorum, assembly GCF_963971535.1. Lineage (NCBI taxonomy): Eukaryota > Metazoa > Chordata > Actinopteri > Aulopiformes > Paralepididae > Notolepis > Notolepis coatsorum. The sequence continues at coordinate 72,882,920 of NC_140173.1, forward strand.
GAAGGGGCGCAACTTATATCTTTTGGTTAAGTCATTATCATTACCCTAACTTTAGCATTGACTTGACATTATTTCAGTAAGTGCTACTTGTTGGTGTAGTTCTGTTTGACACATGCTACTTTGGAGAACACCAGGTTTGCTAGAAACACACTCTGATCACTTCAACGTCTGATTTCAGTGATAGTTACACGTTAGCTTTAGCAACTCTCTTTTGCCAAGTAATAAGAAAGTGCTATTAAGTTGGGGAATATTTCTCAACGAATTGACCTCAGCCTTTGTAAAGAAGATTTATTTTCAACACAACTTTCTTTATACACCTTCTAAAGGTGTGACGTGTCACTAGAATTACCCTAATATGAGCATTGACTTGACCTCTGAATGCAGTAAGTGCTTCTTGTTGGGGTAGTTTTGCTGACTTTAGCACATCGGAAGACTCCAGGATTAATAATGGCTGTTGGTGAAAATATCAGGATCACCTTGAATGAAGCATCATTTGACTCCACTTTTCACAAGTTCTTCTCTTTGGGGTAATGTTGGCTGTGACAAAGTAATCCAGCTGTTTTCTATTTCAATCATTTATTTTCCAGTCTGTCAGTAAGCTATACGAGTCACACTTCAACTTTAGCAACTGTCTTTTACCATGTCAGAGAAAGTGCTATCAAGTTGTGGTATGAATCTGTATTGAATGAACACAAACTAGTATGAAGATTACCCAGATGGCAACCCTAACCAAAGCATTTCCCAGTTCCATTTTAGAAAGTGCATTTTGTTGTGGTAGCTATTGAATGGAAACGTCTCATCCTAATGTTGAAACCTCTTTGTCTAGAAAGTCAAGTGCTCTCTAAGCCTTTAGGTGGCAGTGTTTTGCATAAGGAGGAGTGCTGGGCCATTCGTGCAGTAAAGACACCAATTCCAGAATCGTTTGCTGGCCACTGTGAAGATTCCAGAACATTATGATGTCACAGTTGGGGGTGGGACTGGACTCTGTGGATCTACCATTTAAGCTGAACAAACACACCACCTGCTTGTGGGAGGACAGAGGAGTCCTGCTAAACGCATTGAGTGAACACAACTTTCTTTATACACCTTCTAAAGGTGTGACGTGTCACTAGAATTACCCTAATATGAGCATTGACTTGACCTCTGAATGCAGTAAGTGCTTCTTGTTGGGGTAGTTTTGCTGACTTTAGCACATCGGAAGACTCCAGGATTAATAATGGCTGTTGGTGAAAATATCAGGATCACCTTGAATGAAGCATCATTTGACTCCACTTTTCACAAGTTCTTCTCTTTGGGGTAATGTTGGCTGTGACAAAGTAATCCAGCTGTTTTCTATTTCAATCATTTATTTTCCAGTCTGTCAGTAAGCTATACGAGTCACACTTCAACTTTAGCAATTGTCTTTTACCATGTCATAGAAAGTGCTATCAAGTTGTGGTATGAATCTGTATTGAATGAACACAAACTAGTATAAAGATTACCCAGATGGCAACCCTAACCAAAGCATTTCCCAGTTCCATTTTAGAAAGTGCATTTTGTTGTGGTAGCTATTGAATGGAAACGTCTCATCCTAATGTTGAAACCTCTTTGTCTAGAAAGTCAAGTGCTCTCTAAGCCTTTAGGTGGCAGTGTTTTGCATAAGGAGGAGTGCTGGGCCATTCGTGCAGTAACGACACCAATTCCAGAATCGTTTGCTGGCCATTGTGAAGATTCCAAAACATTATGATGTCACAGTTGGGGGTGGGACTGGACTCCGTGGATCTACCATTTAAGCTGAACAAACACACCACCTGCTTGTGGGAGGACAGAGGAGTCCTGCAGCTAAACGCATCATCAGAGTGAGTAAGAGGGCCCTATCGGAAGGGGCGCAACTTATATCTTTTGGTTAAGTCATTATCATTACCCTAACTTTAGCATTGACTTGACATTATTTCAGTAAGTGCTACTTGTTGGGGTAGTTCTGTTTGACACATGCTACTTTGGAGAACACCAGGTTTGCTAGAAACACACTCTGATCACTTCAACGTCTGATTTCAGTGATAGTTACACGTTAGCTTTAGCAACTCTCTTTTGCCAAGTAATAGAAAGTGCTATTAAGTTGGGGAATATTTCTCAACGAATTGACCTCAGCCTTTGTAAAGAAGATTTATTTTCAACACAACTTTCTTTATACACCTTCTAAAGGTGTGACGTGTCACTAGAATGACCCTAATATGAGCATTGACTTGACCTCTGAATGCAGTAAGTGCTTCTTGTTGGGGTAGTTTTGCTGACTTTAGCACATCGGAAGACTCCAGGATTAATAATGGCTGTTGGTGAAAATATCAGGATCACCTTGAATGAAGCATCATTTGACTCCACTTTTCACAAGTTCTTCTCTTTGGGGTAATGTTGGCTGTGACAAAGTAATCCAGCTGTTTTCTATTTCAATCATTTATTTTCCAGTCTGTCAGTAAGCTATACGAGTCACACTTCAACTTTAGCAACTGTCTTTTACCATGTCATATAAAGTGATATCAAGTTGTGGTATGAATCTGTATTGAATGAACACAAACTAGTATAAAGATTACCCAGATGGCAACCCTAACCAAAGCATTTCCCAGTTCCATTTTAGAAAGTGCATTTGGTTGTGGTAGCTATTGAATGGAAACGTCTCATCCTAATGTTGAAACCTCTTTGTCTAGAAAGTCAAGTGCTCTCTAAGCCTTTAGGTGGCAGTGTTTTGCATAAGGAGGAGTGCTGGGCCATTCATGCAGTAACGACACCAATTCCAGAATCGTTTGCTGGCCACTGTGAAGATTCCAGAACATTATGATGTCACAGTTGGGGGTGGGACTGGACTCTGTGGATCTACCATTTAAGCTGAACAAACACACCACATGCTTGTGGGAGGACAGAGGAGTCCTTCTAAACGCATCGAGTGAGTAAGAGGGCCCTATCGGAAGGGGAGCAACTTATATCTTTTGGTTAAGTCATTATCATTACCCTAACTTTAGCATTGACTTGACATTATTTCAGTAAGTGCTACTTGTTGGGGTAGTTCTGTTTGACACATGCTACCAGGTTTGCTAGAAACACACTCTGATCACTTCAACGTCTGATTTCAGTGATAGTTACACGTTAGCTTTAGCAACTCTCTTTTGCCAAGTAATAGAAAGTGCTATTAAGTTGGGGAATATTTCTCAACGAATTGACCTCAGCCTTTGTAAAGAAGATTTATTTTCAACACAACTTTCTTTATACACCTTCTAAAGGTGTGACGTGTCACTAGAATTACCCTAATATGAGCATTGACTTGACCTCTGAATGCAGTAAGTGCTTCTTGTTGGGGTAGTTTTGCTGACTTTAGCACATCGGAAGACTCTAGGATTAATAATGGCTGTTGGTGAAAATATCAGGATCACCTTGAATGAAGCATCATTTGACTCCACTTTTCACAAGTTCTTCTCTTTGGGGTAATGTTGGCTGTGACAAAGTAATCCAGCTGTTTTCTATTTCAATCATTTATTTTCCAGTCTGTCAGTAAGCTATACGAGTCACACTTCAACTTTAGCAACTGTCTTTTACCATGTCATAGAAAGTGCTATCAAGTTGTGGTATGAATCTGTATTGAATGAACACAAACTAGTATGAAGATTACCCAGATGGCAACCCTAACCAAAGCATTTCCCAGTTCCATTTTAGAAAGTGCATTTTGTTGTGGTAGCTATTGAATGAAAACGTCTCATCCTAATGTTGAAACCTCTTTGTCTAGAAAGTCAAGTGCTCTCTAAGCCTTTAGGTGGCAGTGTTTTGCATAAGGAGGAGTGCTGGGCCATTCGTGCAGTAATGACACCAATTCCAGAATCGTTTGCTGGCCATTGTGAAGATTCCAAAACATTATGATGTCACAGTTGGGGGTGGGACTGGACTCCGTGGATCTACCATTTAAGCTGAACAAACACACCACCTGCTTGTGGGAGGACAGAGGAGTCCTGCAGCTAAACGCATCATCAGAGTGAGTAAGAGGGCCCTATCGGAAGGGGCGCAACTTATATCTTTTGGTTAAGTCATTATCATTACCCTAACTTTAGCATTGACTTGACATTATTTCAGTAAGTGCTACTTGTTGGTGTAGTTCTGTTTGACACATGCTACTTTGGAGAACACCAGGTTTGCTAGAAACACACTCTGATCACTTCAACGTCTGATTTCAGTGATAGTTACACGTTAGCTTTAGCAACTCTCTTTTGCCAAGTAATAAGAAAGTGCTATTAAGTTGGGGAATATTTCTCAACGAATTGACCTCAGCCTTTGTAAAGAAGATTTATTTTCAACACAACTTTCTTTATACACCTTCTAAAGGTGTGACGTGTCACTAGAATTACCCTAATATGAGCATTGACTTGACCTCTGAATGCAGTAAGTGCTTCTTGTTGGGGTAGTTTTGCTGACTTTAGCACATCGGAAGACTCCAGGATTAATAATGGCTGTTGGTGAAAATATCAGGATCACCTTGAATGAAGCATCATTTGACTCCACTTTTCACAAGTTCTTCTCTTTGGGGTAATGTTGGCTGTGACAAAGTAATCCAGCTGTTTTCTATTTCAATCATTTATTTTCCAGTCTGTCAGTAAGCTATACGAGTCACACTTCAACTTTAGCAATTGTCTTTTACCATGTCATAGAAAGTGCTATCAAGTTGTGGTATGAATCTGTATTGAATGAACACAAACTAGTATAAGGATTACCCAGATGGCAACCCTAACCAAAGCATTTCCCAGTTCCATTTTAGAAAGTGCATTTTGTTGTGGTAGCTATTGAATGGAAACGTCTCATCCTAATGTTGAAACATCTTTGGCTAGACAGTCAAGTGCTCTCTAAGCCTTTAGGTGGCAGTGTTTTGCATAAGGAGGAGTGATGGGCCATTCAGGCAGTAACGACACCAATTCCAGAATCGTTTGCTGGCCATTGTGAAGATTCCAAAACATTATGATGTCACAGTTGGGGGTGGGACTGGACTCTACCATTTAAGCTGAACAAACACACCACCTGCTTGTGGGAGGACAGAGGAGTCCTGCTAAACGCATCGAGTGAGTAAGAGGGCCCTATCGGAAGGGGAGCAACTTATATCTTTTGGTTAAGTCATTATCATTACCCTAACTTTAGCATTGACTTGACATTATTTCAGTAAGTGCTACTTGTTGGGGTAGTTCTGTTTGACACATGCTACTTTGGAGAACACCAGGTTTGCTGGAAACACACTCTGATCACTTCAATGTCTGATTTCAGTGATAGTTACACTTTAGCTTTAGCAACTCTCTTTTGCCAAGTAATAGAAAGTGCTATTAAGTTGTGGAATATTTCTCAACGAATTGACCTCAGCCTTTGTAAAGAAGATTTATTTTCAACACAACTTTCTTTATACACCTTCTAAAGGTGTGACGTGTCACTAGAATTACCCTAATATGAGCATTGACTTGACCTCTGAATGCAGTAAGTGCTTCTTGTTGGGGTAGTTTTGCTGACTTTAGCACATCGGAAGACTCCAGGATTAATAATGGCTGTTGGTGAAAATATCAGGATCACCTTGAATGAAGCATCATTTGACTCCACTTTTCACAAGTTCTTCTCTTTGGGGTAATGTTGGCTGTGACAAAGTAATCCAGCTGTTTTCTATTTCAATCATTTATTTTCCAGTCTGTCAGTAAGCTATACGAGTCACACTTCAACTTTAGCAACTGTCTTTTACCATGTCATAGAAAGTGCTATCAAGTTGTGGTATGAATCTGTATTGAATTAACACAAACTAGTATAAAGATTACCCAGATGGCAACCCTAACCAAAGCATTTCCCAGTTCCATTTTAGAAAGTGCATTTGGTTGTGGTAGCTATTTGAATGGAAACGTCTCATCCTAATGTTGAAACATCTTTGGCTAGACAGTCAAGTGCTCTCTAAGCCTTTAGGTGGCAGTGTTTTGCATAAGGAGGAGTGATGGGCCATTCAGGCAGTAACGACACCAATTCCAGAATCGTTTGCTGGCCATTGTGAAGATTCCAAAACATTATGATTTCACAGTTGGGGGTGGGACTGGACTCAGTGGATGTACCATTTAAGCTGAACAAACACACCACCTGCTTGTGGGAGGACAGAGGAGTCCTGCAGCTAAACGCATCGTCAGAGTGAGTAAGAGGGCCCTATCGGAAGGGGCGCAACTTATATCTTTTGGTTAAGTCATTATCATTACCCTAACTTTAGCATTGACTTGACATTATTTCAGTAAGTGCTACTTGTTGGGGTAGTTCTGTTTGACACATGCTACTTTGGAGAACACCAGGTTTGCTAGAAACACACTCTGATCACTTCAACGTCTGATTTCAGTGATAGTTACACGTTAGCTTTAGCAACTCTCTTTTGCCAAGTAATAGAAAGTGCTATTAAGTTGGGGAATATTTCTCAACGAATTGACCTCAGCCTTTGTAAAGAAGATTTATTTTCAACACAACTTTCTTTATACACCTTCTAAAGGTGTGACGTGTCACTAGAATGACCCTAATATGAGCATTGACTTGACCTCTGAATGCAGTAAGTGCTTCTTGTTGGGGTAGTTTTGCTGACTTTAGCACATCGGAAGACTCCAGGATTAATAATGGCTGTTGGTGAAAATATCAGGATCACCTTGAATGAAGCATCATTTGACTCCACTTTTCACAAGTTCTTCTCTTTGGGGTAATGTTGGCTGTGACAAAGTAATCCAGCTGTTTTCTATTTCAATCATTTATTTTCCAGTCTGTCAGTAAGCTATACGAGTCACACTTCAACTTTAGCAACTGTCTTTTACCATGTCATATAAAGTGATATCAAGTTGTGGTATGAATCTGTATTGAATGAACACAAACTAGTATAAAGATTACCCAGATGGCAACCCTAACCAAAGCATTTCCCAGTTCCATTTTAGAAAGTGCATTTGGTTGTGGTAGCTATTGAATGAAAACGTCTCATCCTAATGTTGAAACCTCTTTGTCTAGAAAGTCAAGTGCTCTCTAAGCCTTTAGGTGGCAGTGTTTTGCATAAGGAGGAGTGCTGGGCCATTCATGCAGTAACGACACCAATTCCAGAATCGTTTGCTGGCCACTGTGAAGATTCCAGAACATTATGATGTCACAGTTGGGGGTGGGACTGGACTCTGTGGATCTACCATTTAAGCTGAACAAACACACCACCTGCTTGTGGGAGGACAGAGGAGTCCTTCTAAACGCATCGAGTGAGTAAGAGGGCCCTATCGGAAGGGGAGCAACTTATATCTTTTGGTTAAGTCATTATCATTACCCTAACTTTAGCATTGACTTGACATTATTTCAGTAAGTGCTACTTGTTGGGGTAGTTCTGTTTGACACATGCTACTTTGGAGAACACCAGGTTTGCTAGAAACACACTCTGGTCACTTCAACGTCTGATTTCAGTGATAGTTACACGTTAGCTTTAGCAACTCTCTTTTGCCAAGTAATAGAAAGTGCTATTAAGTTGGGGAATATTTCTCAACGAATTGACCTCAGCCTTTGTAAAGAAGATTTATTTTCAACACAACTTTCTTTATACACCTTCTAAAGGTGTTACGTGTCACTAGAATTACCCTAATATGAGCATTGACTTGACCTCTGAATGCAGTAAGTGCTTCTTGTTGGGGTAGTTTTGCTGACTTTAGCACATCGGAAGACTCCAGGATTAATAATGGCTGTTGGTGAAAATATCAGGATCACCTTGAATGAAGCATCATTTGACTCCACTTTTCACAAGTTCTTCTCTTTGGGGTAATGTTGGCTGTGACAAAGTAATCCAGCTGTTTTCTATTTCAATCATTTATTTTCCAGTCTGTCAGTAAGCTATACGAGTCACACTTCAACTTTAGCAATTGTCTTTTACCATGTCATAGAAAGTGCTATCAAGTTGTGGTATGAATCTGTATTGAATGAACACAAACTAGTATAAAGATTACCCAGATGGCAACCCTAACCAAAGCATTTCCCAGTTCCATTTTAGAAAGTGCATTTTGTTGTGGTAGCTATTGAATGGAAACGTCTCATCCTAATGTTGAAACCGCTTTGTCTAGAAAGTCAAGTGCTCTCTAAGCCTTTAGGTGGCAGTGTTTTGCATAAGGAGGAGTGCTGGGCCATTCGTGCAGTAACGACACCAATTCCAGAATCGTTTGCTGGCCACTGTGAAGATTCCAGAACATTATGATGTCACAGTTGGGGGTGGGACTGGACTCTGTGGATCTACCATTTAAGCTGAACAAACACACCACATGCTTGTGGGAGGACAGAGGAGTCCTTCTAAACGCATCGAGTGAGTAAGAGGGCCCTATCGGAAGGGGCGCGACTTATATCTTTTGGTTAAGTCATTATCATTACCCTAACTTTAGCATTGACTTGACATTATTTCAGTAAGTGCTACTTGTTGGGGTAGTTCTGTTTGACACATGCTACCAGGTTTGCTAGAAACACACTCTGATCACTTCAACGTCTGATTTCAGTGATAGTTACACGTTAGCTTTAGCAACTCTCTTTTGCCAAGTAATAGAAAGTGCTATTAAGTTGGGGAATATTTCTCAACGAATTGACCTCAGCCTTTGTAAAGAAGATTTATTTTCAACACAACTTTCTTTATACACCTTCTAAAGGTGTGACGTGTCACTAGAATTACCCTAATATGAGCATTGACTTGACCTCTGAATGCAGTAAGTGCTTCTTGTTGGGGTAGTTTTGCTGACTTTAGCACATCGGAAGACTCTAGGATTAATAATGGCTGTTGGTGAAAATATCAGGATCACCTTGAATGAAGCATCATTTGACTCCACTTTTCACAAGTTCTTCTCTTTGGGGTAATGTTGGCTGTGACAAAGTAATCCAGCTGTTTTCTATTTCAATCATTTATTTTCCAGTCTGTCAGTAAGCTATACGAGTCACACTTCAACTTTAGCAACTGTCTTTTACCATGTCATAGAAAGTGCTATCAAGTTGTGGTATGAATCTGTATTGAATGAACACAAACTAGTATGAAGATTACCCAGATGGCAACCCTAACCAAAGCATTTCCCAGTTCCATTTTAGAAAGTGCATTTTGTTGTGGTAGCTATTGAATGAAAACGTCTCATCCTAATGTTGAAACCTCTTTGTCTAGAAAGTCAAGTGCTCTCTAAGCCTTTAGGTGGCAGTGTTTTGCATAAGGAGGAGTGCTGGGCCATTCGTGCAGTAATGACACCAATTCCAGAATCGTTTGCTGGCCATTGTGAAGATTCCAAAACATTATGATGTCACAGTTGGGGGTGGGACTGGACTCCGTGGATCTACCATTTAAGCTGAACAAACACACCACCTGCTTGTGGGAGGACAGAGGAGTCCTGCAGCTAAACGCATCATCAGAGTGAGTAAGAGGGCCCTATCGGAAGGGGCGCAACTTATATCTTTTGGTTAAGTCATTATCATTACCCTAACTTTAGCATTGACTTGACATTATTTCAGTAAGTGCTACTTGTTGGTGTAGTTCTGTTTGACACATGCTACTTTGGAGAACACCAGGTTTGCTAGAAACACACTCTGATCACTTCAACGTCTGATTTCAGTGATAGTTACACGTTAGCTTTAGCAACTCTCTTTTGCCAAGTAATAAGAAAGTGCTATTAAGTTGGGGAATATTTCTCAACGAATTGACCTCAGCCTTTGTAAAGAAGATTTATTTTCAACACAACTTTCTTTATACACCTTCTAAAGGTGTGACGTGTCACTAGAATTACCCTAATATGAGCATTGACTTGACCTCTGAATGCAGTAAGTGCTTCTTGTTGGGGTAGTTTTGCTGACTTTAGCACATCGGAAGACTCCAGGATTAATAATGGCTGTTGGTGAAAATATCAGGATCACCTTGAATGAAGCATCATTTGACTCCACTTTTCACAAGTTCTTCTCTTTGGGGTAATGTTGGCTGTGACAAAGTAATCCAGCTGTTTTCTATTTCAATCATTTATTTTCCAGTCTGTCAGTAAGCTATACGAGTCACACTTCAACTTTAGCAATTGTCTTTTACCATGTCATAGAAAGTGCTATCAAGTTGTGGTATGAATCTGTATTGAATGAACACAAACTAGTATAAAGATTACCCAGATGGCAACCCTAACCAAAGCATTTCCCAGTTCCATTTTAGAAAGTGCATTTTGTTGTGGTAGCTATTGAATGGAAACGTCTCATCCTAATGTTGAAACATCTTTGGCTAGACAGTCAAGTGCTCTCTAAGCCTTTAGGTGGCAGTGTTTTGCATAAGGAGGAGTGATGGGCCATTCAGGCAGTAACGACACCAATTCCAGAATCGTTTGCTGGCCATTGTGAAGATTCCAAAACATTATGATGTCACAGTTGGGGGTGGGACTGGACTCTACCATTTAAGCTGAACAAACACACCACCTGCTTGTGGGAGGACAGAGGAGTCCTGCTAAACGCATCGAGTGAGTAAGAGGGCCCTATCGGAAGGGGAGCAACTTATATCTTTTGGTTAAGTCATTATCATTACCCTAACTTTAGCATTGACTTGACATTATTTCAGTAAGTGCTACTTGTTGGGGTAGTTCTGTTTGACACATGCTACTTTGGAGAACACCAGGTTTGCTGGAAACACACTCTGATCACTTCAATGTCTGATTTCAGTGATAGTTACACTTTAGCTTTAGCAACTCTCTTTTGCCAAGTAATAGAAAGTGCTATTAAGTTGTGGAATATTTCTCAACGAATTGACCTCAGCCTTTGTAAAGAAGATTTATTTTCAACACAACTTTCTTTATACACCTTCTAAAGGTGTGACGTGTCACTAGAATTACCCTAATATGAGCATTGACTTGACCTCTGAATGCAGTAAGTGCTTCTTGTTGGGGTAGTTTTGCTGACTTTAGCACATCGGAAGACTCCAGGATTAATAATGGCTGTTGGTGAAAATATCAGGATCACCTTGAATGAAGCATCATTTGACTCCACTTTTCACAAGTTCTTCTCTTTGGGGTAATGTTGGCTGTGACAAAGTAATCCAGCTGTTTTCTATTTCAATCATTTATTTTCCAGTCTGTCAGTAAGCTATACGAGTCACACTTCAACTTTAGCAACTGTCTTTTACCATGTCATAGAAAGTGCTATCAAGTTGTGGTATGAATCTGTATTGAATTAACACAAACTAGTATAAAGATTACCCAGATGGCAACCCTAACCAAAGCATTTCCCAGTTCCATTTTAGAAAGTGCATTTGGTTGTGGTAGCTATTTGAATGGAAACGTCTCATCCTAATGTTGAAACATCTTTGGCTAGACAGTCAAGTGCTCTCTAAGCCTTTAGGTGGCAGTGTTTTGCATAAGGAGGAGTGATGGGCCATTCAGGCAGTAACGACACCAATTCCAGAATCGTTTGCTGGCCATTGTGAAGATTCCAAAACATTATGATTTCACAGTTGGGGGTGGGACTGGACTCAGTGGATGTACCATTTAAGCTGAACAAACACACCACCTGCTTGTGGGAGGACAGAGGAGTCCTGCAGCTAAACGCATCGTCAGAGTGAGTAAGAGGGCCCTATCGGAAGGGGCGCAACTTATATCTTTTGGTTAAGTCATTATCATTACCCTAACTTTAGCATTGACTTGACATTATTTCAGTAAGTGCTACTTGTTGGGGTAGTTCTGTTTGACACATGCTACTTTGGAGAACACCAGGTTTGCTAGAAACACACTCTGATCACTTCAACGTCTGATTTCAGTGATAGTTACACGTTAGCTTTAGCAACTCTCTTTTGCCAAGTAATAGAAAGTGCTATTAAGTTGGGGAATATTTCTCAACGAATTGACCTCAGCCTTTGTAAAGAAGATTTATTTTCAACACAACTTTCTTTATACACCTTCTAAAGGTGTGACGTGTCACTAGAATGACCCTAATATGAGCATTGACTTGACCTCTGAATGCAGTAAGTGCTTCTTGTTGGGGTAGTTTTGCTGACTTTAGCACATCGGAAGACTCCAGGATTAATAATGGCTGTTGGTGAAAATATCAGGATCACCTTGAATGAAGCATCATTTGACTCCACTTTTCACAAGTTCTTCTCTTTGGGGTAATGTTGGCTGTGACAAAGTAATCCAGCTGTTTTCTATTTCAATCATTTATTTTCCAGTCTGTCAGTAAGCTATACGAGTCACACTTCAACTTTAGCAACTGTCTTTTACCATGTCATAGAAAGTGCTATCAAGTTGTGGTATGAATCTGTATTGAATGAACACAAACTAGTATGAAGATTACCCAGATGGCAACCCTAACCAAAGCATTTCCCAGTTCCATTTTAGAAAGTGCATTTTGTTGTGGTAGCTATTGAATGAAAACGTCTCATCCTAATGTTGAAACCTCTTTGTCTAGAAAGTCAAGTGCTCTCTAAGCCTTTAGGTGGCAGTGTTTTGCATAAGGAGGAGTGCTGGGCCATTCGTGCAGTAAAGACACCAATTCCAGAATCGTTTGCTGGCCACTGTGAAGATTCCAGAACATTATGATGTCACAGTTGGGGGTGGGACTGGACTCTGTGGATCTACCATTTAAGCTGAACAAACACACCACCTGCTTGTGGGAGGACAGAGGAGTCCTGCTAAACGCATCGAGTGAGTAAGAGGGCCCTATCGGAAGGGGAGCAACTTATATCTTTTGGTTAAGTCATTATCATTACCCTAACTTTAGCATTGACTTGACATTATTTCAGTAAGTGCTACTTGTTGGGGTAGTTCTGTTTGACACATGCTACCAGGTTTGCTAGAAACACACTCTGATCACTTCAACGTCTGATTTCAGTGATAGTTACACGTTAGCTTTAGCAACTCTCTTTTGCCAAGTAATAGAAAGTGCTATTAAGTTGGGGAATATTTCTCAACGAATTGACCTCAGCCTTTGTAAAGAAGATTTATTTTCAACACAACTTTCTTTATACACCTTCTAAAGGTGTGACGTGTCACTAGAATTACCCTAATATGAGCATTGACTTGACCTCTGAATGCAGTAAGTGCTTCTTGTTGGGGTAGTTTTGCTGACTTTAGCACATCGGAAGACTCTAGGATTAATAATGGCTGTTGGTGAAAATATCAGGATCACCTTGAATGAAGCATCATTTGACTCCACTTTTCACAAGTTCTTCTCTTTGGGGTAATGTTGGCTGTGACAAAGTAATCCAGCTGTTTTCTATTTCAATCATTTATTTTCCAGTCTGTCAGTAAGCTATACGAGTCACACTTCAACTTTAGCAACTGTCTTTTACCATGTCATAGAAAGTGCTATCAAGTTGTGGTATGAATCTGTATTGAATGAACACAAACTAGTATGAAGATTACCCAGATGGCAACCCTAACCAAAGCATTTCCCAGTTCCATTTTAGAAAGTGCATTTTGTTGTGGTAGCTATTGAATGAAAACGTCTCATCCTAATGTTGAAACCTCTTTGTCTAGAAAGTCAAGTGCTCTCTAAGCCTTTAGGTGGCAGTGTTTTGCATAAGGAGGAGTGCTGGGCCATTCGTGCAGTAACGACACCAATTCCAGAATCGTTTGCTGGCCATTGTGAAGATTCCAAAACATTATGATGTCACAGTTGGGGGTGGGACTGGACTCCGTGGATCTACCATTTAAGCTGAACAAACACACCACCTGCTTGTGGGAGGACAGAGGAGTCCTGCAGCTAAACGCATCATCAGAGTGAGTAAGAGGGCCCTATCGGAAGGGGCGCAACTTATATCTTTTGGTTAAATCATTACCCTAACTTTAGCATTGACTTGACATTATTTCAGTAAGTGCTACTTGTTGGTGTAGTTCTGTTTGACACATGCTACTTTGGAGAACACCAGGTTTGCTAGAAACACACTCTGATCACTTCAACGTCTGATTTCAGTGATAGTTACACGTTAGCTTTAGCAACTCTCTTTTGCCAAGTAATAAGAAAGTGCTATTAAGTTGGGGAATATTTCTCAACGAATTGACCTCAGCCTTTGTAAAGAAGATTTATTTTCAACACAACTTTCTTTATACACCTTCTAAAGGTGTGACGTGTCACTAGAATTACCCTAATATGAGCATTGACTTGACCTCTGAATGCAGTAAGTGCTTCTTGTTGGGGTAGTTTTGCTGACTTTAGCACATCGGAAGACTCTAGGATTAATAATGGCTGTTGGTGAAAATATCAGGATCACCTTGAATGAAGCATCATTTGACTCCACTTTTCACAAGTTCTTCTCTTTGGGGTAATGTTGGCTGTGACAAAGTAATCCAGCTGTTTTCTATTTCAATCATTTATTTTCCAGTCTGTCAGTAAGCTATACGAGTCACACTTCAACTTTAGCAACTGTCTTTTACCATGTCATAGAAAGTGCTATCAAGTTGTGGTATGAATCTGTATTGAATGAACACAAACTAGTATGAAGATTACCCAGATGGCAACCCTAACCAAAGCATTTCCCAGTTCCATTTTAGAAAGTGCATTTTGTTGTGGTAGCTATTGAATGAAAACGTCTCATCCTAATGTTGAAACCTCTTTGTCTAGAAAGTCAAGTGCTCTCTAAGCCTTTAGGTGGCAGTGTTTTGCATAAGGAGGAGTGCTGGGCCATTCGTGCAGTAAAGACACCAATTCCAGAATCGTTTGCTGGCCACTGTGAAGATTCCAGAACATTATGATGTCACAGTTGGGGGTGGGACTGGACTCTGTGGATCTACCATTTAAGCTGAACAAACACACCACCTGCTTGTGGGAGGACAGAGGAGTCCTGCTAAACGCATCGAGTGAGTAAGAGGGCCCTATCGGAAGGGGAGCAACTTATATCTTTTGGTTAAGTCATTATCATTACCCTAACTTTAGCATTGACTTGACATTATTTCAGTAAGTGCTACTTGTTGGGGTAGTTCTGTTTGACACATGCTACCAGGTTTGCTAGAAACACACTCTGATCACTTCAACGTCTGATTTCAGTGATAGTTACACGTTAGCTTTAGCAACTCTCTTTTGCCAAGTAATAGAAAGTGCTATTAAGTTGGGGAATATTTCTCAACGAATTGACCTCAGCCTTTGTAAAGAAGATTTATTTTCAACACAACTTTCTTTATACACCTTCTAAAGGTGTGACGTGTCACTAGAATTACCCTAATATGAGCATTGACTTGACCTCTGAATGCAGTAAGTGCTTCTTGTTGGGGTAGTTTTGCTGACTTTAGCACATCGGAAGACTCTAGGATTAATAATGGCTGTTGGTGAAAATATCAGGATCACCTTGAATGAAGCATCATTTGACTCCACTTTTCACAAGTTCTTCTCTTTGGGGTAATGTTGGCTGTGACAAAGTAATCCAGCTGTTTTCTATTTCAATCATTTATTTTCCAGTCTGTCAGTAAGCTATACGAGTCACACTTCAACTTTAGCAACTGTCTTTTACCATGTCATAGAAAGTGCTATCAAGTTGTGGTATGAATCTGTATTGAATGAACACAAACTAGTATGAAGATTACCCAGATGGCAACCCTAACCAAAGCATTTCCCAGTTCCATTTTAGAAAGTGCATTTTGTTGTGGTAGCTATTGAATGAAAACGTCTCATCCTAATGTTGAAACCTCTTTGTCTAGAAAGTCAAGTGCTCTCTAAGCCTTTAGGTGGCAGTGTTTTGCATAAGGAGGAGTGCTGGGCCATTCGTGCAGTAACGACACCAATTCCAGAATCGTTTGCTGGCCATTGTGAAGATTCCAAAACATTATGATGTCACAGTTGGGGGTGGGACTGGACTCCGTGGATCTACCATTTAAGCTGAACAAACACACCACCTGCTTGTGGGAGGACAGAGGAGTCCTGCAGCTAAACGCATCATCAGAGTGAGTAAGAGGGCCCTATCGGAAGGGGCGCAACTTATATCTTTTGGTTAAATCATTACCCTAACTTTAGCATTGACTTGACATTATTTCAGTAAGTGCTACTTGTTGGTGTAGTTCTGTTTGACACATGCTACTTTGGAGAACACCAGGTTTGCTAGAAACACACTCTGATCACTTCAACGTCTGATTTCAGTGATAGTTACACGTTAGCTTTAGCAACTCTCTTTTGCCAAGTAATAAGAAAGTGCTATTAAGTTGGGGAATATTTCTCAACGAATTGACCTCAGCCTTTGTAAAGAAGATTTATTTTCAACACAACTTTCTTTATACACCTTCTAAAGGTGTGACGTGTCACTAGAATTACCCTAATATGAGCATTGACTTGACCTCTGAATGCAGTAAGTGCTTCTTGTTGGGGTAGTTTTGCTGACTTTAGCACATCGGAAGACTCCAGGATTAATAATGGCTGTTGGTGAAAATATCAGGATCACCTTGAATGAAGCATCATTTGACTCCACTTTTCACAAGTTCTTCTCTTTGGGGTAATGTTGGCTGTGACAAAGTAATCCAGCTGTTTTCTATTTCAATCATTTATTTTCCAGTCTGTCAGTAAGCTATACGAGTCACACTTCAACTTTAGCAACTGTCTTTTACCATGTCAGAGAAAGTGCTATCAAGTTGTGGTATGAATCTGTATTGAATGAACACAAACTAGTATGAAGATTACCCAGATGGCAACCCTAACCAAAGCATTTCCCAGTTCCATTTTAGAAAGTGCATTTTGTTGTGGTAGCTATTGAATGGAAACGTCTCATCCTAATGTTGAAACCTCTTTGTCTAGAAAGTCAAGTGCTCTCTAAGCCTTTAGGTGGCAGTGTTTTGCATAAGGAGGAGTGCTGGGCCATTCGTGCAGTAAAGACACCAATTCCAGAATCGTTTGCTGGCCACTGTGAAGATTCCAGAACATTATGATGTCACAGTTGGGGGTGGGACTGGACTCTGTGGATCTACCATTTAAGCTGAACAAACACACCACCTGCTTGTGGGAGGACAGAGGAGTCCTGCTAAACGCATCGAGTGAACACAACTTTCTTTATACACCTTCTAAAGGTGTGACGTGTCACTAGAATTACCCTAATATGAGCATTGACTTGACCTCTGAATGCAGTAAGTGCTTCTTGTTGGGGTAGTTTTGCTGACTTTAGCACATCGGAAGACTCCAGGATTAATAATGGCTGTTGGTGAAAATATCAGGATCACCTTGAATGAAGCATCATTTGACTCCACTTTTCACAAGTTCTTCTCTTTGGGGTAATGTTGGCTGTGACAAAGTAATCCAGCTGTTTTCTATTTCAATCATTTATTTTCCAGTCTGTCAGTAAGCTATACGAGTCACACTTCAACTTTAGCAATTGTCTTTTACCATGTCATAGAAAGTGCTATCAAGTTGTGGTATGAATCTGTATTGAATGAACACAAACTAGTATAAAGATTACCCAGATGGCAACCCTAACCAAAGCATTTCCCAGTTCCATTTTAGAAAGTGCATTTTGTTGTGGTAGCTATTGAATGGAAACGTCTCATCCTAATGTTGAAACCTCTTTGTCTAGAAAGTCAAGTGCTCTCTAAGCCTTTAGGTGGCAGTGTTTTGCATAAGGAGGAGTGCTGGGCCATTCGTGCAGTAACGACACCAATTCCAGAATCGTTTGCTGGCCATTGTGAAGATTCCAAAACATTATGATGTCACAGTTGGGGGTGGGACTGGACTCCGTGGATCTACCATTTAAGCTGAACAAACACACCACCTGCTTGTGGGAGGACAGAGGAGTCCTGCAGCTAAACGCATCATCAGAGTGAGTAAGAGGGCCCTATCGGAAGGGGCGCAACTTATATCTTTTGGTTAAGTCATTATCATTACCCTAACTTTAGCATTGACTTGACATTATTTCAGTAAGTGCTACTTGTTGGGGTAGTTCTGTTTGACACATGCTACTTTGGAGAACACCAGGTTTGCTAGAAACACACTCTGATCACTTCAACGTCTGATTTCAGTGATAGTTACACGTTAGCTTTAGCAACTCTCTTTTGCCAAGTAATAGAAAGTGCTATTAAGTTGGGGAATATTTCTCAACGAATTGACCTCAGCCTTTGTAAAGAAGATTTATTTTCAACACAACTTTCTTTATACACCTTCTAAAGGTGTGACGTGTCACTAGAATGACCCTAATATGAGCATTGACTTGACCTCTGAATGCAGTAAGTGCTTCTTGTTGGGGTAGTTTTGCTGACTTTAGCACATCGGAAGACTCCAGGATTAATAATGGCTGTTGGTGAAAATATCAGGATCACCTTGAATGAAGCATCATTTGACTCCACTTTTCACAAGTTCTTCTCTTTGGGGTAATGTTGGCTGTGACAAAGTAATCCAGCTGTTTTCTATTTCAATCATTTATTTTCCAGTCTGTCAGTAAGCTATACGAGTCACACTTCAACTTTAGCAACTGTCTTTTACCATGTCATATAAAGTGATATCAAGTTGTGGTATGAATCTGTATTGAATGAACACAAACTAGTATAAAGATTACCCAGATGGCAACCCTAACCAAAGCATTTCCCAGTTCCATTTTAGAAAGTGCATTTGGTTGTGGTAGCTATTGAATGGAAACGTCTCATCCTAATGTTGAAACCTCTTTGTCTAGAAAGTCAAGTGCTCTCTAAGCCTTTAGGTGGCAGTGTTTTGCATAAGGAGGAGTGCTGGGCCATTCATGCAGTAACGACACCAATTCCAGAATCGTTTGCTGGCCACTGTGAAGATTCCAGAACATTATGATGTCACAGTTGGGGGTGGGACTGGACTCTGTGGATCTACCATTTAAGCTGAACAAACACACCACATGCTTGTGGGAGGACAGAGGAGTCCTTCTAAACGCATCGAGTGAGTAAGAGGGCCCTATCGGAAGGGGAGCAACTTATATCTTTTGGTTAAGTCATTATCATTACCCTAACTTTAGCATTGACTTGACATTATTTCAGTAAGTGCTACTTGTTGGGGTAGTTCTGTTTGACACATGCTACCAGGTTTGCTAGAAACACACTCTGATCACTTCAACGTCTGATTTCAGTGATAGTTACACGTTAGCTTTAGCAACTCTCTTTTGCCAAGTAATAGAAAGTGCTATTAAGTTGGGGAATATTTCTCAACGAATTGACCTCAGCCTTTGTAAAGAAGATTTATTTTCAACACAACTTTCTTTATACACCTTCTAAAGGTGTGACGTGTCACTAGAATTACCCTAATATGAGCATTGACTTGACCTCTGAATGCAGTAAGTGCTTCTTGTTGGGGTAGTTTTGCTGACTTTAGCACATCGGAAGACTCTAGGATTAATAATGGCTGTTGGTGAAAATATCAGGATCACCTTGAATGAAGCATCATTTGACTCCACTTTTCACAAGTTCTTCTCTTTGGGGTAATGTTGGCTGTGACAAAGTAATCCAGCTGTTTTCTATTTCAATCATTTATTTTCCAGTCTGTCAGTAAGCTATACGAGTCACACTTCAACTTTAGCAACTGTCTTTTACCATGTCATAGAAAGTGCTATCAAGTTGTGGTATGAATCTGTATTGAATGAACACAAACTAGTATGAAGATTACCCAGATGGCAACCCTAACCAAAGCATTTCCCAGTTCCATTTTAGAAAGTGCATTTTGTTGTGGTAGCTATTGAATGAAAACGTCTCATCCTAATGTTGAAACCTCTTTGTCTAGAAAGTCAAGTGCTCTCTAAGCCTTTAGGTGGCAGTGTTTTGCATAAGGAGGAGTGCTGGGCCATTCGTGCAGTAACGACACCAATTCCAGAATCGTTTGCTGGCCATTGTGAAGATTCCAAAACATTATGATGTCACAGTTGGGGGTGGGACTGGACTCCGTGGATCTACCATTTAAGCTGAACAAACACACCACCTGCTTGTGGGAGGACAGAGGAGTCCTGCAGCTAAACGCATCATCAGAGTGAGTAAGAGGGCCCTATCGGAAGGGGCGCAACTTATATCTTTTGGTTAAGTCATTATCATTACCCTAACTTTAGCATTGACTTGACATTATTTCAGTAAGTGCTACTTGTTGGTGTAGTTCTGTTTGACACATGCTACTTTGGAGAACACCAGGTTTGCTAGAAACACACTCTGATCACTTCAACGTCTGATTTCAGTGATAGTTACACGTTAGCTTTAGCAACTCTCTTTTGCCAAGTAATAAGAAAGTGCTATTAAGTTGGGGAATATTTCTCAACGAATTGACCTCAGCCTTTGTAAAGAAGATTTATTTTCAACACAACTTTCTTTATACACCTTCTAAAGGTGTGACGTGTCACTAGAATTACCCTAATATGAGCATTGACTTGACCTCTGAATGCAGTAAGTGCTTCTTGTTGGGGTAGTTTTGCTGACTTTAGCACATCGGAAGACTCCAGGATTAATAATGGCTGTTGGTGAAAATATCAGGATCACCTTGAATGAAGCATCATTTGACTCCACTTTTCACAAGTTCTTCTCTTTGGGGTAATGTTGGCTGTGACAAAGTAATCCAGCTGTTTTCTATTTCAATCATTTATTTTCCAGTCTGTCAGTAAGCTATACGAGTCACACTTCAACTTTAGCAACTGTCTTTTACCATGTCAGAGAAAGTGCTATCAAGTTGTGGTATGAATCTGTATTGAATGAACACAAACTAGTATGAAGATTACCCAGATGGCAACCCTAACCAAAGCATTTCCCAGTTCCATTTTAGAAAGTGCATTTTGTTGTGGTAGCTATTGAATGGAAACGTCTCATCCTAATGTTGAAACCTCTTTGTCTAGAAAGTCAAGTGCTCTCTAAGCCTTTAGGTGGCAGTGTTTTGCATAAGGAGGAGTGCTGGGCCATTCGTGCAGTAAAGACACCAATTCCAGAATCGTTTGCTGGCCACTGTGAAGATTCCAGAACATTATGATGTCACAGTTGGGGGTGGGACTGGACTCTGTGGATCTACCATTTAAGCTGAACAAACACACCACCTGCTTGTGGGAGGACAGAGGAGTCCTGCTAAACGCATTGAGTGAACACAACTTTCTTTATACACCTTCTAAAGGTGTGACGTGTCACTAGAATTACCCTAATATGAGCATTGACTTGACCTCTGAATGCAGTAAGTGCTTCTTGTTGGGGTAGTTTTGCTGACTTTAGCACATCGGAAGACTCCAGGATTAATAATGGCTGTTGGTGAAAATATCAGGATCACCTTGAATGAAGCATCATTTGACTCCACTTTTCACAAGTTCTTCTCTTTGGGGTAATGTTGGCTGTGACAAAGTAATCCAGCTGTTTTCTATTTCAATCATTTATTTTCCAGTCTGTCAGTAAGCTATACGAGTCACACTTCAACTTTAGCAATTGTCTTTTACCATGTCATAGAAAGTGCTATCAAGTTGTGGTATGAATCTGTATTGAATGAACACAAACTAGTATAAAGATTACCCAGATGGCAACCCTAACCAAAGCATTTCCCAGTTCCATTTTAGAAAGTGCATTTTGTTGTGGTAGCTATTGAATGGAAACGTCTCATCCTAATGTTGAAACCTCTTTGTCTAGAAAGTCAAGTGCTCTCTAAGCCTTTAGGTGGCAGTGTTTTGCATAAGGAGGAGTGCTGGGCCATTCGTGCAGTAACGACACCAATTCCAGAATCGTTTGCTGGCCATTGTGAAGATTCCAAAACATTATGATGTCACAGTTGGGGGTGGGACTGGACTCCGTGGATCTACCATTTAAGCTGAACAAACACACCACCTGCTTGTGGGAGGACAGAGGAGTCCTGCAGCTAAACGCATCATCAGAGTGAGTAAGAGGGCCCTATCGGAAGGGGCGCAACTTATATCTTTTGGTTAAGTCATTATCATTACCCTAACTTTAGCATTGACTTGACATTATTTCAGTAAGTGCTACTTGTTGGGGTAGTTCTGTTTGACACATGCTACTTTGGAGAACACCAGGTTTGCTAGAAACACACTCTGATCACTTCAACGTCTGATTTCAGTGATAGTTACACGTTAGCTTTAGCAACTCTCTTTTGCCAAGTAATAGAAAGTGCTATTAAGTTGGGGAATATTTCTCAACGAATTGACCTCAGCCTTTGTAAAGAAGATTTATTTTCAACACAACTTTCTTTATACACCTTCTAAAGGTGTGACGTGTCACTAGAATGACCCTAATATGAGCATTGACTTGACCTCTGAATGCAGTAAGTGCTTCTTGTTGGGGTAGTTTTGCTGACTTTAGCACATCGGAAGACTCCAGGATTAATAATGGCTGTTGGTGAAAATATCAGGATCACCTTGAATGAAGCATCATTTGACTCCACTTTTCACAAGTTCTTCTCTTTGGGGTAATGTTGGCTGTGACAAAGTAATCCAGCTGTTTTCTATTTCAATCATTTATTTTCCAGTCTGTCAGTAAGCTATACGAGTCACACTTCAACTTTAGCAACTGTCTTTTACCATGTCATATAAAGTGATATCAAGTTGTGGTATGAATCTGTATTGAATGAACACAAACTAGTATAAAGATTACCCAGATGGCAACCCTAACCAAAGCATTTCCCAGTTCCATTTTAGAAAGTGCATTTGGTTGTGGTAGCTATTGAATGGAAACGTCTCATCCTAATGTTGAAACCTCTTTGTCTAGAAAGTCAAGTGCTCTCTAAGCCTTTAGGTGGCAGTGTTTTGCATAAGGAGGAGTGCTGGGCCATTCATGCAGTAACGACACCAATTCCAGAATCGTTTGCTGGCCACTGTGAAGATTCCAGAACATTATGATGTCACAGTTGGGGGTGGGACTGGACTCTGTGGATCTACCATTTAAGCTGAACAAACACACCACATGCTTGTGGGAGGACAGAGGAGTCCTTCTAAACGCATCGAGTGAGTAAGAGGGCCCTATCGGAAGGGGAGCAACTTATATCTTTTGGTTAAGTCATTATCATTACCCTAACTTTAGCATTGACTTGACATTATTTCAGTAAGTGCTACTTGTTGGGGTAGTTCTGTTTGACACATGCTACCAGGTTTGCTAGAAACACACTCTGATCACTTCAACGTCTGATTTCAGTGATAGTTACACGTTAGCTTTAGCAACTCTCTTTTGCCAAGTAATAGAAAGTGCTATTAAGTTGGGGAATATTTCTCAACGAATTGACCTCAGCCTTTGTAAAGAAGATTTATTTTCAACACAACTTTCTTTATACACCTTCTAAAGGTGTGACGTGTCACTAGAATTACCCTAATATGAGCATTGACTTGACCTCTGAATGCAGTAAGTGCTTCTTGTTGGGGTAGTTTTGCTGACTTTAGCACATCGGAAGACTCTAGGATTAATAATGGCTGTTGGTGAAAATATCAGGATCACCTTGAATGAAGCATCATTTGACTCCACTTTTCACAAGTTCTTCTCTTTGGGGTAATGTTGGCTGTGACAAAGTAATCCAGCTGTTTTCTATTTCAATCATTTATTTTCCAGTCTGTCAGTAAGCTATACGAGTCACACTTCAACTTTAGCAACTGTCTTTTACCATGTCATAGAAAGTGCTATCAAGTTGTGGTATGAATCTGTATTGAATGAACACAAACTAGTATGAAGATTACCCAGATGGCAACCCTAACCAAAGCATTTCCCAGTTCCATTTTAGAAAGTGCATTTTGTTGTGGTAGCTATTGAATGAAAACGTCTCATCCTAATGTTGAAACCTCTTTGTCTAGAAAGTCAAGTGCTCTCTAAGCCTTTAGGTGGCAGTGTTTTGCATAAGGAGGAGTGCTGGGCCATTCGTGCAGTAATGACACCAATTCCAGAATCGTTTGCTGGCCATTGTGAAGATTCCAAAACATTATGATGTCACAGTTGGGGGTGGGACTGGACTCCGTGGATCTACCATTTAAGCTGAACAAACACACCACCTGCTTGTGGGAGGACAGAGGAGTCCTGCAGCTAAACGCATCATCAGAGTGAGTAAGAGGGCCCTATCGGAAGGGGCGCAACTTATATCTTTTGGTTAAGTCATTATCATTACCCTAACTTTAGCATTGACTTGACATTATTTCAGTAAGTGCTACTTGTTGGTGTAGTTCTGTTTGACACATGCTACTTTGGAGAACACCAGGTTTGCTAGAAACACACTCTGATCACTTCAACGTCTGATTTCAGTGATAGTTACACGTTAGCTTTAGCAACTCTCTTTTGCCAAGTAATAAGAAAGTGCTATTAAGTTGGGGAATATTTCTCAACGAATTGACCTCAGCCTTTGTAAAGAAGATTTATTTTCAACACAACTTTCTTTATACACCTTCTAAAGGTGTGACGTGTCACTAGAATTACCCTAATATGAGCATTGACTTGACCTCTGAATGCAGTAAGTGCTTCTTGTTGGGGTAGTTTTGCTGACTTTAGCACATCGGAAGACTCCAGGATTAATAATGGCTGTTGGTGAAAATATCAGGATCACCTTGAATGAAGCATCATTTGACTCCACTTTTCA
This sequence comes from Notolepis coatsorum, assembly GCF_963971535.1. Taxonomy (NCBI): domain Eukaryota; kingdom Metazoa; phylum Chordata; class Actinopteri; order Aulopiformes; family Paralepididae; genus Notolepis; species Notolepis coatsorum. Next base: position 72,907,361 of record NC_140173.1, read on the forward strand.
CAAGTTCTTCTCTTTGGGGTAATGTTGGCTGTGACAAAGTAATCCAGCTGTTTTCTATTTCAATCATTTATTTTCCAGTCTGTCAGTAAGCTATACGAGTCACACTTCAACTTTAGCAATTGTCTTTTACCATGTCATAGAAAGTGCTATCAAGTTGTGGTATGAATCTGTATTGAATGAACACAAACTAGTATAAAGATTACCCAGATGGCAACCCTAACCAAAGCATTTCCCAGTTCCATTTTAGAAAGTGCATTTTGTTGTGGTAGCTATTGAATGGAAACGTCTCATCCTAATGTTGAAACATCTTTGGCTAGACAGTCAAGTGCTCTCTAAGCCTTTAGGTGGCAGTGTTTTGCATAAGGAGGAGTGATGGGCCATTCAGGCAGTAACGACACCAATTCCAGAATCGTTTGCTGGCCATTGTGAAGATTCCAAAACATTATGATGTCACAGTTGGGGGTGGGACTGGACTCTACCATTTAAGCTGAACAAACACACCACCTGCTTGTGGGAGGACAGAGGAGTCCTGCTAAACGCATCGAGTGAGTAAGAGGGCCCTATCGGAAGGGGAGCAACTTATATCTTTTGGTTAAGTCATTATCATTACCCTAACTTTAGCATTGACTTGACATTATTTCAGTAAGTGCTACTTGTTGGGGTAGTTCTGTTTGACACATGCTACTTTGGAGAACACCAGGTTTGCTGGAAACACACTCTGATCACTTCAATGTCTGATTTCAGTGATAGTTACACTTTAGCTTTAGCAACTCTCTTTTGCCAAGTAATAGAAAGTGCTATTAAGTTGTGGAATATTTCTCAACGAATTGACCTCAGCCTTTGTAAAGAAGATTTATTTTCAACACAACTTTCTTTATACACCTTCTAAAGGTGTGACGTGTCACTAGAATTACCCTAATATGAGCATTGACTTGACCTCTGAATGCAGTAAGTGCTTCTTGTTGGGGTAGTTTTGCTGACTTTAGCACATCGGAAGACTCCAGGATTAATAATGGCTGTTGGTGAAAATATCAGGATCACCTTGAATGAAGCATCATTTGACTCCACTTTTCACAAGTTCTTCTCTTTGGGGTAATGTTGGCTGTGACAAAGTAATCCAGCTGTTTTCTATTTCAATCATTTATTTTCCAGTCTGTCAGTAAGCTATACGAGTCACACTTCAACTTTAGCAACTGTCTTTTACCATGTCATAGAAAGTGCTATCAAGTTGTGGTATGAATCTGTATTGAATTAACACAAACTAGTATAAAGATTACCCAGATGGCAACCCTAACCAAAGCATTTCCCAGTTCCATTTTAGAAAGTGCATTTGGTTGTGGTAGCTATTTGAATGGAAACGTCTCATCCTAATGTTGAAACATCTTTGGCTAGACAGTCAAGTGCTCTCTAAGCCTTTAGGTGGCAGTGTTTTGCATAAGGAGGAGTGATGGGCCATTCAGGCAGTAACGACACCAATTCCAGAATCGTTTGCTGGCCATTGTGAAGATTCCAAAACATTATGATTTCACAGTTGGGGGTGGGACTGGACTCAGTGGATGTACCATTTAAGCTGAACAAACACACCACCTGCTTGTGGGAGGACAGAGGAGTCCTGCAGCTAAACGCATCGTCAGAGTGAGTAAGAGGGCCCTATCGGAAGGGGCGCAACTTATATCTTTTGGTTAAGTCATTATCATTACCCTAACTTTAGCATTGACTTGACATTATTTCAGTAAGTGCTACTTGTTGGGGTAGTTCTGTTTGACACATGCTACTTTGGAGAACACCAGGTTTGCTAGAAACACACTCTGATCACTTCAACGTCTGATTTCAGTGATAGTTACACGTTAGCTTTAGCAACTCTCTTTTGCCAAGTAATAGAAAGTGCTATTAAGTTGGGGAATATTTCTCAACGAATTGACCTCAGCCTTTGTAAAGAAGATTTATTTTCAACACAACTTTCTTTATACACCTTCTAAAGGTGTGACGTGTCACTAGAATGACCCTAATATGAGCATTGACTTGACCTCTGAATGCAGTAAGTGCTTCTTGTTGGGGTAGTTTTGCTGACTTTAGCACATCGGAAGACTCCAGGATTAATAATGGCTGTTGGTGAAAATATCAGGATCACCTTGAATGAAGCATCATTTGACTCCACTTTTCACAAGTTCTTCTCTTTGGGGTAATGTTGGCTGTGACAAAGTAATCCAGCTGTTTTCTATTTCAATCATTTATTTTCCAGTCTGTCAGTAAGCTATACGAGTCACACTTCAACTTTAGCAACTGTCTTTTACCATGTCATATAAAGTGATATCAAGTTGTGGTATGAATCTGTATTGAATGAACACAAACTAGTATAAAGATTACCCAGATGGCAACCCTAACCAAAGCATTTCCCAGTTCCATTTTAGAAAGTGCATTTGGTTGTGGTAGCTATTGAATGAAAACGTCTCATCCTAATGTTGAAACCTCTTTGTCTAGAAAGTCAAGTGCTCTCTAAGCCTTTAGGTGGCAGTGTTTTGCATAAGGAGGAGTGCTGGGCCATTCATGCAGTAACGACACCAATTCCAGAATCGTTTGCTGGCCACTGTGAAGATTCCAGAACATTATGATGTCACAGTTGGGGGTGGGACTGGACTCTGTGGATCTACCATTTAAGCTGAACAAACACACCACCTGCTTGTGGGAGGACAGAGGAGTCCTTCTAAACGCATCGAGTGAGTAAGAGGGCCCTATCGGAAGGGGAGCAACTTATATCTTTTGGTTAAGTCATTATCATTACCCTAACTTTAGCATTGACTTGACATTATTTCAGTAAGTGCTACTTGTTGGGGTAGTTCTGTTTGACACATGCTACTTTGGAGAACACCAGGTTTGCTAGAAACACACTCTGGTCACTTCAACGTCTGATTTCAGTGATAGTTACACGTTAGCTTTAGCAACTCTCTTTTGCCAAGTAATAGAAAGTGCTATTAAGTTGGGGAATATTTCTCAACGAATTGACCTCAGCCTTTGTAAAGAAGATTTATTTTCAACACAACTTTCTTTATACACCTTCTAAAGGTGTTACGTGTCACTAGAATTACCCTAATATGAGCATTGACTTGACCTCTGAATGCAGTAAGTGCTTCTTGTTGGGGTAGTTTTGCTGACTTTAGCACATCGGAAGACTCCAGGATTAATAATGGCTGTTGGTGAAAATATCAGGATCACCTTGAATGAAGCATCATTTGACTCCACTTTTCACAAGTTCTTCTCTTTGGGGTAATGTTGGCTGTGACAAAGTAATCCAGCTGTTTTCTATTTCAATCATTTATTTTCCAGTCTGTCAGTAAGCTATACGAGTCACACTTCAACTTTAGCAATTGTCTTTTACCATGTCATAGAAAGTGCTATCAAGTTGTGGTATGAATCTGTATTGAATGAACACAAACTAGTATAAAGATTACCCAGATGGCAACCCTAACCAAAGCATTTCCCAGTTCCATTTTAGAAAGTGCATTTTGTTGTGGTAGCTATTGAATGGAAACGTCTCATCCTAATGTTGAAACCGCTTTGTCTAGAAAGTCAAGTGCTCTCTAAGCCTTTAGGTGGCAGTGTTTTGCATAAGGAGGAGTGCTGGGCCATTCGTGCAGTAACGACACCAATTCCAGAATCGTTTGCTGGCCACTGTGAAGATTCCAGAACATTATGATGTCACAGTTGGGGGTGGGACTGGACTCTGTGGATCTACCATTTAAGCTGAACAAACACACCACATGCTTGTGGGAGGACAGAGGAGTCCTTCTAAACGCATCGAGTGAGTAAGAGGGCCCTATCGGAAGGGGCGCGACTTATATCTTTTGGTTAAGTCATTATCATTACCCTAACTTTAGCATTGACTTGACATTATTTCAGTAAGTGCTACTTGTTGGGGTAGTTCTGTTTGACACATGCTACCAGGTTTGCTAGAAACACACTCTGATCACTTCAACGTCTGATTTCAGTGATAGTTACACGTTAGCTTTAGCAACTCTCTTTTGCCAAGTAATAGAAAGTGCTATTAAGTTGGGGAATATTTCTCAACGAATTGACCTCAGCCTTTGTAAAGAAGATTTATTTTCAACACAACTTTCTTTATACACCTTCTAAAGGTGTGACGTGTCACTAGAATTACCCTAATATGAGCATTGACTTGACCTCTGAATGCAGTAAGTGCTTCTTGTTGGGGTAGTTTTGCTGACTTTAGCACATCGGAAGACTCTAGGATTAATAATGGCTGTTGGTGAAAATATCAGGATCACCTTGAATGAAGCATCATTTGACTCCACTTTTCACAAGTTCTTCTCTTTGGGGTAATGTTGGCTGTGACAAAGTAATCCAGCTGTTTTCTATTTCAATCATTTATTTTCCAGTCTGTCAGTAAGCTATACGAGTCACACTTCAACTTTAGCAACTGTCTTTTACCATGTCATAGAAAGTGCTATCAAGTTGTGGTATGAATCTGTATTGAATGAACACAAACTAGTATGAAGATTACCCAGATGGCAACCCTAACCAAAGCATTTCCCAGTTCCATTTTAGAAAGTGCATTTTGTTGTGGTAGCTATTGAATGAAAACGTCTCATCCTAATGTTGAAACCTCTTTGTCTAGAAAGTCAAGTGCTCTCTAAGCCTTTAGGTGGCAGTGTTTTGCATAAGGAGGAGTGCTGGGCCATTCGTGCAGTAATGACACCAATTCCAGAATCGTTTGCTGGCCATTGTGAAGATTCCAAAACATTATGATGTCACAGTTGGGGGTGGGACTGGACTCCGTGGATCTACCATTTAAGCTGAACAAACACACCACCTGCTTGTGGGAGGACAGAGGAGTCCTGCAGCTAAACGCATCATCAGAGTGAGTAAGAGGGCCCTATCGGAAGGGGCGCAACTTATATCTTTTGGTTAAGTCATTATCATTACCCTAACTTTAGCATTGACTTGACATTATTTCAGTAAGTGCTACTTGTTGGTGTAGTTCTGTTTGACACATGCTACTTTGGAGAACACCAGGTTTGCTAGAAACACACTCTGATCACTTCAACGTCTGATTTCAGTGATAGTTACACGTTAGCTTTAGCAACTCTCTTTTGCCAAGTAATAAGAAAGTGCTATTAAGTTGGGGAATATTTCTCAACGAATTGACCTCAGCCTTTGTAAAGAAGATTTATTTTCAACACAACTTTCTTTATACACCTTCTAAAGGTGTGACGTGTCACTAGAATTACCCTAATATGAGCATTGACTTGACCTCTGAATGCAGTAAGTGCTTCTTGTTGGGGTAGTTTTGCTGACTTTAGCACATCGGAAGACTCCAGGATTAATAATGGCTGTTGGTGAAAATATCAGGATCACCTTGAATGAAGCATCATTTGACTCCACTTTTCACAAGTTCTTCTCTTTGGGGTAATGTTGGCTGTGACAAAGTAATCCAGCTGTTTTCTATTTCAATCATTTATTTTCCAGTCTGTCAGTAAGCTATACGAGTCACACTTCAACTTTAGCAATTGTCTTTTACCATGTCATAGAAAGTGCTATCAAGTTGTGGTATGAATCTGTATTGAATGAACACAAACTAGTATAAAGATTACCCAGATGGCAACCCTAACCAAAGCATTTCCCAGTTCCATTTTAGAAAGTGCATTTTGTTGTGGTAGCTATTGAATGGAAACGTCTCATCCTAATGTTGAAACATCTTTGGCTAGACAGTCAAGTGCTCTCTAAGCCTTTAGGTGGCAGTGTTTTGCATAAGGAGGAGTGCTGGGCCATTCGTGCAGTAACGACACCAATTCCAGAATCGTTTGCTGGCCATTGTGAAGATTCCAAAACATTATGATGTCACAGTTGGGGGTGGGACTGGACTCTACCATTTAAGCTGAACAAACACACCACCTGCTTGTGGGAGGACAGAGGAGTCCTGCTAAACGCATCGAGTGAGTAAGAGGGCCCTATCGGAAGGGGAGCAACTTATATCTTTTGGTTAAGTCATTATCATTACCCTAACTTTAGCATTGACTTGACATTATTTCAGTAAGTGCTACTTGTTGGGGTAGTTCTGTTTGACACATGCTACTTTGGAGAACACCAGGTTTGCTGGAAACACACTCTGATCACTTCAATGTCTGATTTCAGTGATAGTTACACTTTAGCTTTAGCAACTCTCTTTTGCCAAGTAATAGAAAGTGCTATTAAGTTGTGGAATATTTCTCAACGAATTGACCTCAGCCTTTGTAAAGAAGATTTATTTTCAACACAACTTTCTTTATACACCTTCTAAAGGTGTGACGTGTCACTAGAATTACCCTAATATGAGCATTGACTTGACCTCTGAATGCAGTAAGTGCTTCTTGTTGGGGTAGTTTTGCTGACTTTAGCACATCGGAAGACTCCAGGATTAATAATGGCTGTTGGTGAAAATATCAGGATCACCTTGAATGAAGCATCATTTGACTCCACTTTTCACAAGTTCTTCTCTTTGGGGTAATGTTGGCTGTGACAAAGTAATCCAGCTGTTTTCTATTTCAATCATTTATTTTCCAGTCTGTCAGTAAGCTATACGAGTCACACTTCAACTTTAGCAACTGTCTTTTACCATGTCATAGAAAGTGCTATCAAGTTGTGGTATGAATCTGTATTGAATTAACACAAACTAGTATAAAGATTACCCAGATGGCAACCCTAACCAAAGCATTTCCCAGTTCCATTTTAGAAAGTGCATTTGGTTGTGGTAGCTATTTGAATGGAAACGTCTCATCCTAATGTTGAAACATCTTTGGCTAGACAGTCAAGTGCTCTCTAAGCCTTTAGGTGGCAGTGTTTTGCATAAGGAGGAGTGATGGGCCATTCAGGCAGTAACGACACCAATTCCAGAATCGTTTGCTGGCCATTGTGAAGATTCCAAAACATTATGATTTCACAGTTGGGGGTGGGACTGGACTCAGTGGATGTACCATTTAAGCTGAACAAACACACCACCTGCTTGTGGGAGGACAGAGGAGTCCTGCAGCTAAACGCATCGTCAGAGTGAGTAAGAGGGCCCTATCGGAAGGGGCGCAACTTATATCTTTTGGTTAAGTCATTATCATTACCCTAACTTTAGCATTGACTTGACATTATTTCAGTAAGTGCTACTTGTTGGGGTAGTTCTGTTTGACACATGCTACTTTGGAGAACACCAGGTTTGCTAGAAACACACTCTGATCACTTCAACGTCTGATTTCAGTGATAGTTACACGTTAGCTTTAGCAACTCTCTTTTGCCAAGTAATAGAAAGTGCTATTAAGTTGGGGAATATTTCTCAACGAATTGACCTCAGCCTTTGTAAAGAAGATTTATTTTCAACACAACTTTCTTTATACACCTTCTAAAGGTGTGACGTGTCACTAGAATGACCCTAATATGAGCATTGACTTGACCTCTGAATGCAGTAAGTGCTTCTTGTTGGGGTAGTTTTGCTGACTTTAGCACATCGGAAGACTCCAGGATTAATAATGGCTGTTGGTGAAAATATCAGGATCACCTTGAATGAAGCATCATTTGACTCCACTTTTCACAAGTTCTTCTCTTTGGGGTAATGTTGGCTGTGACAAAGTAATCCAGCTGTTTTCTATTTCAATCATTTATTTTCCAGTCTGTCAGTAAGCTATACGAGTCACACTTCAACTTTAGCAACTGTCTTTTACCATGTCATATAAAGTGATATCAAGTTGTGGTATGAATCTGTATTGAATGAACACAAACTAGTATAAAGATTACCCAGATGGCAACCCTAACCAAAGCATTTCCCAGTTCCATTTTAGAAAGTGCATTTGGTTGTGGTAGCTATTGAATGAAAACGTCTCATCCTAATGTTGAAACCTCTTTGTCTAGAAAGTCAAGTGCTCTCTAAGCCTTTAGGTGGCAGTGTTTTGCATAAGGAGGAGTGCTGGGCCATTCATGCAGTAACGACACCAATTCCAGAATCGTTTGCTGGCCACTGTGAAGATTCCAGAACATTATGATGTCACAGTTGGGGGTGGGACTGGACTCTGTGGATCTACCATTTAAGCTGAACAAACACACCACCTGCTTGTGGGAGGACAGAGGAGTCCTTCTAAACGCATCGAGTGAGTAAGAGGGCCCTATCGGAAGGGGAGCAACTTATATCTTTTGGTTAAGTCATTATCATTACCCTAACTTTAGCATTGACTTGACATTATTTCAGTAAGTGCTACTTGTTGGGGTAGTTCTGTTTGACACATGCTACTTTGGAGAACACCAGGTTTGCTAGAAACACACTCTGGTCACTTCAACGTCTGATTTCAGTGATAGTTACACGTTAGCTTTAGCAACTCTCTTTTGCCAAGTAATAGAAAGTGCTATTAAGTTGGGGAATATTTCTCAACGAATTGACCTCAGCCTTTGTAAAGAAGATTTATTTTCAACACAACTTTCTTTATACACCTTCTAAAGGTGTTACGTGTCACTAGAATTACCCTAATATGAGCATTGACTTGACCTCTGAATGCAGTAAGTGCTTCTTGTTGGGGTAGTTTTGCTGACTTTAGCACATCGGAAGACTCCAGGATTAATAATGGCTGTTGGTGAAAATATCAGGATCACCTTGAATGAAGCATCATTTGACTCCACTTTTCACAAGTTCTTCTCTTTGGGGTAATGTTGGCTGTGACAAAGTAATCCAGCTGTTTTCTATTTCAATCATTTATTTTCCAGTCTGTCAGTAAGCTATACGAGTCACACTTCAACTTTAGCAATTGTCTTTTACCATGTCATAGAAAGTGCTATCAAGTTGTGGTATGAATCTGTATTGAATGAACACAAACTAGTATAAAGATTACCCAGATGGCAACCCTAACCAAAGCATTTCCCAGTTCCATTTTAGAAAGTGCATTTTGTTGTGGTAGCTATTGAATGGAAACGTCTCATCCTAATGTTGAAACCGCTTTGTCTAGAAAGTCAAGTGCTCTCTAAGCCTTTAGGTGGCAGTGTTTTGCATAAGGAGGAGTGCTGGGCCATTCGTGCAGTAACGACACCAATTCCAGAATCGTTTGCTGGCCACTGTGAAGATTCCAGAACATTATGATGTCACAGTTGGGGGTGGGACTGGACTCTGTGGATCTACCATTTAAGCTGAACAAACACACCACCTGCTTGTGGGAGGACAGAGGAGTCCTGCAGCTAAACGCATCGTCAGAGTGAGTAAGAGGGCCCTATCGGAAGGGGCGCGACTTATATCTTTTGGTTAAGTCATTATCATTACCCTAACTTTAGCATTGACTTGACATTATTTCAGTAAGTGCTACTTGTTGGGGTAGTTCTGTTTGACACATGCTACTTTGGAGAACACCAGGTTTGCTAGAAACACACTCTGATCACTTCAACGTCTGATTTCAGTGATAGTTACACGTTAGCTTTAGCAACTCTCTTTTGCCAAGTAATAGAAAGTGCTATTAAGTTGGGGAATATTTCTCAACGAATTGACCTCAGCCTTTGTAAAGAAGATTTATTTTCAACACAACTTTCTTTATACACCTTCTAAAGGTGTTACGTGTCACTAGAATTACCCTAATATGAGCATTGACTTGACCTCTGAATGCAGTAAGTGCTTCTTGTTGGGGTAGTTTTGCTGACTTTAGCACATCGGAAGACTCCAGGATTAATAATGGCTGTTGGTGAAAATATCAGGATCACCTTGAATGAAGCATCATTTGACTCCACTTTTCACAAGTTCTTCTCTTTGGGGTAATGTTGGCTGTGACAAAGTAATCCAGCTGTTTTCTATTTCAATCATTTATTTTCCAGTCTGTCAGTAAGCTATACGAGTCACACTTCAACTTTAGCAATTGTCTTTTACCATGTCATAGAAAGTGCTATCAAGTTGTGGTATGAATCTGTATTGAATGAACACAAACTAGTATAAAGATTACCCAGATGGCAACCCTAACCAAAGCATTTCCCAGTTCCATTTTAGAAAGTGCATTTTGTTGTGGTAGCTATTGAATGGAAACGTCTCATCCTAATGTTGAAACCGCTTTGTCTAGAAAGTCAAGTGCTCTCTAAGCCTTTAGGTGGCAGTGTTTTGCATAAGGAGGAGTGCTGGGCCATTCGTGCAGTAACAACACCAATTCCAGAATCGTTTGCTGGCCACTGTGAAGATTCCAGAACATTATGATGTCACAGTTGGGGGTGGGACTGGACTCTGTGGATCTACCATTTAAGCTGAACAAACACACCACCTGCTTGTGGGAGGACAGAGGAGTCCTGCAGCTAAACGCATCGTCAGAGTGAGTAAGAGGGCCCTATCGGAAGGGGCGCGACTTATATATTTTGGTTAAGTCATTATCATTACCCTAACTTTAGCATTGACTTGACATTATTTCAGTAAGTGCTACTTGTTGGGGTAGTTCTGTTTGACACATGCTACTTTGGAGAACACCAGGTTTGCTAGAAACACACTCTGATCACTTCAACGTCTGATTTCAGTGATAGTTACACATTAGCTTTAGCAACTCTCTTTTGCCAAGTAATAGAAAGTGCTATTAAGTTGGGGAATATTTCTCAACGAATTGACCTCAGCCTTTGTAAAGAAGATTTATTTTCAACACAACTTTCTTTATACACCTTCTAAAGGTGTGACGTGTCACTAGAATTACCCTAATATGAGCATTGACTTGACCTCTGAATGCAGTAAGTGCTTCTTGTTGGGGTAGTTTTGCTGACTTTAGCACTTCGGAAGACTCCAGGATTAATAATGGCTGTTGGTGAAAATATCAGGATCACCTTGAATGAAGCATCATTTGACTCCACTTTTCACAAGTTCTTCTCTTTGGGGTAATGTTGGCTGTGACAAAGTAATCCAGCTGTTTTCTATTTCAATCATTTATTTTCCAGTCTGTCAGTAAGCTATACGAGTCACACTTCAACTTTAGCAACTGTCTTTTACCATGTCATAGAAAGTGCTATCAAGTTGTGGTATGAATCTGTATTGAATGAACACAAACTAGTATAAAGATTACCCAGATGGCAACCCTAACCAAAGCATTTCCCAGTTCCATTTTAGAAAGTGCATTTTGTTGTGGTAGCTATTGAATGGAAACGTCTCATCCTAATGTTGAAACCTCTTTGTCTAGAAAGTCAAGTGCTCTCTAAGCCTTTAGGTGGCAGTGTTTTGCATAAGGAGGAGTGCTGGGCCATTCGTGCAGTAACGACACCAATTCCAGAATCGTTTGCTGGCCATTGTGAAGATTCCAAAACATTATGATGTCACAGTTGGGGGTGGGACTGGACTCCGTGGATCTACCATTTAAGCTGAACAAACACACCACCTGCTTGTGGGAGGACAGAGGAGTCCTGCAGCTAAACGCATCATCAGAGTGAGTAAGAGGGCCCTATCGGAAGGGGCGCAACTTATATCTTTTGGTTAAGTCATTATCATTACCCTAACTTTAGCATTGACTTGACATTATTTCAGTAAGTGCTACTTGTTGGGGTAGTTCTGTTTGACACATGCTACTTTGGAGAACACCAGGTTTGCTAGAAACACACTCTGATCACTTCAACGTCTGATTTCAGTGATAGTTACACGTTAGCTTTAGCAACTCTCTTTTGCCAAGTAATAGAAAGTGCTATTAAGTTGGGGAATATTTCTCAACGAATTGACCTCAGCCTTTGTAAAGAAGATTTATTTTCAACACAACTTTCTTTATACACCTTCTAAAGGTGTGACGTGTCACTAGAATGACCCTAATATGAGCATTGACTTGACCTCTGAATGCAGTAAGTGCTTCTTGTTGGGGTAATTTTGCTGACTTTAGCACATCGGAAGACTCCAGGATTAATAATGGCTGTTGGTGAAAATATCAGGATCACCTTGAATGAAGCATCATTTGACTCCACTTTTCACAAGTTCTTCTCTTTGGGGTAATGTTGGCTGTGACAAAGTAATCCAGCTGTTTTCTATTTCAATCATTTATTTTCCAGTCTGTCAGTAAGCTATACGAGTCACACTTCAACTTTAGCAACTGTCTTTTACCATGTCATATAAAGTGATATCAAGTTGTGGTATGAATCTGTATTGAATGAACACAAACTAGTATAAAGATTACCCAGATGGCAACCCTAACCAAAGCATTTCCCAGTTCCATTTTAGAAAGTGCATTTGGTTGTGGTAGCTATTGAATGGAAACGTCTCATCCTAATGTTGAAACCTCTTTGTCTAGAAAGTCACGTGCTCTCTAAGCCTTTAGGTGGCAGTGTTTTGCATAAGGAGGAGTGCTGGGCCATTCGTGCAGTAACGACACCAATTCCAGAATCGTTTGCTGGCCACTGTGAAGATTCCAGAACATTATGATGTCACAGTTGGGGGTGGGACTGGACTCTGTGGATCTACCATTTAAGCTGAACAAACACACCACCTGCTTGTGGGAGGACAGAGGAGTCCTGCAGCTAAACGCATCGTCAGAGTGAGTAAGAGGGCCCTATCGGAAGGGGCGCGACTTATATCTTTTGGTTAAGTCATTATCATTACCCTAACTTTAGCATTGACTTGACATTATTTCAGTAAGTGCTACTTGTTGGGGTAGTTCTGTTTGACACATGCTACTTTGGAGAACACCAGGTTTGCTAGAAACACACTCTGATCACTTCAACGTCTGATTTCAGTGATAGTTACACGTTAGCTTTAGCAACTCTCTTTTGCCAAGTAATAGAAAGTGCTATTAAGTTGGGGAATATTTCTCAACGAATTGACCTCAGCCTTTGTAAAGAAGATTTATTTTCAACACAACTTTCTTTATACACCTTCTAAAGGTGTGACGTGTCACTAGAATGACCCTAATATGAGCATTGACTTGACCTCTGAATGCAGTAAGTGCTTCTTGTTGGGGTAGTTTTGCTGACTTTAGCACATCGGAAGACTCCAGGATTAATAATGGCTGTTGGTGAAAATATCAGGATCACCTTGAATGAAGCATCATTTGACTCCACTTTTCACAAGTTCTTCTCTTTGGGGTAATGTTGGCTGTGACAAAGTAATCCAGCTGTTTTCTATTTCAATCATTTATTTTCCAGTCTGTCAGTAAGCTATACGAGTCACACTTCAACTTTAGCAACTGTCTTTTACCATGTCATATAAAGTGATATCAAGTTGTGGTATGAATCTGTATTGAATGAACACAAACTAGTATAAAGATTACCCAGATGGCAACCCTAACCAAAGCATTTCCCAGTTCCATTTTAGAAAGTGCATTTGGTTGTGGTAGCTATTGAATGGAAACGTCTCATCCTAATGTTGAAACCTCTTTGTCTAGAAAGTCACGTGCTCTCTAAGCCTTTAGGTGGCAGTGTTTTGCATAAGGAGGAGTGCTGGGCCATTCGTGCAGTAACGACACCAATTCCAGAATCGTTTGCTGGCCACTGTGAAGATTCCAGAACATTATGATGTCACAGTTGGGGGTGGGACTGGACTCTGTGGATCTACCATTTAAGCTGAACAAACACACCACCTGCTTGTGGGAGGACAGAGGAGTCCTTCTAAACGCATCGAATGAGTAAGAGGGCCCTATCGGTAAGCTATACGAGTCACACTTCAACTTTAGCAACTGTCTTTTACCATGTCATATAAAGTGATATCAAGTTGTGGTATGAATCTGTATTGAATGAACACAAACTAGTATAAAGATTACCCAGATGGCAACCCTAACCAAAGCATTTCCCAGTTCCATTTTAGAAAGTGCATTTGGTTGTGGTAGCTATTGAATGGAAACGTCTCATCCTAATGTTGAAACCTCTTTGTCTAGAAAGTCAAGTGCTCTCTAAGCCTTTAGGTGGCAGTGTTTTGCATAAGGAGGAGTGCTGGGCCATTCATGCAGTAACGACACCAATTCCAGAATCGTTTGCTGGCCACTGTGAAGATTCCAGAACATTATGATGTCACAGTTGGGGGTGGGACTGGACTCTGTGGATCTACCATTTAAGCTGAACAAACACACCACCTGCTTGTGGGAGGACAGAGGAGTCCTTCTAAACGCATCGAGTGAGTAAGAGGGCCCTATCGGAAGGGGAGCAACTTATATCTTTTGGTTAAGTCATTATCATTACCCTAACTTTAGCATTGACTTGACATTATTTCAGTAAGTGCTACTTGTTGGGGTAGTTCTGTTTGACACATGCTACTTTGGAGAACACCAGGTTTGCTAGAAACACACTCTGGTCACTTCAACGTCTGATTTCAGTGATAGTTACACGTTAGCTTTAGCAACTCTCTTTTGCCAAGTAATAGAAAGTGCTATTAAGTTGGGGAATATTTCTCAACGAATTGACCTCAGCCTTTGTAAAGAAGATTTATTTTCAACACAACTTTCTTTATACACCTTCTAAAGGTGTTACGTGTCACTAGAATTACCCTAATATGAGCATTGACTTGACCTCTGAATGCAGTAAGTGCTTCTTGTTGGGGTAGTTTTGCTGACTTTAGCACATCGGAAGACTCCAGGATTAATAATGGCTGTTGGTGAAAATATCAGGATCACCTTGAATGAAGCATCATTTGACTCCACTTTTCACAAGTTCTTCTCTTTGGGGTAATGTTGGCTGTGACAAAGTAATCCAGCTGTTTTCTATTTCAATCATTTATTTTCCAGTCTGTCAGTAAGCTATACGAGTCACACTTCAACTTTAGCAATTGTCTTTTACCATGTCATAGAAAGTGCTATCAAGTTGTGGTATGAATCTGTATTGAATGAACACAAACTAGTATAAAGATTACCCAGATGGCAACCCTAACCAAAGCATTTCCCAGTTCCATTTTAGAAAGTGCATTTTGTTGTGGTAGCTATTGAATGGAAACGTCTCATCCTAATGTTGAAACCGCTTTGTCTAGAAAGTCAAGTGCTCTCTAAGCCTTTAGGTGGCAGTGTTTTGCATAAGGAGGAGTGCTGGGCCATTCGTGCAGTAACGACACCAATTCCAGAATCGTTTGCTGGCCACTGTGAAGATTCCAGAACATTATGATGTCACAGTTGGGGGTGGGACTGGACTCTGTGGATCTACCATTTAAGCTGAACAAACACACCACCTGCTTGTGGGAGGACAGAGGAGTCCTGCAGCTAAACGCATCGTCAGAGTGAGTAAGAGGGCCCTATCGGAAGGGGCGCGACTTATATCTTTTGGTTAAGTCATTATCATTACCCTAACTTTAGCATTGACTTGACATTATTTCAGTAAGTGCTACTTGTTGGGGTAGTTCTGTTTGACACATGCTACTTTGGAGAACACCAGGTTTGCTAGAAACACACTCTGATCACTTCAACGTCTGATTTCAGTGATAGTTACACGTTAGCTTTAGCAACTCTCTTTTGCCAAGTAATAGAAAGTGCTATTAAGTTGGGGAATATTTCTCAACGAATTGACCTCAGCCTTTGTAAAGAAGATTTATTTTCAACACAACTTTCTTTATACACCTTCTAAAGGTGTGACGTGTCACTAGAATTACCCTAATATGAGCATTGACTTGACCTCTGAATGCAGTAAGTGCTTCTTGTTGGGGTAGTTTTGCTGACTTTAGCACATCGGAAGACTCCAGGATTAATAATGGCTGTTGGTGAAAATATCAGGATCACCTTGAATGAAGCATCATTTGACTCCACTTTTCACAAGTTCTTCTCTTTGGGGTAATGTTGGCTGTGACAAAGTAATCCAGCTGTTTTCTATTTCAATCATTT
Organism: Notolepis coatsorum; assembly: GCF_963971535.1. NCBI lineage: Eukaryota > Metazoa > Chordata > Actinopteri > Aulopiformes > Paralepididae > Notolepis > Notolepis coatsorum. The sequence continues at coordinate 72,923,098 of NC_140173.1, forward strand.
ATTTTCCAGTCTGTCAGTAAGCTATACGAGTCACACTTCAACTTTAGCAACTGTCTTTTACCATGTCATAGAAAGTGCTATCAAGTTGTGGTATGAATCTGTATTGAATGAACACAAACTAGTATGAAGATTACCCAGATGGCAGCCCTAACCAAAGCATTTCCCAGTTCCATTTTAGAAAGTGCATTTAGTTGTGGTAGCTATTGAATGGAAACGTCTCATCCTAATGTTGAAACCTCTTTGTCTAGAAAGTCAAGTGCTCTCTAAGCCTTTAGGTGGCAGTGTTTTGCATAAGGAGGAGTGCTGGGCCATTCGTGCAGTAACGACACCAATTCCAGAATCGTTTGCTGGCCACTGTGAAGATTCCAGAACATTATGATGTCACAGTTGGGGGTGGGACTGGACTCTGTGGATCTACCATTTAAGCTGAACAAACACACCACCTGCTTGTGGGAGGACAGAGGAGTCCTGCTAAACGCATCGAGTGAGTAAGAGGGCCCTATCGGAAGGGGAGCAACTTATATCTTTTGGTTAAGTCATTATCATTACCCTAACTTTAGCATTGACTTGACATTATTTCAGTAAGTGCTACTTGTTGGGGTAGTTCTGTTTGACACATGCTACTTTGGAGAACACCAGGTTTGCTAGAAACACACTCTGATCACTTCAACGTCTGATTTCAGTGATAGTTACACGTTAGCTTTAGCAACTCTCTTTTGCCAAGTAATAGAAAGTGCTATTAAGTTGGGGAATATTTCTCAACGAATTGACCTCAGCCTTTGTAAAGAAGATTTATTTTCAACACAACTTTCTTTATACACCTTCTAAAGGTGTGACGTGTCACTAGAATTACCCTAATATGAGCATTGACTTGACCTCTGAATGCAGTAAGTGCTTGTTGGGGAAAATGTGTATGGGGTGGACTAGTTTAATATAGGTCAACTAGCAGTGCTGAAAGACGGTCTGGCTGACGTTCTTAAAACAACTTGGACAGAGGGACATTTCAGTACGGCACATTGTGTGCTGGTAATCTCGGACATCGTATCGCTTTCATATCTTGTTCTTTTCTCTCTTTCATACACACACAGACACACGGACACACACATACACAGCACACACACACAGACACAGCACACACACAGACACACAGACACACAGTCACACAGACACACACACACACACACACAGACACACACAGTCGCACAGACACAGCACACACACACAGACACACAGACACACACAGTCACACAGACACACACACACACAGACACACACAGTCGCACAGACATACACACCGACACACACACACACACACATTCCCTGTGACACAATACACACATACAATACACATACGTCTGTACGCAGACGCACACACACACAGACACACACACACATACACACACACACACACACATCTCACTCTCTCTTCAATGTTCTTAAATGTTTTACATCATATCGTGTGTGGACATCATATCTTGTTTATCTCTCTTCATGTTCTTAATGTTCTTATCTCTCTCCGATGTTAAATCTACGTATCATCTTAATGTACGTCATGTCAGATCTGACATGATATGATACGTCATCATATCTGTCATGGGGGGGCAGGACTGAGAGGGGATTTAGGGGACAGGCAGAGGGATTGAGGGTAGAGTGTTTTTTGTTCAAGCTGTGGTGATCCTCTGCTCGACCCATAGCTCTTGCTGTTAAGAACTTCTTTTCTTAAATAAATTACCTACTTGTTACAATTGGAAATATCGTCTCCTGCTGTGTTAAACAACCTTCAGCCACAACATTTGGTGACCCTTGACCTGTAGATCGCTCCACCGGGCCTTTTCATACGGCCAGTTCCTGGAATCTCCCGTAAACATTCTGCCGGTTGTCGACAAAAAAAGGTAAGCGTTGGGCTTGTTATATAAATATCCGTCAGAGTTTCTGCGGGAGGAGAAAGTGAGCTGGTTGTGTGAACTGGTTTTCTGGATGGACGGCTAAAAAGAATACGACTGATGAGGTGACGACTGACACTGGGGCGATTCCTCTTTTAACAGGCTATAAGTACGCCACTAATCAATTTTAATTGCATGTTTTCGACCTCTGGTCAAATTTTTCTCCATCTCTTCAAACCTCTCCCCGACCCTTTTCCCTGATTTCTTAACGACACTCTCCACATACACACATAACTGTGCCTTCTGTCCTCCGTAGATAAGACTCTCAATTTTCAAAAACAAAAACCGGTACCTCTGCTGTTATTCAAAACACACTATCACAGCTGGCATTCTCTGTGTCAAACACTATTGTTCGTTTTCTTATTGGCTTGTGAGGTTGTTGCTACAGAGAGGCTAGCTGTCCTACACACACACACACACACAAAGTCACACATACAATACACACACACACACACGCACACACACACACAGTCACACACACGTACACACACACAGTCACACACACGCACACACACACAGTCACACATATAAGCACACATACACAGACACACACGTCTGTACACAGACGCACACACACACAGACACACACACACATACACACACACACACACACACAAACACACATACACACACACATCTCACTAAATCTTTATCTCTCTCTCTCTCTCTCTCCTGGGTTTGCTCTCTTGGGTTTGCTGACCCCTGGTGGTAGAAAACACACACACACAACCACACACACACATACACAGTCACACACACACACACACAGACACACACACACACACACACACACATAGACACACACACAAACACACACACATTCCTGTGTCCCGGTAGACAGCGGGTTGTGTCACACACACATACACAGTCACACACACACACACACAATCACACATACAATACACACACACACACACACACAGTCACACACACACACACACAGACACAGACACACACACACACACACACACACACACACACATAGACACACACACACACACACATTCCTGTGTCCCGGTAGACAGCGGGTTGTGACGCACACACACACAGTCACACACACACGCTCACACACACACACACACAATCACACACAAACACACACACACACCGACACACACAGACACACACACACACAGACACACACACACACACACATTCCTGTGTCCCGGTAGACAGCAGGTTGGTGTACGCACACACACACAGTCACACACACACGGTCACACACACACACACACACACAATCACACACAAACACACACACACACCGACACACACACAGACACACACACACATAGACACACACACACACACACACATTCCTGTGTCCCGGTAGACAGCGGGTTGTGACACACACACACACCGACACACACACACACACACACATTCCTGTGTCCTGGTAGACAGCGGGTTGTGACGCACACACACACAGTCACACACACACGGACACACACACACACACACAATCACACACAAACACACACACACAGACACACACACACAGACACACACACACACACACACATTCCTCTGGCCCGGTAGACAGCGGGTTGTGACGCACACACACACAGTCACACACACACAATCACACACAAACACACACACACAATCACACACAAACACACACACACACCGACACACACACAGACACACACACACACACACACATTCCTGTGTCCCGGTAGACAGCGGGTTGTGACGCACACACACACAGTCACACACACACAGTCACACACACACACACAATCACACACAAACACACACACACACCGACATACACACATACACACACACACACAGACACACACACCGACATACACACACACACACACACACACACAGTCACACACAGACACACACACACCGAGTTGTAGTAGCGTTGTAGAGTAGTAGATCTAGGTTAACTGTGTCCTGGGGTAGTTGTAGAGTAGTAGATCTAGGTTAACTGTGTCCTGGAGTGGTAGTTGTAGAGTAGTAGATCTAGGTTAACTGTGTCCTGGAGTGGTAGTTGTAGAGTAGTAGTAGCTGAAGTACAACCACACACACACACACACAACACAATAAACACATATACACACTAGACAACGATGCATACAGCAGAGGACATACTGTTAGACCGGAACCCGCTGATAAAGAACCTAATTCTCAAGGTTGGTGTCCGGTGGCAGAGGCGTACAAAGGCCGGGGACACAAAATGGCCTTCCGGAGGTACTTTTGATCTCGACGTATGCGAAGAGATGAATGTAATGATTCGTAACCACAAGCCAGGCGACAACAGCAAAAAGAGGTTGAAAAAGAGGACAGAAGAGTTGGGGGTAATGAAGCTCTACGCCCAGAAGGGGAGAGCATACAGGCAGGAAGCTTTAGCGCTAAATCAGAGAGAGACGGATATAGGGAAACCAACATCCCCACCTTATGTCACGCAATTGCCGGTGGGCACTGTGACAATAAGAGGAGAATATGAGGAGACGGAATTAGGGACCCCCGCTAGGTCAGAAACCCCCGCTAGGTCAGAAACCTCCGCTAGATCAGAGACCTCCCTTAGGCGAGATACCCCCCCCAAACTGACCCCGCAGGATCTCTATCCGAAAGTCCTGGCGGCATATGGCGAGACAGTACGTCGGAAGTTGTATGATGCAGAGGAAGAGGAGGTAGAGAACCTGGGCAGGCAGAGGGAGGGAGTCGGGGGGAAGATAGAGGAAGAGGCCCGTCAAAATATGGCACAGCAGACATCAGGGAAACACGGAGCGTGTGGCCACACTAAACTGTTGAATGAGGAGGAAGATGAGAATGACAAAAAACCAGGACAGGAGAAAGGAAACATTACAGGAACCCTGACTTTCGCCCCTACATTCGTGGGAAGTGTGACAAGCACAGGCCAGTTTCCCCTGCTAATAAAGGGGAACGATATCTTTCACATGCCATGGTCACCTCTAGACATCGATGGTTTAATAGTAAGACTACCGGACCTTTCAGAAGGAGCCTCCAGGTGGATCACGCAGTTTGAGGAAAATACGTCATCTTTTCTGCTAGCAGTGGGTGACGTCAAATCCCTGTTGACGCGTTTGCTAGGAGTTGGTGCCTGCCGGGACATCATGGGTGATACATCGATGCGAGTGGCATGCGACACGCAGGCCCATGATGGAGACATATTCAACGCGCATAGAGCGGCGTTGTGGTACAAACTCAGGAATCAATATCCATCACGTATTAATCCGGCAAAACTGGCAGGCAACCCCATAATGGAGACGGAAGGGCCTGGCGCCTATGTGAACAAAGTACTGAAGGAGTGGAGAGGTGAGCTAGGACACAACCCAGAAATTGACCCGTTGCAGAGAGCGATGTTTAGAGAAAGTGTGATGAGAGGGCTTCCAGAGGTGGTTAAGAATAGACTGGAAGACGTGGTGGGGTTAGTGGACATGACTTATCCTTTGTTCTGTGCACATGTAACACATAGTGTGGAGAAGCAAAGGGCTCAGGAGCAGAAAGTCAGGGATCAGGATAGAAATGACGCAAGGAAGTTAACTCAGCAACAACTGCAGCCCCAAAGGAGGTTGCAGGCAGTAATGGTGTCATCTGCTACCTCTCCACCCATGCAGGACCAGGGACCCCCGCCTGCACCTCAGGTAGTGAGAAGTTATGGCTATAGTTCACAGAACCAGGCGTCCAGGCGGGAGGCAGGGAATGGGCAATCAGGCCCACGGTTTACACAGGGACCGGGGAACGAACAACAGTTTCCCCGTTTCCACTGTTGGATCTGCGGCATGCAGGGACACAGGGAAATGAGATGTAGGCAACCATACCGTCCCGGCTCGGAGTATGGAAGACCCGTGCGCCAGGGGGAGTCACAAGGGCCCCACGACCAGGGGGAGACAGGAGGGCCCCGAAACCAGGGGGGTAATCACTAGGGGTGCCCAGAGAATGCGACGGGGGGAAATCAAATGATTGTGGTTTCCAAGGGAGCTGAGCAAGAACCTATTCTGCAGGTCCTAGTGGAGGGCAAATTAACAGCGCCTTTCCTGTGTCTATAGTCCCGGGTCGCAGGGGAAGGTGGAAAGGGCCAATCTGGTCATTAAAAACAAACTGTTGAAAATCTGTATGCAAACTAAGCTTAACTGGATTGATGCTTTGCCACTTGCTCTGATGGCTATTAGAAGCAGCGTAAACCGCCAAACACAGCTAACACCGCATGAAATGCTTACAGGCCGCAGCATGCCAGCACCGCCATTTAGACACCTGGCTAGGGGCCCGGCATTAGATATTTTTGAGCAAGATCTGAAAAATATCTTCAGCAAGTGACTAAAATACATGAAGCTGTGTTTCGACAGGAGCAGAGAAAGGAGAGAAAGGGGGTGAAGGAGGCGGAGAAGGAAGCCACCAAACCGAGACTGATCCCTGGGGACTTGGTCTTCGTAAAGGTCCACAAGAGAAAGTGGTCATCACCCCGGAGAGAGGGCCCGTACGAGGTGATCCGATCGACTGGAACGGCAGTCCAAGTCAAAGGATCAGCAACCTGGTTCCACTTCAATCACTGCATAAAGGCCAGCGGCGATCTCTTGGGGGATACAATCGATCGCAGTTATGCAGAACCCGACATGGAGGGTCCGAGACGGCAACTGGAAGGTGCAGTGCCTGCTGATGCTCCCGCAGATGTTGGCAGCAGTGTGCAGACGGTCGGCCGGGCACAACGACGTCATTAAGAACCGTCACGGTCGACCCGTCCTTGAGGATGACGGGTTTGAGTGGGTAGGAGTCCCACGGGGTCCCGCTCAGGCTCAAGTACCAGCAGGCTTTCATGACCAGGCTCAGAATCAGGCGCCCCCTCTTCCCTCCATCGAGGAAGGGGGGGAGAAGATAAGACTACAACCAAAAGGGGTGTTTCCCGTAGGACCGCAAGGGCATGTTTTTGATTTTGACCATTCCCCCGTTACAGGCGGGGATACTTACATTTACATTTACATTTACATTTAGTCATTTAGCTGACGCTTTTATCCAAAGCGACTTACAAGTTCTGTACGACAAGCCATCAGGAAGGGCACAACTCTATCAGCTGAGCAACAATGTTCATCAAAGTGTTGAGTGCTACAGTGTAGGTTAGTTTATTAGGACAAGTGCATGACAGTACGGTTAGTTAGGGTTAGATTTTTTTTTTTTTTTTTTTTTTTTTTTTTTTAATTCAGATAATGGTTGAAGAAGTGCGTCTTTAGTCGACGGCGAAAGATTGGACGTGATTCGGCTGTCCTAACTGGGGTGGGTAGTTCATTCCACCATTGTGGGGCAAGGACTGAGAATAGGCGACTTCTCTTTGATGACCCTCCCGGAGCTTGGATAGGAGTAGGTCTGAGGCGGCCAGAAGATGCAGAGCGTAGGGGTCTTGAGGGTGTGTAGTTAGAGACCATTGACCGGAGGTAGGCGGGAGCGGTTCCCTTTGCCGCACGGTATGCTAGGTCGAGGGCCTTGAAGCGGATTCGTGCAGCAATGGGGAGCCAGTGCAGGTCCCTAAGAAGTGGGGTGACATGGGCCGACTTCGGTAGGTTTGAGATCAGGCGGGCCGCTGCGTTCTGAATGAGTTGAAGAGGCTTAGTGGCAGTGGCCGGGAGGCCAGCGAGCAGTGCATTGCAGTAGTCGAGGCGGGAGATGACTGTTGATTGGACGAGGAGTTGGGTGGCTTCTTTTGTCAGGAAGGGGCGTATCCTTCTGACGTTGCTCAGGAGGAATCGGCAGGTTCTGGTCGTCGCTGCGATGTGAGCAGAGAAGTTCAACTGGTCGTCGAGGACAACACCAAGGTTCTTGGCGGTCGGGGACGCAGTCACAGCTGCATTCTCGACTGTGATTGAAAGGTCGGTTAGGGGGGAGGATTTGGCCGGCAGGTGGAGCAATTCTGTTTTGCTTAGGTTCAGTTTGAGGTGGTTGGACGTCATCCAGGCTGAGATGTCGGACAGACAGGCCGAGATCCGCACAGAGACGTGGATATCTGAGGGAGGGAAGGAGAGGAAGAGTTGAGTATCGTCGGCATAACAATGGTAGGAGAAGCCATGAGACGTGATAATGTTACCCAGTGATTTAGTGTAGAGGGAGAAGAGAAGGGGTCCTAAAACCGAGCCCTGGGGGACACCCGTCCGCAGGGGGCGGGTGGCCGACAGGGTCCCTCTCCATGACACTTGGTAGGAGCGGTCATTGAGGTATGATGACAGCCATGTCAGCGCAGAGCCAGCCACTCCCATTCCTGCGAGGGCCGCAAGGAGGATCTGGTGGTTGACTGTGTCGAAGGCTGCAGATAGATCTAGGAGAATCAGGACAGAGGAGAGGCCTTTCGCTTTTGCTAAGTGAAGTGCCTCTGTGACCGCAATGAGGGCTGTCTCTGTGGAGTGACCAGTCCTGAAGCCTGACTGATTAGGGTCTAGGAGGTCATTCTGTAAGAGATAAGTAGTAAGTTGGTTGGATACAGCACGTTCAAGTGTTTTAGAAAGGAAGGAGAGAAGAGAGACAGGACGGTAGTTGCCTATGACAGTAGGGTTCAGGGTTGGTTTTTTTATGAGCGGCGTGACTCTGGCTTGTTTTAGGGAGGTGGGGACCACCCCCGAGTTGAGTGAGGAGTTGATGGTTGCAGTTAGGAATGGGAGGATGTCTGGTGCTATGGTCTGGAGGAGTGGGGAGGGTAGCTGGTCCAGCTGGCAAGTAGTCGGACGGTTTGACGTTACCAGTGTCAGGGTCTCTGCTTCTGTAATGGGAGAGAAAGATGACAGAGTGAAGGATGAGGTTCTCGATTCAGCATTTGGAATGGGTGGGGGTTGGGAGAAGGAGCTGCGGATGTTCTCCACTTTTTCCTCAAAGAAGATCGCAAAGTCTTCGGCAGAGAAAGATGAGGGAGGGGGGGGTGGGGGGGGAGTGAGGAGGGAGGACATGGTAGCATGCAGTTTGCGAAGATTCTTGGCAGAGGCCTCGATCCTATGGTGGAAGAAAGAAGCTTTGGCATTAGTGATGGTTTTGGAGAATGTTAACAAGAGGTTGTGATATGTGTCGATGTCAGCAGTGAGGCGTGACTTTCTATACTTCCTTTCAGCTGCTCTCAGGACCTGTCTTTGTTCTCTCACTGGATCTGTCAGCCATGGACTGGGTGGGGAACGGCGGGCAGGTTTCTCAACGAGGGGACAGAGCTTGTCGAAGGAGGTTGCCAGGGCTGAAAGGAGGGTGGAGGTTGCCATCTCTGTGGAGAGAGCAGAGAAGGTGTCACTCAAAGGTAGAGCGGATAGTATGTCAGAGGAGAGGGTGGAGGGGGATAGGGAGGGCAGGTTGCGTCTGAGTGAGACTGTTTGAGTTGGGGTACTTACCATTATACTAACGAGGATCGGGTTGTGGGGGTAGATAGGAGAGTTGAGCCTGTCCCGAACCAATCACAGGGGACAGGGGTGAGGGGAAAAAGGGAGGTCAAGGACACTGAGTCGGAAGAGGTGGGGGGACAGGATATGTTCCAGAGGACAGCCGGAACGTTGAGGGACTCAGTGGGCTCACTCTGGGCCAGGTTGAGGGGTTTGCTTCCTTCCGGGGAACAAGATGGGGGCGACTATGACTATGACGAGGAAGACCCGGAGGCTGACCCGATGTATAGGGCGGCTTTAGGGAATGAGTGGTTTAAGTGGGTCCAGTACACGAGCGCGCAGAATCAGATAGAGGATTGTTATGTCTGCTCCAAGGCACGTCCGGATAGGCTGCTGGTGAAGGGCACGAAGTTCAGTTGGGCTCAGTGTGACAGGGACGCAGAGGCATGGGAGGGGCCCCATAATAGTCGCCCTTGGTGCGAGGCAGAGTGTTTGGGGTTTCTCGTTTTAAGGCGGCAGGAAACGTCACGGATTTCAAGGATGTCACTATGCGGGAACGTTGTAGGAAATTGGATGTACGTGTGCAGGGGGTAGCGACGGGGTTGCCAATACCCAGAGGTGTCAAACTATGGCTGACCAAGGATTTCAAGTGCTTGCAAAAGGAGGGGACCCGGGATGTAGGGGAGGTGGCAGAGGGGCGGTGCACTACTATTTGGAGCATCACGACTAACTGCACGAAAGAAGGAAAGTGTGGACACGGGGTCGTGTTAAAGGGAGTGGATACCAACCCACGGCCTGTAGCTTGCCCTTTTCATGTCCAGGATATGGCACTGGCGGACCAATACTGGCTCTGCGGCGGTAGGAGGTTGAGGAATACACTTCCTTTAGATTGGTCAGGTAGATGTGCCCGGGTTCAGGCGATCATGCCAATGGTGGTCCTACCATTATCAGTGACGGAAGGACCTTCTGAGTCTCCTATCTCTCGAACGAAGCGTAGCTACAAGGCAGACCCAAGGGTGTATCTGGACAGCATAGGACAGCCAAGGGGCATTCCAGCCGAGTTCATGGCTAAGAATGAGATTGCGGCAGGGTTTGAGTCTATTCTGCCATGGATATCGGTCAATAAGAACACCGGGTGGATCAACTATTTGTTTTACAATCAGCAGCGGTATCTCAACTACACCGAGGAGGCGTTGGATGCAATGGGGGACCAGATGCACGCGACCAGTACGGTGGCGTGGCAGAATAGACAGGCTCTGAACTGGTTAATGGCGGAGAAGGGTGGAGTCTGTTCCATGTTTGGACAGTACTGCTGCACATTCATTCCGACGAATGTGGGGCCAGGGGGAAAGTTCTCCGAGGCCATGGCTAAGCTGAAGGATTTGAGGGAGGAGTTGAGGGGGAATTCTGGCCGGAATGAAGAATGGTGGGGGAGTGGGGTGTTGGAAAGATTGGGACAGTGGGGAAGCATAGTGATGCAGACGGGGATATCCATTGGGGTGGCAGGGTTGATATTGGTTCTCCTTTTCTGTTGTGGTATGCCTCTCTTGGGTAGGCTGGTAACTTCACACGTAACGAGCCAAATGCTGATGGTGGGACAGAAAGAGATTGAGCCACAAATCGGGCCATATCCTCAGCTTTATGCTGCCTTAGAGGGAGACGAGGGGATAGAGGATTAGGGGTATGGTGAGGTAGGGACATTTTCTTTTTGTTGGTTCTTTCCTTTAAGAGTGACGGGGGATGGTCTGAGTGCAGTTTTGTTGGTTTATTCCTTTAACTAGGAATTTTAGTCTGATTTTCTAATGATCCTTCGGCATAGAGATTGCAACCATTGAAAATCATTGCATTGTTTTTTATTTTTTTATTATTTTTTGTTTATTTTACTTGTGGTCCTGGTCAAACCGGAATGGGAAGGGGCATCGGCAGAGTGTCGGTTCTGAGCCTGAGGAAGCATTGAGAAGAAGTGGTCTGGGGATCGGTTCTGGGGACTGGAGGGACAAAGGGGGGGGCTAACGCAGTGGGCAAGATGGGCACCTCCCGTCGAAGATGGGGGGACACGTGGTGAGGTCGGTACCAGCGCCTCCCGTCCAGGCATGGGGACATGCTTCTACGAGGACTGGAGGTGTGGCGTGGTGGTTGCTGTATTGGCAAAATGTGACTTTTGGCAATACGGTGAGGAGACTATGGCGTGGGCATGGAAGGGGGGCTGAGCGATGGACACTGGGACTCAATGTTATGGAAGAGACTATGTCATTTTTTTTGGGAGGGATGTTCTATGTTTAGTTCTGACGGTCAACTTCTCCTTTCCCTGATGAGAGTCGCGGTTTCCGGCCGGAACTGTGGCTCATTTGGTAAGCGGTGGAGGTTGGGGGGATTTGTCTGTCAGGTTAGGATTATAAATTGGGGTATTTTTTTTTTTTTTTTTTTTTTTGATGTTTTATTATTACTCTTGTTTTGAGCGGTTTTGTGTTTATTGTGAGAACGGTAGTCAGCCTTTGTTGGTCCGTTAGGGGTCCAGTGAATGAAGTAAGGTTTCTTGTTTAGATCAGCCATTTAAACTTTTATTATATAAATATGGTTTCTCGTTTAGTTAGACGTTCACATTTTCTTGGTTATATGATTTGGGTGGGACTAGGGATAGCCCCAAATGGGGGAATGTTGGGGAAAATGTGTATGGGGTGGACTAGTTTAATATAGGTCAACTAGCAGTGCTGAAAGACGGTCTGGCTGACGTTCTTAAAACAACTTGGACAGAGGGACATTTCAGTACGGCACATTGTGTGCTGGTAATCTCGGACATCGTATCGCTTTCATATCTTGTTCTTTTCTCTCTTTCATACACACACAGACACACGGACACACACATACACAGCACACACACACAGACACAGCACACACACACAGACACACAGACACACACAGTCACACAGACACACACACACACACACACAGACACACACAGTCGCACAGACACAGCACACACACACAGACACACAGACACACACAGTCACACAGACACACACACACACACACACAGACACACACAGTCGCACAGACATACACACCGACACACACACACACACACACATTCCCTGTGACACAATACACACATACAATACACATACGTCTGTACGCAGACGCACACACACACAGACACACACACACATACACACACACACACACACACACACACACACACATCTCACTCTCTCTTCAATGTTCTTAAATGTTTTACATCATATCGTGTGTGGACATCATATCTTGTTTATCTCTCTTCATGTTCTTAATGTTCTTATCTCTCTCCGATGTTAAATCTACGTATCATCTTAATGTACGTCATGTCAGATCTGACATGATATGATACGTCATCATATCTGTCATGGGGGGGCAGGACTGAGAGGGGATTTAGGGGACAGGCAGAGGGATTGAGGGTAGAGTGTTTTTTGTTCAAGCTGTGGTGATCCTCTGCTCGACCCATAGCTCTTGCTGTTAAGAACTTCTTTTCTTAAATAAATTACCTACTTGTTACAATTGGAAATATCGTCTCCTGCTGTGTTAAACAACCTTCAGCCACAACATGCTTCTTGTTGGGGTAGTTTTGCTGACTTTAGCACATCGGAAGACTCCAGGATTAATAATGGCTGTTGGTGAAAATATCAGGATCACCTTGAATGAAGCATCATTTGACTCCACTTTTCACAAGTTCTTCTCTTTGGGGTAATGTTGGCTGTGACAAAGTAATCCAGCTGTTTTCTATTTCAATCATTTATTTTCCAGTCTGTCAGTAAGCTATACGAGTCACACTTCAACTTTAGCAACTGTCTTTTACCATGTCATAGAAAGTGCTATCAAGTTGTGGTATGAATCTGTATTGAATTAACACAAACTAGTATAAAGATTACCCAGATGGCAACCCTAACCAAAGCATTTCCCAGTTCCATTTTAGAAAGTGCATTTGGTTGTGGTAGCTATTTGAATGGAAACGTCTCATCCTAATGTTGAAACATCTTTGGCTAGACAGTCAAGTGCTCTCTAAGCCTTTAGGTGGCAGTGTTTTGCATAAGGAGGAGTGATGGGCCATTCAGGCAGTAACGACACCAATTCCAGAATCGTTTGCTGGCCATTGTGAAGATTCCAAAACATTATGATTTCACAGTTGGGGGTGGGACTGGACTCAGTGGATGTACCATTTAAGCTGAACAAACACACCACCTGCTTGTGGGAGGACAGAGGAGTCCTGCAGCTAAACGCATCGTCAGAGTGAGTAAGAGGGCCCTATCGGAAGGGGCGCAACTTATATCTTTTGGTTAAGTCATTATCATTACCCTAACTTTAGCATTGACTTGACATTATTTCAGTAAGTGCTACTTGTTGGGGTAGTTCTGTTTGACACATGCTACTTTGGAGAACACCAGGTTTGCTAGAAACACACTCTGGTCACTTCAACGTCTGATTTCAGTGATAGTTACACGTTAGCTTTAGCAACTCTCTTTTGCCAAGTAATAGAAAGTGCTATTAAGTTGGGGAATATTTCTCAACGAATTGACCTCAGCCTTTGTAAAGAAGATTTATTTTCAACACAACTTTCTTTATACACCTTCTAAAGGTGTTACGTGTCACTAGAATTACCCTAATATGAGCATTGACTTGACCTCTGAATGCAGTAAGTGCTTCTTGTTGGGGTAGTTTTGCTGACTTTAGCACATCGGAAGACTCCAGGATTAATAATGGCTGTTGGTGAAAATATCAGGATCACCTTGAATGAAGCATCATTTGACTCCACTTTTCACAAGTTCTTCTCTTTGGGGTAATGTTGGCTGTGACAAAGTAATCCAGCTGTTTTCTATTTCAATCATTTATTTTCCAGTCTGTCAGTAAGCTATACGAGTCACACTTCAACTTTAGCAATTGTCTTTTACCATGTCATAGAAAGTGCTATCAAGTTGTGGTATGAATCTGTATTGAATGAACACAAACTAGTATAAAGATTACCCAGATGGCAACCCTAACCAAAGCATTTCCCAGTTCCATTTTAGAACGTGCATTTTGTTGTGGTAGCTATTGAATGGAAACGTCTCATCCTAATGTTGAAACCGCTTTGTCTAGAAAGTCAAGTGCTCTCTAAGCCTTTAGGTGGCAGTGTTTTGCATAAGGAGGAGTGCTGGGCCATTCGTGCAGTAACGACACCAATTCCAGAATCGTTTGCTGGCCACTGTGAAGATTCCAGAACATTATGATGTCACAGTTGGGGGTGGGACTGGACTCCGTGGATCTACCATTTAAGCTGAACAAACACACCACCTGCTTGTGGGAGGACAGAGGAGTCCTGCAGCTAAACGCATCAAGTGAGTGAGTAAGAGGGCCCTATCGGAAGGGGCGCGACTTATATCTTTTGGTTAAGTCATTATCATTACCCTAACTTTAGCATTGACTTGACATTATTTCAGTAAGTGCTACTTGTTGGGGTAGTTCTGTTTGACACATGCTACTTTGGAGAACACCAGGTTTGCTAGAAACACACTCTGATCACTTCAACGTCTGATTTCAGTGATAGTTACACGTTAGCTTTAGCAACTATCTTTTGCCAAGTAATAGAAAGTGCTATTAAGTTGGGGAATATTTCTCAACGAATTGACCTCAGCCTTTGTAAAGAAGATTTATTTTCAACACAACTTTCTTTATACACCTTCTAAAGGTGTGACGTGTCACTAGAATTACCCTAATATGAGCATTGACTTGACCTCTGAATGCAGTAAGTGCTTCTTGTTGGGGTAGTTTTGCTGACTTTAGCACATCGGAAGACTCCAGGATTAATAATGGCTGTTGGTGAAAATATCAGGATTACCTTGAATGAAGCATCATTTGACTCCACTTTTCACAAGTTCTTCTCTTTGGGGTAATGTTGGCTGTGACAAAGTAATCCAGCTGTTTTCTATTTCAATCATTTATTTTCCAGTCTGTCAGTAAGCTATACGAGTCACACTTCAACTTTAGCAACTGTCTTTTACCATGTCATAGAAAGTGCTATCAAGTTGTGGTATGAATCTGTATTGAATGAACACAAACTAGTATGAAGATTACCCAGATGGCAACCCTAACCAAAGCATTTCCCAGTTCCATTTTAGAAAGTGCATTTTGTTGTGGTAGCTATTGAATGAAAACGTCTCATCCTAATGTTGAAACCTCTTTGTCTAGAAAGTCAAGTGCTCTCTAAGCCTTTAGGTGGCAGTGTTTTGCATAAGGAGGAGTGCTGGGCCATTCGTGCAGTAATGACACCAATTCCAGAATCGTTTGCTGGCCATTGTGAAGATTCCAAAACATTATGATGTCACAGTTGGGGGTGGGACTGGACTCCGTGGATCTACCATTTAAGCTGAACAAACACACCACCTGCTTGTGGGAGGACAGAGGAGTCCTGCAGCTAAACGCATCATCAGAGTGAGTAAGAGGGCCCTATCGGAAGGGGCGCAACTTATATCTTTTGGTTAAGTCATTATCATTACCCTAACTTTAGCATTGACTTGACATTATTTCAGTAAGTGCTACTTGTTGGGGTAGTTCTGTTTGACACATGCTACTTTGGAGAACACCAGGTTTGCTAGAAACACACTCTGGTCACTTCAACGTCTGATTTCAGTGATAGTTACACGTTAGCTTTAGCAACTCTCTTTTGCCAAGTAATAAGAAAGTGCTATTAAGTTGGGGAATATTTCTCAACGAATTGACCTCAGCCTTTGTAAAGAAGATTTATTTTCAACACAACTTTCTTTATACACCTTCTAAAGGTGTTACGTGTCACTAGAATTACCCTAATATGAGCATTGACTTGACCTCTGAATGCAGTAAGTGCTTCTTGTTGGGGTAGTTTTGCTGACTTTAGCACATCGGAAGACTCCAGGATTAATAATGGCTGTTGGTGAAAATATCAGGATCACCTTGAATGAAGCATCATTTGACTCCACTTTTCACAAGTTCTTCTCTTTGGGGTAATGTTGGCTGTGACAAAGTAATCCAGCTGTTTTCTATTTCAATCATTTATTTTCCAGTCTGTCAGTAAGCTATACGAGTCACACTTCAACTTTAGCAATTGTCTTTTACCATGTCATAGAAAGTGCTATCAAGTTGTGGTATGAATCTGTATTGAATGAACACAAACTAGTATAAAGATTACCCAGATGGCAACCCTAACCAAAGCATTTCCCAGTTCCATTTTAGAACGTGCATTTTGTTGTGGTAGCTATTGAATGGAAACGTCTCATCCTAATGTTGAAACCGCTTTGTCTAGAAAGTCAAGTGCTCTCTAAGCCTTTAGGTGGCAGTGTTTTGCATAAGGAGGAGTGCTGGGCCATTCGTGCAGTAACGACACCAATTCCAGAATCGTTTGCTGGCCACTGTGAAGATTCCAGAACATTATGATGTCACAGTTGGGGGTGGGACTGGACTCCGTGGATCTACCATTTAAGCTGAACAAACACACCACCTGCTTGTGGGAGGACAGAGGAGTCCTGCAGCTAAACGCATCAAGTGAGTGAGTAAGAGGGCCCTATCGGAAGGGGCGCGACTTATATCTTTTGGTTAAGTCATTATCATTACCCTAACTTTAGCATTGACTTGACATTATTTCAGTAAGTGCTACTTGTTGGGGTAGTTCTGTTTGACACATGCTATTTTGGAGAACACCAGGTTTGCTAGAAACACACTCTGATCACTTCAACGTCTGATTTCAGTGATAGTTACACGTTAGCTTTAGCAACTCTCTTTTGCCAAGTAATAGAAAGTGCTATTAAGTTGGGGAATATTTCTCAACGAATTGACCTCAGCCTTTGTAAAGAAGATTTATTTTCAACACAACTTTCTTTATACACCTTCTAAAGGTGTGACGTGTCACTAGAATTACCCTAATATGAGCATTGACTTGACCTCTGAATGCAGTAAGTGCTTCTTGTTGGGGTAGTTTTGCTGACTTTAGCACATCGGAAGACTCCAGGATTAATAATGGCTGTTGGTGAAAATATCAGGATCACCTTGAATGAAGCATCATTTGACTCCACTTTTCACAAGTTCTTCTCTTTGGGGTAATGTTGGCTGTGACAAAGTAATCCAGCTGTTTTCTATTTCAATCATTTATTTTCCAGTCTGTCAGTAAGCTATACGAGTCACACTTCAACTTTAGCAATTGTCTTTTACCATGTCATAGAAAGTGCTATCAAGTTGTGGTATGAATCTGTATTGAATGAACACAAACTAGTATAAAGATTACCCAGATGGCAACCCTAACCAAAGCATTTCCCAGTTCCATTTTAGAAAGTGCATTTTGTTGTGGTAGCTATTGAATGGAAACGTCTCATCCTAATGTTGAAACCGCTTTGTCTAGAAAGTCAAGTGCTCTCTAAGCCTTTAGGTGGCAGTGTTTTGCATAAGGAGGAGTGCTGGGCCATTCGTGCAGTAACGACACCAATTCCAGAATCGTTTGCTGGCCACTGTGAAGATTCCAGAACATTATGATGTCACAGTTGGGGGTGGGACTGGACTCCGTGGATCTACCATTTAAGCTGAACAAACACACCACCTGCTTGTGGGAGGACAGAGGAGTCCTGCTAAACGCATCGAGTGAGTAAGAGGGCCCTATCGGAAGGGGAGCAACTTATATCTTTTGGTTAAGTCATTATCATTACCCTAACTTTAGCATTGACTTGACATTATTTCAGTAAGTGCTACTTGTTGGGGTAGTTCTGTTTGACACATGCTACTTTGGAGAACACCAGGTTTGCTAGAAACACACTCTGATCACTTCAACGTCTGATTTCAGTGATAGTTACACGTTAGCTTTAGCAACTCTCTTTTGCCAAGTAATAGAAAGTGCTATTAAGTTGGGGAATATTTCTCAACGAATTGACCTCAGCCTTTGTAAAGAAGATTTATTTTCAACACAACTTTCTTTATACACCTTCTAAAGGTGTGACGTGTCACTATAATTACCCTAATATGAGCATTGACTTGACCTCTGAATGCAGTAAGTGCTTCTTGTTGGGGTAGTTTTGCTGACTTTAGCACATCGGAAGACTCCAGGATTAATAATGGCTGTTGGTGAAAATATCAGGATTACCTTGAATGAAGCATCATTTGACTCCACTTTTCACAAGTTCTTCTCTTTGGGGTAATGTTGGCTGTGACAAAGTAATCCAGCTGTTTTCTATTTCAATCATTTATTTTCCAGTCTGTCAGTAAGCTATACGAGTCACACTTCAACTTTAGCAACTGTCTTTTACCATGTCATAGAAAGTGCTATCAAGTTGT
Organism: Notolepis coatsorum; assembly: GCF_963971535.1. Lineage (NCBI taxonomy): Eukaryota > Metazoa > Chordata > Actinopteri > Aulopiformes > Paralepididae > Notolepis > Notolepis coatsorum. The sequence continues at coordinate 72,941,654 of NC_140173.1, forward strand.
GGTATGAATCTGTATTGAATGAACACAAACTAGTATGAAGATTACCCAGATGGCAACCCTAACCAAAGCATTTCCCAGTTCCATTTTAGAAAGTGCATTTTGTTGTGGTAGCTATTGAATGAAAACGTCTCATCCTAATGTTGAAACCTCTTTGTCTAGAAAGTCAAGTGCTCTCTAAGCCTTTAGGTGGCAGTGTTTTGCATAAGGAGGAGTGCTGGGCCATTCGTGCAGTAATGACACCAATTCCAGAATCGTTTGCTGGCCATTGTGAAGATTCCAAAACATTATGATGTCACAGTTGGGGGTGGGACTGGACTCCGTGGATCTACCATTTAAGCTGAACAAACACACCACCTGCTTGTGGGAGGACAGAGGAGTCCTGCAGCTAAACGCATCATCAGAGTGAGTAAGAGGGCCCTATCGGAAGGGGCGCAACTTATATCTTTTGGTTAAGTCATTATCATTACCCTAACTTTAGCATTGACTTGACATTATTTCAGTAAGTGCTACTTGTTGGTGTAGTTCTGTTTGACACATGCTACTTTGGAGAACACCAGGTTTGCTAGAAACACACTCTGATCACTTCAACGTCTGATTTCAGTGATAGTTACACGTTAGCTTTAGCAACTCTCTTTTGCCAAGTAATAAGAAAGTGCTATTAAGTTGGGGAATATTTCTCAACGAATTGACCTCAGCCTTTGTAAAGAAGATTTATTTTCAACACAACTTTCTTTATACACCTTCTAAAGGTGTGACGTGTCACTAGAATTACCCTAATATGAGCATTGACTTGACCTCTGAATGCAGTAAGTGCTTCTTGTTGGGGTAGTTTTGCTGACTTTAGCACATCGGAAGACTCCAGGATTAATAATGGCTGTTGGTGAAAATATCAGGATCACCTTGAATGAAGCATCATTTGACTCCACTTTTCACAAGTTCTTCTCTTTGGGGTAATGTTGGCTGTGACAAAGTAATCCAGCTGTTTTCTATTTCAATCATTTATTTTCCAGTCTGTCAGTAAGCTATACGAGTCACACTTCAACTTTAGCAACTGTCTTTTACCATGTCATAGAAAGTGCTATCAAGTTGTGGTATGAATCTGTATTGAATGAACACAAACTAGTATGAAGATTACCCAGATGGCAACCCTAACCAAAGCATTTCCCAGTTCCATTTTAGAAAGTGCATTTTGTTGTGGTAGCTATTGAATGAAAACGTCTCATCCTAATGTTGAAACCTCTTTGTCTAGAAAGTCAAGTGCTCTCTAAGCCTTTAGGTGGCAGTGTTTTGCATAAGGAGGAGTGCTGGGCCATTCGTGCAGTAATGACACCAATTCCAGAATCGTTTGCTGGCCATTGTGAAGATTCCAAAACATTATGATGTCACAGTTGGGGGTGGGACTGGACTCCGTGGATCTACCATTTAAGCTGAACAAACACACCACCTGCTTGTGGGAGGACAGAGGAGTCCTGCAGCTAAACGCATCATCAGAGTGAGTAAGAGGGCCCTATCGGAAGGGGCGCAACTTATATCTTTTGGTTAAGTCATTATCATTATCCTAACTTTAGCATTGACTTGACATTATTTCAGTAAGTGCTACTTGTTGGTGTAGTTCTGTTTGACACATGCTACTTTGGAGAACACCAGGTTTGCTAGAAACACACTCTGATCACTTCAACGTCTGATTTCAGTGATAGTTACACGTTAGCTTTAGCAACTCTCTTTTGCCAAGTAATAAGAAAGTGCTATTAAGTTGGGAAATATTTCTCAACGAATTGACCTCAGCCTTTGTAAAGAAGATTTATTTTCAACACAACTTTCTTTATACACCTTCTAAAGGTGTGACGTGTCACTAGAATTACCCTAATATGAGCATTGACTTGACCTCTGAATGCAGTAAGTGCTTCTTGTTGGGGTAGTTTTGCTGACTTTAGCACATCGGAAGACTCCAGGATTAATAATGGCTGTTGGTGAAAATATCAGGATCACCTTGAATGAAGCATCATTTGACTCCACTTTTCACAAGTTCTTCTCTTTGGGGTAATGTTGGCTGTGACAAAGTAATCCAGCTGTTTTCTATTTCAATCATTTATTTTCCAGTCTGTCAGTAAGCTATACGAGTCACACTTCAACTTTAGCAACTGTCTTTTACCATGTCATAGAAAGTGCTATCAAGTTGTGGTATGAATCTGTATTGAATGAACACAAACTAGTATGAAGATTACCCAGATGGCAACCCTAACCAAAGCATTTCCCAGTTCCATTTTAGAAAGTGCATTTTGTTGTGGTAGCTATTGAATGGAAACGTCTCATCCTAATGTTGAAACCTCTTTGTCTAGAAAGTCAAGTGCTCTCTAAGCCTTTAGGTGGCAGTGTTTTGCATAAGGAGGAGTGCTGGGCCATTCGTGCAGTAAAGACACCAATTCCAGAATCGTTTGCTGGCCACTGTGAAGATTCCAGAACATTATGATGTCACAGTTGGGGGTGGGACTGGACTCTGTGGATCTACCATTTAAGCTGAACAAACACACCACCTGCTTGTGGGAGGACAGAGGAGTCCTGCTAAACGCATCGAGTGAGTAAGAGGGCCCTATCGGAAGGGGAGCAACTTATATCTTTTGGTTAAGTCATTATCATTACCCTAACTTTAGCATTGACTTGACATTATTTCAGTAAGTGCTACTTGTTGGGGTAGTTCTGTTTGACACATGCTACCAGGTTTGCTAGAAACACACTCTGATCACTTCAACGTCTGATTTCAGTGATAGTTACACGTTAGCTTTAGCAACTCTCTTTTGCCAAGTAATAAGAAAGTGCTATTAAGTTGGGGAATATTTCTCAACGAATTGACCTCAGCCTTTGTAAAGAAGATTTATTTTCAACACAACTTTCTTTATACACCTTCTAAAGGTGTGACGTGTCACTAGAATTACCCTAATATGAGCAATGACTTGACCTCTGAATGCAGTAATTGCTTCTTGTTGGCGTAGTTTTGCTGACTTTAGCACATCGGAAGACTCCAGGATTAATAATGGCTGTTGGTGAAAATATCAGGATCACCTTGAATGAAGCATCATTTGACTCCACTTTTCACAAGTTCTTCTCTTTGGGGTAATGTTGGCTGTGACAAAGTAATCCAGCTGTTTTCTATTTCAATCATTTATTTTCCAGTCTGTCAGTAAGCTATACGAGTCACACTTCAACTTTAGCAATTGTCTTTTACCATGTCATAGAAAGTGCTATCAAGTTGTGGTATGAATCTGTATTGAATGAACACAAACTAGTATAAAGATTACCCAGATGGCAACCCTAACCAAAGCATTTCCCAGTTCCATTTTAGAAAGTGCATTTTGTTGTGGTAGCTATTGAATGGAAACGTCTCATCCTAATGTTGAAACCGCTTTGTCTAGAAAGTCAAGTGCTCTCTAAGCCTTTAGGTGGCAGTGTTTTGCATAAGGAGGAGTGCTGGGCCATTCGTGCAGTAACGACACCAATTCCAGAATCGTTTGCTGGCCACTGTGAAGATTCCAGAACATTATGATGTCACAGTTGGGGGTGGGACTGGACTCCGTGGATCTACCATTTAAGCTGAACAAACACACCACCTGCTTGTGGGAGGACAGAGGAGTCCTGCAGCTAAACGCATCATCAGAGTGAGTAAGAGGGCCCTATCGGAAGGGGCGCAACTTATATCTTTTGGTTAAGTCATTATCATTACCCTAACTTTAGCATTGACTTGACATTATTTCAGTAAGTGCTACTTGTTGGTGTAGTTCTGTTTGACACATGCTACTTTGGAGAACACCAGGTTTGCTAGAAACACACACTGATCACTTCAACGTCTGATTTCAGTGATAGTTACACGTTAGCTTTAGCAACTCTCTTTTGCCAAGTAATAGAAAGTGCTATTAAGTTGGGGAATATTTCTCAACGAATTGACCTCAGCCTTTGTAAAGAAGATTTATTTTCAACACAACTTTCTTTATACACCTTCTAAAGGTGTGACGTGTCACTAGAATTACCCTAATATGAGCATTGACTTGACCTCTGAATGCAGTAAGTGCTTCTTGTTGGGGTAGTTTTGCTGACTTTAGCACATCGGAAGACTCCAGGATTAATAATGGCTGTTGGTGAAAATATCAGGATCACCTTGAATGAAGCATCATTTGACTCCACTTTTCACAAGTTCTTCTCTTTGGGGTAATGTTGGCTGTGACAAAGTAATCCAGCTGTTTTCTATTTCAATCATTTATTTTCCAGTCTGTCAGTAAGCTATACGAGTCACACTTCAACTTTAGCAACTGTCTTTTACCATGTCATAGAAAGTGCTATCAAGTTGTGGTATGAATCTGTATTGAATTAACACAAACTAGTATAAAGATTACCCAGATGGCAACCCTAACCAAAGCATTTCCCAGTTCCATTTTAGAAAGTGAATTTTGTTGTGGTAGCTATTGAATGGAAACGTCTCATCCTAATGTTGAAACCTCTTTGTCTAGAAAGTCAAGTGCTCTCTAAGCCTTTAGGTGGCAGTGTTTTGCATAAGGAGGAGTGCTGGGCCATTCGTGCAGTAACGACACCAATTCCAGAATCGTTTGCTGGCCACTGTGAAGATTCCAGAACATTATGATGTCACAGTTGGGGGTGGGACTGGACTCCGTGGATCTACCATTTAAGCTGAACAAACACACCACCTGCTTGTGGGAGGACAGAGGAGTCCTGCAGCTAAACGCATCGTCAGAGTGAGTAAGAGGGCCCTATCGGAAGGGGCGCAACTTATATCTTTTGGTTAAGTCATTATCATTACCCTAACTTTAGCATTGACTTGACATTATTTCAGTAAGTGCTACTTGTTGGTGTAGTTCTGTTTGACACATGCTACTTTGGAGAACACCAGGTTTGCTAGAAACACACTCTGATCACTTCAACGTCTGATTTCAGTGATAGTTACACGTTAGCTTTAGCAACTCTCTTTTGCCAAGTAATAAGAAAGTGCTATTAAGTTGGGGAATATTTCTCAACGAATTGACCTCAGCCTTTGTAAAGAAGATTTATTTTCAACACAACTTTCTTTATACACCTTCTAAAGGTGTGACGTGTCACTAGAATTACCCTAATATGAGCATTGACTTGACCTCTGAATGCAGTAAGTGCTTCTTGTTGGGGTAGTTTTGCTGACTTTAGCACATCGGAAGACTCCAGGATTAATAATGGCTGTTGGTGAAAATATCAGGATCACCTTGAATGAAGCATCATTTGACTCCACTTTTCACAAGTTCTTCTCTTTGGGGTAATGTTGGCTGTGACAAAGTAATCCAGCTGTTTTCTATTTCAATCATTTATTTTCCAGTCTGTCAGTAAGCTATACGAGTCACACTTCAACTTTAGCAATTGTCTTTTACCATGTCATAGAAAGTGCTATCAAGTTGTGGTATGAATCTGTATTGAATGAACACAAACTAGTATAAAGATTACCCAGATGGCAACCCTAACCAAAGCATTTCCCAGTTCCATTTTAGAAAGTGCATTTTGTTGTGGTAGCTATTGAATGGAAACGTCTCATCCTAATGTTGAAACCTCTTTGTCTAGAAAGTCAAGTGCTCTCTAAGCCTTTAGGTGGCAGTGTTTTGCATAAGGAGGAGTGCTGGGCCATTCGTGCAGTAACGACACCAATTCCAGAATCGTTTGCTGGCCACTGTGAAGATTCCAGAACATTATGATGTCACAGTTGGGGGTGGGACTGGACTCTGTGGATCTACCATTTAAGCTGAACAAACACACCACCTGCTTGTGGGAGGACAGAGGAGACCTGCAGCTAAACGCATCGAGTGAGTAAGAGGGCCCTATCGGAAGGGGAGCAACTTATATCTTTTGGTTATGTCATTATCATTACCCTAACTTTAGCATTGACTTGACATTATTTCAGTAAGTGCTACTTGTTGGTGTAGTTCTGTTTGACACATGCTACTTTGGAGAACACCAGGTTTGCTAGAAACACACACTGATCACTTCAACGTCTGATTTCAGTGATAGTTACACGTTAGCTTTAGCAACTCTCTTTTGCCAAGTAATAGAAAGTGCTATTAAGTTGGGGAATATTTCTCAACGAATTGACCTCAGCCTTTGTAAAGAAGATTTATTTTCAACACAACTTTCTTTATACACCTTCTAAAGGTGTGACGTGTCACTAGAATTACCCTAATATGAGCATTGACTTGACCTCTGAATGCAGTAAGTGCTTCTTGTTGGGGTAGTTTTGCTGACTTTAGCACATCGGAAGACTCCAGGATTAATAATGGCTGTTGGTGAAAATATCAGGATCACCTTGAATGAAGCATCATTTGACTCCACTTTTCACAAGTTCTTCTCTTTGGGGTAATGTTGGCTGTGACAAAGTAATCCAGCTGTTTTCTATTTCAATCATTTATTTTCCAGTCTGTCAGTAAGCTATACGAGTCACACTTCAACTTTAGCAACTGTCTTTTACCATGTCATAGAAAGTGCTATCAAGTTGTGGTATGAATCTGTATTGAATTAACACAAACTAGTATAAAGATTACCCAGATGGCAACCCTAACCAAAGCATTTCCCAGTTCCATTTTAGAAAGTGCATTTTGTTGTGGTAGCTATTGAATGGAAATGTCTCATCCTAATGTTGAAACATCTTTGGCTAGAAAGTCAAGTGCTCTCTAAGCCTTTAGGTGGCAGTGTTTTGCATAAGGAGGAGTGATGGGCCATTCAGGCAGTAACGACACCAATTCCAGAATCGTTTGCTGGCCATTGTGAAGATTCCAAAACATTATGATGTCACAGTTGGGGGTGGGACTGGACTCCGTGGATCTACCATTTAAGCTGAACAAACACACCACCTGCTTGTGGGAGGACAGAGGAGTCCTGCAGCTAAACGCATCGAGTGAGTAAGAGGGCCCTATCGGAAGGGGCGCAACTTATATCTTTTGGTTATGTCATTATCATTACCCTAACTTTAGCATTGACTTGACATTATTTCAGTAAGTGCTACTTGTTGGTGTAGTTCTGTTTGACACATGCTACTTTGGAGAACACCAGGTTTGCTGGAAACACACTCTGATCACTTCAATGTCTGATTTCAGTGATAGTTACACTTTAGCTTTAGCAACTTTTGCCAAGTAATAGAAAGTGCTATTAAGTTGGGGAATATTTCTCAACGAATTGACCTCAGCCTTTGTAAAGAAGATTTATTTTCAACACAACTTTCTTTATACACCTTCTAAAGGTGTGACGTGTCACTAGAATTACCCTAATATGAGCATTGACTTGACCTCTGAATGCAGTAAGTGCTTCTTGTTGGGGTAGTTTTGCTGACTTTAGCACATCGGAAGACTCCAGGATTAATAATGGCTGTTGGTGAAAATATCAGGATCACCTTGAATGAAGCATCATTTGACTCCACTTTTCACAAGTTCTTCTCTTTGGGGTAATGTTGGCTGTGACAAAGTAATCCAGCTGTTTTCTATTTCAATCATTTATTTTCCAGTCTGTCAGTAAGCTATACGAGTCACACTTCAACTTTAGCAACTGTCTTTTACCATGTCATAGAAAGTGCTATCAAGTTGTGGTATGAATCTGTATTGAATGAACACAAACTAGTATAAAGATTACCCAGATGGCAACCCTAACCAAAGCATTTCCCAGTTCCATTTTAGAAAGTGCATTTTGTTGTGGTAGCTATTGAATGGAAACGTCTCATCCTAATGTTGAAACCTCTTTGTCTAGAAAGTCAAGTGCTCTCTAAGCCTTTAGGTGGCAGTGTTTTGCATAAGGAGGAGTGCTGGGCCATTCGTGCAGTAACGACACCAATTCCAGAATCGTTTGCTGGCCATTGTGAAGATTCCAAAACATTATGATGTCACAGTTGGTGGTGGGACTGGACTCCGTGGATCTACCATTTAAGCTGAACAAACACACCACCTGCTTGTGGGAGGACAGAGGAGTCCTGCAGCTAAACGCATCATCAGAGTGAGTAAGAGGGCCCTATCGGAAGGGGCGCAACTTATATCTTTTGGTTATGTCATTATCATTACCCTAACTTTAGCATTGACTTGACATTATTTCAGTAAGTGCTACTTGTTGGTGTAGTTCTGTTTGACACATGCTACTTTGGAGAACACCAGGTTTGCTAGAAACACACTCTGATCACTTCAACGTCTGATTTCAGTGATAGTTACACGTTAGCTTTAGCAACTCTCTTTTGCCAAGTAATAGAAAGTGCTATTAAGTTGGGGAATATTTCTCAACGAATTGACCTCAGCCTTTGTAAAGAAGATTTATTTTCAACACAACTTTCTTTATACACCTTCTAAAGGTGTGACGTGTCACTAGAATTACCCTAATATGAGCATTGACTTGACCTGAATGCAGTAAGTGCTTCTTGTTGGGGTAGTTTTGCTGACTTTAGCACATCGGAAGACTCCAGGATTAATAATGGCTGTTGGTGAAAATATCAGGATCACCTTGAATGAAGCATCATTTGACTCCACTTTTCACAAGTTCTTCTCTTTGGGGTAATGTTGGCTGTGACAAAGTAATCCAGCTGTTTTCTATTTCAATCATTTATTTTCCAGTCTGTCAGTAAGCTATACGAGTCACACTTCAACTTTAGCAACTGTCTTTTACCATGTCATAGAAAGTGCTATCAAGTTGTGGTATGAATCTGTATTGAATTAACACAAACTAGTATAAAGATTACCCAGATGGCAACCCTAACCAAAGCATTTCCCAGTTCCATTTTAGAAAGTGCATTTTGTTGTGGTAGCTATTGAATGGAAATGTCTCATCCTAATGTTGAAACATCTTTGGCTAGACAGTCAAGTGCTCTCTAAGCCTTTAGGTGGCAGTGTTTTGCATAAGGAGGAGTGATGGGCCATTCAGGCAGTAACGACACCAATTCCAGAATCGTTTGCTGGCCATTGTGAAGATTCCAAAACATTATGATGTCACAGTTGGGGGTGGGACTGGACTCTGTGGATCTACCATTTAAGCTGAACAAACACACCACCTGCTTGTGGGAGGACAGAGGAGTCCTGCAGCTAAACGCATCGAGTGAGTAAGAGGGCCCTATCGGAAGGGGAGCAACTTATATCTTTTGGTTAAGTCATTATCATTACCCTAACTTTAGCATTGACTTGACATTATTTCAGTAAGTGCTACTTGTTGGGGTAGTTCTGTTTGACACATGCTACTTTGGAGAACACCAGGTTTGCTGGAAACACACTCTGATCACTTCAATGTCTGATTTCAGTGATAGTTACACTTTAGCTTTAGCAACTTTTGCCAAGTAATAGAAAGTGCTATTAAGTTGGGGAATATTTCTCAACGAATTGACCTCAGCCTTTGTAAAGAAGATTTATTTTCAACACAACTTTCTTTATACACCTTCTAAAGGTGTGACGTGTCACTAGAATTACCCTAATATGAGCATTGACTTGACCTCTGAATGCAGTAAGTGCTTCTTGTTGGGGTAGTTTTGCTGACTTTAGCACATCGGAAGACTCCAGGATTAATAATGGCTGTTGGTGAAAATATCAGGATCACCTTGAATGAAGCATCATTTGACTCCACTTTTCACAAGTTCTTCTCTTTGGGGTAATGTTGGCTGTGACAAAGTAATCCAGCTGTTTTCTATTTCAATCATTTATTTTCCAGTCTGTCAGTAAGCTATACGAGTCACACTTCAACTTTAGCAATTGTCTTTTACCATGTCATAGAAAGTGCTATCAAGTTGTGGTATGAATCTGTATTGAATGAACACAAACTAGTATAAAGATTACCCAGATGGCAACCCTAACCAAAGCATTTCCCAGTTCCATTTTAGAAAGTGCATTTTGTTGTGGTAGCTATTGAATGGAAACGTCTCATCCTAATGTTGAAACCTCTTTGTCTAGAAAGTCAAGTGCTCTCTAAGCCTTTAGGTGGCAGTGTTTTGCATAAGGAGGAGTGCTGGGCCATTCGTGCAGTAACGACACCAATTCCAGAATCGTTTGCTGGCCACTGTGAAGATTCCAGAACATTATGATGTCACAGTTGGGGGTGGGACTGGACTCTGTGGATCTACCATTTAAGCTGAACAAACACACCACCTGCTTGTGGGAGGACAGAGGAGACCTGCAGCTAAACGCATCGAGTGAGTAAGAGGGCCCTATCGGAAGGGGAGCAACTTATATCTTTTGGTTATGTCATTATCATTACCCTAACTTTAGCATTGACTTGACATTATTTCAGTAAGTGCTACTTGTTGGTGTAGTTCTGTTTGACACATGCTACTTTGGAGAACACCAGGTTTGCTAGAAACACACACTGATCACTTCAACGTCTGATTTCAGTGATAGTTACACGTTAGCTTTAGCAACTCTCTTTTGCCAAGTAATAGAAAGTGCTATTAAGTTGGGGAATATTTCTCAACGAATTGACCTCAGCCTTTGTAAAGAAGATTTATTTTCAACACAACTTTCTTTATACACCTTCTAAAGGTGTGACGTGTCACTAGAATTACCCTAATATGAGCATTGACTTGACCTCTGAATGCAGTAAGTGCTTCTTGTTGGGGTAGTTTTGCTGACTTTAGCACATCGGAAGACTCCAGGATTAATAATGGCTGTTGGTGAAAATATCAGGATCACCTTGAATGAAGCATCATTTGACTCCACTTTTCACAAGTTCTTCTCTTTGGGGTAATGTTGGCTGTGACAAAGTAATCCAGCTGTTTTCTATTTCAATCATTTATTTTCCAGTCTGTCAGTAAGCTATACGAGTCACACTTCAACTTTAGCAACTGTCTTTTACCATGTCATAGAAAGTGCTATCAAGTTGTGGTATGAATCTGTATTGAATTAACACAAACTAGTATAAAGATTACCCAGATGGCAACCCTAACCAAAGCATTTCCCAGTTCCATTTTAGAAAGTGCATTTTGTTGTGGTAGCTATTGAATGGAAATGTCTCATCCTAATGTTGAAACATCTTTGGCTAGAAAGTCAAGTGCTCTCTAAGCCTTTAGGTGGCAGTGTTTTGCATAAGGAGGAGTGATGGGCCATTCAGGCAGTAACGACACCAATTCCAGAATCGTTTGCTGGCCATTGTGAAGATTCCAAAACATTATGATGTCACAGTTGGGGGTGGGACTGGACTCCGTGGATCTACCATTTAAGCTGAACAAACACACCACCTGCTTGTGGGAGGACAGAGGAGTCCTGCAGCTAAACGCATCGAGTGAGTAAGAGGGCCCTATCGGAAGGGGCGCAACTTATATCTTTTGGTTATGTCATTATCATTACCCTAACTTTAGCATTGACTTGACATTATTTCAGTAAGTGCTACTTGTTGGTGTAGTTCTGTTTGACACATGCTACTTTGGAGAACACCAGGTTTGCTAGAAACACACTCTGATCACTTCAACGTCTGATTTCAGTGATAGTTACACGTTAGCTTTAGCAACTCTCTTTTGCCAAGTAATAGAAAGTGCTATTAAGTTGGGGAATATTTCTCAACGAATTGACCTCAGCCTTTGTAAAGAAGATTTATTTTCAACACAACTTTCTTTATACACCTTCTAAAGGTGTGACGTGTCACTAGAATTACCCTAATATGAGCATTGACTTGACCTGAATGCAGTAAGTGCTTCTTGTTGGGGTAGTTTTGCTGACTTTAGCACATCGGAAGACTCCAGGATTAATAATGGCTGTTGGTGAAAATATCAGGATCACCTTGAATGAAGCATCATTTGACTCCACTTTTCACAAGTTCTTCTCTTTGGGGTAATGTTGGCTGTGACAAAGTAATCCAGCTGTTTTCTATTTCAATCATTTATTTTCCAGTCTGTCAGTAAGCTATACGAGTCACACTTCAACTTTAGCAACTGTCTTTTACCATGTCATAGAAAGTGCTATCAAGTTGTGGTATGAATCTGTATTGAATGAACACAAACTAGTATAAAGATTACCCAGATGGCAACCCTAACCAAAGCATTTCCCAGTTCCATTTTAGAAAGTGCATTTTGTTGTGGTAGCTATTGAATGGAAACGTCTCATCCTAATGTTGAAACCTCTTTGTCTAGAAAGTCAAGTGCTCTCTAAGCCTTTAGGTGGCAGTGTTTTGCATAAGGAGGAGTGCTGGGCCATTCGTGCAGTAACGACACCAATTCCAGAATCGTTTGCTGGCCATTGTGAAGATTCCAAAACATTATGATGTCACAGTTGGGGGTGGGACTGGACTCCGTGGATCTACCATTTAAGCTGAACAAACACACCACCTGCTTGTGGGAGGACAGAGGAGTCCTGCAGCTAAACGCATCGAGTGAGTAAGAGGGCCCTATCGGAAGGGGCGCAACTTATATCTTTTGGTTATGTCATTATCATTACCCTAACTTTAGCATTGACTTGACATTATTTCAGTAAGTGCTACTTGTTGGTGTAGTTCTGTTTGACACATGCTACTTTGGAGAACACCAGGTTTGCTGGAAACACACTCTGATCACTTCAATGTCTGATTTCAGTGATAGTTACACTTTAGCTTTAGCAACTTTTGCCAAGTAATAGAAAGTGCTATTAAGTTGGGGAATATTTCTCAACGAATTGACCTCAGCCTTTGTAAAGAAGATTTATTTTCAACACAACTTTCTTTATACACCTTCTAAAGGTGTGACGTGTCACTAGAATTACCCTAATATGAGCATTGACTTGACCTCTGAATGCAGTAAGTGCTTCTTGTTGGGGTAGTTTTGCTGACTTTAGCACATCGGAAGACTCCAGGATTAATAATGGCTGTTGGTGAAAATATCAGGATCACCTTGAATGAAGCATCATTTGACTCCACTTTTCACAAGTTCTTCTCTTTGGGGTAATGTTGGCTGTGACAAAGTAATCCAGCTGTTTTCTATTTCAATCATTTATTTTCCAGTCTGTCAGTAAGCTATACGAGTCACACTTCAACTTTAGCAACTGTCTTTTACCATGTCATAGAAAGTGCTATCAAGTTGTGGTATGAATCTGTATTGAATGAACACAAACTAGTATAAAGATTACCCAGATGGCAACCCTAACCAAAGCATTTCCCAGTTCCATTTTAGAAAGTGCATTTTGTTGTGGTAGCTATTGAATGGAAACGTCTCATCCTAATGTTGAAACCTCTTTGTCTAGAAAGTCAAGTGCTCTCTAAGCCTTTAGGTGGCAGTGTTTTGCATAAGGAGGAGTGCTGGGCCATTCGTGCAGTAACGACACCAATTCCAGAATCGTTTGCTGGCCATTGTGAAGATTCCAAAACATTATGATGTCACAGTTGGGGGTGGGACTGGACTCCGTGGATCTACCATTTAAGCTGAACAAACACACCACCTGCTTGTGGGAGGACAGAGGAGTCCTGCAGCTAAACGCATCATCAGAGTGAGTAAGAGGGCCCTATCGGAAGGGGCGCAACTTATATCTTTTGGTTATGTCATTATCATTACCCTAACTTTAGCATTGACTTGACATTATTTCAGTAAGTGCTACTTGTTGGTGTAGTTCTGTTTGACACATGCTACTTTGGAGAACACCAGGTTTGCTAGAAACACACTCTGATCACTTCAACGTCTGATTTCAGTGATAGTTACACGTTAGCTTTAGCAACTCTCTTTTGCCAAGTAATAGAAAGTGCTATTAAGTTGGGGAATATTTCTCAACGAATTGACCTCAGCCTTTGTAAAGAAGATTTATTTTCAACACAACTTTCTTTATACACCTTCTAAAGGTGTGACGTGTCACTAGAATTACCCTAATATGAGCATTGACTTGACCTGAATGCAGTAAGTGCTTCTTGTTGGGGTAGTTTTGCTGACTTTAGCACATCGGAAGACTCCAGGATTAATAATGGCTGTTGGTGAAAATATCAGGATCACCTTGAATGAAGCATCATTTGACTCCACTTTTCACAAGTTCTTCTCTTTGGGGTAATGTTGGCTGTGACAAAGTAATCCAGCTGTTTTCTATTTCAATCATTTATTTTCCAGTCTGTCAGTAAGCTATACGAGTCACACTTCAACTTTAGCAACTGTCTTTTACCATGTCATAGAAAGTGCTATCAAGTTGTGGTATGAATCTGTATTGAATGAACACAAACTAGTATAAAGATTACCCAGATGGCAACCCTAACCAAAGCATTTCCCAGTTCCATTTTAGAAAGTGCATTTTGTTGTGGTAGCTATTGAATGGAAACGTCTCATCCTAATGTTGAAACCTCTTTGTCTAGAAAGTCAAGTGCTCTCTAAGCCTTTAGGTGGCAGTGTTTTGCATAAGGAGGAGTGCTGGGCCATTCGTGCAGTAACGACACCAATTCCAGAATCGTTTGCTGGCCATTGTGAAGATTCCAAAACATTATGATGTCACAGTTGGGGGTGGGACTGGACTCCGTGGATCTACCATTTAAGCTGAACAAACACACCACCTGCTTGTGGGAGGACAGAGGAGTCCTGCAGCTAAACGCATCGAGTGAGTAAGAGGGCCCTATCGGAAGGGGCGCAACTTATATCTTTTGGTTATGTCATTATCATTACCCTAACTTTAGCATTGACTTGACATTATTTCAGTAAGTGCTACTTGTTGGTGTAGTTCTGTTTGACACATGCTACTTTGGAGAACACCAGGTTTGCTAGAAACACACTCTGATCACTTCAACGTCTGATTTCAGTGATAGTTACACGTTAGCTTTAGCAACTCTCTTTTGCCAAGTAATAGAAAGTGCTATTAAGTTGGGGAATATTTCTCAACGAATTGACCTCAGCCTTTGTAAAGAAGATTTATTTTCAACACAACTTTCTTTATACACCTTCTAAAGGTGTGACGTGTCACTAGAATTACCCTAATATGAGCATTGACTTGACCTCTGAATGCAGTAAGTGCTTCTTGTTGGGGTAGTTTTGCTGACTTTAGCACATCGGAAGACTCCAGGATTAATAATGGCTGTTGGTGAAAATATCAGGATCACCTTGAATGAAGCATCATTTGACTCCACTTTTCACAAGTTCTTCTCTTTGGGGTAATGTTGGCTGTGACAAAGTAATCCAGCTGTTTTCTATTTCAATCATTTATTTTCCAGTCTGTCAGTAAGCTATACGAGTCACACTTCAACTTTAGCAACTGTCTTTTACCATGTCATAGAAAGTGCTATCAAGTTGTGGTATGAATCTGTATTGAATGAACACAAACTAGTATAAAGATTACCCAGATGGCAACCCTAACCAAAGCATTTCCCAGTTCCATTTTAGAAAGTGCATTTTGTTGTGGTAGCTATTGAATGGAAACGTCTCATCCTAATGTTGAAACCTCTTTGTCTATGTAACGGAGGTACCGCAGTATATCCACAGTCACGGGTACAAGTAGTGACGTGGCTGTGGATGGTAAGCGGTACTGCAAGTAAACTCACTCCCCAGAGGCATCCAGACCCGGAAGCAAGAAGTGAATTCACTTCTTGCTTAGTGGTCTGTGATGCCGCCCGCGACGCCGGCGTCCGGGGTTCAACTCCCACTCAGGGCGATCCCTTAACAGGGGTCGAATCGACTAAACACAACGCAGACAAGATCACACCGGCTACACGTGGTGCCGTTAGACCCGGATGCCCTGGGTGGTGTGAGTTTAGTGGGGTGAGTGTAACGGAGGTACCGCAGTATATCCACAGTCACGGGTACAAGTAGTGACGTGGCTGTGGATGGTAAGCGGTACTGCAAGTAAACTCACTCCCCAGAGGCATCCAGACCCGGAAGCAAGAAGTGAATTCACTTCTTGCTTAGTGGTCTGTGATGCCGCCCGCGACGCCGGCGTCCGGGGTTCAACTCCCACTCAGGGCGATCCCTTAACAGGGGTCGAATCGACTAAACACAACGCAGACAAGATCACACCGGCTACATCTAGAAAGTCAAGTGCTCTCTAAGCCTTTAGGTGGCAGTGTTTTGCATAAGGAGGAGTGCTGGGCCATTCGTGCAGTAACGACACCAATTCCAGAATCGTTTGCTGGCCACTGTGAAGATTCCAGAACATTATGATGTCACAGTTGGGGGTGGGACTGGACTCTGTGGATCTACCATTTAAGCTGAGAACACCAGGTTTGCTAGAAACACACTCTGATCACTTCAACGTCTGATTTCAGTGATAGTTACACGTTAGCTTTAGCAACTCTCTTTTGCCAAGTAATAGAAAGTGCTATTAAGTTGGGGAATATTTCTCAACGAATTGACCTCAGCCTTTGTAAAGAAGATTTATTTTCAACACAACTTTCTTTATACACCTTCTAAAGGTGTGACGTGTCACTAGAATTACCCTAATATGAGCATTGACTTGACCTGAATGCAGTAAGTGCTTCTTGTTGGGGTAGTTTTGCTGACTTTAGCACATCGGAAGACTCCAGGATTAATAATGGCTGTTGGTGAAAATATCAGGATCACCTTGAATGAAGCATCATTTGACTCCACTTTTCACAAGTTCTTCTCTTTGGGGTAATGTTGGCTGTGACAAAGTAATCCAGCTGTTTTCTATTTCAATCATTTATTTTCCAGTCTGTCAGTAAGCTATACGAGTCACACTTCAACTTTAGCAACTGTCTTTTACCATGTCATAGAAAGTGCTATCAAGTTGTGGTATGAATCTGTATTGAATGAACACAAACTAGTATAAAGATTACCCAGATGGCAACCCTAACCAAAGCATTTCCCAGTTCCATTTTAGAAAGTGCATTTTGTTGTGGTAGCTATTGAATGGAAACGTCTCATCCTAATGTTGAAACCTCTTTGTCTAGAAAGTCAAGTGCTCTCTAAGCCTTTAGGTGGCAGTGTTTTGCATAAGGAGGAGTGCTGGGCCATTCGTGCAGTAACGACACCAATTCCAGAATCGTTTGCTGGCCATTGTGAAGATTCCAAAACATTATGATGTCACAGTTGGGGGTGGGACTGGACTCCGTGGATCTACCATTTAAGCTGAACAAACACACCACCTGCTTGTGGGAGGACAGAGGAGTCCTGCAGCTAAACGCATCGAGTGAGTAAGAGGGCCCTATCGGAAGGGGCGCAACTTATATCTTTTGGTTATGTCATTATCATTACCCTAACTTTAGCATTGACTTGACATTATTTCAGTAAGTGCTACTTGTTGGTGTAGTTCTGTTTGACACATGCTACTTTGGAGAACACCAGGTTTGCTGGAAACACACTCTGATCACTTCAATGTCTGATTTCAGTGATAGTTACACTTTAGCTTTAGCAACTTTTGCCAAGTAATAGAAAGTGCTATTAAGTTGGGGAATATTTCTCAACGAATTGACCTCAGCCTTTGTAAAGAAGATTTATTTTCAACACAACTTTCTTTATACACCTTCTAAAGGTGTGACGTGTCACTAGAATTACCCTAATATGAGCATTGACTTGACCTCTGAATGCAGTAAGTGCTTCTTGTTGGGGTAGTTTTGCTGACTTTAGCACATCGGAAGACTCCAGGATTAATAATGGCTGTTGGTGAAAATATCAGGATCACCTTGAATGAAGCATCATTTGACTCCACTTTTCACAAGTTCTTCTCTTTGGGGTAATGTTGGCTGTGACAAAGTAATCCAGCTGTTTTCTATTTCAATCATTTATTTTCCAGTCTGTCAGTAAGCTATACGAGTCACACTTCAACTTTAGCAACTGTCTTTTACCATGTCATAGAAAGTGCTATCAAGTTGTGGTATGAATCTGTATTGAATGAACACAAACTAGTATAAAGATTACCCAGATGGCAACCCTAACCAAAGCATTTCCCAGTTCCATTTTAGAAAGTGCATTTTGTTGTGGTAGCTATTGAATGGAAACGTCTCATCCTAATGTTGAAACCTCTTTGTCTAGAAAGTCAAGTGCTCTCTAAGCCTTTAGGTGGCAGTGTTTTGCATAAGGAGGAGTGCTGGGCCATTCGTGCAGTAACGACACCAATTCCAGAATCGTTTGCTGGCCATTGTGAAGATTCCAAAACATTATGATGTCACAGTTGGGGGTGGGACTGGACTCCGTGGATCTACCATTTAAGCTGAACAAACACACCACCTGCTTGTGGGAGGACAGAGGAGTCCTGCAGCTAAACGCATCATCAGAGTGAGTAAGAGGGCCCTATCGGAAGGGGCGCAACTTATATCTTTTGGTTATGTCATTATCATTACCCTAACTTTAGCATTGACTTGACATTATTTCAGTAAGTGCTACTTGTTGGTGTAGTTCTGTTTGACACATGCTACTTTGGAGAACACCAGGTTTGCTAGAAACACACTCTGATCACTTCAACGTCTGATTTCAGTGATAGTTACACGTTAGCTTTAGCAACTCTCTTTTGCCAAGTAATAGAAAGTGCTATTAAGTTGGGGAATATTTCTCAACGAATTGACCTCAGCCTTTGTAAAGAAGATTTATTTTCAACACAACTTTCTTTATACACCTTCTAAAGGTGTGACGTGTCACTAGAATTACCCTAATATGAGCATTGACTTGACCTGAATGCAGTAAGTGCTTCTTGTTGGGGTAGTTTTGCTGACTTTAGCACATCGGAAGACTCCAGGATTAATAATGGCTGTTGGTGAAAATATCAGGATCACCTTGAATGAAGCATCATTTGACTCCACTTTTCACAAGTTCTTCTCTTTGGGGTAATGTTGGCTGTGACAAAGTAATCCAGCTGTTTTCTATTTCAATCATTTATTTTCCAGTCTGTCAGTAAGCTATACGAGTCACACTTCAACTTTAGCAACTGTCTTTTACCATGTCATAGAAAGTGCTATCAAGTTGTGGTATGAATCTGTATTGAATGAACACAAACTAGTATAAAGATTACCCAGATGGCAACCCTAACCAAAGCATTTCCCAGTTCCATTTTAGAAAGTGCATTTTGTTGTGGTAGCTATTGAATGGAAACGTCTCATCCTAATGTTGAAACCTCTTTGTCTAGAAAGTCAAGTGCTCTCTAAGCCTTTAGGTGGCAGTGTTTTGCATAAGGAGGAGTGCTGGGCCATTCGTGCAGTAACGACACCAATTCCAGAATCGTTTGCTGGCCATTGTGAAGATTCCAAAACATTATGATGTCACAGTTGGGGGTGGGACTGGACTCCGTGGATCTACCATTTAAGCTGAACAAACACACCACCTGCTTGTGGGAGGACAGAGGAGTCCTGCAGCTAAACGCATCGAGTGAGTAAGAGGGCCCTATCGGAAGGGGCGCAACTTATATCTTTTGGTTATGTCATTATCATTACCCTAACTTTAGCATTGACTTGACATTATTTCAGTAAGTGCTACTTGTTGGTGTAGTTCTGTTTGACACATGCTACTTTGGAGAACACCAGGTTTGCTAGAAACACACTCTGATCACTTCAACGTCTGATTTCAGTGATAGTTACACGTTAGCTTTAGCAACTCTCTTTTGCCAAGTAATAGAAAGTGCTATTAAGTTGGGGAATATTTCTCAACGAATTGACCTCAGCCTTTGTAAAGAAGATTTATTTTCAACACAACTTTCTTTATACACCTTCTAAAGGTGTGACGTGTCACTAGAATTACCCTAATATGAGCATTGACTTGACCTCTGAATGCAGTAAGTGCTTCTTGTTGGGGTAGTTTTGCTGACTTTAGCACATCGGAAGACTCCAGGATTAATAATGGCTGTTGGTGAAAATATCAGGATCACCTTGAATGAAGCATCATTTGACTCCACTTTTCACAAGTTCTTCTCTTTGGGGTAATGTTGGCTGTGACAAAGTAATCCAGCTGTTTTCTATTTCAATCATTTATTTTCCAGTCTGTCAGTAAGCTATACGAGTCACACTTCAACTTTAGCAACTGTCTTTTACCATGTCATAGAAAGTGCTATCAAGTTGTGGTATGAATCTGTATTGAATGAACACAAACTAGTATAAAGATTACCCAGATGGCAACCCTAACCAAAGCATTTCCCAGTTCCATTTTAGAAAGTGCATTTTGTTGTGGTAGCTATTGAATGGAAACGTCTCATCCTAATGTTGAAACCTCTTTGTCTATGTAACGGAGGTACCGCAGTATATCCACAGTCACGGGTACAAGTAGTGACGTGGCTGTGGATGGTAAGCGGTACTGCAAGTAAACTCACTCCCCAGAGGCATCCAGACCCGGAAGCAAGAAGTGAATTCACTTCTTGCTTAGTGGTCTGTGATGCCGCCCGCGACGCCGGCGTCCGGGGTTCAACTCCCACTCAGGGCGATCCCTTAACAGGGGTCGAATCGACTAAACACAACGCAGACAAGATCACACCGGCTACACGTGGTGCCGTTAGACCCGGATGCCCTGGGTGGTGTGAGTTTAGTGGGGTGAGTGTAACGGAGGTACCGCAGTATATCCACAGTCACGGGTACAAGTAGTGACGTGGCTGTGGATGGTAAGCGGTACTGCAAGTAAACTCACTCCCCAGAGGCATCCAGACCCGGAAGCAAGAAGTGAATTCACTTCTTGCTTAGTGGTCTGTGATGCCGCCCGCGACGCCGGCGTCCGGGGTTCAACTCCCACTCAGGGCGATCCCTTAACAGGGGTCGAATCGACTAAACACAACGCAGACAAGATCACACCGGCTACATCTAGAAAGTCAAGTGCTCTCTAAGCCTTTAGGTGGCAGTGTTTTGCATAAGGAGGAGTGCTGGGCCATTCGTGCAGTAACGACACCAATTCCAGAATCGTTTGCTGGCCACTGTGAAGATTCCAGAACATTATGATGTCACAGTTGGGGGTGGGACTGGACTCTGTGGATCTACCATTTAAGCTGAACAAACACACCACCTGCTTGTGGGAGGACAGAGGAGACCTGCAGCTAAACGCATCGAGTGAGTAAGAGGGCCCTATCGGAAGGGGAGCAACTTATATCTTTTGGTTATGTCATTATCATTACCCTAACTTTAGCATTGACTTGACATTATTTCAGTAAGTGCTACTTGTTGGTGTAGTTCTGTTTGACACATGCTACTTTGGAGAACACCAGGTTTGCTAGAAACACACACTGATCACTTCAACGTCTGATTTCAGTGATAGTTACACGTTAGCTTTAGCAACTCTCTTTTGCCAAGTAATAGAAAGTGCTATTAAGTTGGGGAATATTTCTCAACGAATTGACCTCAGCCTTTGTAAAGAAGATTTATTTTCAACACAACTTTCTTTATACACCTTCTAAAGGTGTGACGTGTCACTAGAATTACCCTAATATGAGCATTGACTTGACCTCTGAATGCAGTAAGTGCTTCTTGTTGGGGTAGTTTTGCTGACTTTAGCACATCGGAAGACTCCAGGATTAATAATGGCTGTTGGTGAAAATATCAGGATCACCTTGAATGAAGCATCATTTGACTCCACTTTTCACAAGTTCTTCTCTTTGGGGTAATGTTGGCTGTGACAAAGTAATCCAGCTGTTTTCTATTTCAATCATTTATTTTCCAGTCTGTCAGTAAGCTATACGAGTCACACTTCAACTTTAGCAACTGTCTTTTACCATGTCATAGAAAGTGCTATCAAGTTGTGGTATGAATCTGTATTGAATTAACACAAACTAGTATAAAGATTACCCAGATGGCAACCCTAACCAAAGCATTTCCCAGTTCCATTTTAGAAAGTGCATTTTGTTGTGGTAGCTATTGAATGGAAATGTCTCATCCTAATGTTGAAACATCTTTGGCTAGACAGTCAAGTGCTCTCTAAGCCTTTAGGTGGCAGTGTTTTGCATAAGGAGGAGTGATGGGCCATTCAGGCAGTAACGACACCAATTCCAGAATCGTTTGCTGGCCATTGTGAAGATTCCAAAACATTATGATGTCACAGTTGGGGGTGGGACTGGACTCTGTGGATCTACCATTTAAGCTGAACAAACACACCACCTGCTTGTGGGAGGACAGAGGAGTCCTGCAGCTAAACGCATCGAGTGAGTAAGAGGGCCCTATCGGAAGGGGAGCAACTTATATCTTTTGGTTAAGTCATTATCATTACCCTAACTTTAGCATTGACTTGACATTATTTCAGTAAGTGCTACTTGTTGGGGTAGTTCTGTTTGACACATGCTACTTTGGAGAACACCAGGTTTGCTGGAAACACACTCTGATCACTTCAATGTCTGATTTCAGTGATAGTTACACTTTAGCTTTAGCAACTTTTGCCAAGTAATAGAAAGTGCTATTAAGTTGGGGAATATTTCTCAACGAATTGACCTCAGCCTTTGTAAAGAAGATTTATTTTCAACACAACTTTCTTTATACACCTTCTAAAGGTGTGACATGTCACTAGAATTACCCTAATATGAGCATTGACTTGACCTCTGAATGCAGTAAGTGCTTCTTGTTGGGGTAGTTTTGCTGACTTTAGCACATCGGAAGACTCCAGGATTAATAATGGCTGTTGGTGAAAATATCAGGATCACCTTGAATGAAGCATCATTTGACTCCACTTTTCACAAGTTCTTCTCTTTGGGGTAATGTTGGCTGTGACAAAGTAATCCAGCTGTTTTCTATTTCAATCATTTATTTTCCAGTCTGTCAGTAAGCTATACGAGTCACACTTCAACTTTAGCAACTGTCTTTTACCATGTCATAGAAAGTGCTATCAAGTTGTGGTATGAATCTGTATTGAATTAACACAAACTAGTATAAAGATTACCCAGATGGCAACCCTAACCAAAGCATTTCCCAGTTCCATTTTAGAAAGTGCATGTTGTGGTAGCTATTGAATGGAAATGTCTCATCCTAATGTTGAAACATCTTTGGCTAGACAGTCAAGTGCTCTCTAAGCCTTTAGGTGGCAGTGTTTTGCATAAGGAGGAGTGATGGGCCATTCAGGCAGTAACGACACCAATTCCAGAATCGTTTGCTGGCCATTGTGAAGATTCCAAAACATTATGATGTCACAGTTGGGGGTGGGACTGGACTCTGTGGATCTACCATTTAAGCTGAACAAACACACCACCTGCTTGTGGGAGGACAGAGGAGTCCTGCAGCTAAACGCATCGAGTGAGTAAGAGGGCCCTATCGGAAGGGGAGCAACTTATATCTTTTGGTTAAGTCATTATCATTACCCTAACTTTAGCATTGACTTGACAGTATTTCAGTAAGTGCTACTTGTTGGGGTAGTTCTGTTTGACACATGCTACTTTGGAGAACACCAGGTTTGCTGGAAACACACTCTGATCACTTCAATGTCTGATTTCAGTGATAGTTACACTTTAGCTTTAGCAACTTTTGCCAAGTAATAGAAAGTGCTATTAAGTTGGGGAATATTTCTCAACGAATTGACCTCAGCCTTTGTAAAGAAGATTTATTTTCAACACAACTTTCTTTATACACCTTCTAAAGGTGTGACGTGTCACTAGAATTACCCTAATATGAGCATTGACTTGACCTCTGAATGCGGTAAGTGCTTCTTGTTGGGGTAGTTTTGCTGACTTTAGCACATCGGAAGACTCCAGGATTAATAATGGCTGTTGGTGAAAATATCAGGATCACCTTGAATGAAGCATCATTTGACTCCACTTTTCACAAGTTCTTCTCTTTGGGGTAATGTTGGCTGTGACAAAGTAATCCAGCTGTTTTCTATTTCAATCATTTATTTTCCAGTCTGTCAGTAAGCTATACGAGTCACACTTCAACTTTAGCAACTGTCTTTTACCATGTCATAGAAAGTGCTATCAAGTTGTGGTATGAATCTGTATTGAATGAACACAAACTAGTATAAAGATTACCCAGATGGCAACCCTAACCAAAGCATTTCCCAGTTCCATTTTAGAAAGTGCATTTTGTTGTGGTAGCTATTGAATGGAAACGTCTCATCCTAATGTTGAAACCTCTTTGTCTAGAAAGTCAAGTGCTCTCTAAGCCTTTAGGTGGCAGTGTTTTGCATAAGGAGGAGTGCTGGGCCATTCGTGCAGTAACGACACCAATTCCAGAATCGTTTGCTGGCCATTGTGAAGATTCCAAAACATTATGATGTCACAGTTGGGGGTGGGACTGGACTCCGTGGATCTACCATTTAAGCTGAACAAACACACCACCTGCTTGTGGGAGGACAGAGGAGTCCTGCAGCTAAACGCATCATCAGAGTGAGTAAGAGGGCCCTATCGGAAGGGGCGCAACTTATATCTTTTGGTTATGTCATTATCATTACCCTAACTTTAGCATTGACTTGACATTATTTCAGTAAGTGCTACTTGTTGGTGTAGTTCTGTTTGACACATGCTACTTTGGAGAACACCAGGTTTGCTAGAAACACACTCTGATCACTTCAACGTCTGATTTCAGTGATAGTTACACGTTAGCTTTAGCAACTCTCTTTTGCCAAGTAATAGAAAGTGCTATTAAGTTGGGGAATATTTCTCAACGAATTGACCTCAGCCTTTGTAAAGAAGATTTATTTTCAACACAACTTTCTTTATACACCTTCTAAAGGTGTGACGTGTCACTAGAATTACCCTAATATGAGCATTGACTTGACCTGAATGCAGTAAGTGCTTCTTGTTGGGGTAGTTTTGCTGACTTTAGCACATCGGAAGACTCCAGGATTAATAATGGCTGTTGGTGAAAATATCAGGATCACCTTGAATGAAGCATCATTTGACTCCACTTTTCACAAGTTCTTCTCTTTGGGGTAATGTTGGCTGTGACAAAGTAATCCAGCTGTTTTCTATTTCAATCATTTATTTTCCAGTCTGTCAGTAAGCTATACGAGTCACACTTCAACTTTAGCAACTGTCTTTTACCATGTCATAGAAAGTGCTATCAAGTTGTGGTATGAATCTGTATTGAATGAACACAAACTAGTATAAAGATTACCCAGATGGCAACCCTAACCAAAGCATTTCCCAGTTCCATTTTAGAAAGTGCATTTTGTTGTGGTAGCTATTGAATGGAAACGTCTCATCCTAATGTTGAAACCTCTTTGTCTAGAAAGTCAAGTGCTCTCTAAGCCTTTAGGTGGCAGTGTTTTGCATAAGGAGGAGTGCTGGGCCATTCGTGCAGTAACGACACCAATTCCAGAATCGTTTGCTGGCCATTGTGAAGATTCCAAAACATTATGATGTCACAGTTGGGGGTGGGACTGGACTCCGTGGATCTACCATTTAAGCTGAACAAACACACCACCTGCTTGTGGGAGGACAGAGGAGTCCTGCAGCTAAACGCATCGAGTGAGTAAGAGGGCCCTATCGGAAGGGGCGCAACTTATATCTTTTGGTTATGTCATTATCATTACCCTAACTTTAGCATTGACTTGACATTATTTCAGTAAGTGCTACTTGTTGGTGTAGTTCTGTTTGACACATGCTACTTTGGAGAACACCAGGTTTGCTAGAAACACACTCTGATCACTTCAACGTCTGATTTCAGTGATAGTTACACGTTAGCTTTAGCAACTCTCTTTTGCCAAGTAATAGAAAGTGCTATTAAGTTGGGGAATATTTCTCAACGAATTGACCTCAGCCTTTGTAAAGAAGATTTATTTTCAACACAACTTTCTTTATACACCTTCTAAAGGTGTGACGTGTCACTAGAATTACCCTAATATGAGCATTGACTTGACCTCTGAATGCAGTAAGTGCTTCTTGTTGGGGTAGTTTTGCTGACTTTAGCACATCGGAAGACTCCAGGATTAATAATGGCTGTTGGTGAAAATATCAGGATCACCTTGAATGAAGCATCATTTGACTCCACTTTTCACAAGTTCTTCTCTTTGGGGTAATGTTGGCTGTGACAAAGTAATCCAGCTGTTTTCTATTTCAATCATTTATTTTCCAGTCTGTCAGTAAGCTATACGAGTCACACTTCAACTTTAGCAACTGTCTTTTACCATGTCATAGAAAGTGCTATCAAGTTGTGGTATGAATCTGTATTGAATTAACACAAACTAGTATAAAGATTACCCAGATGGCAACCCTAACCAAAGCATTTCCCAGTTCCATTTTAGAAAGTGCATGTTGTGGTAGCTATTGAATGGAAATGTCTCATCCTAATGTTGAAACATCTTTGGCTAGACAGTCAAGTGCTCTCTAAGCCTTTAGGTGGCAGTGTTTTGCATAAGGAGGAGTGCTGGGCCATTCGTGCAGTAACGACACCAATTCCAGAATCGTTTGCTGGCCATTGTGAAGATTCCAAAACATTATGATGTCACAGTTGGGGGTGGGACTGGACTCCGTGGATCTACCATTTAAGCTGAACAAACACACCACCTGCTTGTGGGAGGACAGAGGAGTCCTGCAGCTAAACGCATCATCAGAGTGAGTAAGAGGGCCCTATCGGAAGGGGCGCAACTTATATCTTTTGGTTATGTCATTATCATTACCCTAACTTTAGCATTGACTTGACATTATTTCAGTAAGTGCTACTTGTTGGTGTAGTTCTGTTTGACACATGCTACTTTGGAGAACACCAGGTTTGCTAGAAACACACACTGATCACTTCAACGTCTGATTTCAGTGATAGTTACACGTTAGCTTTAGCAACTCTCTTTTGCCAAGTAATAGAAAGTGCTATTAAGTTGGGGAATATTTCTCAACGAATTGACCTCAGCCTTTGTAAAGAAGATTTATTTTCAACACAACTTTCTTTATACACCTTCTAAAGGTGTGACGTGTCACTAGAATTACCCTAATATGAGCATTGACTTGACCTCTGAATGCAGTAAGTGCTTCTTGTTGGGGTAGTTTTGCTGACTTTAGCACATCGGAAGACTCCAGGATTAATAATGGCTGTTGGTGAAAATATCAGGATCACCTTGAATGAAGCATCATTTGACTCCACTTTTCACAAGTTCTTCTCTTTGGGGTAATGTTGGCTGTGACAAAGTAATCCAGCTGTTTTCTATTTCAATCATTTATTTTCCAGTCTGTCAGTAAGCTATACGAGTCACACTTCAACTTTAGCAACTGTCTTTTACCATGTCATAGAAAGTGCTATCAAGTTGTGGTATGAATCTGTATTGAATGAACACAAACTAGTATAAAGATTACCCAGATGGCAACCCTAACCAAAGCATTTCCCAGTTCCATTTTAGAAAGTGCATTTTGTTGTGGTAGCTATTGAATGGAAACGTCTCATCCTAATGTTGAAACCTCTTTGTCTAGAAAGTCAAGTGCTCTCTAAGCCTTTAGGTGGCAGTGTTTTGCATAAGGAGGAGTGCTGGGCCATTCGTGCAGTAACGACACCAATTCCAGAATCGTTTGCTGGCCATTGTGAAGATTCCAAAACATTATGATGTCACAGTTGGGGGTGGGACTGGACTCCGTGGATCTACCATTTAAGCTGAACAAACACACCACCTGCTTGTGGGAGGACAGAGGAGTCCTGCAGCTAAACGCATCGAGTGAGTAAGAGGGCCCTATCGGAAGGGGCGCAACTTATATCTTTTGGTTATGTCATTATCATTACCCTAACTTTAGCATTGACTTGACATTATTTCAGTAAGTGCTACTTGTTGGTGTAGTTCTGTTTGACACATGCTACTTTGGAGAACACCAGGTTTGCTGGAAACACACTCTGATCACTTCAATGTCTGATTTCAGTGATAGTTACACTTTAGCTTTAGCAACTTTTGCCAAGTAATAGAAAGTGCTATTAAGTTGGGGAATATTTCTCAACGAATTGACCTCAGCCTTTGTAAAGAAGATTTATTTTCAACACAACTTTCTTTATACACCTTCTAAAGGTGTGACGTGTCACTAGAATTACCCTAATATGAGCATTGACTTGACCTCTGAATGCAGTAAGTGCTTCTTGTTGGGGTAGTTTTGCTGACTTTAGCACATCGGAAGACTCCAGGATTAATAATGGCTGTTGGTGAAAATATCAGGATCACCTTGAATGAAGCATCATTTGACTCCACTTTTCACAAGTTCTTCTCTTTGGGGTAATGTTGGCTGTGACAAAGTAATCCAGCTGTTTTCTATTTCAATCATTTATTTTCCAGTCTGTCAGTAAGCTATACGAGTCACACTTCAACTTTAGCAACTGTCTTTTACCATGTCATAGAAAGTGCTATCAAGTTGTGGTATGAATCTGTATTGAATGAACACAAACTAGTATAAAGATTACCCAGATGGCAACCCTAACCAAAGCATTTCCCAGTTCCATTTTAGAAAGTGCATTTTGTTGTGGTAGCTATTGAATGGAAACGTCTCATCCTAATGTTGAAACCTCTTTGTCTAGAAAGTCAAGTGCTCTCTAAGCCTTTAGGTGGCAGTGTTTTGCATAAGGAGGAGTGCTGGGCCATTCGTGCAGTAACGACACCAATTCCAGAATCGTTTGCTGGCCATTGTGAAGATTCCAAAACATTATGATGTCACAGTTGGGGGTGGGACTGGACTCCGTGGATCTACCATTTAAGCTGAACAAACACACCACCTGCTTGTGGGAGGACAGAGGAGTCCTGCAGCTAAACGCATCATCAGAGTGAGTAAGAGGGCCCTATCGGAAGGGGCGCAACTTATATCTTTTGGTTATGTCATTATCATTACCCTAACTTTAGCATTGACTTGACATTATTTCAGTAAGTGCTACTTGTTGGTGTAGTTCTGTTTGACACATGCTACTTTGGAGAACACCAGGTTTGCTAGAAACACACTCTGATCACTTCAACGTCTGATTTCAGTGATAGTTACACGTTAGCTTTAGCAACTCTCTTTTGCCAAGTAATAGAAAGTGCTATTAAGTTGGGGAATATTTCTCAACGAATTGACCTCAGCCTTTGTAAAGAAGATTTATTTTCAACACAACTTTCTTTATACACCTTCTAAAGGTGTGACGTGTCACTAGAATTACCCTAATATGAGCATTGACTTGACCTGAATGCAGTAAGTGCTTCTTGTTGGGGTAGTTTTGCTGACTTTAGCACATCGGAAGACTCCAGGATTAATAATGGCTGTTGGTGAAAATATCAGGATCACCTTGAATGAAGCATCATTTGACTCCACTTTTCACAAGTTCTTCTCTTTGGGGTAATGTTGGCTGTGACAAAGTAATCCAGCTGTTTTCTATTTCAATCATTTATTTTCCAGTCTGTCAGTAAGCTATACGAGTCACACTTCAACTTTAGCAACTGTCTTTTACCATGTCATAGAAAGTGCTATCAAGTTGTGGTATGAATCTGTATTGAATGAACACAAACTAGTATAAAGATTACCCAGATGGCAACCCTAACCAAAGCATTTCCCAGTTCCATTTTAGAAAGTGCATTTTGTTGTGGTAGCTATTGAATGGAAACGTCTCATCCTAATGTTGAAACCTCTTTGTCTAGAAAGTCAAGTGCTCTCTAAGCCTTTAGGTGGCAGTGTTTTGCATAAGGAGGAGTGCTGGGCCATTCGTGCAGTAACGACACCAATTCCAGAATCGTTTGCTGGCCATTGTGAAGATTCCAAAACATTATGATGTCACAGTTGGGGGTGGGACTGGACTCCGTGGATCTACCATTTAAGCTGAACAAACACACCACCTGCTTGTGGGAGGACAGAGGAGTCCTGCAGCTAAACGCATCGAGTGAGTAAGAGGGCCCTATCGGAAGGGGCGCAACTTATATCTTTTGGTTATGTCATTATCATTACCCTAACTTTAGCATTGACTTGACATTATTTCAGTAAGTGCTACTTGTTGGTGTAGTTCTGTTTGACACATGCTACTTTGGAGAACACCAGGTTTGCTAGAAACACACTCTGATCACTTCAACGTCTGATTTCAGTGATAGTTACACGTTAGCTTTAGCAACTCTCTTTTGCCAAGTAATAGAAAGTGCTATTAAGTTGGGGAATATTTCTCAACGAATTGACCTCAGCCTTTGTAAAGAAGATTTATTTTCAACACAACTTTCTTTATACACCTTCTAAAGGTGTGACGTGTCACTAGAATTACCCTAATATGAGCATTGACTTGACCTCTGAATGCAGTAAGTGCTTCTTGTTGGGGTAGTTTTGCTGACTTTAGCACATCGGAAGACTCCAGGATTAATAATGGCTGTTGGTGAAAATATCAGGATCACCTTGAATGAAGCATCATTTGACTCCACTTTTCACAAGTTCTTCTCTTTGGGGTAATGTTGGCTGTGACAAAGTAATCCAGCTGTTTTCTATTTCAATCATTTATTTTCCAGTCTGTCAGTAAGCTATACGAGTCACACTTCAACTTTAGCAACTGTCTTTTACCATGTCATAGAAAGTGCTATCAAGTTGTGGTATGAATCTGTATTGAATGAACACAAACTAGTATAAAGATTACCCAGATGGCAACCCTAACCAAAGCATTTCCCAGTTCCATTTTAGAAAGTGCATTTTGTTGTGGTAGCTATTGAATGGAAACGTCTCATCCTAATGTTGAAACCTCTTTGTCTATGTAACGGAGGTACCGCAGTATATCCACAGTCACGGGTACAAGTAGTGACGTGGCTGTGGATGGTAAGCGGTACTGCAAGTAAACTCACTCCCCAGAGGCATCCAGACCCGGAAGCAAGAAGTGAATTCACTTCTTGCTTAGTGGTCTGTGATGCCGCCCGCGACGCCGGCGTCCGGGGTTCAACTCCCACTCAGGGCGATCCCTTAACAGGGGTCGAATCGACTAAACACAACGCAGACAAGATCACACCGGCTACACGTGGTGCCGTTAGACCCGGATGCCCTGGGTGGTGTGAGTTTAGTGGGGTGAGTGTAACGGAGGTACCGCAGTATATCCACAGTCACGGGTACAAGTAGTGACGTGGCTGTGGATGGTAAGCGGTACTGCAAGTAAACTCACTCCCCAGAGGCATCCAGACCCGGAAGCAAGAAGTGAATTCACTTCTTGCTTAGTGGTCTGTGATGCCGCCCGCGACGCCGGCGTCCGGGGTTCAACTCCCACTCAGGGCGATCCCTTAACAGGGGTCGAATCGACTAAACACAACGCAGACAAGATCACACCGGCTACATCTAGAAAGTCAAGTGCTCTCTAAGCCTTTAGGTGGCAGTGTTTTGCATAAGGAGGAGTGCTGGGCCATTCGTGCAGTAACGACACCAATTCCAGAATCGTTTGCTGGCCACTGTGAAGATTCCAGAACATTATGATGTCACAGTTGGGGGTGGGACTGGACTCTGTGGATCTACCATTTAAGCTGAACAAACACACCACCTGCTTGTGGGAGGACAGAGGAGACCTGCAGCTAAACGCATCGAGTGAGTAAGAGGGCCCTATCGGAAGGGGAGCAACTTATATCTTTTGGTTATGTCATTATCATTACCCTAACTTTAGCATTGACTTGACATTATTTCAGTAAGTGCTACTTGTTGGTGTAGTTCTGTTTGACACATGCTACTTTGGAGAACACCAGGTTTGCTAGAAACACACACTGATCACTTCAACGTCTGATTTCAGTGATAGTTACACGTTAGCTTTAGCAACTCTCTTTTGCCAAGTAATAGAAAGTGCTATTAAGTTGGGGAATATTTCTCAACGAATTGACCTCAGCCTTTGTAAAGAAGATTTATTTTCAACACAACTTTCTTTATACACCTTCTAAAGGTGTGACGTGTCACTAGAATTACCCTAATATGAGCATTGACTTGACCTCTGAATGCAGTAAGTGCTTCTTGTTGGGGTAGTTTTGCTGACTTTAGCACATCGGAAGACTCCAGGATTAATAATGGCTGTTGGTGAAAATATCAGGATCACCTTGAATGAAGCATCATTTGACTCCACTTTTCACAAGTTCTTCTCTTTGGGGTAATGTTGGCTGTGACAAAGTAATCCAGCTGTTTTCTATTTCAATCATTTATTTTCCAGTCTGTCAGTAAGCTATACGAGTCACACTTCAACTTTAGCAACTGTCTTTTACCATGTCATAGAAAGTGCTATCAAGTTGTGGTATGAATCTGTATTGAATTAACACAAACTAGTATAAAGATTACCCAGATGGCAACCCTAACCAAAGCATTTCCCAGTTCCATTTTAGAAAGTGCATTTTGTTGTGGTAGCTATTGAATGGAAATGTCTCATCCTAATGTTGAAACATCTTTGGCTAGACAGTCAAGTGCTCTCTAAGCCTTTAGGTGGCAGTGTTTTGCATAAGGAGGAGTGATGGGCCATTCAGGCAGTAACGACACCAATTCCAGAATCGTTTGCTGGCCATTGTGAAGATTCCAAAACATTATGATGTCACAGTTGGGGGTGGGACTGGACTCTGTGGATCTACCATTTAAGCTGAACAAACACACCACCTGCTTGTGGGAGGACAGAGGAGTCCTGCAGCTAAACGCATCGAGTGAGTAAGAGGGCCCTATCGGAAGGGGAGCAACTTATATCTTTTGGTTAAGTCATTATCATTACCCTAACTTTAGCATTGACTTGACATTATTTCAGTAAGTGCTACTTGTTGGGGTAGTTCTGTTTGACACATGCTACTTTGGAGAACACCAGGTTTGCTGGAAACACACTCTGATCACTTCAATGTCTGATTTCAGTGATAGTTACACTTTAGCTTTAGCAACTTTTGCCAAGTAATAGAAAGTGCTATTAAGTTGGGGAATATTTCTCAACGAATTGACCTCAGCCTTTGTAAAGAAGATTTATTTTCAACACAACTTTCTTTATACACCTTCTAAAGGTGTGACATGTCACTAGAATTACCCTAATATGAGCATTGACTTGACCTCTGAATGCAGTAAGTGCTTCTTGTTGGGGTAGTTTTGCTGACTTTAGCACATCGGAAGACTCCAGGATTAATAATGGCTGTTGGTGAAAATATCAGGATCACCTTGAATGAAGCATCATTTGACTCCACTTTTCACAAGTTCTTCTCTTTGGGGTAATGTTGGCTGTGACAAAGTAATCCAGCTGTTTTCTATTTCAATCATTTATTTTCCAGTCTGTCAGTAAGCTATACGAGTCACACTTCAACTTTAGCAACTGTCTTTTACCATGTCATAGAAAGTGCTATCAAGTTGTGGTATGAATCTGTATTGAATTAACACAAACTAGTATAAAGATTACCCAGATGGCAACCCTAACCAAAGCATTTCCCAGTTCCATTTTAGAAAGTGCATGTTGTGGTAGCTATTGAATGGAAATGTCTCATCCTAATGTTGAAACATCTTTGGCTAGACAGTCAAGTGCTCTCTAAGCCTTTAGGTGGCAGTGTTTTGCATAAGGAGGAGTGATGGGCCATTCAGGCAGTAACGACACCAATTCCAGAATCGTTTGCTGGCCATTGTGAAGATTCCAAAACATTATGATGTCACAGTTGGGGGTGGGACTGGACTCTGTGGATCTACCATTTAAGCTGAACAAACACACCACCTGCTTGTGGGAGGACAGAGGAGTCCTGCAGCTAAACGCATCGAGTGAGTAAGAGGGCCCTATCGGAAGGGGAGCAACTTATATCTTTTGGTTAAGTCATTATCATTACCCTAACTTTAGCATTGACTTGACAGTATTTCAGTAAGTGCTACTTGTTGGGGTAGTTCTGTTTGACACATGCTACTTTGGAGAACACCAGGTTTGCTGGAAACACACTCTGATCACTTCAATGTCTGATTTCAGTGATAGTTACACTTTAGCTTTAGCAACTTTTGCCAAGTAATAGAAAGTGCTATTAAGTTGGGGAATATTTCTCAACGAATTGACCTCAGCCTTTGTAAAGAAGATTTATTTTCAACACAACTTTCTTTATACACCTTCTAAAGGTGTGACGTGTCACTAGAATTACCCTAATATGAGCATTGACTTGACCTCTGAATGCAGTAAGTGCTTCTTGTTGGGGTAGTTTTGCTGACTTTAGCACATCGGAAGACTCCAGGATTAATAATGGCTGTTGGTGAAAATATCAGGATCACCTTGAATGAAGCATCATTTGACTCCACTTTTCACAAGTTCTTCTCTTTGGGGTAATGTTGGCTGTGACAAAGTAATCCAGCTGTTTTCTATTTCAATCATTTATTTTCCAGTCTGTCAGTAAGCTATACGAGTCACACTTCAACTTTAGCAACTGTCTTTTACCATGTCATAGAAAGTGCTATCAAGTTGTGGTATGAATCTGTATTGAATGAACACAAACTAGTATAAAGATTACCCAGATGGCAACCCTAACCAAAGCATTTCCCAGTTCCATTTTAGAAAGTGCATTTTGTTGTGGTAGCTATTGAATGGAAACGTCTCATCCTAATGTTGAAACCTCTTTGTCTAGAAAGTCAAGTGCTCTCTAAGCCTTTAGGTGGCAGTGTTTTGCATAAGGAGGAGTGCTGGGCCATTCGTGCAGTAACGACACCAATTCCAGAATCGTTTGCTGGCCATTGTGAAGATTCCAAAACATTATGATGTCACAGTTGGGGGTGGGACTGGACTCCGTGGATCTACCATTTAAGCTGAACAAACACACCACCTGCTTGTGGGAGGACAGAGGAGTCCTGCAGCTAAACGCATCATCAGAGTGAGTAAGAGGGCCCTATCGGAAGGGGCGCAACTTATATCTTTTGGTTATGTCATTATCATTACCCTAACTTTAGCATTGACTTGACATTATTTCAGTAAGTGCTACTTGTTGGTGTAGTTCTGTTTGACACATGCTACTTTGGAGAACACCAGGTTTGCTAGAAACACACTCTGATCACTTCAACGTCTGATTTCAGTGATAGTTACACGTTAGCTTTAGCAACTCTCTTTTGCCAAGTAATAGAAAGTGCTATTAAGTTGGGGAATATTTCTCAACGAATTGACCTCAGCCTTTGTAAAGAAGATTTATTTTCAACACAACTTTCTTTATACACCTTCTAAAGGTGTGACGTGTCACTAGAATTACCCTAATATGAGCATTGACTTGACCTCTGAATGCAGTAAGTGCTTCTTGTTGGGGTAGTTTTGCTGACTTTAGCACATCGGAAGACTCCAGGATTAATAATGGCTGTTGGTGAAAATATCAGGATCACCTTGAATGAAGCATCATTTGACTCCACTTTTCACAAGTTCTTCTCTTTGGGGTAATGTTGGCTGTGACAAAGTAATCCAGCTGTTTTCTATTTCAATCATTTATTTTCCAGTCTGTCAGTAAGCTATACGAGTCACACTTCAACTTTAGCAACTGTCTTTTACCATGTCATAGAAAGTGCTATCAAGTTGTGGTATGAATCTGTATTGAATTAACACAAACTAGTATAAAGATTACCCAGATGGCAACCCTAACCAAAGCATTTCCCAGTTCCATTTTAGAAAGTGCATTTTGTTGTGGTAGCTATTGAATGGAAACGTCTCATCCTAATGTTGAAACCTCTTTGTCTAGAAAGTCAAGTGCTCTCTAAGCCTTTAGGTGGCAGTGTTTTGCATAAGGAGGAGTGCTGGGCCATTCGTGCAGTAACGACACCAATTCCAGAATCGTTTGCTGGCCATTGTGAAGATTCCAAAACATTATGATGTCACAGTTGGGGGTGGGACTGGACTCCGTGGATCTACCATTTAAGCTGAACAAACACACCACCTGCTTGTGGGAGGACAGAGGAGTCCTGCAGCTAAACGCATCATCAGAGTGAGTAAGAGGGCCCTATCGGAAGGGGCGCAACTTATATCTTTTGGTTATGTCATTATCATTACCCTAACTTTAGCATTGACTTGACATTATTTCAGTAAGTGCTACTTGTTGGTGTAGTTCTGTTTGACACATGCTACTTTGGAGAACACCAGGTTTGCTAGAAACACACACTGATCACTTCAACGTCTGATTTCAGTGATAGTTACACGTTAGCTTTAGCAACTCTCTTTTGCCAAGTAATAGAAAGTGCTATTAAGTTGGGGAATATTTCTCAACGAATTGACCTCAGCCTTTGTAAAGAAGATTTATTTTCAACACAACTTTCTTTATACACCTTCTAAAGGTGTGACGTGTCACTAGAATTACCCTAATATGAGCATTGACTTGACCTCTGAATGCAGTAAGTGCTTCTTGTTGGGGTAGTTTTGCTGACTTTAGCACATCGGAAGACTCCAGGATTAATAATGGCTGTTGGTGAAAATATCAGGATCACCTTGAATGAAGCATCATTTGACTCCACTTTTCACAAGTTCTTCTCTTTGGGGTAATGTTGGCTGTGACAAAGTAATCCAGCTGTTTTCTATTTCAATCATTTATTTTCCAGTCTGTCAGTAAGCTATACGAGTCACACTTCAACTTTAGCAACTGTCTTTTACCATGTCATAGAAAGTGCTATCAAGTTGTGGTATGAATCTGTATTGAATTAACACAAACTAGTATAAAGATTACCCAGATGGCAACCCTAACCAAAGCATTTCCCAGTTCCATTTTAGAAAGTGCATTTTGTTGTGGTAGCTATTGAATGGAAACGTCTCATCCTAATGTTGAAACCTCTTTGTCTAGAAAGTCAAGTGCTCTCTAAGCCTTTAGGTGGCAGTGTTTTGCATAAGGAGGAGTGCTGGGCCATTCGTGCAGTAACGACACCAATTCCAGAATCGTTTGCTGGCCACTGTGAAGATTCCAGAACATTATGATGTCACAGTTGGGGGTGGGACTGGACTCTGTGGATCTACCATTTAAGCTGAACAAACACACCACCTGCTTGTGGGAGGACAGAGGAGACCTGCAGCTAAACGCATCGAGTGAGTAAGAGGGCCCTATCGGAAGGGGAGCAACTTATATCTTTTGGTTATGTCATTATCATTACCCTAACTTTAGCATTGACTTGACATTATTTCAGTAAGTGCTACTTGTTGGTGTAGTTCTGTTTGACACATGCTACTTTGGAGAACACCAGGTTTGCTAGAAACACACACTGATCACTTCAACGTCTGATTTCAGTGATAGTTACACGTTAGCTTTAGCAACTCTCTTTTGCCAAGTAATAGAAAGTGCTATTAAGTTGGGGAATATTTCTCAACGAATTGACCTCAGCCTTTGTAAAGAAGATTTATTTTCAACACAACTTTCTTTATACACCTTCTAAAGGTGTGACGTGTCACTAGAATTACCCTAATATGAGCATTGACTTGACCTCTGAATGCAGTAAGTGCTTCTTGTTGGGGTAGTTTTGCTGACTTTAGCACATCGGAAGACTCCAGGATTAATAATGGCTGTTGGTGAAAATATCAGGATCACCTTGAATGAAGCATCATTTGACTCCACTTTTCACAAGTTCTTCTCTTTGGGGTAATGTTGGCTGTGACAAAGTAATCCAGCTGTTTTCTATTTCAATCATTTATTTTCCAGTCTGTCAGTAAGCTATACGAGTCACACTTCAACTTTAGCAACTGTCTTTTACCATGTCATAGAAAGTGCTATCAAGTTGTGGTATGAATCTGTATTGAATTAACACAAACTAGTATAAAGATTACCCAGATGGCAACCCTAACCAAAGCATTTCCCAGTTCCATTTTAGAAAGTGCATTTTGTTGTGGTAGCTATTGAATGGAAACGTCTCATCCTAATGTTGAAACCTCTTTGTCTAGAAAGTCAAGTGCTCTCTAAGCCTTTAGGTGGCAGTGTTTTGCATAAGGAGGAGTGCTGGGCCATTCGTGCAGTAACGACACCAATTCCAGAATCGTTTGCTGGCCATTGTGAAGATTCCAAAACATTATGATGTCACAGTTGGGGGTGGGACTGGACTCCGTGGATCTACCATTTAAGCTGAACAAACACACCACCTGCTTGTGGGAGGACAGAGGAGTCCTGCAGCTAAACGCATCATCAGAGTGAGTAAGAGGGCCCTATCGGAAGGGGCGCAACTTATATCTTTTGGTTATGTCATTATCATTACCCTAACTTTAGCATTGACTTGACATTATTTCAGTAAGTGCTACTTGTTGGTGTAGTTCTGTTTGACACATGCTACTTTGGAGAACACCAGGTTTGCTAGAAACACACTCTGATCACTTCAACGTCTGATTTCAGTGATAGTTACACGTTAGCTTTAGCAACTCTCTTTTGCCAAGTAATAGAAAGTGCTATTAAGTTGGGGAATATTTCTCAACGAATTGACCTCAGCCTTTGTAAAGAAGATTTATTTTCAACACAACTTTCTTTATACACCTTCTAAAGGTGTGACGTGTCACTAGAATTACCCTAATATGAGCATTGACTTGACCTGAATGCAGTAAGTGCTTCTTGTTGGGGTAGTTTTGCTGACTTTAGCACATCGGAAGACTCCAGGATTAATAATGGCTGTTGGTGAAAATATCAGGATCACCTTGAATGAAGCATCATTTGACTCCACTTTTCACAAGTTCTTCTCTTTGGGGTAATGTTGGCTGTGACAAAGTAATCCAGCTGTTTTCTATTTCAATCATTTATTTTCCAGTCTGTCAGTAAGCTATACGAGTCACACTTCAACTTTAGCAACTGTCTTTTACCATGTCATAGAAAGTGCTATCAAGTTGTGGTATGAATCTGTATTGAATTAACACAAACTAGTATAAAGATTACCCAGATGGCAACCCTAACCAAAGCATTTCCCAGTTCCATTTTAGAAAGTGCATTTTGTTGTGGTAGCTATTGAATGGAAACGTCTCATCCTAATGTTGAAACCTCTTTGTCTAGAAAGTCAAGTGCTCTCTAAGCCTTTAGGTGGCAGTGTTTTGCATAAGGAGGAGTGCTGGGCCATTCGTGCAGTAACGACACCAATTCCAGAATCGTTTGCTGGCCACTGTGAAGATTCCAGAACATTATGATGTCACAGTTGGGGGTGGGACTGGACTCTGTGGATCTACCATTTAAGCTGAACAAACACACCACCTGCTTGTGGGAGGACAGAGGAGACCTGCAGCTAAACGCATCGAGTGAGTAAGAGGGCCCTATCGGAAGGGGAGCAACTTATATCTTTTGGTTATGTCATTATCATTACCCTAACTTTAGCATTGACTTGACATTATTTCAGTAAGTGCTACTTGTTGGTGTAGTTCTGTTTGACACATGCTACTTTGGAGAACACCAGGTTTGCTAGAAACACACACTGATCACTTCAACGTCTGATTTCAGTGATAG
The DNA here is from genome assembly GCF_963971535.1 of Notolepis coatsorum. Lineage (NCBI taxonomy): Eukaryota > Metazoa > Chordata > Actinopteri > Aulopiformes > Paralepididae > Notolepis > Notolepis coatsorum. Next base: position 72,980,643 of record NC_140173.1, read on the forward strand.
TTACACGTTAGCTTTAGCAACTCTCTTTTGCCAAGTAATAGAAAGTGCTATTAAGTTGGGGAATATTTCTCAACGAATTGACCTCAGCCTTTGTAAAGAAGATTTATTTTCAACACAACTTTCTTTATACACCTTCTAAAGGTGTGACGTGTCACTAGAATTACCCTAATATGAGCATTGACTTGACCTCTGAATGCAGTAAGTGCTTCTTGTTGGGGTAGTTTTGCTGACTTTAGCACATCGGAAGACTCCAGGATTAATAATGGCTGTTGGTGAAAATATCAGGATCACCTTGAATGAAGCATCATTTGACTCCACTTTTCACAAGTTCTTCTCTTTGGGGTAATGTTGGCTGTGACAAAGTAATCCAGCTGTTTTCTATTTCAATCATTTATTTTCCAGTCTGTCAGTAAGCTATACGAGTCACACTTCAACTTTAGCAACTGTCTTTTACCATGTCATAGAAAGTGCTATCAAGTTGTGGTATGAATCTGTATTGAATTAACACAAACTAGTATAAAGATTACCCAGATGGCAACCCTAACCAAAGCATTTCCCAGTTCCATTTTAGAAAGTGCATTTTGTTGTGGTAGCTATTGAATGGAAACGTCTCATCCTAATGTTGAAACCTCTTTGTCTAGAAAGTCAAGTGCTCTCTAAGCCTTTAGGTGGCAGTGTTTTGCATAAGGAGGAGTGCTGGGCCATTCGTGCAGTAACGACACCAATTCCAGAATCGTTTGCTGGCCATTGTGAAGATTCCAAAACATTATGATGTCACAGTTGGGGGTGGGACTGGACTCCGTGGATCTACCATTTAAGCTGAACAAACACACCACCTGCTTGTGGGAGGACAGAGGAGTCCTGCAGCTAAACGCATCATCAGAGTGAGTAAGAGGGCCCTATCGGAAGGGGCGCAACTTATATCTTTTGGTTATGTCATTATCATTACCCTAACTTTAGCATTGACTTGACATTATTTCAGTAAGTGCTACTTGTTGGTGTAGTTCTGTTTGACACATGCTACTTTGGAGAACACCAGGTTTGCTAGAAACACACTCTGATCACTTCAACGTCTGATTTCAGTGATAGTTACACGTTAGCTTTAGCAACTCTCTTTTGCCAAGTAATAGAAAGTGCTATTAAGTTGGGGAATATTTCTCAACGAATTGACCTCAGCCTTTGTAAAGAAGATTTATTTTCAACACAACTTTCTTTATACACCTTCTAAAGGTGTGACGTGTCACTAGAATTACCCTAATATGAGCATTGACTTGACCTGAATGCAGTAAGTGCTTCTTGTTGGGGTAGTTTTGCTGACTTTAGCACATCGGAAGACTCCAGGATTAATAATGGCTGTTGGTGAAAATATCAGGATCACCTTGAATGAAGCATCATTTGACTCCACTTTTCACAAGTTCTTCTCTTTGGGGTAATGTTGGCTGTGACAAAGTAATCCAGCTGTTTTCTATTTCAATCATTTATTTTCCAGTCTGTCAGTAAGCTATACGAGTCACACTTCAACTTTAGCAACTGTCTTTTACCATGTCATAGAAAGTGCTATCAAGTTGTGGTATGAATCTGTATTGAATGAACACAAACTAGTATAAAGATTACCCAGATGGCAACCCTAACCAAAGCATTTCCCAGTTCCATTTTAGAAAGTGCATTTTGTTGTGGTAGCTATTGAATGGAAACGTCTCATCCTAATGTTGAAACCTCTTTGTCTAGAAAGTCAAGTGCTCTCTAAGCCTTTAGGTGGCAGTGTTTTGCATAAGGAGGAGTGCTGGGCCATTCGTGCAGTAACGACACCAATTCCAGAATCGTTTGCTGGCCACTGTGAAGATTCCAGAACATTATGATGTCACAGTTGGGGGTGGGACTGGACTCCGTGGATCTACCATTTAAGCTGAACAAACACACCACCTGCTTGTGGGAGGACAGAGGAGTCCTGCAGCTAAACGCATCGTCAGAGTGAGTAAGAGGGCCCTATCGGAAGGGGCGCAACTTATATCTTTTGGTTAAGTCATTATCATTACCCTAACTTTAGCATTGACTTGACATTATTTCAGTAAGTGCTACTTGTTGGTGTAGTTCTGTTTGACACATGCTACTTTGGAGAACACCAGGTTTGCTAGAAACACACTCTGATCACTTCAACGTCTGATTTCAGTGATAGTTACACGTTAGCTTTAGCAACTCTCTTTTGCCAAGTAATAAGAAAGTGCTATTAAGTTGGGGAATATTTCTCAACGAATTGACCTCAGCCTTTGTAAAGAAGATTTATTTTCAACACAACTTTCTTTATACACCTTCTAAAGGTGTGACGTGTCACTAGAATTACCCTAATATGAGCATTGACTTGACCTCTGAATGCAGTAAGTGCTTCTTGTTGGGGTAGTTTTGCTGACTTTAGCACATCGGAAGACTCCAGGATTAATAATGGCTGTTGGTGAAAATATCAGGATCACCTTGAATGAAGCATCATTTGACTCCACTTTTCACAAGTTCTTCTCTTTGGGGTAATGTTGGCTGTGACAAAGTAATCCAGCTGTTTTCTATTTCAATCATTTATTTTCCAGTCTGTCAGTAAGCTATACGAGTCACACTTCAACTTTAGCAATTGTCTTTTACCATGTCATAGAAAGTGCTATCAAGTTGTGGTATGAATCTGTATTGAATGAACACAAACTAGTATAAAGATTACCCAGATGGCAACCCTAACCAAAGCATTTCCCAGTTCCATTTTAGAAAGTGCATTTTGTTGTGGTAGCTATTGAATGGAAACGTCTCATCCTAATGTTGAAACCTCTTTGTCTAGAAAGTCAAGTGCTCTCTAAGCCTTTAGGTGGCAGTGTTTTGCATAAGGAGGAGTGATGGGCCATTCAGGCAGTAACGACACCAATTCCAGAATCGTTTGCTGGCCATTGTGAAGATTCCAAAACATTATGATGTCACAGTTGGGGGTGGGACTGGACTCTGTGGATCTACCATTTAAGCTGAACAAACACACCACCTGCTTGTGGGAGGACAGAGGAGTCCTGCAGCTAAACGCATCGAGTGAGTAAGAGGGCCCTATCGGAAGGGGAGCAACTTATATCTTTTGGTTAAGTCATTATCATTACCCTAACTTTAGCATTGACTTGACATTATTTCAGTAAGTGCTACTTGTTGGGGTAGTTCTGTTTGACACATGCTACTTTGGAGAACACCAGGTTTGCTGGAAACACACTCTGATCACTTCAATGTCTGATTTCAGTGATAGTTACACTTTAGCTTTAGCAACTTTTGCCAAGTAATAGAAAGTGCTATTAAGTTGGGGAATATTTCTCAACGAATTGACCTCAGCCTTTGTAAAGAAGATTTATTTTCAACACAACTTTCTTTATACACCTTCTAAAGGTGTGACGTGTCACTAGAATTACCCTAATATGAGCATTGACTTGACCTCTGAATGCAGTAAGTGCTTCTTGTTGGGGTAGTTTTGCTGACTTTAGCACATCGGAAGACTCCAGGATTAATAATGGCTGTTGGTGAAAATATCAGGATCACCTTGAATGAAGCATCATTTGACTCCACTTTTCACAAGTTCTTCTCTTTGGGGTAATGTTGGCTGTGACAAAGTAATCCAGCTGTTTTCTATTTCAATCATTTATTTTCCAGTCTGTCAGTAAGCTATACGAGTCACACTTCAACTTTAGCAACTGTCTTTTACCATGTCATAGAAAGTGCTATCAAGTTGTGGTATGAATCTGTATTGAATTAACACAAACTAGTATAAAGATTACCCAGATGGCAACCCTAACCAAAGCATTTCCCAGTTCCATTTTAGAAAGTGCATTTTGTTGTGGTAGCTATTGAATGGAAACGTCTCATCCTAATGTTGAAACCTCTTTGTCTAGAAAGTCAAGTGCTCTCTAAGCCTTTAGGTGGCAGTGTTTTGCATAAGGAGGAGTGCTGGGCCATTCGTGCAGTAACGACACCAATTCCAGAATCGTTTGCTGGCCATTGTGAAGATTCCAAAACATTATGATGTCACAGTTGGGGGTGGGACTGGACTCCGTGGATCTACCATTTAAGCTGAACAAACACACCACCTGCTTGTGGGAGGACAGAGGAGTCCTGCAGCTAAACGCATCATCAGAGTGAGTAAGAGGGCCCTATCGGAAGGGGCGCAACTTATATCTTTTGGTTATGTCATTATCATTACCCTAACTTTAGCATTGACTTGACATTATTTCAGTAAGTGCTACTTGTTGGTGTAGTTCTGTTTGACACATGCTACTTTGGAGAACACCAGGTTTGCTAGAAACACACTCTGATCACTTCAACGTCTGATTTCAGTGATAGTTACACGTTAGCTTTAGCAACTCTCTTTTGCCAAGTAATAGAAAGTGCTATTAAGTTGGGGAATATTTCTCAACGAATTGACCTCAGCCTTTGTAAAGAAGATTTATTTTCAACACAACTTTCTTTATACACCTTCTAAAGGTGTGACGTGTCACTAGAATTACCCTAATATGAGCATTGACTTGACCTGAATGCAGTAAGTGCTTCTTGTTGGGGTAGTTTTGCTGACTTTAGCACATCGGAAGACTCCAGGATTAATAATGGCTGTTGGTGAAAATATCAGGATCACCTTGAATGAAGCATCATTTGACTCCACTTTTCACAAGTTCTTCTCTTTGGGGTAATGTTGGCTGTGACAAAGTAATCCAGCTGTTTTCTATTTCAATCATTTATTTTCCAGTCTGTCAGTAAGCTATACGAGTCACACTTCAACTTTAGCAACTGTCTTTTACCATGTCATAGAAAGTGCTATCAAGTTGTGGTATGAATCTGTATTGAATGAACACAAACTAGTATAAAGATTACCCAGATGGCAACCCTAACCAAAGCATTTCCCAGTTCCATTTTAGAAAGTGAATTTTGTTGTGGTAGCTATTGAATGGAAACGTCTCATCCTAATGTTGAAACCTCTTTGTCTAGAAAGTCAAGTGCTCTCTAAGCCTTTAGGTGGCAGTGTTTTGCATAAGGAGGAGTGCTGGGCCATTCGTGCAGTAACGACACCAATTCCAGAATCGTTTGCTGGCCACTGTGAAGATTCCAGAACATTATGATGTCACAGTTGGGGGTGGGACTGGACTCCGTGGATCTACCATTTAAGCTGAACAAACACACCACCTGCTTGTGGGAGGACAGAGGAGTCCTGCAGCTAAACGCATCGTCAGAGTGAGTAAGAGGGCCCTATCGGAAGGGGCGCAACTTATATCTTTTGGTTAAGTCATTATCATTACCCTAACTTTAGCATTGACTTGACATTATTTCAGTAAGTGCTACTTGTTGGTGTAGTTCTGTTTGACACATGCTACTTTGGAGAACACCAGGTTTGCTAGAAACACACTCTGATCACTTCAACGTCTGATTTCAGTGATAGTTACACGTTAGCTTTAGCAACTCTCTTTTGCCAAGTAATAAGAAAGTGCTATTAAGTTGGGGAATATTTCTCAACGAATTGACCTCAGCCTTTGTAAAGAAGATTTATTTTCAACACAACTTTCTTTATACACCTTCTAAAGGTGTGACGTGTCACTAGAATTACCCTAATATGAGCATTGACTTGACCTCTGAATGCAGTAAGTGCTTCTTGTTGGGGTAGTTTTGCTGACTTTAGCACATCGGAAGACTCCAGGATTAATAATGGCTGTTGGTGAAAATATCAGGATCACCTTGAATGAAGCATCATTTGACTCCACTTTTCACAAGTTCTTCTCTTTGGGGTAATGTTGGCTGTGACAAAGTAATCCAGCTGTTTTCTATTTCAATCATTTATTTTCCAGTCTGTCAGTAAGCTATACGAGTCACACTTCAACTTTAGCAATTGTCTTTTACCATGTCATAGAAAGTGCTATCAAGTTGTGGTATGAATCTGTATTGAATGAACACAAACTAGTATAAAGATTACCCAGATGGCAACCCTAACCAAAGCATTTCCCAGTTCCATTTTAGAAAGTGCATTTTGTTGTGGTAGCTATTGAATGGAAACGTCTCATCCTAATGTTGAAACCTCTTTGTCTAGAAAGTCAAGTGCTCTCTAAGCCTTTAGGTGGCAGTGTTTTGCATAAGGAGGAGTGCTGGGCCATTCGTGCAGTAACGACACCAATTCCAGAATCGTTTGCTGGCCACTGTGAAGATTCCAGAACATTATGATGTCACAGTTGGGGGTGGGACTGGACTCCGTGGATCTACCATTTAAGCTGAACAAACACACCACCTGCTTGTGGGAGGACAGAGGAGTCCTGCAGCTAAACGCATCGTCAGAGTGAGTAAGAGGGCCCTATCGGAAGGGGCGCAACTTATATCTTTTGGTTAAGTCATTATCATTACCCTAACTTTAGCATTGACTTGACATTATTTCAGTAAGTGCTACTTGTTGGTGTAGTTCTGTTTGACACATGCTACTTTGGAGAACACCAGGTTTGCTAGAAACACACTCTGATCACTTCAACGTCTGATTTCAGTGATAGTTACACGTTAGCTTTAGCAACTCTCTTTTGCCAAGTAATAAGAAAGTGCTATTAAGTTGGGGAATATTTCTCAACGAATTGACCTCAGCCTTTGTAAAGAAGATTTATTTTCAACACAACTTTCTTTATACACCTTCTAAAGGTGTGACGTGTCACTAGAATTACCCTAATATGAGCATTGACTTGACCTCTGAATGCAGTAAGTGCTTCTTGTTGGGGTAGTTTTGCTGACTTTAGCACATCGGAAGACTCCAGGATTAATAATGGCTGTTGGTGAAAATATCAGGATCACCTTGAATGAAGCATCATTTGACTCCACTTTTCACAAGTTCTTCTCTTTGGGGTAATGTTGGCTGTGACAAAGTAATCCAGCTGTTTTCTATTTCAATCATTTATTTTCCAGTCTGTCAGTAAGCTATACGAGTCACACTTCAACTTTAGCAATTGTCTTTTACCATGTCATAGAAAGTGCTATCAAGTTGTGGTATGAATCTGTATTGAATGAACACAAACTAGTATAAAGATTACCCAGATGGCAACCCTAACCAAAGCATTTCCCAGTTCCATTTTAGAAAGTGCATTTTGTTGTGGTAGCTATTGAATGGAAACGTCTCATCCTAATGTTGAAACCTCTTTGTCTAGAAAGTCAAGTGCTCTCTAAGCCTTTAGGTGGCAGTGTTTTGCATAAGGAGGAGTGATGGGCCATTCAGGCAGTAACGACACCAATTCCAGAATCGTTTGCTGGCCATTGTGAAGATTCCAAAACATTATGATGTCACAGTTGGGGGTGGGACTGGACTCTGTGGATCTACCATTTAAGCTGAACAAACACACCACCTGCTTGTGGGAGGACAGAGGAGTCCTGCAGCTAAACGCATCGAGTGAGTAAGAGGGCCCTATCGGAAGGGGAGCAACTTATATCTTTTGGTTAAGTCATTATCATTACCCTAACTTTAGCATTGACTTGACATTATTTCAGTAAGTGCTACTTGTTGGGGTAGTTCTGTTTGACACATGCTACTTTGGAGAACACCAGGTTTGCTGGAAACACACTCTGATCACTTCAATGTCTGATTTCAGTGATAGTTACACTTTAGCTTTAGCAACTTTTGCCAAGTAATAGAAAGTGCTATTAAGTTGGGGAATATTTCTCAACGAATTGACCTCAGCCTTTGTAAAGAAGATTTATTTTCAACACAACTTTCTTTATACACCTTCTAAAGGTGTGACGTGTCACTAGAATTACCCTAATATGAGCATTGACTTGACCTCTGAATGCAGTAAGTGCTTCTTGTTGGGGTAGTTTTGCTGACTTTAGCACATCGGAAGACTCCAGGATTAATAATGGCTGTTGGTGAAAATATCAGGATCACCTTGAATGAAGCATCATTTGACTCCACTTTTCACAAGTTCTTCTCTTTGGGGTAATGTTGGCTGTGACAAAGTAATCCAGCTGTTTTCTATTTCAATCATTTATTTTCCAGTCTGTCAGTAAGCTATACGAGTCACACTTCAACTTTAGCAACTGTCTTTTACCATGTCATAGAAAGTGCTATCAAGTTGTGGTATGAATCTGTATTGAATGAACACAAACTAGTATAAAGATTACCCAGATGGCAACCCTAACCAAAGCATTTCCCAGTTCCATTTTAGAAAGTGCATTTTGTTGTGGTAGCTATTGAATGGAAATGTCTCATCCTAATGTTGAAACATCTTTGGCTAGACAGTCAAGTGCTCTCTAAGCCTTTAGGTGGCAGTGTTTTGCATAAGGAGGAGTGATGGGCCATTCAGGCAGTAACGACACCAATTCCAGAATCGTTTGCTGGCCATTGTGAAGATTCCAAAACATTATGATGTCACAGTTGGGGGTGGGACTGGACTCTGTGGATCTACCATTTAAGCTGAACAAACACACCACCTGCTTGTGGGAGGACAGAGGAGTCCTGCTAAACGCATCGAGTGAGTAAGAGGGCCCTATCGGAAGGGGAGCAACTTATATCTTTTGGTTAAGTCATTATCATTACCCTAACTTTAGCATTGACTTGCCATTATTTCAGTAAGTGCTACTTGTTGGTGTAGTTCTGTTTGACACATGCTACTTTGGAGAACACCAGGGCCCTCATGCATCAACGTGGACTTTGAACTTGACCTACTTCCACACGTAAGCACGGAATGTAGAACTAGCGTACGCACAGGGAAGTCGGCATTCATCACACGTGCGTACGCAGGCTCTATGGTCCTCCGTGTTGATGAATACCACTTTGTTCTACCGTCAATGCTCGTGCATGATTATCCATATATGGTCATGAAAATGAGGAAACACCCCCCATGGGATGTGAAATAATGGACCGACCCGAGCGGGACTCCGAGAAACTCCACGGAGAATTCACTGCTGTCGAACCAAGAAGACACTATCGCGTATTATGATTTATGGGATAAATAAAAGGCGGACTTGTAAACGGTGATGTCAGATATCAACGGCTCCCTAAGACCATTGCTGCAATTCTGCCTGGACAGCTCAAAATACTAATAATATATAATTGTATTTGAATTCACCTTGTTTTTCTGTTTATTTACATTGAGTACAGCTTGTGTTATATTACGTTTTATTGTATTTTCTTGTATTTTCTTTTTTTATGGCCATCTTGGTCTGACATTTGTTAAGTAATGGGTAAAGTATATTGTTATATACTTATTGTTATGTGTCTTGTAAGCCCATATGGGCTGGGCATACATCTGTATGTAAGACACGAAAATAAAAATATCAAATCAAAAAAAAAATAAAGACCGTTCGTTGACCACTGTTTGGCGTTGGTTGTGTGTCATTATAACCGTGCTTGTAATATGAATGCCTTTATTAGTTGTGTTCGATTGGCTATATGATTTTTAGATGCATCTATTTTGTTGTCGGCTAATAAAGACAGCGCTGGAATATGACTGCCTTTTCCTGTGTTGTTTGATTAATACCCCATGGATTAAAGTTCTCCTCAATTTTATTCCAAATCGCGATGGATCTCCCGTCAATTTTCTACCTGCTGCATATGATTTCTAGAGGCATACTACAATCTATTTTGACGTCAGTATTGGGTAGCCTATATAAACAATATAATACGAGAGCATATACAAGAACAATGATTCTCACTGCATGTATGATAGCCTGCCTTTCAATACATGAACTTGAATCCCATCATATACATAGTCTGTCCACTATAGTGTCATTGCAATGCGTTTTCTATTCTTTCTTATACAGTAAAAAGGGGGAAGAACACTATATTAATATGACTTGTATTCTGCTTACAGCTTCGAAGTTCCACTTGTTTCGTTTAACGTAAAGCCTTTTAAATATAATCAAAACGTTCCCGTGTTTCTGCGGTCTGCGCAGAATAATAACGAGTTGAGCTTTATGATTTATGATGAATTGAAAATGGGGGACCCTGATGTAAACAAGACGAAAGTTGGTCTGCATCCCCAATTAACAATTGTATGTACTGAGCTGTACTGTACTGTACCCATTCTGCAATCTGTTAATAAACTTTTCAATCAATCAATCAATCAAGCTACGCGGAGCGCAGTCAGTCAGTAGCCTACACCCCGTATATTCCGATAACGCTATATAAACCATGCTGCATTCATTCTGAGAGAAAGATCTATTATTCCAAATGCTATTTATAGGGTTTTGACCATAATTACACTACTGTTGCTATTTTACAATGAACTATAATGAACTACGGTTCGTACAGAACGTGCCAGTGTTATTATGCACAGAAGCTCATTTCCTTGTTGTAATAATATATTCTACCACTGGGCGCTAGGTACGCCAGGTCTGAAATGTGCGTAGATGTACGCACAAAGTCAAGTTCAAGTTGAAGTTGATGAATCCCACTCTTTGCTTAGAAATGATCGTACGCACAGGGTAAGCACAGATCTGTGCGTAGAACACGTTGATGCATGAGGGCCCAGGTTTGCTAGAAACACACACTGATCACTTCAACGTCTGATTTCAGTGATAGTTACACGTTAGCTTTAGCAACTCTCTTTTGCCAAGTAATAGAAAGTGCTATTAAGTTGGGGAATATTTCTCAACGAATTGACCTCAGCCTTTGTAAAGAAGATTTATTTTCAACACAACTTTCTTTATACACCTTCTAAAGGTGTGACGTGTCACTAGAATTACCCTAATATGAGCATTGACTTGACCTCTGAATGCAGTAAGTGCTTCTTGTTGGGGTAGTTTTGCTGACTTTAGCACATCGGAAGACTCCAGGATTAATAATGGCTGTTGGTGAAAATATCAGGATCACCTTGAATGAAGCATCATTTGACTCCACTTTTCACAAGTTCTTCTCTTTGGGGTAATGTTGGCTGTGACAAAATAATCCAGCTGTTTTCTATTTCAATCATTTATTTATTGCCTTTAGGTGGCAGTGTTTTGCATAAGGAGGAGTGCTGGGCCATTCGTGCAGTAACAACACCAATTCCAGAATCGTTTGCTGGCCACTGTGAAGATTCCAGAACATTATGATGTCACAGTTGGGGGTGGGACTGGACTCCGTGGATCTACCATTTAATCTGAACAAATTCTGACTAGACACACCACCTGCTTGTGGGAGGACAGAGGAGTCCTGCTAAACCCATCGTCAGAGTGAGTAAGAGGGCCCTATCGGAAGGGGAGCAACTTATATCTTTTGTTTAAGTCATTATCATTACCCTAACTTTAGCATTGACTTGACATGATTTCAGTAAGTGCTACTTGTTGGGGTAGTTCTGTTTCACACATGCTACTTTGGAGAACACCAGGTTAGCTGGAAACACACTGATCAATTCAACGTCTGATTTCAGTGAGAGTTACACTTCAGCTTTAGCAACTCTCTTTTGCCAAGTAATCTAAGGAGGTCGTCTAAGGAGGGGAGAATCGACCCAGGTCGGAAACGAAGCAGGTCAAAGGGGGATTGCGCCTGTGAACAGACGGTGCAGTGCAGCCTTGGCAATACAGCGGTACCCAATCTTTTCCAGAACTCATATCATATTAAATACCTGTTTTTTTTTGTTTTTTTTAGTATCCTTTTCAAGTCAATGCTGTGTAATTGTTGAGAAAACACTTGATGGACTTACTCCTACTGGAGAAACAAGTGAAACAGTTGTGACAGAAATTTGAGGATTTTTTTTTTACATTTTTCTCCTTCTGACTCCAACCAAGTCTGCTACCATATAGCCTACAACTACGGTGACCAGATGCAAAAAGTCCAAAAGCAGGACAACAGTACGATTTTGGTGGGACAAATAAGATAATGTAATTTTTTTTATTAGAATAACATGGTCTTCACCAAGACCAATGTTTTTTTTTTGCTTCAAAAAGAGGGACAGCCTCTCAATATGTGGGACGTTTGGTCAAATGGTGGGACAGTACAACCCTGGTCACCCTACCTACAACAGTATCTTTCAAATCTAGGTAAATGAACCAATATGCTGTTGAAGTCACTGGTAACCTAGTTCAATGGGCTGGATGTCTAATTGTGGTGATGGTGCAGTCTTATTACTGCTGGTTCAAACCCTCTTGATTCTGAATGAATTATGGAAGTTGTAGTCTTGATTATCTTCAGGTTTGTCCATTTTTAGGGGGTAGGGGGATGGCAAGATGTCCATTGTAGGCCATTCCATTTGACCTTTAATGACTACACATTTGTTTCAATATGATCCCCCAATCATAACTGTTGCTTCAATCACAACCGTTGCTTCCCTTTAAAAGCAACAGTTGTGATTGGAGGATCAAGGAAAAAGGGCAGGGTTTGAGATCAATTATATCATTTTACAACATTGTGTATCATCACTGACCTCAGAAATAGATCATATGGGCACATAGCCTTAAAAATCCTAAGGTCATAAACAGTTGGAGACAATTTGTTCAGGTTCAATTTGTTAAATAGGTAGGCCACGTTTTTCAGGAAAAATAAATCCTGTTGCCATGAGTAGCAGTGGCCAGTCAAATCAAGTTTTTTTTCTACACAATTGTAAAAGATCACCTGTAGATATGACATCACAGACTGCTTATTACCGTCACCAGCTATTGAAGAACTTGCCGGGCGTGGTGGCGCGTGCCTGTTATCCAAGTCACTGGGAGGCAGAGGTTGGCGTTTCGAGTGAGCTAGGGGGTTCTGCATTGTAGCGGCCTGTGTCGAACAGGTGTCCGTGCTAAGTTCGGTATCGATATGGTGCTCCTGGCGGAGCCTGGGACCACCAAGTCGTCTAAGGAGGGGAGAATCTGCCCAGGTCGGAAACGAAGCAGGTCAAATCCCCTGTGCTGTCTAGTAGTGGGACTCCAGGAGGGATTCTGAGCTTGACAACTCAACTGCATAAACAGGTTGTTGTGTTGGCTTCACTTTATCCATATTACTCTTATACTCAATTCCGTATGTTAAGGTGTTCCAACATTGGCACAACCCCCACCACCACCACCATCATCATTAACAACATCATGAGCTTCATCATTGCCATCATCATCATCTGCACACAAGACAAGACGCATAACTTTAGTCTTCCATATTGCACTTTATTCTGCTCTGGAGGGCAGAGCTGGGCTGGGCTGAGATCACGGCACTGTCACAGAACAACACTTATTGCTTTCACGCTCCTGCTCAGCACATAATGAACCCTGTACAGGTGCTCTCTCACACCGAAAACATACATCTTCATGATTACTCTCTCCAGACAGGTCATCAATATCTGAACGTGTGTCTAACTAACACTTGAGGAGGAGATACTGCACCTAATCTCTCTCTCTATGAAAAGAGCTGGTGTTCAGAGTGATGGAGGGATTGACAGAGTGATGAGTAGAGAGAAGGATGGATTGATTTGATGCAGTAATGTTCCGATGGAGGTACGAGAGGTTCAATCACAAACGTGAATTTGAAAATATCAACAAACTGTATTCAAAAGCTATCCAGTTAAAAAAAGAAAAAAAAGGTAATGTATAACATGGTGATTGTGAATATAATCGGCAGCTTAAACCATATGAATGTCATGTTGGGACTATACAAAAAAGGCATTTCACTCTCAATTGTCCTATCTCAAGCCCTGCCCTCTTTTCTTGATCCCCCAATCATAACTGTTGCTTCAATCACAACCGTTGCTTCCCTCTGAAAGCAACAGTTGTGATTGGAGGATCAAGGAAAAAGGGCAGGGTTTGAGATCAATTATTTCATTTTACAACATTGTGTATCATCACTGACCTCAGATATAGATCATATGGGCACATAGCCTTAGAAATCCTAAGGTCATAAACAGTTGGAGACAATTTGTTCAGGTCTCGCAAGGTATGCATCAGTATAATCAGTATAATATATATATATATATTATCTCTTACATGGCACAATCTCTTGAGTCTAGACATCATAGGGTGAAGTATGCTTAAAAAAAAAGTCCTCTGTATAGTACTGTGATTGCATCAGCAACAGCCTAGTAGAAGTATCCATGAGGGCAAATATGGTGGATAAATAATCATAATGTTTGTTCTTTCAAATTTACCACCATCTGCTGTCCTGGTGTTATTCCAGAGAATGGCCTGTAGAGGGCGACATCCACACTACAGACTGCTTCCTGCAGCCAGGTTTCAAACCAGTTGAAAGACGTACTTTCTCCACTACACAGCCCTGCACATGCAATCACACACTTTAGGGACAGTTATATAGCAATGTATCTGATGGTTCTCTGATAAAGGTGAGGTAAGGATGAAATTATTGTATGTCTACGTCACATGATAGGGATGTAACCGTCTTAAGTCACATGATGTGGGTGTCTGGGGTGAGAGGGTGATGATTGGAGAAAGGGCTCAGTGATCCAGGATGCGGAGGTTGCCGGATACAATTTTATTCTCAAGCATGGAGCCGGCTGGAATGTCAATTCTGTCTCCATGGTTGGCTATGATGATTACCGTTCCCTGGAAGAGAAACCAAGGATAAGTCAACCAAAGAAATTCTGTAGAGATAATGTGTGCTGCTTTGAATTAACTAATGGGTCTTAAGGACATTATCTGAATCTGAGCCAACAGAATGACCAGGAATGGGCTTATGTGAATCTAGAACCACCGCACAAGCCAGCAGTCACAAGATTATAAGCTTGACCTCCTAACATACCGAGTAGACAATTTATTCATTTCACATTGATGCTCCAGTGAATTATGAAGTTAAAGGAACACGCCAACGCCAACATTATGGGAAATGCTCTTACTGTCTTCTCCCGAGTCAGACTAGGGGGGGGTTGGGTGGGGGGAATTGTACATTGGAGGTGGTGGGGTTGGGTAGGCGGGGTGGGGGAAACTGTACAACTGTACAAGCAAAACTACATTGGAATATCTACGAAACCATACTTGGTTCCAAGAGGAGGGTCTCGTGTATTCTTGGATTAGGTCATTTACTGTACATTGGAGGGGGTTGGGTTAAGACATTTACAGGGGCCAGTTTCGAATTGCAGTCTCCCGTAGGTGTTCTTTGAGAGTGGTTTTAAAAGTGGGTAGTGATTTACATTCCTTTACAGCTTTGGGGAGGGAGTTCCACATTGATATGGCATAATTGCGAAACGTGTTTAGTCCCTTGTTTGGGCCGAATCTGGGTTTAACATGATTTGTGGAGCTCCCTCTGGTGTTGTGGTCGTGGTATTCACTGACCTTTGGGAAGTATTTTGACATGTACATGGGTATGTTAGTTGTGTAGTGTATCTTGTAGACCACGCCCATTGCAAGTTGCTGTACTCTGTCTTCTACTCTAAGCCATCCTAGGTAGTCAAAGTGGGCAGGGGTGAGGTGGGTTCTAGGAGTAAGGTCAAGTAGTAGTCTGACCAGTTTGTTTTGTGATGTTTGTAATCTTGCTTTTAGCGCCTTTGAGGTACTTTGGTACCATGAGGTGCAAGCATAGTCGTAGTACCCTTGAATGAGTGCTCCTGCCAGAGTCTTCAGGGTATTCTTGTTTACCAGAGAGGAGATCCGGTACAAGAATCTAGTTCGTTGGTTGACTTTTTGATTACATTGCATGCCATTTTGTCACAGGAAAGATTTGCCTCTAGGATGGAACCTAGGTATGTAATTTCGTCTTTCCTTGTGACAATATTGTCACCCACTGTAACTGAGAAGCCGTCGGTCTTGCTGAGTTTGTTATTTGATCAGAAGAGAATGGACTCTGTTTTGATAGTTTGTTATCAGCGAGCCAGGTGCAGATTCTGCCGAGTTCTGAGCTGAGGGTTTTTTCAACCTGTAACTTGTTCTTATCAGAGACCAGCAGGGCTGAGTCGTCCGCGAACAAGAACAAGTTGCAGTCACAAGCTGACAACATGTCATTTGCATAAATTAGGAACAGTAGCGGTCCTAGTATGCTTCCTTGTGGAACACCACAGCTCACTGTGAGGGGGGGGGGGGGGGGGGGGGGTAGGGTACCGTTTACCTCCACCATCTGTTCTCTCCCCTCAAGGTAGGATTGCATCCAGCTCACTGATAGACTATCAAAACCAATTGCTTTTAGCTTGTCAATCAGAATGGAGTGATTGACAGTGTCGAAGGCCTTTTGTAGGTCCAGCATGACCATGCCGCAGTATTTGCCCGCGTCCGCCTCTTGTTTGATGTGGTCGTTCAAATAGAGAAGGCATGTGTCAGTGGAGTGGGATGTTCTGAAGCCAGATTGGAATTCGTAGATTAGATTTTTTCCGGCTAGGTACTTTTCGACCTGTTCGTAGAAAATTTTGTCCATGACTTTCGAGATGGAGATAAGAATAGAAACAGAGCGGTAGTTGCCTGGGTCTAATTTGCTGCCCTTTTTGTGCAGAGGGGTCACTCTCGCAATTTTGAAGTCCTTGGGGACGTGTCCCTGTTTTATGGAGAGGTTTATTATGTGTGTGATGACTGGGGTGATGGCGGCTGCTGAGTCTCTGAGGAATTTGGAGGAGATGTTGTCATAGCCAGTGGCCTTGTTAGGTTGGAGGGCGCTCAGTTTTTTGAGTACCTCATCTGTTGTTACCATTTCCAGTCTGAAGTCGTCTTTGCGGACCCCTAGGTTTTTGTAGTATGCTACTATGTGTTCTACCCCATAATGCCCTGAGTGGGAGGGTAGTTTGTTTACCAGTGTTGTGGCTATGTTTGTGAAGAAAATGTTGAAGTAATTGGCTACATCCAGCGTGTCTGTGATGAGCGTGTTGTCAGTCTTTATGTTTGAGAATCTGGTTTTAAGTTTGTTACTGCAGCCTAGTTTATTATTGAGTTTTTTCCAAAGTTCACATGGTTTGTTTTTGTTTTCCTCAGTTTTGTCATTGATGAAATTCTTTTTAGCAGTTTTGATCATGGAGTTTACGTCATTTCTTAGTCTGTTTCTTTCCAGTTTGAGTTCAGTCACTTGGAGTTCACTGCTTGTGCTTTTGGTAAGCTTTGACTGACTTTTACGAAACTCAGAGCATTTTTTGTCTCTGGTTTTCATAGCGGCCAATATTTCGGAGTGCATCCACGGCTCAGCGCGATTTTTTACCCTGGTGGTTCTTTGACCAGTCAGCTGGTTCTTTTTAGCGTTTATCGCTTTTTTTTTTCTGGTCAAGCATGACCGACAGAAACAGGTTGAATGGGATATAGATTGGGGAAAGACACTCTGAGAAAATACGGCGAGTCCGGGAGTCGAACTCGTGTACCCCAGATCCGTGACGCGCACGGTTGTCCCCGACGCCGAAATGGCGCCGAGATACGCGGTGAGCTACTGGAGCTCCCCTTCCCTGGTGGTTCTTAGGGGGGCCATGTCGTTTAGTATTGTTGAAAATTTGGTTTTGAAACCAAGCCATGTTTCTTCAACCAGTGTACCATTGAGCTCATCTGACCAGTCCAGGCTCTCCAGTTCAAGGTTAAAGGCCTCGCTAGAGTAGGTTTTGAGGTCTCTAGATGTGACTGTTTTGTGACTGCCGGCCTTTTGTTTTAGCTTTTTGCGGGTACAGAATATCATATAATGATCACTTAACCCGCATGCTATCACCCCTTTGTTGGAGATCTTGGACTTGTCAGAGGTCAGGATGAGGTCAATGGTAGTCTGAGTTGATTCACATATACGTGTGGGTTGGGTGATCAGCTGGCTGAGGCCGTGCAGATCACAAAACCTATTGAAGGATTTGAAGACGGGTGCATCTTTTTGTTGCATATCCATGTTCCAATCCCCAATAATCAGTACAGTTACCCCAGTAAATTATATAACTGAGGGTGGAAACTCAAGACAATATAGCGCTTGCAGCCAAATAGCCCCACTGAGCTAGTGTCAAAAATCCCTGCATGCAATACTGCTTAAAAAAAAACTTGCCTTGAGAGAAACATGTTTCCCAAAGGTAACATCTCCAGACACTGTCAGATGATCTAGCTCAAGCATGTCAGGGATGCTCTCAAAGCGTGTCAGGTACTCCTGCACCTACACACACACACACACGCACGTTTTTGTTTGTTTTCCTTTTCATAAAAGTAAACTTTATTTTTTTAATGTAATTTTGCTACAATAAATGTAAAAACAAAAAAAAAAGGAAAATTATTTCTTATCTTAAACATCGAAACATTTGTTTCCTCAACATTAATGTTTATTTCTTGATTAGTAACAGAATGTGATACCTTGGTGAAGGAGCTGCCCAGTTTGACGTGCGGTGTGGTGGGGAACTCCCTCTTGCTGCTCATGGTGAGCGAACCCGCCTCCAGGCTGTACAGGTTGGACATGACCAATAGCAGGTCTGAAGTGGTCTTGACGGGCAGGAAGCGGCTGCGCGGAACGTTGATGCCCAGGGCGCTGTCGAAACACTTGATGGCGGCACCAACCGCTGTCTCCAGCTGGATCACATTCTGTCCACCGTCCAGCGTCTGGTGCCAAGATGCCAACCGAGATAGGAGGAAGAACACGCGTGGTTTGTTAAACAAAAGCTTTTCAATTGCTCTTCTTATCCGTCTGTGCGGGTAGAATTCGGCAGTGGCGTGTAACTCTGCCACTCTTACCAGCCACTTTGGCGGGTAGACCGTGCAGTGTCACAATTTTGGAGTCGTAGTGAAGAGTCGCTCTCTCGGAACGCAGTGCACGCCACTTGCTTACTTTCTCTCTCTCTCTGTCTCAAGTAGCCAAACTTTACACTATAAAAACAAACTGGATATTTGGATAGAATGTGTGTGATTTTTGGTTGGTGAAAATGCTGAGTGGCTAGTGACTTTGGAAAACCCCTAGCCACAGTGGCTGGTGAGCCAAAAAGTTAATGTCAAGCCCTGCATACGCAGAGCAAGTCTTAAGCACTAGGTGGCGATGTAGGTCAGAGATGATAACGAATGTGCTGCTTTGAATGAACTAACAAGTCATTAGGAGATTATGTTTGAGCCACCAGAATTTCCAGGAATGGGCTCATGTGAATTTAGAACTACCTCACAAGTTGGCAGTCACAAGATTATAAACTTGACCTCCTGACATACAGATTAAGAGAGTTAATTCATTTTACATTGATGCTCCAGTGAAATACAGTGGCTACTTTATCCAACATTATCTGTGATCCACAGGGGTCAAAGTTCATTTGAAACGGTTAGAATCCAAAGTGAAATTGTTACTTTTTTATTGGTAAGGTTACGGTTCACATTGCCAGTTGACAAACAAATCAAACTTTGTAAAACAAAGCCATGTAATTGTCAATTGTCAATCTACTTTGACGGTGTTACATATTGGCTTGCACAAATAGCCTATTGTACATTTTCCAATTTACTGGTGATTAATGCGCTAGCGTAGGCTTCTGTCACCTGAATTATGCAGGTCAGGTACATTTACATTTACATTTAGTCATTTAGCTGACGCTTTTATCCAAAGCGACTTACAAGTTCTGTACGACAGGTCATCAGGAAGGATACAACTCTATCAGCTGAGTAACAATGTTTATCAAAGTGTTGCGTGTTACAGTGTAGGTTAGTTTATTAGGACAAGTGCAATTTTGTTTGAAAGCAATGTTTAGTATCATGACATTATTTGGCTATTTTAGCAGCAGCTAAATTAATAACCTTGTGAATGAAGAGGCAAAAAGGATGATACTCTTTTGAAATGTGGATGCTGAGGAAGATGCTGAAGATAACATGGAAGGATAAGATCAAGAATGAGGAGGTACTGAGAAGAGCGGGTATGCAAGGAGGACAGCTGCTGGAGAGGTTGAAAAAGAGAATGATGGAGTTGTGCGGGCATGTTCTGAGAGGATCCAGCGGGGAGATGTTCAAGAAGGTGGTGATGGGGAAGGTGGATGGAAAGAGAGGAAGTGGAAGACCAAGAAGAGGCTGGGTAGACGACGTCTGTGATTGGAGCAGAGTGAGAGTCATGGAGTTGGAGAGAAGAAGTGTGGACAGAATGGGTTGGAGAGTGATAGGCAACCTTCGGAACGAAGAAGCCACCTGATGATGATGATGATGATGATGATGATGATGATGATGATGATGAGGAAAGAAATGCACTAGGAAAATGTCAAGAAAACCTGTTGAATCAGCTTCATTAAATGCAAATCGTGTCGTTTTCTGGTCTGATTGCTTTCACACCTCAGATGAACCGCTCCAGGGTTCACTTGGAAGCGGGCCGAGACCACCTCAAGCACGAGGACCAGAGTGTGGTTGTTTGGTGCTGACCTAAGTTTGATTCCGGTGTTCACACCAACCCAAACAAACCCCACCGAGGGGGTAAACGGTTCAGGGTTTGAGTTAGTCGATTCAACCGGACTAAACGAGGCAGGTGCGAAAGCGCATCTAAAACGGGATAATCCAATAACATCCTGTGGAAAGATCTTCTCACAGAGAGAACACAGGCGTTCCACACAGTGATGTAGATCAGGGGTTCTTGAACCGTGGGTCTGTACCCAAAACGGTTCATTGGGCTCGTTTCTTTTGGGTCCCCTACATCAGTGGTCCTCGTGTCAAGGACCTCCAAATATCAAACCCTGCCCTCTTCTCTTGATCCTCCAATCACAACTGCTTTTGTCGGACAAACAAAGCAACAGTTGAGACAGGAGGATCAAGAAAAGAGGGCGGAGCTTCAGGCGGTGGACTCCCTTTTGATAAGATGTTGTCTCTGGACCCTCATTTGAGCAGATCTTTGTTAGATGTGATTTAGTCCACATGGTGATTGTGAACATAATCAGCAGCTTAAACCATATGAATGACCATATGATCCGCCCCTTCCTGACAAAAGAAGCCACCCAACTCCTCGTCCAATCAACAGTCATCTCCCGCCTCGACTACTGCAACGCACTGCTTGCTGGCCTTCCGACCACTGCCACCAAGCCTCTTCAACTCATTCAGAACGCAGCGGCCCGCCTGATCTCAAACCTACCGAAGTCAGCCCATGTCACAAATCCACTTCAAGGCCCTCGACCTGGCATACCGAGCGGCGAAGGGAATGGCTCCCGCCTACCTCCGGTCAATGGTCTCTAACTACACACCCTCAAGACCCCTACGCTCTGCATCTTCTCAGACCTACTCCTATCCGAGCTCCGGGAGGGTCATCAAAGAGAAGTCGCCTATTCTCTGTCCTTGCCCCACAATTGTGGAACGAACTTCCTACCTTCATCATGTGCCTGCGGACCTGTTAGAAGCCTGCCATGTGCCCCTGGTGGAGAACCACTGCCCTACACGACCAGAACACTAGAGACTAGACTCAATTGACTAGGTGTGGGTCCCTGGCTAAAACAATTTAAGAACCATTTATGTAGAACCAACTACATCATATTGTAGGTACAGCATGTGACCTACAGGCAAATTAAATCTGTAGAAGGAGCTGGGAATCAGGAATTAGCTAGAGGGGCTTTGGCTTCTCGGTCAACCGGTTACACAGGACTGCAGATGCTGCACACATCCATACCCTGAGGGAACAAAGACCACATGTTTACCCTAGAATTTGTGGCCTTTGAAGGCAAATGTTTGGGAGGACTTTATCTCTCTGTCTCTATTACCCCCCCCCCCCCCCCCACACACACACACACACACACACACACACACACACACAAAACTACAACATGAGTCCAAGTGGGGCAGAGAAGCCACTAGAGAGGTGGCCAGAAAACTGGATCAGCTTTAAACACCGCTGTTCTCTCCTCTTTGTATGCAAATCCTATCGACACATCAAAACAAAAGCCTCAGAGACCCAGTGTTGCTGCGTGGACGCAGACATAAAAAGAAGTCTGTAGAATGTGGGGTTTTTTCTTTATGTTTTTCGTCACCAGCCTGTGTAGTTTTCATAAATGTATGATTTATTCATGTAGAGGCGCAGTGGTGAAACGATTTGTCTGTTCTGCCAAACCTGGCTACCGTTTTTTTATCACGACAAAGATGGCTTGAAAATGAAAGTGTGACGTCAGCGTCAGCAAAGGTGAGGGGTTGTGTGAAGTGTAAAGGTTAGGGGTCAAGGGTCACAGTGTGGCTCAGAGGCTCGTGCTGCCGATGTGTGAATTGTTGTAACCTTCCCCTTAACTCGTCGAGGCAAGCGTGACACACGTGCACACGGACGTTGAGGCAGTGAGGTCGTACACAGTAGTGAGGTCGTATACGGTGGTCGCACTTCCTTGTTTACTTTCATAAACTCGTTCAGTAGGGCCTTTCTGGTCCAATGCCAGGGGCACATCAAGGTTAGGAGTAAAGGAATGAATGTGAGTGAATGTGAGTGCTCACCTTCGGGTTGACTATGATCTCCATGTCCATGGCGTTCTGCTCCTGCAGCCTCTTGATGGCGGCCAGAGAGATCCACAAGTTGTTGGTGTTGAAGATCTTGAACTTGGTGACTGACTTGAACTCGTCTACGTGGGCCTTGGGCACCTGGGCGATCTCCATCAGACGCAGTTTGCCCTCGTACTGGATCAGCGTGCCACCCTGGGTATGATGGACAGTTTGAATCACACTTATTCACAGCAAGACTAATGGCGGCAGAACTGGACTAGAACTACTAGGATATCTGACCACTAAAAGTGTGTCCGACTCTTACCACCAAACCGGCATGGACTAGCCTACAATGTATGACGTATATCATGCCAGTTAGGGTACCTTGTGTATACTGTTTACTTTACTCATAGTATATATTCAGATTCTAATTCAATATTGCCCATATTTATTGTAACCTATAATATAACCAAGTGCATACAGACCCTCATCTGCACCTTTGATCACACTGTTTATTAATTATATTGTTAATTGTAGTTAATTATATTGTTTACACTGTTTACAAATGTTATTGCCTATATTTATGTCTTTCTACTATGCACATACCGGTACCCCCCTCCCCCCTCCCCCATGCTGCTATGATGCCCACATTTCCCCAAGGTGATCAATAAAGGAATATCTTATCTTATACACACACACACACACATATAGAATCTTTATTTATGTCCACTAGATACAATGTTTAAAGGACACAAATATTATCAGTGCAATTGGACATTGTGAGTTACTCTGTTACATTCGTGCCCAAATTGGCAATGGCAACCAAAGTTACACACACACACATAGGATGATGAACCTGACAATCAACACACAGCTCATGGGTACAGATAGCAGCGTCTTCTCCAAATTACGCGGCTGCCAATAATAGCTGACACTGAGCAATATCTTGCTAACTAAGAACATATTGCACATTACTACATTAACGGCGGCAGTTGCGACGGGTGTTAAGAACGGCGCGCTCCAGCACACACACCAAAGCCTCTAACACAGTGGTGCATAATGAGGCAACATTCTTTAGAGTGAACCAATCAAATATGAACAATACAGTGCTGGGATCTCATTGCTAATTTACAACAACTGTATTATGGCTTAGTATTTCCTTGACACAGAGAGGACAGCGCTGTGGATACTATGATATTATTAGCGTGCCACCCTGGTTATCACAGGCAGTTCGTCATTATCGTGCTACATTCCAAACTGACATGACCTCGGTGGAAATGCCAGCAAAGCCTTCATGAACTCACATTGCATAGGCTAACAGTTGTCATCTATTGACCACTATGAGACTTAACGGGTCGCAACCGTAGCTCGAATATTAACCTCTGATGCCCAATAACCTAGTAACGCCTACATTTAGTCGTCTAGCTGACACTTTTATCCAAAGCGACTTACAAGTTCGGTACTACAAGTCAGCAGGAAGGGCACAACTCTGGCAGCTAAGGGTAAGTGATACTGTGTCGAACTTGAGTGCTACAGTCTTGAGTGCATAATGGTAAAGACATATTAGCATAGTAGGTAGTAATATAGGCAAGGTAGATTCCTTAGTAGCAGAGTGTATAATAGTAAAAGACAGTACAAAGGTAAAAAAAAGAATTCTAATAATAATTCATTTCAGATATTGATAGAAGAAGTGTGTTTTTAGGTCAATTTAGGAAAATTGGTCGGGTTTCGGCTGTCCTGACTGTGGAGGGAAGTTCATTCCACCATTGTGGAGCAAGGACAGAGAATAGCCGGTTTCGCTTTGATGACCCCCCCCCGGAGCTCGGGGGTCACACACACACACACACATACACACACACACACCTTAACGTCGGCGCGAGTCTTGTCCGTCACCTCCATGACAAACTCGCAGCGCGTGCCGTTGGGCTGGCTGACCAGATGGTGCAGTATGTGGAGATCCACCGTGGCTCCCAGGTTATCGATGTTGGACACAAAGATGTACTCCTTGCCCTGCGCTATGAGCTGGTCCAGCAGGCCAGAGTTGTAGAAGCTGGCGTAGATGTCCCCGTGGCCGGGAGGGTACCAGACGTCGGCATTCTCCCCGGTCATGCCCATGTCGGTGGCCACCGGTAGGAGTGACTCTTTGCTGATACGCGGATACCTGGGAGGAGGAAATGATGGCAGGAGAGGGGAGAGCGGGTGGAAAAGAGAGGGACACGGAAAAAAGAGAGATCAGTAACTATTCAAGAAAGATGTGACTGAAAATCGGTAGTGGAAAGTAATGGATTAATGGATCGAGGATTGAATGGTCCCAAGCTGTGAAGAAGAAGAAGTCTTTAATTGTCATGCAGATTAACACACACGCATGCGAGATGGGCGACCCACAGGAACACACACTGAGATGAAATGTCTCTCTGCACTTCTCCCATCCTGTCATTCTTCCCCCCAAGGGCAGCCGGGAGCGGACATGGGCTGCGGCGTGGGCCGCGCCTGGGGAACGATCCAAGTGCTCCTGTCCGTCTTCGTCAGGGACGCGACAGCGTTAGTGATCTGTTCTGCATGTTTTTCCATTGGGTTTATCTTATTGGGAGGGGAAACCCTTGCGAGCAAGCCTGGGAGATACCCCACCTGGGTACCTGGCAACGTGGCAACCTGGTCCCCAAGTCGGAATCGAACCCTGGACCTTCTAGCTGTGAGGCAACAGTGTTAACCACTACACCACTGTGGCGCCCCAGTGGCATACACAACATACTTTAGTACTTTAGTACATTCAATAGAAAATACATCTCTACTTTTACTTTTTTTAATAGAGGACTTTTATTAGAGTACTCATTGATCAGGCTATTTATACCTTTACTTAAGTAAAGGAACAGTGTACTTCTTCCGCCACAGCTGAGAATAGACAGATGAAATCATTAAGCTTCGCCAAAAATGCAGAGGCGTTTTTTAAACGGATTGTAAACATACAGTAATACACTCGTAATATTCGCGCACATCACAAGCTCATCTAACACTACGGAATGCCAAGGCAAATACCACGCAAACATACATCTTTTTTAATATCACCAAAGGACTTCAAACGATCAAGCTCGTCTGGGCAAACCTTTTAAGTCTTTCCACAAAAAAGGAGGGCGTGGCCAGGCGGCATAGGACGTGTTTCACTTAAGCTCCCCAAAGTACGTTATTTTATCACACTTACCCATTAGTCTTTATTTTATTTTAGTTTTTTTC
Source organism: Notolepis coatsorum (assembly GCF_963971535.1). Classification (NCBI taxonomy): domain Eukaryota; kingdom Metazoa; phylum Chordata; class Actinopteri; order Aulopiformes; family Paralepididae; genus Notolepis; species Notolepis coatsorum. The sequence continues at coordinate 73,006,044 of NC_140173.1, forward strand.
ACAGTATTTTGTTAGATACGTCGAGTATACACGTTTTTTAGCATTGGAGATGGCAGCTAAACGTTCGATGACTCGGGGGGGGAACGAAGCAGTCGGCTAGCGTGTCTCCCTCTGTCTAACTGAACAAGACGAGCCTTGATACCATTCACAGGCTAATAGCTGAAGCTGCCGTTGAATCGGCCAGGAAGGTAAAGGAGCAATTTGAGAGCTTTGGACAAAAGGTTACGTTGGAAATCAGGACAGCAATTGATTTGGTCATGGAGAGGGTGGAATCGCTGAATTCAATGGCCACGGCTAATTCATCTGAAATAATATCCCTAACTGAGGAAACGTCCAGACAGGCAGAGAGACTACTTAGCCTGGAGGGGGCCTTGCTCGATAAGCAGTCGGAAATGGCCAGGATGCAAGCTACAATCTGTGAGATGCAGTCTCTCTCGAGACGTTTCAACTAGGGATGGGCATTTAAAAAAAAAATCCAGATAGATTGATCACATGATGTACTCGAGTAGTAGGGGTGGGGGAAAAAATCGATAAGTAGTAGTATCGCGATACTGTATCGATACAGGGACGGCAAGTATTGATATTTAATTATTCATTAAAAAAGAGAAAAAAAAATTGTATAAGGAAGTTGCATTGTTCATTGTTCATTGTCCCCTCCCACCTGCAGTGTCTAGACCTTGCGGTATCTGACCACCATGCCATTCTTTTCACTGTCCCTATCCCCCCGCCCAGGCAGCGCCCAACGCGCACCCTCACATTCAGGGACACCAAGTCAGTGTGTGCATCAGCCCTATCTGACCTCATCACTACCCACATGGCCCCGGTTCCCTCCGATACCTCCCCGGACACCTTAGCGGCCTGTTACAATGCCGCCCTCTCCCTCAGCCTGGACTCTCTGGCGCCCCTCAGAAGCCGGAATGTGTCCTTTCCTCGCCCTGCCCCATGGTTTACCTCTGACCTCCGCTCTATGAAAAGAGTGAGTCGACGACTGGAGCGACTCTCCAGGCGATCTGGCCTCACCGTCCACCGTCTGGCCTTCGTCGACCACGTGAGGTCCTACAGAGAGGCTCTCTGACTAGGACTAGACTAGGACCGCGTACTACTCCACCCTCATCACCTCACAGCAAAATAACCCCAGATCGCTTTTCTCAACCATAAATCGTCTCCTCCGCCCTCTCACTGCCTCCCACACTGATGCTCCTGACCTCTGCTCTAAGTTCCTGGACTTTTTCCAGGCTAAAGTGACTTCCATCCACCAACAACTCATGGTGCCCGCCCCCTCCCCTCCTCACTTACCCCTGACGCCGGACTACATGCTCCCAGCTGCATCCCTCCATCCCCAGTGCTCTCTCTCCTCCTTCTCCCCAGTGGATGTTCCGCTGGTCATGAAGCTGGTTACCAGAGCCAAAGCTTCCACCTGCTCCCTCGACCCCATGCCTACGGTACTGGTCAAGGCCTGCCTTCCTACCCTCTGCCCCATCATAACGGACATCATCAACTCCTCTCTGTCATCTGGAATAGTTCCCTCCTGTTTCAAAACCGCCTCCATCACTCCCATCCTAAAAAAGCCTGGTTTGGACCCTGAGGTGCTGGACAACTACCGGCCGATCTCCAACCTTCCTTTCCTAAGCAAAACCTTCATCAACATCTGTCCAACCATGAGCTCTACGAACCCCTTCAGTCAGCCTACCGAGCACATCACAGCACAGAGACCGCCCTCATCAAGATCACTAATGACCTCCTCCTTGCTGCAGACTCCGGACACATCAGCCTCCTCATCCTTCTCGACCTCTCCGCGGCGTTCGACACAATATCCCACTCAGTCCTCCTCAAATGCCTCTCCGACAACCTAGTACCGGTACAGCTCTGTCATGGTTTCATTCATATCTCACTAATAGATCTCAGTTTGTCAGCGTCAGCGGCTCATCCTCCCCCCCGGCCCCAGTCAACCACGGTGTCCCCCAGGGCTCTGTGCTGGGTCCCCTACTATTCACCATTTACATGCTCCCCCTCGGTCAGATTATACGTCACCACGGACTCAACTTCCACTGTTATGCTGATGATACTCAGCTCTACATCAGCACCTCACCATCCTCCCAGCTCCCCCCACAGTCTGTAGTCAACTGCCTCCACGCTATAAAAACCTGGATGGCAACCAAATTACTTAAACTCAACAGCAAAAAGACAGAGCTCATGGTTGTGGCCCCCAAGGCACTGCTCGGGAAGGTTGGAGATCTCCTCCTCCACGTTGACGGCTGTTCCATCTCCCCGTCTCTCGAAGTCCGTAACCTGGGCGTCACCCTTGACTCCACACTTTCATTTCACTCCCACATCAAATCTGTCACCAAGTCTGCCTTCTACCACCTCAGGAACATCTCCCGTCTCCGACCCTCACTCTCAGACTCTGTGGCGGAGACCCTGATCCACTCATTTGTCACCTCCCAGTTGGACTATTGTAATGGAGTCCTGTTCGGGGTACCCAGCAAAGCCCTGGACAGGCTCCAGTATGTCCAGAACTCAGCTGCCAGGGTTCTCACTCACACCAAGCCCTGGCAGCACATCACCCCCACCCTCATCCATCTCCACTGGCTTCCAGTCAGGTTCCGCATCACCTTCAAACTCCTGCTCCTCACCTACAAATCCCTCCATGCCCTCGCCCCCCGGTACCTGTCTGATCTCCTCCACCAGTACACTCCATCCCGGAACCTACGATCCTCTGATCTAGGTCTCCTCTCCATCCCTCGCACCAGGTTACGGACTTTTGGGGACAGAGCCTTCAGCGTGGCGTCCCCTACCCTCTGGAACTCTCTCCCCCCCGAAATCCGCAACGCCCCAACCCTGGACACCTTCAAATCCGCTCTAAAAACACACCTCTTCACCAAGGCTTTCCCCATCAGTTAGTTTTAGATTAAATTAGGTCCATTATCCCCTACTTTCCCTCATCCCCTCTTCCCCCTCCCCCCTACTTTCCTTGCCCTATTTTTTGTCCTGATTGTAAAGCGACCTTGGGTTCTATGAAAGGCGCTATATAAATTTTATTTATTATTATTATTATTATTTCAATACCTGTAATAGTACAGTAGTCCACACACACATGTGCATTCAGTTAAATTGGAATATGAATGTAATACAAACAGTTCAGTTTGTCAGGTACATGCAACACAGATTACAGTGTTTACATCTGTCTGCTTGAGAAAATACCATGTTCTGCAATAAAAATTATTAAAGTGAGATGAACAGACTGAACTTTATTTTATTAGATCAAACATGTTGACAAAGTTGTACTTTGCAGTTGAAAAAAGGTAATAAATAAAATTTGATAAAAGAAAAAAAAAAGAAAAATGCCCGCAATACTCAGCGTATTATATATTATACTATCGTATCGTGACGCAAGTATCGCGATAGTATCGTATCGTGAGGTCTCTGGCGATTCCCACCCCTATCGAGTAGTGATCGATTACTCACTGTCTTCTCTCCTCCTACAGAAAGTTGTTGACGCACACACACGCTGCTCTCAGTGCTCTCATTGCCCCTCCCCCTCACAGACCCGTCTTGTCAACATCCTCTCATTCTCTCAGAAGATAGCAAGAGTGCAGCTCCTCTTTCAACGTGACTGAAGCATTAAACAAAATGGCCCAGTAAATGATTAACTTTAGATTAATACACAAGGCGTTGTCTAACGTTATCTACCTGGCTAGCTACTGATAGTTCATAATATCAACGGCTGATAACATCATTGGCATTCGTTTTTGCAGCTGTTGGCTAGCTAGCTATCATTCTGCCGTTGGCTAACGTTAGCTACCTAGCAACTGTAGCTAGCTAATACGGGCTGTGCTGGCTGGCTACCTTTTAATTCGCAATGGAGTGGAGCTAACTGTACAAATCGATGTGATTGGCTGAGACTGTATTTTGTACGGTTGGCTGGCTGGCTGCTGTGGATTCGGGTAGCCAGCTAGCTGGCTGGCAGTTCGTAATGCAGTAGCTGGCTAGCTGGCTGTTGTTGGTTGAAAGATCGAGTTTTCTCATAGCCGTGAGTAATCGATCAATCGATTACTCACGCCCACCTAGTTTCAACATCCGTATTGTGGGAGTCCCGGAGGGGTCCGAAGGGAGCCGTCTCGTGGACTCTATGCCCGGCGTGTTGCAGCAGATTGTGGGCCTTGGCGTTCTGGCTACCCCTCCATTGTTTGAGACGGCCTACAGAACTGGCCCGGCGAGGTCCGACGGGAACCGGGCGCCTAGACACATTGTTGCGAGGCTTCACAGTCTAAGCACGAAGGAGCTGATTATTCAGACTCTCTCAGCCAGACTCTCTGTGAAAATTAAGAAAGAAGAACACCGTCAGATATGGCCGCTAATAATGGAAACTAGCTGAACAATTATGTTGAATGACACTGTGCTATCGTAACAGGCTAGGCTAACCTAGGTTTGTTTAACCAAGCTAGCTGGACAATTGCTAAATGCTACACGTGCGCATTCAAGCTAACTGGGCATATGAGTGAATAGACACAACAGGTATGTGGAATGACACGTTTGCTATTTCAACAGGTTAAGCTGGCCCCATGTTTATTTAATTCTTTTTTTCTTTGTTAAACTAAGCTAGCTGGTCAATTGCTGGAGTGCTGCACGTGTCCATGGGAGATAACTGAACACGGCCATGTGCGTGAATTACATTATGCTCCGTCACATCAAGCTAACCTCGTGTGCGCAGGACTACATGTTATGTGCTCATTCAAGCTAGCTAGCTAGCTATTGGGTTATGTGTTGATTTGGAATGTCTTTGTCTAGTGGTTATGAGGAGTATTAGAGTATTAGTGTATGGAATGTCATGCTGTTTTTGAGTACGTTTTCGTTTTCTCTGAGATGTCTCAGTTTGTTGTTTTATTGATATTTGTTGTTTTATTGATATTTGATTTGTTCTATATGTTTGTATATTTGTTATTGTGGCTATGAAAACAAGGCACAATCAAGCTGAAATTGACATTAAATTGCTCTTACCTGTGGCTGGTGGGATTCCAGAAAGAGTATTCCAATTATTTGATTGCCATATGGTAGATCGTATATGTCCATTTGGGCCACGACATAACCCACCACAGCATAATGAATCGGGGGTCCCGAAAACTATTCAATGCGATCGGGTGAAGCCCTCGGTCCAGGCTACTCGACGCACAGCCCCATACACAGAGTCTCAAAGGGAGTGCAACATCGGCCGCATACCACCAGGCGGTGGTATTGGACTTTTGCAATCTCAGACTCATTCCCTATGGTAACACAGCCTTCCTGGATCGATTATGAATGGAAATAGCGAATAAAAGAAATAACGAGTATACTCGTTGTTGGCATCCAATGATTGGCAGCCAACAACGAGTATACTCGTCGTTGGTGGGGAATGAGTTAATGTGGGCCACAGTTATAATTATGTTTTGCTTATGCTGTTGTACCGAGGTTATATCAGTATTTTGTGGTTTTTGTTTAGGTTGCTGGTGTTGCTTTTATTTTTATAAGGAATTACGGGTATCTCCAACCAATTTGCCTAGATAGAGGTACGGTGAGATGCTCGACTTATCTATTTAAGGACTAATGGGGGGATAATAGAGGGGGGATCAAAGATGGGACAGCCTTATGAACCTATGTCCCCAACGGGAGATAATATTAGATTACGTGGCAAGTTTTCCCTTTTTTTATTTTATTTTTATTTTTATATGTATGTGGGGACCAGTAGGGATGGATATTGGATGTATACTATGGATGGATGGATAGATTTACCAGTTCAGGATCAGTAACATCTATACTGGTACTCACTCTTTTGTTTATGTGTTTTTGTTTTTGTATGGGTGATGGGTAAAAAAAAAAAAGTGTCAAGATTGACAATATACGTATGTACATTTGTGTGTGTATGTACGTATGTATGTACGTGTATGTATGCATACATGTATGTGTGACTATGTATATGTGTGTGTACTCTAAGGCCATGTCCAGACGAAACCGATTTCGGTCGTATCAGTCAAAGTATTTGATCGTATGCACCTTTCATCCACACGGAAATGCGTTCTGGCAGCCTGAAGACGCTATTTTCTGAAACCAACTCCCAGAGCGCGCAATTCTGAAGACGCTCCCCTTGCGTCGCCGTCTTTACAAGCGATACAAGTCTTTTCCTGAACTGTTGACACGATAGCCCACCTCTCCCTTACCCCGCGTGTGCAAACTCCCACATCACAAAAACAGAGTGCATAAGTTGAGTGGCAGCGTGCTGCAACACCAATACTAGACTGAAAAACGGCTGAGTACATCTCCTGTTCTGAGTCAGACACAAACACACACACTGGAGAGAGGGGAGGATACAATACACGATACTAGCTAGAGATTAGCGTCACATAGCTGGCCTTTTTCTGAAAACCCAAGTAGTAGCCAAGCACATATTGTTCCATAGCATACGCCTTCAGTTGATCATGACAAATCCTCTCTTACCTTGACGATTAAAAAACCTCCATCATTTAGTAAATAGTATTCCCATGGCTGGTGTTGAGCTGTAGCCAGCCAGCTAGTGTTGATGCTATTCAAAATGCTATCAACATTAGCTAACCAACTAAATACAATAGACAGTGGTATCCTGAGGTAACGTTAAATACGTTTGCTAGTCGAAATGACTGGACATAGGGACAAGTTAAACATCAATCAATTACTTTAATACAACACAGGTAGTTTGAGCCGCGGTCTCTCTCTCTCCACTCCTTTGGAAACGAACGTTATGTTAGCTCAAAATCACAGAACCGGACGATAACAGACAACGATAACACTTCCGGTCAGGGGTTTTCAAAATAAAAGAGCGACGTCTAAAACAGGAAAGACATTTATTTTGTACATTTGTGGCACGCACTTTTTACGGAATCCTTTTTTTAAATGAAAACTAAATGAAAACGAAAAAGATCAAAATAGTTTTCGTCTGGACAAGGCCTAAATGTAGAGTGACTTTATTGACACAAGTATATAAAAAAGAAAAAATAGTACGTGGTAAGTATGTGAAGCCAACCCTTATGGATGACAGATCAATATATCGTTGGCCTCATACGATAGTTGCCTAGGTCATTCCCTTTTTTGTCAATTTGAGATTTCTGCCTGACTGTACTCTCCTTCATCTTCCTGGCTTAGTGCCCATGTCCTCGGCCAGTCAGAACACTTGTTACGTTAAAAAATCCCCATTTGCCTGACTCACTCGTATGACTTGTGACTGACTTCCGAGGCTCATTTACAACAGTCTTGGAGGGTGACTTGGGCGGCTGTCGTATGAGGCTAACGATATGGATTAGAAGGGGGGGGGGGGCAGGGTTGATAAGAGCTAATGGGGGGGGGGGGGGGGTGATAGATTAGTGATGGGGGGGGGGGGGGGGGGTCTGGGTATATTTTGTATTTGTTTTTTTGTCAGGTTTTGGGTCTGTTTGTTATTTTTGTTGTCTTGTGATTATTGTAGTTATTGTTGTCGTCAATGTTGTTTGTTGTTGAAAAAATAAAAATAAATAAAAATTATAAAAGGCTTTTCACTCTGCGTGCGTGAGCCTGATCAAAGAGGTCCTGAGTCGGCTGAAGTTAACAACACTCTTGGTCTTTGGGGACGAGAGAGACGGAGAGAGAGACCGAGTGAGAGCCGGCGGCTGAAGGGAGACCTTGGCAGAGTATGAGAGAGGGGTCAGGTGAGAGTGAGGTGCTGTGGAGTTCCTTGTGATCAGAGGATTAACTCAAAGCGACTGTTCTCAGAGAGATGCTCCAGAAGCTGAATGGTTCTGATCGGAGCTCACAGACATCAAAGGACTTAACGCAGGTTGACGTCGTCTCACGGCCAAAGGAGAAGAAGAAAAAAACGGCTAACGAAAATTGCCTACTGAGATACATTTTTATTATACGTTGAGACCTGTCATCGAACAATTGACCTATCTCAAACTCTGCCCTCTTTACTTGATCCTCCAATCACAACTGTTGCTTTCCACATAAGGTGGAGAGCAGAGTTAGGTATGGATCAATGGCTGTTTCTGTGCTATATAAGGGTCAACCTGGCTATCAAGTCATGATCAGTAATACACACCAACACACACCAAAGCTTCTAACAATGGATCCATCTTTTTGCATAGTAAGGCAAACTCTGTGTGCAGTGCCAGTGAAGCAATCGAACATTAACAATAGTGTTCTCATTGATAATTTAACAACTGTATTACGCCTTAGTATTTCCCTGATATGCAGATGACAATGCTGTGGATACCATGAGACGTGAGATCTAATTCCACCACAATGAATAGAGAGAGCACTTAGAAGGGATTTCCTGCTAATTCAATCTTGTTAATCATCACATACAGTGAGTGACATGATTTACTGTTTCTCATTCTCCTTCACCTCTCTCTTTGAGCGCTCGTATAATCTCTTTATCCGCATTTCATCTAATTTTCTCTGTTCTCCTCTCGTCCTTCCCTTCTCTGCTGTTCTTCCTCTGCTCCATCGCTTTTTTTCTCTTCTTTTTACGTGTAATACATGTCAGAAGACTGAGAACGAACAGCCGCTTCAGCAGAATGCTTCACAGGGAGCTTTGAGTCATCCTGAGCCTCTGGAAACCAAGAACTCAACACACTGCCTTGTCTGACAAGGATATGTTTCCTCTTGTTTGCCCTGACCATGAGATGCAGGATATAGGCTACCGGTATATTTAGCTAGAATTGCGTTTGAAGTAAACCAACTCAGGTGCATTATTTTCTTCATTGCTTCAGGCAAATACATTCAAGATTCAAGGTTTTTATTTGTCATAGTACAGGTTAACCGTCTGTAGTGTCTGTAGTAATTTGCTGACGACACAGTGGTGGTGGGCCTGATCTCTGCCAACGACGAGAGGGCCTACCTGGAAGAGGTCAAGGTCCTGGCGGGATGGTGCCAGGAAAACAGCCTCTCCCTGAACGTCAGCAAAACAAAGGAGATGATTGTGGACTTCAGGAGGTCGGGGGTCAAGGACTACAGCCCCCTCAGCATCGACGGGGCACCGGTTGAGAGAGTCAACAGCTTTAAGTACCTCGGAGCCTACATATCCGAGGACTTGACATGGACCACACACATTGACAGTGTTGTGAAGAAGGCACGACAACGCCTCTACTTCCTCAGGCGCCTAAGGAAGTTCCAAGTCAGTCAGAAGATCCTTAAGAACTTCTACTCATGTACAATAGAGAGCATCTTGACCGGCAACATCACCTCCTGGTTTGGGAATAGCACTGCACAAGACCGAAGCAGACTACAAAGAGTGACACGTTCAGCCGAACGCACAATTGGAGGGGGGCTCCCCACCCTCCAGAACATTTACAACAAGCGTTGCACGGGCAAGGCTAAGAGAATCATTAAAGACTCCAGTCACCCGAACAACTGCCTCTTTGAACTGCTGCGGTCAGGCAAGCGATACCGGAGTCTCAAGGCGAGCACAGAAAGACTCAGAAGAAGCTTCTATCCCCAGGCCATCAGGCTGCTAAACGAACAATGAATGAACACTACACAACAACAACCACCAAACGCACATAGCACACACATCCACACGCACACACTCACTTTAAACAAACACACTGTAGCACCCACTCCACACACTTTATAGCACACACCCACTTTAAACAAACACACTGTAGCACCCACTCCCCACACTTTATATTTATTGATGAAGGATTGCACTACAACTCGTACACCTTACTGTAAATTGTACCTAAAATTGTACCTCATCCCATTTCTGCTTTGCACTAGATAGTACTGTACATTAGTACACTGCATAGTATTGTATATTATATGGTAACTCAGAACATTGTACATATGTCTATACCGAACACTGTGACCTCATTTTTATTCTTCTAAATTACATGCTATATTATGTTATTTGATACTATCTTGTCTAGCACAGTCTCTGGAGCGTAACAGTAAGAAGCATTTTGTATGAAAGTATTCTGTACTTCTGTATGACAACTATTAAAGAACTTGAACTTGAACTAGTGTGGTAGTGAAAGGGTTAACCTTCTGTAGTGGTAGTGTTGTGTGGCAGTGAAAGTGTTAACCTTCTGTATTGTCGCACTGAAAGGTTAACCCTTTGGTAGTGTGGTAGTGCAAGGGTTAAAGTAGAAGAATAAGGCACGAGTGACAAGAGTCTGTGTTGCACGTTCAGTTCACAGTGTAGTGGTAGAAAGGATATAAAGTGTATATCCATATATTGTAAATATTGCAAATAAGGGTGGTGGAGGAGACAGTGGATGTGGGGGGAGGGGCTTGTTGAGGAAGCTGTTCACAAGCCAGTGGGTAGAAACTGTTTGTCATGATTCATGATAGAAGATACTAAAGTGACTCATCAGGCCACCGCCCATTGGCAGACCATGTGAAATAAACTTGAATCTAACTTTTTCCCCAAACCATCCCAGGGTTCCTACACTACAAAGTTCCGGTGACCATTCCATGGACAAATGTATTGAATAGGGCAAAATATAGTCCGATGGGCAATTAGAATGGTCGTAATACAGTCCACGGTCAAAAACACAAAAAAAGGGATTGTTCTTCCGGTCCAGGGTCAGTACACAAAGGGGTTTCTCAGCCAGTCTAGGGTCCAGTTCACAATGAACACCTTCTCGCCTTCACCTCTCCTCTCACTACCTCTCACCTCACAAATCTCTGTCAACAACAATCTCTCTCGCTCCGTACTTCTCTCCTGCCTCACCTCCTCTCAACAATACTCTATCTGTCCTAGTGTTTTATGTTATGTGTGTCTGGTGTGTGTGCGTGTGGGATGTGGGTGATCTAATGGTGTGTTCTCTCAGTCCTAATCAGCTGACTAATTGCTTCCACTCCTCCCGTGGCAGTAGTATCTCCCATCCTTCACATAGCCATGTGATATCTGCCACATTAGTCAGGAGATATGTTATTTGTAAATATGTATGTGGGTTGTTATTAGAAGATAACTATATTGGGCGCTCCAGTAGCACACCATGTACCGCGCTGCGTCGCGGATCGGCCGACCCGAGTTCGATTCCCGGACCCGCCGTTATTTGCCGAATGTCTTCGCCTGCTCTCTCTCCCGTTTCACCCTCACTGCATCTGTCGGTCATGTCTGACCAGGAAAAGCGATAAACGCTAAAAAATAAATCTTTAAAAAAAAGAAGATAACTATATCCACCAACAGCCAAACGTGGCATTTCCAGGCCTTAAAAAGACAATTTTCAAATTCCATGATTTTTCCAGGTCTTCCATGATCATTATAGGAACGCCGCCATCCACATTGTTAAAACAATAACCAACCGCACTCTCGAGTGTCAGCTTCCTGCTTTCTGACAGCTCATGCCAAACAATTCCAACTCCCCACAGTCCGACTCCAAACCCCTCTGTGTGCCATTCCCTCCACCACACATACGTCTGTTCTGAATAATTCAAAACAGAAAAAAAACAAGGGCCATTCATCTGACAAAACGAAGAGACCATAGTTTTAAATATTCATGGCCTGCTCCATAAGTTACGTTTCCTGTAGCGCAGCCTCTGTTCCTGTGAGCTACACTACAGACAGCGGGGGATGGTCCACTGATATTTGAACGATACAGAACACTATGAGAGTACGTTGGGTACAGTCAGTGGGGGGGGGGGGGGGGGGGGGGTCAAATATGCAGTGGTGGCTTTGTATCTGCCCCCCCCATGCATAGAGTCTAAATAAAGATATGAGAAGGACAGAGGAATTTCAGCGTTCTTCAAAACAGAAGCGTTCAGGGTCTGTGTTTAACCTCTACATTTAGGCTACGTACCTTTGGTCTCGTTTCGCTGTGGCATGTACAGAATTCTACTGAAAAGGCTCAAAGAAGGACTGTCCCAAGGTTTCTATGAATCACACTTGCGGTGTGTGTGTGTGTGTGTGTGTGTGTGTGTGTGTGTGTGTGTGTAGGTGTGTGTGTGTGTGTGTGTGTGTGTGTGTGTGTGTGTGTGTGTGTGTGTGTGTGTGTGTGTGTGTGTGTGTGTGTGTGTGTGTGTGTGCGTGCGTGCGTGCGTGCGTGTGTGTGTGTGTGCAGTACTGTGTCACTGTGTGGTGTTGTTACCTGCTCTGGTTGAAGGTGTGTATCTTGACGCGGTGGTGCGTGTATTTCTGCAGGATCTTCTTGGTGTCCTCGTCCGTGTTGAAGGAGTTCATGAGGACCAGGGGAACGTCTGTGTTGTACGTTTTGTTCAGGTGCTATGGGGGGGGGGGGGGTGAGAGAGAGAGAGAGAGAGAGAGAGAGAGAGAGAGAGAGAGAGAGAGAGAGAGAGAGAGAGAGAGAGAGAGAGAGAGAGAGAGAGACGGCTTAATACTAACACAACTAAACCCAAATTGGACCCCTGAAGAACCATATAACTTTGCCGTTGTGAGGTCGATCCAAATCACTTGGGAGTGTGAGCGTGATATGTCACAAGAAAGCACTCAACCTCTGCTTTAACTATGAATGTACACAACATTCTAACGTACTATCTTTAGATAATAAAGTTTGAAAACATTGTTCTTCTGAAGACCTAAAACGGTTCTTCATCTGAGGTGCTCAATTGACCTATCTCAAACTCTGCCCTCTCTTCTCGATCCTCCAGTCACAACTGTCGCTTTCCTCGGATAAACTAAGTTTGTAACCTCGTTCCCAGCTTTATCTCGAGAGATAAAACCTGGTAAAGCACTACGGCCGAAAGTGGGAATCGGGTAGGTAGAGTCCCGCCCCTGAAATCACAACAGGTGCTCGTGAAAATGCACTCCCCCCAGAAACAACCTCGTTATCGCCTCCCTCGAGATGTACGCGAGCGTCTGCTTGTTGTTTGTTTCCCTGGGGACTATAAACAGATCAGGGGGTGCCCGGAAACCGGAAAGCCTGTAGCTGGTATTTCTGTATTTCCGATTAACACTTTAGGAGGCATAGCTTTACCAGCCTACTACGTTTGGCAGAGTTGGCCATAGGTCAATTGCGTGGAATAATCATGTTATTGCCAGCGACGACGATCTTGTAGACTCGATTATTAAAAGTCACACACTTATTACACACAACTGTACGTGGTTGAGTCTATACACTTGTCTTCATTCCAACTGATAAAAAAAGTGCACATTTAAATCAAATACAACTACAGTTCCACTGTATGTGACTAAAGTAGGACGGCCCTAGAACATGCAAACAAACTATGGTTTTAAGACGGCCCCTAGGGTGTCGTAACAGTAGATAAATAATGCCCTCTCACTTTAAAGCATGTAAGAAGCAGGTAAACAGAAGACTAGGCTCCACTAAGCCCTTTTTAGTATGCCATTGATTGATTGATTGATTGATTGATTGATTGATTGATTGATTGATTGATTGATTGATTGATTGATTGATTGATTGATTGAAAATTGTATTAACAGATTGCAGAATGGGTACAATACAGTACAGCTCAATACACACAATTGTTAAGGGGATGTAGACCAGAGAAAGACTTTCGTCTTGTTTACATCAGGGTCCCCCATTTTCAATTCATCATAACATATATGACATACATGACATACAGATAGATAGTACTGCTACATCTTATATACATTTATGACATACCAGATTTACAAATACAGTACTGTTTTTGATACAAGAAGAGTCTAAAAAAGAGAGTATATACATTTGACGAAGAAACTGTACATTTGACGAAGAATATAAGCCATAACCATTAAAATAATTGCAACAACTAACACACCTCTTGGGTGGGTTTCCCATACATCTGAATTAACGTATAGCATGAGGCTATTTACAAAACCATCACAGGTCATGGTTTACAGCATGTTGACAGAGGGTGTGTGGAGAGGGTTTACTCACCACCAAGAGTAAAGATGGAGTTCAAGGACATTATGACACACACGTAAAGTAAGTAAACAAACTGCCATAGCAGTTAAGTTGTGTAATATGGCATTCATTGCGCCATCGAGGACTTCTCCAATGGTGGGGATCTATTTCGTATCAAGCTGTACACCTCAATCTGCTCTTGTGAAAGATGACATTGGCAACTTTTGACTTCCTAATTGGTAAATAACAGTATTATTTGCGAAATGACGAATCTTAGGTCCAAGGTTTGCAAATTAACCTGTAGCCCTATTTTCAGAAACTTCGCCTAAAGGTACATGCCTAAGTAAATGGAAGATTGCTCCACTTCTACAAGGTCAATTTGCATGTTCTTGGTATCTAGGAACATCTAGGGACCTGGGGGTATGTATTCCCAGTGTCAGAATTGTGTCTGTTACTAGGCTTGAGTAAATTGTAATGAAAAAAAGGAGAATATAAATGATGATATTATTTTGCATCTGTGCCGGTGAATAACACTATGTTACAATTGTGAGCAAACCGAGCTTGCTCACTGAGCTCATTCACCACCTTATTGAGATCAAGTGTACAAAAAATCTAAGCAAATAAATAAAGGGAAGATGATTAAACAGAAGGATTTGTAGATACAGTAATAAATGATAATCGATTTTAATTATAAATTCATATTTGACCTTGAACTTGACCTTGGCCTTATTATGGCCAAATCATACATCTATGGATAGGGGAAATGCTCCTCTTTCCAATGGCAGGGTTAAATATGCATTTAGTCATTTCCTCACGGTTTTACGATAAAAGAGATATAATTAGCATTTTTCCGATAAATTCTTATTTTCGGTCAATCTTACAAAACATCGGTAAAATGAAAATATACACTTTGACTGCTGTTTTGATAGGGTTATGGTCTTTACTCTTGGCCAATTTTTTTTTTAAATAAAATCATTACCTCTTAACATCCAAGGGCCCACATGTGGGCCCTCATGAGGACGATTCGCGACGCGCCACTTTGCTGACCTCTAGCGGCTCGGGTGTGCATTTCTTTTAATACAATATATAGATCGACAAAATCCGTTCAGCGGTTCTCGAGTTACATGCCGATATGTGAGGCGTGCGCCAAAGTACACATTACCACCCCCGGGGGCTCTAGCTCCGTCAATCATTTGGCGATCTCGAAAAAATTTGGACAGGGTTGTAATGAGTGTGGCTTTCCAATGATACCCCATGATATGATAATTGGGGATCTAATACGGTCTCTATTGATCGATTTATGATAAAGAAAAGCAATAGGGGGACCTACAGGCTTAACTTAAAGGGGAACACGGCCATTTTCTGAAAATGTATTTTGTTTAGGAGGTACTACAACATGTTTGAAAAAAGGTCACACTGTACTCATGCCTGCATATTCATGGTGAAATTAAAACTTAAAATGCATATTCAAAAAATACAAAAAGCAAAAAAAAAAAAAAAAAAAAAATACATATTCAATAACAGAGTACCATTTTCTGGAGGATGAAAAGCGTGTAACCTAGGGCAGGTACTGTATATCTCATATATACATATATATATATGAGTTTGTTTTCCAGTATCCATTGGTTTTGTGAGTTTACCAGGCCTCGTTTTACTGCACTTTTGTGGCTTGATACATGTCGCAGTTACTCTCAGTTACTCACAATTTCCTGACTCAAAATGACTATGACCTTGTCTCCCCACAAGGTTTAGAATATACGGGAAAAATACTTGTTTAATTGGTTCAAGAGATATCTTAGTACTCGGCACAGACCCTTAAATTCACCCTATTCCGCTTTGCACACAGACCTCACACAATGCTGCAGCCGGGGAAAGCAGTAAACCCTCCGCAGCCAGGTGGCGCCATCACAGTTAAACCACCCCTCATCCAACCCTCACGAGTGTCCTAGGAACGCCAAGAGAGTATACACAGGGTCTATGGAACGGGGTCCAGAGTAGAGGGCTGGGGGACTGAGGGGCTCCTCTCACATAGAGAAGATGTGGTTGATGGTGTGAGGGGGGGGGTGTCTTCAGTGTACTCAATCCACTTTCCCCGACTCTAAATAGGCTGATTCAGTCTGGAGGTAAAATAGGCTGATTCAGTCTGGAGGTAATCCGACCAGACCTGTGTGGAAAATGGACGCCCTGCAGCCTCTGGACAGAGGACACTGTGTTTGTGTGTGTGTGTGTGTGGGGGGGGGGGGGGGGGGGCATCCCGTGAGGCCGTTATGAAACAGACAGATACAATTGCAATGATGCACCCCCCCCCCCCCCCCCCCCCCCCACACACACACACACCAACACACATTCCACAAACATTAGCCAAACAACCGTAGGCAAACTCCTTCTCTATGCATGCACGCGCTGTGCACACAACCTCAGCTCCAGCCCCCAACACACTGCTCCCTCTGTTTCCGTGCCAGGACCCAGAGACCTGCCCATATACACCAACAGATCCCCTTTCTCTCCCATTGCCTCCAGATACCACACAGGCCCTTTGAAAAGACTCATACTCAAACACACACACATCTCTCTCTCTCTCTCTCTCTCTCTCTCTCTCTCTCCTCTCTCTCTCTCTCTCTCTCTCTCTCTCTCTCACTCTCTCTCTCTCTCTCTCCCTCTCCCTCTCCCTCTTTCTTCAGATATGAAAGTGGAGTAATGTATGCAGTCAGTGGGTCAGTATAGCAGCAGTGAAAGACATGTGCTTCTAATTTCAGTTCAGGAACATGAGAGGTGACATGATCCCCCCCCCCCCCCCCCCCCCCCCCCTCCTGTTTGTCCTCTTTAAAACCTCCCCAATAACCCATTTTTCCATACCAGTGTTTCCCCTACATGGATGTATCTCCGGTGGCCCGCCACAATATCAGATAGGGACCACCTGCAAATAGATTTCCCCAAACGGGACAAAATAATGTGTTAACAACGGTGCTCCTTGTGGGGTATAATGTAACCGTGGTCATTTCCACTGCTGACTCCAATGTGTCCCGAGCAGGATATCCCGGGTGGGCCGGCCGCCACCGTGTGTACAGTGTAACCTGGGAAGCACTGCTTGCAGCACGCCACGACTAAAATCCGGGGGTGTGTCAGTGTCTCTGCGCTTCCCTTCACACTTTTGTATGAGATCATGCAACTCCGCGAAGCTCGTAAAATGAGAGAAGGATGAGGCAACGCCCCAGTTATTAAACACCACTAGCCCAGAGCAAATGTTACAGAGGGGGAAACATTTCTGGTACTTTCTACCTCATTGCCTTGAGACACCATGTCACTTCCAAGCAGATCAGTTTGTTTATTCCATCGGTCAGACCTCCACACGACCCCACCTATCCACTGGCCATCCCGCCCATGATGACATCACAGCAACTGGTCAGTTGGGTTGCTTCATAAACCCCCCCCTCCCTCCCTCGTGCACTTAGGCAATTATATTTTACCGTAAACGTTACTCCAATGGCCAACTTAAATACCAGGGAGATGCTGTGTGAGAGAGTATGAGCTGTTCCTAAGACAACATCAACAGTGTTCCTTCAACATAAACAGTGTTCCTAAGACAACATCAACAGTGGTTCCTAAGACAACATCAACAGTGTTCCTAAGACAACACCAACAGTGTTCCTAAGACAGCATCAACAGTGTTCCTAAGACAACACCAACAGTGTTCCTAAGACAGCATCAACAGTGTTTCCTAAGACAACATCAACAGTGTTCCTAAGACAACATCAACAGTGTTCCTAAGACAACATCAACAGTGTTCCTAAGACAACACCAACAGTGTTCCTAAGACAACTAAGACAACACCAACAGTGTTCCTAAGACAACATCAACAGTGTTCCTAAGACAACACCAACAGTGTTCCTAAGACAGCATCAACAGTGTTCCTAAGACAACATCAACAGTGTTCCTAAGACAACATCAACAGTGTTCCTAAGACAACATCAACAGTGTCCTAAGACAACACCAACAGTGTTCCTAAGACAACCATCAACAGTGTTCCTAAGACAACTAAAACAACATCAACAGTGTTCCTAAGACAACACCAACAGTGTTCCTAAGACAACATCAACAGTGTTCCTAAGACAACACCAACAGTGTTCCTAAGACAACATCAACAGTGTTCCTAAGACAACATCAACAGTGTTCCTAAGACAACTAAAACAACATCAACAGTGTTCCTAAGACAACACCAACAGTGTTCCTAAGACAACATCAACAGTGTTCTTAAAACAACACCAACAGTGTTCCTAAAACAACACCAACAGTGTTCTTAAAACAACATCAACAGTGTTCCTAAGACAACACCAACAGTGTTCCTAAAACAACATCAACAGTGTTCCTAAGACAACACCAACAGTGTTCCTAAAACAACATCAACAGTGTTCCTAAAACAACATCAACAGTGTTCCTAGGACAACATCAACAGTGTTCCTAAAACAACATCAACAGTATTCCTAAGACAACTAAAACAACATCAACAGTGTTCCTAAGACAACTAAAACAACATCAACAGTGTTCCTAAAACAACACCAACAGTGTTCCTAAGACAACACCAACAGTGTTCCTAAGACAACACCAACAGTGTTCCTAAGACAACATCAACAGTGTTCCTAAGACAACATCAACAGTGTTCCTAAGACAACACCAACAGTGTTCCTAAGACAACATCAACAGTGTTCTTAAAACAACATCAACAGTGTTCTTAAGACAACATCAACAGTGTTCTTAAAACAACATCAACAGTGTTCCTAAGACAACATCAACAGTGTTCCTAAGACAACACCAACAGTGTTCCTAAGACAACATCAACAGTGTTCTTAACACAACATCAACAGTGTTCCTAAGACAACACCAACAGTGTTCCTAAGACAACACCAACAGTGTTCCTAAGACAAAATCAACAGTGTTCCTAAGACAACACCAACAGTGTTCCTAAAACAACATCAACAGTGTTCCTAAGACAACATAAACAGTGTTCCTAAGACAACATCAACAGTGTTCCTAAGACAACACCAACAGTGTTCCTAAGACAACATCAACAGTGTTCTTAAAACAACACCAACAGTGTTCCTAAAACAACACCAACAGTGTTCCTAAGACAACATCAACAGTGTTCCTAAAACAACACCAACAGTGTTCCTAAGACAACATCAACAGTGTTCCTAAGACAACATCAACAGTGTTCCTAAGACAACATCAACAGTGTTCCTAAAACAACACCAACAGTGTTCTTAAGACAACATCAACAGTGTTCCTAAAACAACACCAACAGTGTTCTTAAGACAACACCAACAGTGTTCATAAGACAACACCAACAGTGTTCCTAAAACAACATCAACAGTGTTCCTAAGACAACATCAACAGTGTTCCTAAAACAACATCAACAGTGTTCCTAAGACAACATCAACAGTGTTCCTAAGACAACATCAACAGTGTTCCTAAAACAACATCAACAGTGTTCCTAAGACAACATCAACAGTGTTCCTAAGACAACATCAACAGTGTTCTTAAAACAACACCAACAGTGTTCTTAAAACAACATCAACAGTGTTCTTAACACTTTAAGTGCCGAAAACGTGTTTAGGCGTCTTTCCTAGCCATGCTAAAGTTGCCGAGGACGCCCTAACTCGTCTTTAATATCAATATTTCAAAAATCTGTGATCGGAATCATATTTCCCCTCTGCAGCCTTCACACACAGTTCTGAGCTCCTCTCAATCCTCTAGCGGTTCAAGAGCGCCATCTGGTGGCCGATCGGCAGAAGCGCCAAACAGGAAGTCATGTGGATGAAGTGGTGATCACCCATATTACTTCCGGGCACTCGCTATAGTTCCCGGGACTCGAGCTCAACACAATACATAGCGATCCGTTGCCAATAACTCGATAAACAACATGATTTGGACGTATATACTATTATACAACCTGGAAATGGACCGGGTATTTCGACATCCCATAATGGAAAACTGTCTACCCCACGCTGATCGCCCAACGGCCCGCGGAGACTGGGGTGAGTTTTAGCGTGTAGTATTACCGTGTTCGACACTAACTGCTATGATGAACATTTGACCCACATTAGATGAATGGTATAACGTTGCCCACGGAATTATAAACGACCCCCCGCCCATCCGGTCATCATCAGATGATACGTAGAAACTTCTAGAAGCACGTCCATTTGAAATTTTTCATCTGGCACCGATCGCTACCAAACTGTATTTGATCATCAATATAATGCATTTGGGGCTATAAATCACGTTCTGGAGAAAGCTGCAGAAAGAGATGAAAACAGACTTATACTTTAGATCATATTTTAGTATGAATATGTGAATGAAAAAGTTTAACGTTCATACACCCTGAACAATACATATAGGACATTGAATGGGCCCTAATAATGGCAATCTAGCAATAGAATTTAAAAAGTTATAGCCCTGCAAAGAAGGGGAACTTCTCCATAGACAAATAGAGCTGGCAACGGATGGTATATCATGAATTTAACCTTAGGCAATCAAAGTGTTAAGACAACACCAACAGTGTTCCTAAGACAACATCAACAGTGTTCCTAAAACAACATCAACAGTGTTCCTAAGACAACATCAACAGTGTTCCTAAGACAACACCAACAGTGTTCCTAAGACAACATCAACAGTGTTCCTAAGACAACACCAACAGTGTTCCTAAGACAACATCAACAGTGTTCCTAAGACAACACCAACAGTGTTCCTAAGACAAGACCAACAGTGTTCCTAAAACAACATCAACAGTGTTCCTAAGACAACATCAACAGTGTTCTTAAAACAACATCAACAGTGTTCCTAAGACAACATCAACAGTGTTCCTAAAACAACATCAACAGTGTTCCTAAGACAACACCAACAGTGTTCTTAAAACAACATCAACATTGTTCCTAAGACAACATCAACAGTGTTCCTAAGACAACTAAAACAAAATCAACAGTGTTCCTAAGACAACATCAACAGTGTTCCTAAGACAACATTAACTCAATGGACGCCAACCACGTTTATATACGTTATTAGATCGTTTTTCCTTTTTTTCCGATTTTAATATCCTATTCAATGTCAGGGACCCGTATGTTGCCGGTAGAAGGCATACTGCGACACTGGCCAGATCCTCCCAGGCGGTGTTATCGAGCACCCTTTTAAACATTGTATCTTGGCCTGTGGGTCGATCTAATGGGTCCGGGTAGTTTTTTTTCTTTTGCTCAAGCTCAGCGTTATAACGGTCAGATTGAGAAGAATCAACTACTCCCGATGCATGATGTGTGGTGGATTATGTTGGCAACACGATGGACATCAATACATGGAATGGCAATCAGATAATTGGAATATTCTTTTTGGGGTACATCCTAGTCAAGGTAAGGGCTATATGATATCAATCTTGCGTTGATCCAAGCATGTCTTCCCGCTCCCGGTGACATTTGTCACATGTCTTCCTCGCCTATTCTCCCGTTCATCCTCTCATCTGTCGGTCATGTCTGACCAGGAATAAAGCAATAAATACAAAACATTTAATAAAAAAATTAATAATAGCGGGTCCAGGCAAGAAACTGCAAATTTGTTTGTGTAATACACGCATAAGGCTATTGCTCAGCATTTCGGGAATTACCCCAGACCAATCTAAAACCATACTCATATTCACCACGGTATAAAACGGGAATGTATGGATGAAAAAATGATTTCTTTTTCACATATTGAACGATAGATACTCAATGTCAAATGGGCCATAGTATTGTATCCATAGCTATAATATAGAATATACTTATATAGTTATATCAGTTCCTCTTACATACTGCACAGTGAGTGCAGGGGGAGATGTCACTATTGACCTTTAATGTCACTACTAAGTCTGGTCCATAGCCTGTACTGTATGTCATACGGTATGTCAGCTACCTCTATCTGCTGCACGGTGAGGTCCAGGAAAGTGTTCTCATTGCGGACGCTGATCAGGCTCTTGGGGCCCTTGCAGCCCATGCTGGTGCCCAGGCCTCCATTCAGCTTCACCACCACCAGTTTGTTCAGACAGTCGGCCACACCGTCCGGCATGCCCCGCGCTTCAATCTTATCATAGGGTTGGATCTACAGAGGACAAAGGGAGAGAGGGAGAGAGAGAGTGAGAGAGAGAGAGAGAGAGAGAGAGAGAGAGAGAGAGAGAGAGAGAGAGAGAGAGAGAGAGAGAGAGAGAGAGAGAGAGAGAGAGAGAGAGAGAGGACAGAGAAAATACATTAATTATGTTGACTAAACACACACACACAACACAGTTGGTTTAAACTGTAGCCCTCTGCAAATCTTGGCTGAGCGGCAAAACGTTGCTGATGTCCGAGAGAGAGAGAGAGAGAGAGAGAGAGAGAGAGAGAGAGAGAGAGAGAGAGAGAGAGAGAGAGAGAGAGAGAGAGAGAGAGGGAGAGAGAGAAGATGGAGGAGCTGAGTGGCCGAGGCCACTTTAATGGGTCAATATTACAGCACTCACATCAGCACATTCAGACAGTATATTGACTGCCTCCACGCTGAGGGCAGAACGCAGGAAGAACAAGAGAGAGAGAAAGAGAGAGAGAGAGCACACTCTATCTATGTTAATATCATTCACCACTCATTCAATCATCCAGTCTCTCCAGATAACACAACGCTATTAAGCAGGTGAGGAAGAATAAATTAATAAAAGAGAGAAAAGGAAAAAAAGCATGAGGAACCAGTGAGATGGTCGTCAGCTAACGTCCTAATCTAACATAAAATTAATATTTTTTTAAATTTTTTTTTTTTAAATAGCAGAGATGGTGGTCTCTGACAAGAACAAGTTACAGGTTGAAAAAACCCTCAGCTCGGAACTAGGCAGAATCTGCACCTGGCTCGCTGACAACAAACTATCATCACACCTGGGTAAAACAGAGTCCATTCTCTTCGGTTCAAATAACAAACTCAGTAAGGCCGACGGCTTCTCAGTTACAGTGGGTGACAATATTGTCACAAGGAAAGATGAAATTACATACCAGGGCCCTCATTTATCAAATTTTCTTAGAAAGTATTCTTTTTTTTTTTTAATTTTTTTTATTATTGCAAAACAAAACTTATTAAAAGTCAGTACTCAACACACAATGTATAATGAAACTTTCAGTAAAGGTGGTTAAAATATATGCAAGTACAGAAACAGGATAAAACAAAAATAGTCAATAATAACATTTTAACCGTATACCGTGTATATCCAGCGAAGTTACAATTATATAAATGTTAGTATATAATATACCCCGAATACCTATTTTCTAAAACCCTACACACATATGCTCCAGCTCAAATCCCCCCCTCCCGGACCCCCTCTTGGATAGTACCTCCATTATCCCTCACTCCTAACCAGACATCACCATTATAGGCTAGCTTTTATTCTCTCCACCACTTCTAACCACATTAACATTTTGGATTCATTGAGCCCTAGAATTCTTGCTGTTGATATTTCTTGATATATCACATCAAGATATGTAAGAAACCACACTTTCCGGCACATTTTTTCCGGTTGAAACCAACGTGATGCAATCAGTTTTTTAGCTACTGTGATACCCGATAAAACCAATCTTTTTAGTTGTGGGTTCACTGCAAACTCAAAAACATCATTCAATAGCAATACCGCGGGGTGTACA
Organism: Notolepis coatsorum; assembly: GCF_963971535.1. NCBI lineage: Eukaryota > Metazoa > Chordata > Actinopteri > Aulopiformes > Paralepididae > Notolepis > Notolepis coatsorum. Next base: position 73,029,499 of record NC_140173.1, read on the forward strand.
GGTATATTCCAAAATACGAGTATTGATAATTGTTGGGACACATCTTCCCAGAATGCCTTAACTGGTGGGCAGTCCCAATACATGTGCATAAATGTTCCTTCGTCCCCATTTGTACATTGGGAGCATTTGGAGTTTTGTATAAGCCCCATTTTGCACAGCCTTATAGGAGTCAAGTATGTCCTGTGAATATAGTTCAGATTGATTTGTTGATGATCCGGGTTCCTTGATGTAAGTCGGACATTTGCCCAGGCTCCTTGCCAATCAAAGTCATTTTCCAGGTCTGGTATATCCCTCCTCCAGACATTGTCTAGTTGAAGGGTTTCGTACGAGGACGTTAGTAATTGTGAATAAAAACCTGATACAAAACCTCCCAATGTATTTCTGTCATAGAAAAATTTGTGGTATCTGTGGTGTTCAATTGGTATGTGTAATGGAACACCGTGAGATCTCATACAAAGTTTTAACTGTATGTAAAAAAGCCATGTGGACTCGGTGAGGTTAAACTTTATGCATATTTCGACATAACTACAGAGGCCCTTGTTATTAAAAATATCCCCTAATGAGTGTATGCCTCTTTCTTCCCATACAGGGAATCTTATAGGTCGTTTTCCCATTAAGAGAGCATTGTTATTGAATATGGGAGTGTGATTATGCCATACTTGATTGTTAGGAAATTTCCTTTGAGTTTCCCGCCATGTCCTGATTGCATGGGTTATTATTGGGCCAAATTCTCGCTCACAATGCTTGATTGAAAGTTTAGTGTATGCTATGTCTTTCAATCTCTGTGGGGCTACTATGTTTTCTTCTAATTTTCTCCAAGATACCAAAGCCTCGGGGTCAAACCATATCTTCTTCAATGGTCTTAATGTGAAGGCATTAAAATATTGTAAAAAATCTGGGACTGCCATGCCACCGTCTGCTTTACTTCTCTGTGCGGTGGATCTTTTTATGCGAGGTGGTTTGTTATTCCAAATAAATTTGTATGTGGAGGTTTGTAATCTTTTCCAGTAGCCCTCTGGAGGAGGTAACGGAAGCATTGAGCTGAAGAAATTGATTCTTGGTAATACATCCATCTTAACTATTGATACCCTTGCCTGTACTGAGTTTTTAAGTTTTGCCCACCTGTCCAGGTCGTCCTTGATTTTGTTCTGTATTTTTGTGTAATTGTGCTTCACCGTTTGTCTTATGGTGGGGAATATTTCCACTCCCAAGCATCTGAAATGTTTTACCATCGGTATCGCACCTGGGAGGGTTATATCTTTTTTTGCAGGGGTGTTAAGTGGAAGGAAAGCCGACTTCGGCCAATTTATCTTAAATCCCGATAAATCACCAAAGTTCTCAATCAACTTGAGCAGATGAGGCAATGTGGTGTTGGGGTTTTGCATGAACAATATTACGTCGTCCGCATATAAACGAATTTTTTGTTGTGTGCCCTTGATTACGATTGGTTCTATGGATTGGGATTGTCTTATATATTGTGCTAAAGGCTCTAATGATAAATTGAATAGTCCGGGACTAAGAGGGCAACCCTGTCTGGCAGAGCGTGATACCGGAAAGATTTTGGAGATGATTGTGCCTGTTGTAATCATGGCCGATGGGTCCTTGTATAGTACTTTAATCATATCAATGAAACCTTTTCCTAACCCCATCCTTTCCAATACTGCCCATAGAAACGACCATTCCAACCTGTCAAATGCTTTCATAGCATCCAGGGATAGTATCGCCTTAGGTGTGATGTCCTCTTTGTCTGTATCTAGTACGTGCAGTATTCGCCTTATGTTATCATTGATCAGGCGGCCTTTTATGAAGCCTGTTTGGTCCGTATGAACTAAAGACGTCATATGCTTTTGCAATCTGATGGCTAATATCTTAGAGTACAGTTTGACATCGGTTCCGAGGAGGCTTAAAGGACGGTAACTACCGCATTCAGTGGGGTCTTTGTCTTTTTTGTGAAGAACTGAAATGAGTGCGGTATTTTGGTGTTCGATGAAGCTTCCCTCTTTGACTGAGTATAAGATCATATTTAGTAATAAGGGTCCAAATATGTCCCAGCAAGAAATGTACATTTCTGATGGGATACCGTCAATTCCCGGAGCTTTGCCGTTTTTCATTCCGGATATGGCCTTCTTGAGTTCTTCTAATGTGATCGGTACTTCTAACTGTTTAGCGTCTTCATCTGTAAGTTTAGGGAGAGTAATTTGATTAAGATATGTGTCTAATTTGTCTTGATCAAAGGTCGTTTCTGAGTTATATAAATCGGAGTAGAATTCTTTGAATGTATCGTTTATTATTTTGGGTTCTGTTACTAGAGCTTGTTGTTTCCTAATGGCAGTTATATCTGCAAATTTTGCATTAATTCTTAGTCGCATGGCTAATAGGTGACTAGGTTTAGAACCTTGGAAGTACTGCTGTTGTCTAGTGCTGCGTATTTGCAATTCCGATTTTTGTCTGTACATTGCTTTGATCTCGGTCTTTAGAATGTTAACTTGGTTATCTAGTCTAGTAGAGTTGTTGTATTTTAAAGAATTAAAAAGCGTTGAGTAAAGCGTTTCCATTTCAGACAGTTTTGTGTTTTGATTTTTGCGCAATATGGAGGTAAATCTATCCGAGAAATCCTTGATCATACTCTTTACCGACATCCATAATATTCTGGGATCTTGCACCGAGTTAGCATTAACTTGTAGGAATACTGTGAGAGCTTCTTTAATTTGTGTAATGAATTCCTTGTTGTTAAGCAGCATCGAATTAAAACGCCATCTTGGGGCCCGGGTAGATAATGTACCAAATGTTGCTTTCAGGATTAAGTAGCAGTGATCTGATAGCGCATTGGGTGTCATTTCCACTTCGTATTTATCAAATATTCTCGGGGATGCAAAGACGTAATCAATTCTGGATAGTGTGTTGTGTCTCGCCGAACGACAGGAGTACTTGCGGGTCATGGGGTTAAGTGAACGCCATAAATCAGTTACTCCTGTTGATTTCGACCAATCTTTTAATGCTTTAGATGAATTCTTTTGTTCGCTGGAGAAGGAAAGGTAAGTTTTGTCCATCCTTGGGTTCCAAATGGCATTAAAATCCGCACCTATTATGTATGAGTACTCGGGATGGTTTAACATTTCTCCTGTTAGTGAAGTGAAGAAACCCACTTCGTACAAATTCGGGGCATATACCGCTGCCAATGCAATTTTCCTGTTATTGTGTATAATCCTAGCTATAGTTATGCGCCCCTCAGCATCCGACCATACCCCTTTCAATTCGATATTTAATTTGCGTCTGACGACTATGGCTACCCCTCTAGTTCTCGTAGCAAAAGAAGAGTGACCAATATTATGGTATATGTTATCCGCTAACGTATTTATGTCTCCCTCTAAAATGTGCGTTTCGCTTAATAGTGCCACGTCCACATGTTCTTTTTTCATCAGTGTAAGCACGCTTTTGCGCTTGTGTTGTTTGTTTATCCCACCGGTGTTCCATACCATTATATTCAAACTAGCCATAGTCTATGCATGTTTTCGTGTAGTTTTTGGTAATGTTTCTGGAGTATGAAGCTACAATAGATGCACATCCAATTAATGAGGTCCCGTTGAGAGCTGAGCTTAAAAACATATATATATACAAATAAAAATCCCCTATTTTCCCCTCTCCCAGAAAGTCGAACATGCCTGTGTTCCAAGAACACATCCTCCGCGATTGACTTTCTCCCATGGTCCACCGGATTGCCCAACCTGAGCATTGTAATCCTAATTTTCCTATGCTCATTGCCATAGGATCTAACATTTCCATTCTATTGCAATAGAATGTCGCTTTTGGTCTTGCACCTTCCCTTACTGTAATGAAGTATTGTGATAAATAACCTAAAGATAAAAATAAAAAATAAAATAAAAAGAGAATAAACCTTTATCGACATATTCCTTTGAACCCTCCACCAACGTGTGAGGGAAAAAAAAAAGGAAAAGATTGTAGATCAGTATTGACACTTAATGTGAAGAACATTGGAAAAGAATAATGTAAGTTACAATATATTTAAAAAATATATAGTAATATTGACACCTTAATGTGAAGAACATTGGAAAAGAACAATGTAAGTTAAATTATATTTAAAAAATATAGGGTGATGAGAAGAAAAAATTTAATAAAATAAAAATCAATGGAAAGATATAGATAAGGAATAAGAGATAAATAATTATCAACGTGGAGAAGCCACTAGAACCGATTTAACTGATTAGATAAGATAGAAAAGCAGCGCCTTTTAGCGCTTCAATGTGCCTTTAATGGAGTGATTACTTAAATTGTTAGAATAACCTTGCTGTGCCCATACGTTTATGTGTGGATAATTTTAAAGTATTATTAAGGGCTGATTGCACTTCATTTAATTTATATATGCTATGTGTATGCACACCGAATGTTATTGTTAGAGTTGTATGCTTCGTTGTCATGGTGCCTTATATTCTAGAAGGTTGTAGAATATACTAGTGCCTAGACTATTTTACTTCGTTGTCATGGTGCCTTATATTCTAGAAGGTTGTAGAATATACTAGTGCCTAGACTATTTTACATTCCAGAATGATCTAAGAGACCCAGGGCATTTGAGCGATAAACCCAGAATATTCCAGATAGATCTTTTTGCATTGATATTTATTTGTCCCCTCAGAGACCAGAGACTGAAATTATAATGTATTATGAATCGTATTATACACAGTAAACATTGTTATAGACGACTTGCATATCGTTTGCTACTTTGATGAACACAGCAATGTTATTCCAACACTGGTGGAATGACCTCATTGATGAACACAATAAAGTCATTCCTACACTGGTATATATTTAGAGAGAGGCTTAACTGATTCCGGCATTTCCGTCATGCTTTGGGTTATTTGCTGCATTTTGAATCAGGAAATCCTCAGCATCAAAGGGTGTAAATGGACCTGACCTGCGGCCGTTATTGTCCAAGAATGATAACAGCGCCGGATATGCTAGCCTTGGCTTGTGGCCGGCTGTGTACAGCTTTTGCATCACAACTTTGTATGGTTGACGTCGGATGATGGCCTCTCTGCTCAAATCTTCGTAGATAAATATTGGTTTATCACCATACTTCAGCTTCCCACGTTGGTTGCGAGCATATTTGATGATTTCATCCCTTGTTGTAGTTTTCCGCAGAGTGACAATGATGACTCTCGGCCCGTTGATATTTTGCCCCTGGGAACCAATTCTGTAAACTTGTTCCACTTCTGGCACTTTGTTTGGATCGGAGTTATTCAAAATCGTTGATAACTCGTTTGGAAAGTTGATGTCATCGCAGTTCACTGATTCATCAAGCCCCACAATGCGGATGTTATTCCGCCTGTGGTAACGATGGGTTTCTAGTTGCCTCTCCATCACTTCGTTTTTAAGCAATTTTATTTCCCTCCGGTATTCATCTTTAACTTTTTCCATCTCTTCTCCCATCACTGTCATGATACCTTCGTTCGCCTTGACTGCTTTTGTGTTTTCTGTCACCGAAATCTCCACTGTCGTGATTCGCTCTGACTGTGCATCGAACGCTTTCTTGACTTCTTCTAATTTCTCATCGATGTGATCGAATTTAGCCTCGATGCGATCGAATTTAGCCTCGACGTTTGCCTCGAGCGCCTTGATGTGTGTAATCTGCAGGTTAGACTGTTCTACCATCTGTTCTTTCATCAGGTTAGACTGTTCTACCATCTGTTCTTTCATCAGGTTAGACTGTTCTACCATCTGTTCTTTCATCTGGTTAGACTGTTCTAACTGTTCTTTCATCATGTTAGACTGTTCTACCATCAGGTTAGACAATGTGTTGAAATCGGGTGGATTTCTGCTTACTTCAGTTGACGGCAAATGGTAGATAGATGCAGTGACGTTGGAATCCATAAATCTGGCTGCTCTCCCTCTCACGGAGCTTGAATCTGTACCTTCTTTTATGTTGGTCTCTATTGACTCTCTTTCGGGGACCGTAATCGATGATCCCGGTACGTTGTCCTCTTCCTTCTCCTCCTCGGAGCTTGTCGCCGTCGGCTCAGAACCAGCGACGGTTCGGACGCGTCTATCTCGTTTTTTTACGTCCTGCGCCGTTGAAGTTGCCGTAGTTATTTTCTCTGCCTTCTTTCCACCTTTAACCATATTGTCTTTTGATATGGTTAGTAGAGGGTCTTAACAATACATACGATGTGGTCTATTCTCTTTCTTTACTGTCCAAATAATGTTTTTAAACGAAATTAGCGTTAGTGGGAGCGGAGCAATTGCAAAATGCGTGTGCTACATGTTGTAGCGTAACCGTTCGTAAGCACAGAATTTAGAATGTGTGCACGCACAAAAAAAACGGGATTTATCACACGTGCGTACACAGGTCCTACGCACAGTTGTCTTGATAAATATCACCTTGCTCCTAAGCTGGAGCTTGTGCACTGTTTTAAGTATTTGCATACCAGAACCGCCCCGATTAACCATATACGGTAATGGTACACCCCCATGAAATGTGGAAAAGTGGACTGACCCGAGCGAACTCTGAGAGACTTCACTGAGAGCGAGATTGATCACCGAGGTCCAACCAACAAATTGAACGTATACAGCATTTCCCGTTGTGAACAATCTTATTTGGAAACATGACACACAGAATAATAGTATTTAGAGTTTTATTTTAAACAATATTTAATCGTATGATTATAGATATTTTTAGAGAATAAATAAATCCAATGAAGTTGCCAAGTTCACAGACAACTCCGCTGAGGAGGAGGGAGTGTGTAGACTATCTTCTGTGCGCCGGGAGCCAAGGATGTTGACTGACCCAGTCCTGCTACAGAACCAGCACATTGACAGAAATAAATGACAAGCTGACCCGACATTAAGCACTGTAATGACTGAAATTAAATCAATTTCAGCACGCCAACTCTGCGCTCTACAATGCCTATTATGTGCGCTCGTCATGAGCCCGTGGTTCTGGTCAGAGTCATTATGGCTTCAGTGGATAACCCTGATCTGCATTTAAGTGATGTTTTAGATACCCCAGTAATAACATTACAATTGAATTAAATACAATTAGGCCTGAATGAGACTCCGGCCACCGGCACATTATCAGCCAAAATGCGCATAGCAGATTATCTGTACATTGACCGAGTGGAATCCTGTTCACATTACTGGATTTGTTTATTGATGGAGCAAACTCTGAGAGATTGTTCACAGAGGCGCTGCCGAACCAAGATATAATATGATGTGTATAATATAATGTGTGTAGAGGCATATGATACAATCTATTTTGTTGTTGGTATTAGGTAGCCTATATGAATTACATATAATAGCAGCCAGCCTACATTATGCAACAGTAACTTGCACATATATAATAACACACAGCCCTGCGAAGCCTGCATACAGTAAACTAACTTGATCATTAATCTAGCTGTTGTATCTTTACGCTTATGAAAACATTAAATAATATGTATAGGCTATAGGCCGTCGCTTTAGCCTATATTCTCAAATTGCATTTAATGGCTATCCGAGTCCTCGATATCCTCGCGGACGGACCAGTATACCTTTATATCATATCATATTCATATCATAGTTTACTCTATCAGCCTACCAGCATGTAATACGTTCTTTGTTAGAACTCAACTCTTTATTATTTTGCGCATAGATTGCAGAAATACAGGAACGTTTTGATTTAGGCTTTGACATTGTAAAACTAAATAAGTGAAATTCTGTAAGCAGAATACAAGTCATGATATCACCCACACGATATATGCTCTGTGTCCAGAGCATGTATGCTTTTCATTCATTTAAGACACATTTATTGCAAGGGTTTTGTATACACATACACTCAACAAATAACCTCAGTCTGTTCTCGTTGCAATGCGTTTTTTATTCTTTCTTATAGGAAGGGGGAAGAACACTATATCGTGGGTGTTCATATGACTTGTATTCTGCTTACAGCTTCGGGGTTCCACTTATTACGTTTAACAATGGCAAAGCCTTTTAAATATAATCAAAACGTTCCCGTATTTCTGCAATATATGCGCAAAATAATAACGAGTTGAGTTACGCGGAGCGCAGTCAGTGCTTATTTCCGCGTTGTAAAAATATTCTACCACCGGCGCCAGCTACGCATGGTCCGACCTGTGCTTAAATATACGCACAAAGTCAAGCACAAGTTCAAATTGATAAATCCCACACTTTGCTTAGAAATGATCGTACGCACGGGTTACGCACATATCTGTGCATACGCCACGTTGATAAATGAGGGCCCAGTGGGTTCTATCCTAGAGGCAAATCTTTCCTGTGACAAAATGGCATCCAATGTAATAAAAAAAGTCAACCAACGAACTAGATTATTGTACCGGATCTCCTCTCTGGTAAACAAGAATACCCTGAAGACTCTGGCAGGAGCACTCATTCAAGGGTACTACGACTATGCTTGCACCTCATGGTACCAAAGCACCTCAAAGGCGCTAAAAACTAAATTACAAACATCACAAAACAAACTGGTCAGACTACTGCTTGACCTTACCCCTAGAACCCACCTCACCCCTGCCCACTTTGACAACCTAGGATGGCTTAGAGTAGACGACAGAGTACAGCAACTTGCAATGGGCCTCGTCTACAAGACACAATACACGACTGGAAGATTGGAACACTCCAGAACATACTGGAACATTCAGACAATGTAAAAATGACATATTGGAATAATCTAGAACATCAAAGCATTCTTTGATATATGGAGCATTCTGGAATATCAGCAATACGTGGTCATTCACTCTACCAGAAGCCCCTCGGGGGAATAATCAACAGCTATCTAGATGCAGAACCACAGAGCCATCATAGCCGGCCGGCTGAAAGATCACTCTACACAACGATCATCGCCCACCCCGGTCAGGGGAAATGCTGCATATACGTATTTAAAAACTGTTTTTTATTAATGGGAAATAATTTCACTACTTCTCCAATTTATACTTTAGATGTTTAAGCATAGCAATGCTCTTTTAAGATCTAAGTTAATGTTCTCTTCCTTTTACTTGTTTTTTTTTCTTTTTCATCCGCTCTCTCTGATTTATTGAGGCTCTCTCTTCAGTTCAATACCTTCATATTATTCATGGGTTACTATAAATTACACAAGTTCATATAAAATGTAAGTGATTAGGGCATGACAATTGAAGCTTATTTTTGGTCTTTATTTTTAGTTTATCTCATTTAAATGTTTATTTATTTATTTTTTACGGGTAAGTGGCCAAGCCACAGTCGACATTCTACTTATGGTAGAATTTAGAGTGTTAGATCCTATGGTATACATAGGAATGTTAAGGATAATTGGATCATTCTGGGATATCCGGTGGTGCAAGGGAGGGAGTCATACGCAAAGGTTGTGTTCATGGAACACAATCCTGTACGACTCTCGGTGGGAGGGAAGGGTAGGGGATTTTTATTTGTATATATGTATGTTTTTAAGCTCGGCTCTCAACGGGACCTCACTAGTGGGATGTATATCTATTATTGCCTCGCACTCGCCTCGCAGACATTCCCGATTACTCATTTATAATAGGAGCGGATTTTAATGCCATCTGGAACCCAAGGATGGACAAATCTTACCTCGCCTTTTCCAGCGAACAAAAGAATTCATCGAAGGCATTAAAGGATTGGTCAAAGATTACAGGTGTAAATGACTTATGGCGGTTACTTAATCCCACGACCCGAAATTACTCTTGTCGATCTGCGAGACATAATACACTATCCAGAATAGATTATGTCTTTGCATCACAGAGACTATTTGATAATTATGAAGTGGAAATGATACCCAACGCACTATCAGATCACTGTTATTTACTCCTTAAAGGTACATTTGGTATACTATCCTCCCGAGCCCCAAGATGGCGATTTAACTCGTTGCTGCTTAACAACAAGGAATTCATTACACAACTCAAAGAAGCTCTTATAGTATTCCAATGGGAGAATGCAAACTCGGTGCAAGACCCCAGAATAATATGGATGTCGGTAAAGGGAATGATCAAAGACTTCACGGATAGCTTTTCCTCCAAAATGCGCAAGAATCAAAGCACAAAACTGGATGAGCTGGAAACGCTTTACTCAACGTTATTTAATTCTCTGAAATACAACAACTCAACTCGACTAGAAAATCAAGTTAACGTACTAAAAATAGAGATCAATGCCATATACAGACAACAATCGGAAATACAAATACGCAGCACAAGACAACAGCAGTACTCCCATGGTTCCAAACCCAGCCACCTATTAGCCATGCGATTAAGAATTAATGCAACATTTGCAGATATAACTACCATTAGAGCACAACAAGTACTTGTAACAGATCCTGTAAAAATAAACGATACATTCAAAGTATTCTACTCCGACTTATATAAATCAGAAATGACCTTCGATCAAAACAAAATGGACACATTTCTTAATCAAATTATTCTCCCTAAACTTTCAGAGGATGACGCTAAACAGTTAGAAATACCGATCACACTAGAGGAACTCAAGAAGGCCATAACCGCAATGAAAAGCGGTAAGGCTCCTGGAAGAGACGGTTTCCCATCAGAAATGTACCTTTCTTGTTGGGACATAATTGGCCCCTTATTACTAAATATGATCTTATACTCAGTCAAGGAGGGGAACTTCCATAAAAATGACAATATTGCACTCATAACAGTCCTCCTTAAAAAAGACAAAGACCCCAACGAGTGCGGTAGTTATAGACCTTTAAGCCTCCTCGGAACAGATATCAAACTGTACTCTAAGGTATTAGCCATCAGATTACAAAAGCATATGATGTCTTTAGTTCACCCGGACCAAACTGGCTTCATAGGAGGCCGCCTGATCACTGAGAACATAAGACGTATACTGCACGTACTTGATGCCGACAAGGAGGACACCATACCTAAGGCGATGCTGTCCCTGGATGCTATGAAGGCCTTTGACAGGCTGGAATGGTCGTATCTGTGGGCAGTGCTAGAAAGGATGGGGTTAGGAAAAGGATTCATCGATATGATTAAAGTATTATACAAAGACCCATCGGCCATGATTACAACAGGCACAATCATCTCTGAAATATTTCCGGTATCACGCTCTGCCAGACAGGGTTGTCCTCTTAGTCCCGGACTGTTCAATCTATCATTAGAGCCTTTAGCACAATATATAAGACAATCCCAATCCATAGAACCTATCGTAATCAAGGGCACACAACAAAAAATTTGTTTATATGCGGACGATGTAATATTGTTCATGAAAAACCCCAACACCACATTGCCTCATCTGCTCAAGTTGATTGAGGACTTTGGTGATTTATCGGGATTTAAGATAAATTGGCCGAAGTCGGCTTTCCTTCCACTTAACACCCCTGCAAAAAAAGATACAACCCTCCCAGGACAGATACCGATGGTAAAACATTTCAGATGCTTGGGAGTGGAAATATTCCCTACCATAAGACAAACGGTGAAGCACAACTACACAAAAATCCAAAACAAAATCAAAGACGACCTTGATAGATGGGCAAAACTTAAAAACACAGTACAAGCACGGATATCAATAGTTAAGATGGATGTACTACCTAAAATCAACTTATTCTGTTCAATGCTACCGTTACCCCCTCCAGAGGGTTACTGGAAAAGATTACACTCCTCCACATACAAATTTATTTGGAATAACAAATGGATGGTGGCATGGCATTTCCAGATTTTTTCCTATATTTTAAGGCGTACTCATTAAGTCCATTGACAACATGGTTTGACTCCCAAGCATTAGCATCTTGGAGAAAAATAGAAGAAAACATAGTAGCCCCACATAGACTGAAGGACATAGCATACACTAAACTACCAATCAAGCACTGTGAACGAAAATTTGGCCCCATAATTACTCATGCGATCCGGATATGGCGTGAATCATAAAAAAAAAATCCTAACCCACAAAAATGGCACAATCATACTCCCTTATTCAATAACAATGCTCTCTTAATTGGAAAACGACCTATAAGATTCCCTATATGGGAAGAGCAAGGCATACACTCATTAGGGGATGTTTTTAACAAACAGGGTTTTTGTAGTGATAAAGAAATACGCAAAAAATTTAATCTCACCAAGTCCACATGGCTTTTTCACAAACAGTTAGAGCTATGTTTGAAGTCTCACGGTATTCCATTAGACAGACCAATTGAACACCACAGATACCACAAATTCTTCTACGCAAGAGAGACATCGAGAGGTTTTGTTTCAGAATTTTATCATCAATTACTAACGTCCTCGTATGAAACCCTCCAACTTGACTCTGTCTGGAGGAGGGATATACCAGACGACCTGGAAAATGACTTTGATTGGCAAGGAGCCTGGGCAAATGTCCGACTTACATCAAGGAACCCGGATCATCAACAAATCAATCTTAACTATATTCACAGGACATACTTGACTCCTATAAGACTGTGCCGAATGGGGCTCAAACAAGATTCCAAATGCACCCAATGTACAAATGGGGACGAAGGGACATTTATGCACATGTATTGGGACTGCTCACCAGTTAAGGCATTCTGGAAAGATGTGACCCAACAAATATCAAAACTCGTATCTTGGAATATACCTGTACACCCCTCGGTATTGCTGTTGAATGATGTTTTTGAGTTTGCAGTGAATCCACAGCTAAAGAGATTGGTTTTATCGGGTATCACAGTAGCCAAAAAGCTGATCGCATCACGCTGGTTTCAACCGGAAAAAATGTGCCGTAAAGTTTGGTTTCTTACATATCTCGATGTAATTTACCATGAAATATCTACAGCAAGAATTCTGGGTCTCAATGAATCCAAAATGTCAATGTGGTTAGAAGTGGTGGAGAGAATAAAAGCTAGCTTATAATGGTAGTGTCTGGTTAGGTGCGAGGGATAGTGGAGGTACTTCTCAAGGTGGGGTCCGGGAGGGGGGGGTTCGAGCTGAGCATATGTGTGTAGGTTTTTTTTTAGATAACAGGTATTATGGGTATATCTTATATAAGACAACTAACTAAAAGGTGATCTCATTGGATGTGCCCTGACAATTAATGCTTGTATATCTTATCGTGTGTTGTCATGTTTGTTTATATGTTTGTTTAAAAAATAATAAAAAAAATAAAATACAAAAGACACAATACACGACTAAGGTACCCATGTACATGTCAAAATACTTCCCAAAGGTCAGTGAATACCACGATCACAACACCAGAGGGAGCTCCACAAATCATGTTAAACCCAGATTCGGCTCAAACAAGGGACTAAACACGTTTCGCAATTATGCCACATCAATGTGGAACGCCCTACCCACAGCTGTAAAGAAATGTGAATCACTACCCACTTTTAAAACCGCTCTCAAGGAGCACCTACGGGAGACGGCAATTCGAAACTGGCCCCTGTAAATGTCCTAACCCAACCCCCTCCAATGTACAGTAAATGTCCTAACCCAGTAATACACAAGACCCTCTTCTTGGACCAAGTAAGGTTTCGTCGATAATCCAATGTACAGTTACCCCCACCCCGCCTACCCATCCCCCCCCCCACCCCACCCACCTCCAATGTACAGTCCCCCCCCCACCCCACCCCACCTACCCACCCCCCCCCCCCCCACCTCCTCCAATGTAGTTTCTTCGTCAAATGTATATACTCTCTTTTTTGTTTTGTTTTTACTCTTTTTGTATCACAAACAGTACTGTATTTGTAAATCTGGTATGTCATAAATGTATAGATGTAGCAGTACTGTCTATCTGTATGTCATATGTTATGATGAATTGAAAATGGGGGACCCTGATGTAAACAAGACGAAAGTATTTCTCTGGTCTGCATCCCCTTAACAATTGTGTGTATTGAGCTGTACTGTATTGTACCCATTCTGCAATCTGTTAATAACATTTTCAATCAATCAATCAATCAATCAATCAATCAATAAGAAGGGAGATCCCCCCTTGAACTGCCCTTCTAAGGTTTCTCTCCTCCACATTGCCTGTGGTGCACTTTTTCCTATTGCTAGGTTTTAGTGAGTTTTTCCTTACCTTCGCGTGGGGTATGTCTGGGAGTGTTGCATTCATTTATTTAAATTTTTTTGGACTTTATGGTGTTTTTGTTTTGTTCTTGATTTATTGTGATGTTTCTTCTTGATTTGTTTAAAGAAGACGTGTCCGGCCCATGGGGACATTAACATGTGTTGTCGGGCCTTACAAATAAATTTGATTTGATTTTACTCATACGCCTTGTTCCAGCGTTCGTTCCCATGCTAAAACCAGCTTGAATCAATAGGGCTCATTTCGTCATGAGCCATCCAGGGACACCAAATCTTAACCAGATGTTGCCCGATTAGGTTGTGTGTGTGTGTGTGTGTGTGTGTGTGTGTGTGTGTGTGTGTGTGTGTGCGCGTGTGTGTGTGTGTGTGTGTGTGTGTGTGTGTGTGTGTGTGTGTGTGTGTGTGTGTGTGTGTGTGTGTGTGTGTGTGTGTGTGTGTGTGTGTGTGTGTGTGTGTGTGTGTGCGTGCGTGCGTGCGTGTGTATTGCATCATTGTAGATGTCAATCAGATTATACAAAGAGTATTCATAACTGGAAGTGTGACAGTGTATGCAGCACCCATAATGTAAACATCTCTACAATTTCTGTGTGTATCTGTATCTGTGTGTGTGTGTGTGTGTGTTTTGGGAACAGAGGTGGGACCGGGTCATTGCTCATCCTTTTTTTTTTTACCAAATCTTTTTATTTTCATATTTTCAAACAAGAAACAACACAGCACAATAATGACAATATTACATAACAGACATCCAAGAACACAAACTAACACAACAATGACTAGACAATAAATTAGACCTATTATATATCGGATACACAACCAGTCAATACAAGTTGTCACAAAGAAAAAGGATAACAAAATAAAATCTTTACTATAAAAAGTGCTTACCGAGCCCCCTTCACCTCCAGGTCCAGCAACCGCAAGCCACAGTCCCGGAGGACCCGCAGCCCGGCCCCCCCGCGAGCCAAAGCACCGCGCCTCTTTAGCGCCTCGACCCGCAGAGACCTCGAACCGCGGCCCACCCCAGCCAGAGCCCACGATCACCAGACCCAGATCAGAAGGGGGTCAGAAAATATACATAGGACCAATATTGAATGAAAAATAATAAACAAAACAAAAATACAAATACAAAAACACCATAACCATCAACATACATGAATATTCGCTCTAATTTAAAGGGGTACTATCTTACAATTGGCCTTTCCCAGTATTCAGTACCGTTTCCCGGCCGTGTGGTTCTATATCAATAAGACTTATGTCTCTAATTCTCATATTGGCGCACTCTTCCAATTCCCCTCACATCCCTCACCCTCACCAACTGAGTCATCTCAAAACGTGCATATCAGTGATGTCAGAGATTTCCAGCTGCATAACAATGTGGCAATTGTCACCAGGCCACACAGTGGTTGGAGCCCAGCCTCAAAACGGCTTAAGATCCTGAGGTAGAAAAACGCTGCCCCTGAGTACCCGACCAGAAATACAAAACAATTAACCTTTTCGAAAGACAAAAACCTACAGGAACCGTGCAAAAGTGCCCAAACAGTGAAGAAATAGCAAAATAGCTCCCCCCCAATAAAATCCCCCAGTTAAAGTTAAGAAGGACAAGACAAAAGACAAGACAGACAAGACATTTCCTCCTCCCCCTCCCACGAGACCGCCGGACTCCCCCGAACAAGCACCCCAACCCCGCTCAGCCGCACACGGCTGTCCTGACCTTCTCAGCTGTTGCAAACCACAGGTCAATACCGGCCTGCCCCACCCCAATCACCCGCGCCGTGGATATCTCAAGATAAATCACATCCAACAGTGTTAGGGACCAGTTAATCACTGTGAGCTTCTCAGGCTCCTTCCATCTCAATGCTATTAGCTTCTTCGCAGCTGTGACGGCCGCTAGGACAACCCTTTTTAGTTGCACGGACGCGGGCAGTGTCGTTATATCGTTCAGGAGTAGCGTAACAGCTGTGAATGGGATAGTTAAGCCACACAAATCTGAACGTTTGTCCGTTATTGACCTCCAGAAGCGGGCCACTGGTGGGCAATCCCAATACATATGCATATAAGTGCCAGCGGCCCTTTGAGAGCACAAAGTGCACCGAGAGTCGGTTACCAGTCCCATAGCAAATGGGTCATTGCTCATCCTGTGCCTTTTCCTGCTCAATGCGTTGACTCACCAGCAGCAGCACAGTAAGACACAGCCCAAAGACAGATTGTCCCTCTGATGGAAACAGCATGGCTTCTCCCCTGAGATGAGATGGATCTTTATTTATTTGAGTGTCAAAGCAGCCACGGGAGAGGGAGAGGAGGGCTACAGGCAGGATCATATGAATAAAATATAAGAATAAAAATATAGTAAGAAAGATTATAAATAAGGATAAAGGTCTGATGTGCTGGATCTCTGGACAATAATGTTTACTTCGTCAAATCACTATGTAAAATATGTACAGCCCACCCTGGTATAATATACAGACTTTATCCTCCAAGTCAACTCCGGATACAAATATATAGCTAGCCTTAATCTACCCTGGTATAAATAAACAGATTAAACAGAATATCAATAAATATAAATGTGCGTAATATACAAATATGACTAAAGATGTGAATAAATGAGAAATGAGGGATGTCCTGATCTAGCTTTTTCGTCCCAGATCCCAATCCGAGTAATTTAATATTGAGTAGGCCTATCTGCCGATACCGAGTCCCAATTTGTATTTTTCTAGATAATACAGCTGCACACTTCAAGATAATTTAAGATAGTAAAGCCAATCCAATGTAGGTAGGGCCTCGTAAAATCAGTTAAATGTTTTCCTCAAATTCCGTTTTATTCTAAAATTCTAAATTTTGTTATTCTCAAATAAAAAAAATGTAAACCCATTTTAAAACCCATTTTGGCTTAACGTGATCACTGCAGGTAGGCATAGCCTGAATCTCTGCAGTCCGGTCATGTTATTTGCATTCCTGATCATAAGGATAGCAGCTACAACTACGTGAATGTGCCTAGTCATGTTCCCTCCCTCCAAGTGAGGCTGTGTTTCTCGCACTATTCGTCTTAACATTAACTGGGACTGCTCTGCTTCTAGTTAAAGCCTACATGTTCGTCTGTTGTAACCTTTAGAGATTTTAAATGTTTCCCCCTGTTTGGCTACATCATCTCATAAGAAACCACATGGATTACTGGCAGACAATCCCCTCGTATAACTGATGAGAAAGAATGCAGACACACACAAAGACAGCTGATTCAGGGCTTCTTTCTCTCTCTCTTTCGACTTTTGACGTATGTGTGTGCGTGTGTGAGCGTTCTATGCTCTGCTTGGTGCCAGACTTTGGTGCCAGTTCTAGTATTGAAGCCTATGGGAGATGCATGGAGAAGCAAAATATACCAGCTATTTGAGGAAATAAACATCAACCAATATATCGAATGTTAGCTGGTTAACCTCTTAAACGTTGCAGCACTTTGCCCTCGTCTGCCGGCTTCGGGCTGTGTTTTTCCCTATCAACCAACCCATTGTTGGAAAGCTAAGGTGGTCGCCGTTCGATTGCAACCCTGCTCGACCTATTGCGTGCTTCCAGTCTCGGGTTACAACACCAAACAACCGATGACCATCATTTGACAAGCTATTCGGACAAGTGACCACGTCCGGTTTGGCATGACCCTGAGCGGACCAGTCACCTCTGACGGTGAAAATGACATGCCTGCTTCCCCAGCCAAAGCTAACACAGCGTCAGCCTTGCCCAGCGACTTGGAGAACCTCCGTACTGCCATACTCACCGACACGACGGCAGTGGTCACCTCGCTGCTAGAATCAGCTCTCGCACCGGTGAATGGAACCCTGGAGGCAATAAAATCCACGCTGGATATGCATGGACAACGGAGGATCACCTCCGTCGAATCGGGCTTGTCTGACTACTACACAAAACGGAGAACACTCTGCTAGCCGACAAGTTGGATGATCTTGAAAACCGCTCACGCAGAGCCAACTTGAGAGTGGTCGGCATCCCTGAAAAAATGGAAGGCGCGGATCCAATCCAATTCATGACCGAATTGTTTTCGGATATTTGTGGTGCTAACTTTTTCCCCACACCGCTCATACTGTCTCGCGCCCACAGGCTGGGGAAAGAAAATAAAGCCAGAGGAAGCAACCCCAGACCCAGAGCTTTCATCGTACTATTCCACAACTATCAGGACAAGGAGCGTGTTTTTGGGAAGAGAAGGGAGGATCTGCGGTACCATGGCCACAAGATCTCACTCTACCCTGACTTCAGCGTTGAATTGTCCCGAAAGCGCGCGGCTTACAACGACGTGAAAGCCTGACTGTACAAGAAAAACATTCGTTTTGGAATTCTGTACCCAGCTCGCCTCCGCATGGACTTTGACAACCAAACGTTGTACTTTGACTCTCCCGCATCTGCTCAGGCATTCTACAACGCTCATTGGCATGACTGAGGTAATTACACAACGGTGGGGGTTTGTTTACACACCAGCTTTAACGTAGGCTGGCTAACAGCTGGCTTGGACTGTATGACGTTATCATGCCAGCCTACTTGTTGTTCCCCCCACTCTTTTCTTTCAAATCTCGAGTTGTTATTCAAGTTCTGTATCTTGCAGTTATTTCTATTTCTATAATGTGTCGCTTGTCACAGCGAAATGCTCTTTGATATATACTTTTTTTTCTCTACACTCTTAGTAAATTGGGAGCTCATGATAAAACCCTGTTAGACTCTGTCCGCTCAGTTGACTATTTAGCCATTGTAATTTCGGACCATGCGCCTATACAAATGGACATCTCCTTTACTCTGAATAGAAAAGATCGCCCTCCCTGGAGATTCGATACCTTGCTACTTTCCGACAAGGGGTTCTGCGACAAAATTTCAAAGTCAATTGATGACTTCTTACTCATCAATAGATCGGATTCAATATCTCACTCACTGTTGTGGGAGACTTTAAAAGTGGTTTTGCGTGGTGAAATTATTTCCCATGTAGCCCATGCGAACAAAACTCAGAGAAAGCGGTTGCAAGACCTTACAGATTCTATTCTCCAGCTTGATGGTGAGTACGCCGCAGACCCTTCACCTGAATTGTATAAAAAGAAGCTTGATTTGCAGTCTGAATTCGATCTATTATCCACAAAGAAAGCTGAAGGTCTGCTGCTCCACTCCTGCGGCCTGTCGTATGAATATGGAGACAAGAACAGTCGGCTGCTTGCACATCAGCTCAAGCACAGAGCAGCCTCCAGGCTGATCCCACAGATAAGGGATCGCTCTAATGACATGGTCTCCAAACCCCAAGACATTAACAAGGCCTTTGAAGTGTTTTACTCCACTCTACACATCCGAACCCCCTCCCGACAGAATATCTATGGATACTTTTTTAAATTACCTAGAATTCCCATCTATAGAACCGGAGCTGGCTAAGGATTTAGACAGACCATTGAACATTGATGAGATCAAGGAGGCTATCAATGCTATGCAGAGTGGCAAGGCACCGGGTCCAGATGGCTATGAGGCAGGTTTTTATAAAAAGTTTTGTGACAAACTCGCCCCGCTTCTGATGGAAATGTTTAACGAGTCCCTGAAAAATGGGACACTGCCACATACACTCACCCAAGCAACCATTTCCCTCCTACTTAAAAAGGACAAAGACCCCACAGATTGTGGATCGTATCGCCCAATTTCGCTGATTAACAACGATGGAAAGGTCATTGCCAAGGTGATGGCTAGGCGTCTGGAGAACATCTTACCTCTGATTATTTCTGAAGACCAGACTGGCTTCATTAAGGGTCGCCACTCCTTTTCTAACATTTGCAGACTCTTGAATATTATACACACTTCAGGTCCTTCTCTCCCTCCTGAGGTAATTATATCTCTGGACGCGGAGAAGGCCTTTGACCGTGTGGAGTGGGAGTACTTGTCCACGACTCTGCAGAAATTTGGGTTCGGGGACACATTTATTTCATGGGTCCGGCTACTCTACTCCGCCCCCTTGGCCTGTGTTACTACCAACTCTATAAATTCCCCTTATTTCCCACTCTCCAGAGGGACACGCCAGGGTTGTCCTTTGTCTCCGTTATTGTTTGCCGTCGCCGCTGAACCTCTATCCATTGCACTCAAGTCCTCGCCCCACTTCCGTGGTATCACCCGTCACGGAATCGAACACAGGGTTTCCCGTTACGCTGACGACCTTCTTCTCTATTTGACGCATCCTATTACCTCCATCCCTCACATAAAATCTATGTTGAGACAGTTTGGCTCTTTCTCAGGCTATAAGCTGAATTTTCATAAAAGTGAATGTTTCCGGGCGGTTAGGTGGCCGAGCGGAGATTGCGTTCGTCACCAACCCCGGAGCTGTGAGCTGGATTCGCCTGTTCGAATCCAGCTCACAGCTCCGGGGTTGTCACCAGCTTGGCTGGCCGTTCACACTAATACAATTGGCTGTATTAGAGGGTGGGAGAAGCTGGCGGGGTGGGTCCGGGTCGTTGTAAACAGCGACTCCTACAGTTCGGTCGGGGCGCCTGCTAAGCGCGGATAGGACCTGAGGGGGATAGTGTGATCCTCCCACACGCTACGCCCTCTCAATGAGAATCCGCGCTGCCAGGTGAAAAGAAGCGTGATTGGCTGGACGTGTGTCGGAGGAAGCACGTGGTAGCCTCCACTCTCCCAGATGATCTGACTGTGGGGGGTAAGTGCGCAGCGACCAGGAAGGGATTGGGAATTGGCATACGACTAACATTGGGATGGGAGAAAATCGGAGGAAAATGGAGGGGGGAAAAGATCAAAAAAAAAAAAAAAGTGAATGTTTCCCCATTAACAACTCAGCCTTACAAATGACACAATCTTCAATTCCCTTTCGTCTGTCACAATCAGGCTTTAAATATCTGGGCATAAAGATCACCCACACCTTAAACTAAATTTTTGAAGCTAACTTCCCCCCATTAATCACTAACATGAAAGCTGACTTTCAACGTTGGAGCAGCCTGCCCCTCTCACTCTCCGGTAAAGTACAATGTGTTAAAATGAATATCCTGCCCAAATTCCTGTATGTCTTTCAATGTCTCCCTCTATTTCTACCCAAATCCCTTTTTCTCACAATAGACAGAGCAATATCTGCCTTTGTCTGGGGGGGAAAGATCCCTAGAATAGGCAAAGCCATCCTACAAGGACCTAGGGGGTCAGGTGGACTTGCGCTCCCCAATTTCATGCACTATTACTCATCCATAAAATTATTCTTTGGTTAAAAACCCCAGAAACTGACTGGTGTAGCTTAGAAGCGCAATCGTGCCGTTCATCCTCCCTGGCAGCTCTGGTCTACTCTTCTTTCCCTCTCTCTCCTTCCCGGCACTCCTCAAACCCTGTTGTTCTGTCCACTTTAAAGATTTGGATACAGTTCCGTCGCCACTTTAAACTCTGTTCAGCATCAGTCTTGGGGCCTATTAGTAATAACCACCTGTTTGTTCCCTCCACTCTGGACCCGTCTTTTACACGCTGGAACAGACTCGGAATAAATAGTTTCAAGGATCTATATGACAGTGACACTTTCTCCAGTTTTAGCTCCTTGTGTCTCCAATTTGGTCTTCCACGCTCCGATCTATTTCGTTATCTTCAGATACGTCATTTTGTACGTGCACAATTTGACTAATTTCCTAGCCCCCCTCAACGATCAAATTTGGGAGAGACTCTTGGGTCTATCACCAAACCAAAAAGGGCTTATATCTGAAATTTATCAAAATACTTTGTGCTTGACCAAAGACAAAAGCGCTAAGACGAGGTCCGGGTGGGAGGAGGAGCTGGGGGTGGAACTGACAGAGGAGTGGTGGGGGGAGCACTGGATAGGGTGAATTCCTCCTCCACTTGTGCCAGACTCAGTATAATACAACTAAAGGTGGTACACAGAGTACACTACAGCAAAGCAAGACTAGCTGAAATCTACCCAGACTCCAATCCCAATTGTGACCGCTGTAATAGTCCACAAGCTGATCTCTCTCACATGTTTTGGTCCTGCCCAGGGCTTAGACCATTATGGTCCTTGTAACTGAGGGGTACAATTCCCTGACTGTATTACTAGATATGATACTTACTACCACTACCTTTGTACTTTATATTCGGCCACCCAGTACTCGGCATAAATATATTATGATAAACACTCTCACGTAGATGAAACGGATCCAACACAAATGTACGAAGTCGAAGTATGTATTTATTCCTACACAGCAATGGTGTGTAGAGCAAGCACTTAATCACTTAATTACATTTATGAATTGAAATAGTATGCACTTTTATGGCAAAGAGTATTCGTCGGTATATCAATAGAGAATGTCCAATCTCTGATGGCGCAGGTGGTAAATATACGACCTGGAATAGTTAAGGAATAACAGCAATGATACTTTAATGATTATAAGACTGGATACACTAGGGGGGTTAATCCGGTCGCTTGTAAGACAACAGGAGTAGGAGGGGGGGGGGGGGGGGGGTAGAGTCTGGCTGCCTCGTCCGGCTAAGGGTATCCTGGGTGAACCCACAGTAGTGCAGTTCAATGCGCCAGCGATCCTTGGACCACAGATGAAAGCAGCTGGACTCTCTGTGGGCCGGCTCTCTCCGGTCCACGGAGGAGAGACGTGAAGCGACCTCGTCTTGCAGAGCGCCTCCTCACCTTGCGTCCTCTCCAGGGGGGGGGGTTCCAACACACGGCAGTGTTGGTCTTTATCCATAGAATAATCACTGTACACAAAGCATAATCCGTGCCTGGGAAGGCGGGCTGTCGTCGGTAGAATAATCCGGTATACAGGTCCACTCGCTCGCCGGCTCTGGGGCTCCTCGGGTGCAGCCTCACATGGGGTCAGCCACCCTGGATAAGCAGCCAGTTCTCTGCCCGAAACGATGGGGTACTGACTACGATAGTATTCTCACCGCACGAAGCACTACATATGAATAGACTATTATTAGCTTAATAGACTACGTCCAACTCGACGATATAGTGCCAAATATGACTATTCAAATATTAATATACACGATGTCTCAATACCGATGGTAGGCCGAACTTGGCCTTACTCCCACACGTGGCGTCGCGGGGAGGCTTTACGTCTGTCACTCTATTGGAGGGTAAGAAACTGGACTGAAAAGGAAGTCCTACTTTAGTAGCGCAGTATATATACGCACTATGAACAAATAGTACCGTTAGTGGTGCGGTAGCCAGATTCCTACGCGGAACTAGGACTTGTTCGTACATGTTGAGCGGTACGTTTGAACTGGGTCTGGGGGGTATGGCAGCCTGGCACCAAGGTCTCGACCAATAGTAGAATGGAGACTATTATGGGATGTTCAGTAGGCTAGAATGGATATTCAATGCATATTGTACAAGGAATATACAAGGGATATCAAGGAATATTAGAGAATATACAAATACAATTAAATATATATATATAATAAATATATATATTCGGTTTAATCTGGCCCTTCACAACAGCCACCCCCTGATTGGTCCCAGACCTAATCAGTTAAGCAGAGACAGATTAATCGCGTTGTCTATTTACACATAAGGGTTTGCTGTAGGGGTCAGTCAACTTCACAAAGTCATAGGGTTATAGGGTCATGGTCATCATCGATTGTGTCTGGGAGTCGGGGCAGTTCTATGAGCCTCGCCACGGGACGGGTGTAAGTGCGACCCTGGACAAGCACTTCAGCTGCTCGGACCTTGCCGTCGGCACCGGTGATCACTTTGCTTACGCGGCCGGCCGGCCACATAGCTCTGGGCAGTGATTGATCAATAATCATGACGACTGTTCCTTCTGTCAAATTGTCTCTCTCCTTTACCCACTTCTGGCGGGTCTGTAGAGACGGTAGGTAGTGCAGTAGGAATGTCCTTTGTTGTGCACTCTCTATGGTAGTGCAATCATCTATGTTGGGGTCTGCGGAGATAACAGTGCTCAATCCACAGAACACAGGCTTCTTATTCTCAGCCTCCTCCTGACTGGCTTCCCTCGGGATAGGCGTGGGCCACTCTCCTTCCGGGAGCTTTAGGAATGCTGGGCCGTCACTGTAGACATTGCGACGGGTGAGGTCATCTAGGGGCATTCCCCGGGTGATGACGTCAGCTGGGTTCTGTTTTGTATCAACGTAGCGCCACTCTGTTTCTCCGGTTAACTCTTCGGTTAAGTCTTGAATCTCGGTGACTCTGACTCCCACGAAGACTTTGTACTTGCATGAGTCCGATTTGATCCAGGCGAGTACTGTCGTGGAATCTGACCACAGGATTGTTCTAGACACCGGTATGGTGAGCTCACGTTGGATGAGCGTGGCTAGGTGCGCTCCGGCTAGGGCTGCGCAGAGCTCTAGGCGTGGGATAGATTGTTGCTTGCGTGGGGCTATTCTCGAGCGGGCGAGGACAAATGCTGTGTAGATCTCTCCCCCCTCTTCTTGGGCCCGCAAGTAGGCTACTGATCCGTATGCGACCTCTGAGGCGTCACTGAAGACGTGTAAGTCCATTTTACATGTCTCTGGCCTCACCGTGGGTGGGAAGTAGCTTCGGCGCATATTAACGCCGGGGAGTGAGTGGAGCTCCATCTCCCACTCTCTCCAGGTGGATGCAAGGTGTGCGGGAATGGGGTCGTCCCAGCCCTGGTCCTTGTCCCACAATGCTCGTACAATCATTTTTGCCCTGGTGGTGTACGGTAGAATACATCCTAGCGGGTCATATTGTCGGGCGAGTGTTGTGTACACACTCCGTCTGGTGGTCGGCGCCGCCGCCGGCCTTCCCTGCTCCGTAGTCAGGGGCTTGTGTCTGTAGTGAAGCGAATCTGTTTTGAATCGCCACACCAATCCCAGGGTCATCTCCTGGGCTTCTCCCGGGATTGTAGCCATCCAGGTCTCGCTGCTGGCTGCCTTGTCCTCGGAGGAGAGGCTGCGCAGTACTTGCGGATCGCTGCTGGCCCACTGCCTGAGATCAAAGCCGCCTTTGATCAATGAGGCGCGGAGTTTAATCAGGAGAGCCTCGGCTTCTTCCTGGGTTGAAAGGCTTTGTAGACAGTTGTCTACGTAGAAGCTGTTCTTTACGCTGTGTCGGACCTCTTCGTCCGCTGCTGGGTCCTCTGCTACATGTTTCTGTAGTGCAAATGTAGCACAGCAGGGGCTGCACGTCGTTCCGAAGGGGAGGACTTCCCATTGGTAGATGGCTGGGTGCTCATCTCCTGGCTTCTCTCTCCATAGGAACCGTAACAGGGGCTTGTCCTCCTCTACTAATCTCACCTGCAGGAACATTCCTTTAATGTCCCCGCTGATGGCCACCTTTTCCTGGCGGAAGCGGAGTAGAACGCCGAGTAGGGAGGGGCCGAGTGTGGGACCGGGCAGTAACTCTTTATTCAGATTTTGGGATCCGATCTGGTAGCTGCAGTTAAATACTATGCGGTCTTTACCGTTGTGATGGACCTTGTGGTGAGGCACGTACCACGATTCAGTGGTCTGGTCAGCCTCTTTAATGTCCATCTTTGTGACGTGTCCCGCTGTGATGAGCCTCTCAATCTCAGCGCGGTATACACTCTCTTGGGCGGGGTTCTTGGCTAAGCGCCGCTCCGTGTTCAGCAGGTACCGTTCTGTGGCGTCTGTCTTGGCGTGGAAAGTAGGCATTCCTTCTCGCCGCAGGAGTGGCGTGGCGTATCTCAACACGCCGTTGACCGGGACTCTCTTGGTCCCTGTCTCGAGGAGGTGAATGGCGTAAATGTCATCTTTAGAGCGAATGTCTTTCTTTCCGCTCTTAAAGGGCATTTGTTCCAAGGTCCATAACCGCTCTACGTGTTGCAGGAGTGCGGTTTCTCCCTCTGTGACTCGGGAGTGGAGACATCTAGTGGCTGTACTTCGGTTGAGAGATTTGGCGAGCGGGCCTTGGAGAGTCCATCCCAAACGGGTCTCGACTGCTGCAGGACAGCCTCGGGGTCCGGTATGAACCCGGTCTATCGGGACAATGAGGTCTGCATGGTCGGAGCCTATCAACAGGGTCGGCATAGCATTGTCTATGAGCGGGATCGGTAACTTGCGCAGATGTGCATATTTCTCCATCAGCTTGGCGACGGGGTATGTGTACCGCGACAGTCCTATTTCTTGGCTGGTGAAAGCGTCTGTAATCTGGTACCGTCGCTCAGGCTGGCCGCTTGCTGCGATAGAGAATGAGACATTCTCGCCCTTTATCGTCTTCAAATCTCGTCTTATTGTCCGAATTGTCATTTGGGTTTCGCTTCCCCGCAGCCCTAGCTGGGCCGCAGCGGAGGCGAGCAGAAGGGTCTTCTCTGACCCGTCATCGAGGACGGCGTAAGTGTCCAGGACTTTATTCTGGTAGCTTAGTGTCACACGCACTACTTTTAGGAGTACTCGGGCTCCACTGCTGCTGGCGGGATCGATGTACATGACGCTCGCTTTGCTGCTGGATGGTGCGGGTGAAGGGCGCCGTCTGTTACTGTCGTGAAGTATGTCCAGATGGGCTCCATCGCACTTGGTGCACCTTTTCTTTAAGCGGCATTCGGCTGCCATGTGTGAGCGCGCACAGCGAAAACAGCGCTTGTTGGACTTTATCCATTGACTTGCTTCCTCCGCGTTCAGCTTGGGGAAGGAGTCACATTGCGCTAGCCAGTGTTCTTTCTCACAGTAGGGGCACACTATCTTCCACTTCTCCGTTCTGGAGGGGGTACTGTGGCTCCTGCTGCTCGGTACTGACTCCGATTGGTGCATCACAGTCACCAATCTTCTTCCATCATTTAGTCGTCTGGTTCCTTCTCTGGAGCCAGGGGTGCTCCGTCCGAATGTATCTAGCCGTAGGCTGCTGACTTCTCTCGCCAGGAAGTCTGCTAGATCGAGGAGGTTCGGTTCGGGGCCATTCGGGTCTCGGTGGTCTCTCTGCCGCCTAAAACGCTCCTGTCGAGCGGGCGGCAGCTTCTCCAAGATCCTTTCCACATTTGAGCTGGCGTAAAGTTCATGCCTCCCCTTCTCTCTCTGCGCTCCCAACATCCCTACCAGGGACTGCACTCTGATGGACAGGTCGTCCAGTGCTCGATTGTCTATTGCTGGGGGTAAGCGGTCGATGTGTCGGATCTCCTGGATCACGTAATCCCATATGCGCCCATACCTCTGGTCCAATGCTACCAGCGCTGCTGTGTATGGGGTGGTGGAAGTCGCGTAGGCGAGCGCTATATTATGTGCGCGGGGTACCTTTAAGTGCTTCAGTAGGATGGCGTATTTATGGCGTTCATCCAATACATCCACCAACATGGTCTCCAGACACATGCGGAGTTCTGTATACTGGGCCCGGTTCTCTTGGGTGAAGTCGGGTACCATAGGCGTGCCAATGTATGACGCTGACTGTGGATACATCGGCGAGCGTTGGGGGAGAGGCCTCCTAGGCAAGTCTCCTCCCGCTCCTTGGTATGGGCTGGTACCGGCAGTGTACCATGGCCCGCTTGTCCAGGTGCTGTTCCTCGGTGCGGGTCGTGCGTCGTGCTCACCCGTGTATAGAGTCGGGGGTCTGTAGCGCAGCTCCGTGGGAGTATAGCCTGGGCTGTACCGGACCTCCTGGTCCGGTAGAGTACTGTGCTGTCGTCGGGCGTGGTTCTCCTCCTCTTCCTCTTCGTCTTCAGTTAGGTCATCCAGTGCTTGTAGTCTCTGGTTTAGCCTCTCCACAGGATATGCTGCTCCTTCCCGGTTGCTAGGTCTCGCTTGGACCGGTGGGGGGAGGTGGTCTGTGGGGGGTATAGACCTCGTCTGTTGGTCAAGTTCAGGGTTGTTTACTCGGCTAGGGGATGCCGCCCTGGAGGTGTGTCTAGACGAGTTCCTGGAGCCTCTGGCGGAGGGAGAGGGTGTTGTCCGTCTGATCAGCTGTTCTATTAGTTGCGCTTGCTGTCTGTCGCGCTCTGCGTCCCGTAGAGCACCAGCAGCTGCTCGCTGGCTGTCTGCTCGGTCTCGGGCCACATTCTCTTCCCTCTGAATGCGTCTTATTTCTAGACGTATATGCTCTTCTTCGCTCCGCTGCTGGATCTGCAGTCGGTCGCGTTCAGCAGCGGCGTTCAGGCTGATGAGGAAGGCCTGCTGTAGGATCCTCTCTGCCTCGCTGGGAGAAGGCGGTTGTATAGGGGAGCCTTCCCTCGGGGTACTCCTTGCGGAGCCTTGGAGCTCTATCTCCACGGTGCTCTCCCCGTCTTCTTCCGTGCCGAGTTCTCTCTCGGTAGCGTTGTATTCCTCCCGGGACTCATCGGGGACTACTTCTTCAGTACTGGCGGGGTGTGAAGTCATGTCTGGTTCCCACTGGTCCCCACCGTGAACTTGGTCAGTTACATTAGAACCCGTAGGGGCCTCTATGGTCGGGGTAGTCTGGGCGTTGGGGTTAGACATACTTTTACTTTCTAGTTTTACCGCGTTTACTGTTAGTAGAAGACTAGGTTGTTGACTGACAGCGTAAGCCTCTAAGTACTGAGGGAGCCGTCGTTCGCGCTGCGGGCGTTGGTTAGGAGGATCGTTTCGTGGAGTGTTCATCATAGGCCATTTCAATATTAATAACACTATATTAATATTACACTAATTACCATCCGGCTCGAAGGACCAATTGTAACTGAGGGGTACAATTCCCTGACTGTATTACTAGATATGATACTTACTACCACTACCTTTGTACTTTATATTCGGCCACCCAGTACTCGGCATAAATATATTATGATAAACACTCTCACGTAGATGAAACGGATCCAACACAAATGTACGAAGTCGAAGTATGTATTTATTCCTACACAGCAATGGTGTGTAGAGCAAGCACTTAATCACTTAATTACATTTATGAATTGAAATAGTATGCACTTTTATGGCAAAGAGTATTCGTCGGTATATCAATAGAGAATGTCCAATCTCTGATGGCGCAGGTGGTAAATATACGACCTGGAATAGTTAAGGAATAACAGCAATGATACTTTAATGATTATAAGACTGGATACACTAGGGGGGTTAATCCGGTCGCTTGTAAGACAACAGGAGTAGGAGGGGGGGGGGGGGGGGGTAGAGTCTGGCTGCCTCGTCCGGCTAAGGGTATCCTGGGTGAACCCACAGTAGTGCAGTTCAATGCGCCAGCGATCCTTGGACCACAGATGAAAGCAGCTGGACTCTCTGTGGGCCGGCTCTCTCCGGTCCACGGAGGAGAGACGTGAAGCGACCTCGTCTTGCAGAGCGCCTCCTCACCTTGCGTCCTCTCCAGGGGGGGGGGTTCCAACACACGGCAGTGTTGGTCTTTATCCATAGAATAATCACTGTACACAAAGCATAATCCGTGCCTGGGAAGGCGGGCTGTCGTCGGTAGAATAATCCGGTATACAGGTCCACTCGCTCGCCGGCTCTGGGGCTCCTCGGGTGCAGCCTCACATGGGGTCAGCCACCCTGGATAAGCAGCCAGTTCTCTGCCCGAAACGATGGGGTACTGACTACGATAGTATTCTCACCGCACGAAGCACTACATATGAATAGACTATTATTAGCTTAATAGACTACGTCCAACTCGACGATATAGTGCCAAATATGACTATTCAAATATTAATATACACGATGTCTCAATACCGATGGTAGGCCGAACTTGGCCTTACTCCCACACGTGGCGTCGCGGGGAGGCTTTACGTCTGTCACTCTATTGGAGGGTAAGAAACTGGACTGAAAAGGAAGTCCTACTTTAGTAGCGCAGTATATATACGCACTATGAACAAATAGTACCGTTAGTGGTGCGGTAGCCAGATTCCTACGCGGAACTAGGACTTGTTCGTACATGTTGAGCGGTACGTTTGAACTGGGTCTGGGGGGTATGGCAGCCTGGCACCAAGGTCTCGACCAATAGTAGAATGGAGACTATTATGGGATGTTCAGTAGGCTAGAATGGATATTCAATGCATATTGTACAAGGAATATACAAGGGATATCAAGGAATATTAGAGAATATACAAATACAATTAAATATATATATATAATAAATATATATATTCGGTTTAATCTGGCCCTTCACAACAGTCCTCGATATTCAATGTGCTCTCGATAGTACTAGATACCACAATACAGCCCTGTCCACTGTTGGCCATTTTCGGGGTACCGGCTGAGCCTCTCCCTATTAAGCCAAACGATACTGACATGTTGGTTTTTGCCACGCTCTTGGCCAGACGGAGAATACTCCTAGCCTGGAAATTGTCTACACCTCCCCCCTTCTCCGCCTGGCTAAAAGATATGGTCTCGTTTCTAAAACTAGAGAAGATTAAGTATGCACTTAGAGGAGTTAACGAAAGATTCTTTAAAAAGTGGCAGCCGTCCATTTCTTACTTTAACAGCCTATCTGTTCTCCCTCCTGACTGAGTGTCTTCCTTCTTTGAGTGATCCTCCCATCTAACCAGGCCCAACAGTACTATGTAATACCACCAGATAACTATGTATACTCTATAACTGATTAATGTACCATATCTGACTCAGACTATTTTCCTTTTGTTTATTATTTTTTATTATATTATTTAAATTTTCTTTGTTATATTTGTATTTTGTATTATTTAATTTAATTGTATTATTGTCAGTAGCAATTATTATTATTGTCTGTATTTTAACCTTTTCTCTTGTTGCATGTTATGTATGTAGCCCTACCTGTTGATCCGTGGGGTGGGTGGGTTTGGGGGTGGGATGGGTGGGGTAGATTATACAAAAAAAAGGGAAAAAGGGTGAATGAATAATTCTGACTTTGTAATTGTACAAACTTGCTTCACCAATAAAAACGTTTGAAAAAAATGCATTGGGCTTAATGTAGCTGATACCGATCAGTTAAAGAAATACCATGATCGGCCCCGATACCGATCTTTGAGACGGGATCTGGGCATCCCTATAAATGAGTGAATGATATGTGATTCCTTGTGTTCATTAGTTAAAGTTATAGGTGCTGGCACCTATTCACCAGCACATGAGCAGCAGGATGGGGTTACTAGCTTCAAACGGCCCTGCATCTGTTGTCAAAACGGACCAGGAAGTGTGTGTCTGTGTGTGTCTGTCTGTGTGTGTGTGTGTGTGTGTGTGTGTGTGTGTGTGTGTGTGTGTGTGTGTGTGTGTGTGTGTGTGTGTGTGTGTGTGTGTGTGTGTGTGTGTGTGTGTGTGTGTGTGTGTGTGTGTGTGTGTGTGTGTCTGTGTGTGTGTGTCTGTGTGTGTGTGTGTGCGTGCTCCAGCCAGGCTCCCCATCTAACATGTACACCCAGAGAGGGAGAAGCTGCTTCGACTCCCAGATGTTAACCAACCCTCGACTTGGACACTGCAGATGATGACGTGCGTGCGTGCGTGCGTGCGTGCGTGTGTGTGTGAGTAAGAGAACATGGTTTTGCAGTCATGCTTTGGGGTACTGGCCGTTTAACTGAAAGGCCAAAAAGAAAAGAAAAAAGAAAGGTCATCTTCCTGGGAACAATATAGGTCAGCAGCAACAAGGACACATTTTATAAATAACGTTAACACTGTAGCGGACTATCAGTTCCAACGCAAACATTTTGTTCTTGCATTATCAAAGTAACTTCCTGTAAACAACACAGAGCCATTTTCTCTACACAAAAGTCACAACACGGATCTTTAATGGATGTGTCATTATGGCTCCGGGCTTGACTAGATATAAAGTATATCTGCTCCTGATGGCGTTTCAAATTGAATGGAATTCCGTGTGCAGTAGAAGATGACTAACCTTGAATCAAATTAAATGCACAACATGCTATATTGTATGTATTGAACAACAATCTACAGGTTAGATAATGAGGTTTGAAGTGGCAGAGGACTGGACGAGAGATAAGCAGAGAACTAAGCAGTACTGGCCTTCAACTTTCACACTTAACCAGCTCCCCAGTTCCACCCTTCCTTCTTACAAAACAACCAGTGTGGACCAGATGGGCCTCCTGTTTTACTATATGGAGAGAAAACAGTGTTACCTGAACATGTGTCCCATAAAACGTCCCTGTGACTGAGTGAGTGAGTGCCACAAAACGTCCCTGTGACTGAGTGAGTCCCACAAAACACCCCTGTGACTGAGTGAGTCCCACAAAACACCCCTGTGACTGAGTGAGTCCCACAAAACATCCCTGTGACTGAGCGAGTGAGTCCCACAAAACGCCCCTGTGACTGAGTGAGTCCCACAAAACATCCCTGTGACTGAGCGAGTGAGTCCCACAAAACGCCCCTGTGACTGAGTGAGTCCCACAAAACACCCCTGTGACTGAGTGAGTCCCACAAAACATCCCTGTGACTGAGCGAGTGAGTCCCACAAAATGCCCCTGTGACTGAGCGAGTGAGTCCCACAAAACACCCCTGTGACTGAGTGAGTCCCACAAAACGCCCCTGTGAGTGAGCGAGTGAGTCCCACAAAACGCCCCTGTGAGTGAGTGAGTGAGTGAGTCCCACAAAACGTCCCTGTGACTGAGTGAGTCCCACAAAACGCCCCTGTGAGTGAGCGAGTGAGTCCCACAAAACGCCCCTGTGAGTGAGCGAGGGAGTCCCACAAAACGCCCCTGACACGAGAAGACCTCCCTGCCAGATCGTCTGTGACTCAGGGGGCTTTCACACTAGCCATTCGGGGTCGAATCAGAGCACGATCGCACCAAAATAGAGTGTGATGAGAACGCTCCCCCCCGTCACCGGGGACGCTGATTCGCTCCAATAGGTGGTCTCGGGTGCGCGCCAGTGTCCCCGACGACGGAGCGGGTTGTGGTGTGCAAGCATAAATTATAATGCTTTCATGCTTGCTTGAATTTTGGGCAGATAAAAACATACAGCAACAACTGGACAATACCCACAAAAACTATATTTATGGGCAATTTGGCGAGTTCAGACCTCAACCAAACAAGCATGTTGAGCCTCACGGCTCAGTGGATGAAAACTTCGAGATGAAGCCATGTTACAAGCCCAAGACTTCCCTGGCTCGCATTAGGCCTGGCAATTTGTTTGCCATTGCTATGTCTATACATTGGTTTCTTGTTCGAATGCATTTATTTCTATAGACTGATGTATTTTTCTGCCACGAAAAATGGAGCCTCTAATAATTGCCCAAAACGTAAGCTGTAAAAGATAAGCTAAAAAGCATACAAAGCCACTTATTCCGAGATGATAATTCATGTATCTGGATAACCAATGCACGGATTTTGTCGAGGCAGGTAGTGTTATTTCGGGAAAATTGATATCTATTATATAGTCTGGTGTAGTTTTCGTCCACGAAAAATGGAGGCTCTAATTATTATTATTCATAGAGACTCTCTATGAATAATAATAATTAGAGCCTCCATTTTTCATGGACGAAAACTACACCAGACTATGGATATCAATTTCCCCGAAATAACGCTACCTGCCTCGACAAAATCTGTTCATTGGTTATCCAGATACAGATGAATTAGCATCGTAGAATAACAAATAACAAGTAAAAGACGCAACATCCGATTTGGCTTTTCTCCAGCGCAACCAGAACGTCTTTCGTTGGATTGGCATGTCTAATAATTAGTGCTGTCAATAGATTAAAAAAATTCAACTAATTAATCTCACAATTTTCTGTAATTAATCTAGATTAATCTAGATTAAAAATTGCATTTTTCTACTTAAGATCGAAGCTTGTAACAGATATTTACTTGAGTAAAATCATGGAATTAATGTAAAATCAACACAAAAAAAGTATATTTAGATTCAAAGACTATTTTAATAGCTTTCTTTGAATACAGTTTCACTCCTGTGAAATACAAATGTTCAACAAAACCATCAACATTGACTCAGCTAGACCGCTTTCTTATATTGAAAATGTTTCACTCCATAGATTAATCTAGATTAATTTTTTTAAACGCTTTAAATAATTTAAATTAATCTCCAGAGTTAAAGCATTAATTTTGACAGCCCTAATAAATATATATATATATATATATATAATGTATTTTTTTTTGTTCAGCTACCTGATTATGGCAAAAGACATGATTATGGCAAAACTTAACTTAAATAATATTAATAATCACTATTATGGGTCCATAAAACATTTATTCAGCACTTTTGAATGCATACATTAATTCCAGACTGACTGCTGAAAGATTGTACAATTTAAACATGTTCTCTTTGCATACAACTAAATGTGCATTAAAGTCAAGTGCATTTTCTTTTCTCTGTAGGATAACTACAACAAAGTGCATTCAGAACAAAGCCAAGGTGCTTTAAAACTGCATAAAGATCTGCATACAGACACACACACACGAGAGGGAGAATAGCTTATAGCAGACTTAATGATGTTACTGTAGTGGCTACTGTCATAATTCACGACGTTCTAGCCTACATGGAAGGACTGTTGTATTTACTACATCTCCCGTGACTCTTAGCGGGGGATGACGTAGCTTAAGAGAGATTAGTGAAAGTGAGGAATGGAAGCGTTGTTAGTTAGCATAACGCTAACGTTAGTTAAAAAGGTTTTTAACCGCGACAGGCATATAGTAATGGCGAGGATATAAAGCATGTTAAAGACGCATTTATTGGACGTGTTGCTCGTGGAGTTTACATAGAAAAAGCGCGACTTGCAAGAGGAGTTATCACAGGCTGTAGAACGCAGGACTGAAGAGCTCACGTTACACATTGCACATGTAATGACTGAAGCCGCGTTTTGATTATGTCATCACAACAACACGTTAGGTTACGAACATAACTCTGTTCTTTGACATTCAGTGATATTTTTTCGGTGCTAAAACCCTTTCGGTGGCCGAATATTCGGTGCATCCCTAATACAGAGCCACATGTAGATCTGTGTGTATTTGCATTGCTCTATTGCTGCCAGCTTCATGTGTTGACTGTATGCTATCTGTTCAGCAGAGTTATGACAGAGTTATGAGTACGTGTTACATGTAGTCTGGGATGAAAACATTTTCATATTTCATTCACCAACAACCTCAGACGATCTGGCAGGGGCATTTTGTCAGACACACTCACTCAGTCACAGATGATCTGGCAG
This sequence comes from Notolepis coatsorum, assembly GCF_963971535.1. NCBI lineage: Eukaryota > Metazoa > Chordata > Actinopteri > Aulopiformes > Paralepididae > Notolepis > Notolepis coatsorum. Next base: position 73,064,482 of record NC_140173.1, read on the forward strand.
GGACGTCTTTTCGTGTCAGGGATGTTTTGTGGGACACACTCAGTCACAGACGATCTGGCAGGACATTTTGTGGGACACACTCACTCAGAAATCAATGAAATCCAACCAAGTGAAGGACTTCTTTGCAGAAAAACGGATAAACTGGAGGTTTATTGTGGAAAGAGCTGCATGGTGGGGCGGTATATGGGAGCGTATGGTGCGTTCAGTCAAGACCAGCCTCAAAAGAATTGTGGGAAAGGCATTTCTGAGCTTCGAGGAACTGCAGACCTTTCTGACTGAAGTGGAGGCTGTGATAAATTCAAGACCGCTCACTTATGTGGACCACGAAAGCGAGGTGGCACCTCTAACCCCAGCTCACTTCCTGGTAGGAAACCGACTGACGACACTACCACCACAGACGGTAAAAGAGTCAAACATACAACAAGGAACTCGAAAAGGACATGAACAAGAGATGGCGGTACAGAGAACGTCTCGTCAATGGATACTGGAATCGGTGGAGAAGTGAATACCTGATGGAATTGAGATCTGCTCACGCATCCTCCACAAAGAAAACAACACCAAGGTGATGTGGTACTAGTGAACGAACACATGTTGCCAAGACAACTCTGGAAAATGGGTAGGATACATGAAGTTGCTCAATACAGTTACCAGGAAGAAAAATAATCAGACGGCCAATACAGTTATTGTATAACCTTGAGATTAATTGATGAACAGTGTTCATCGGGCCGGAGTTTGTTGCAACTATTATATAGATAAAATACATTTTCATTTCAGACTCATAAAATAAAATATAATACACACACATAGTTAATTGGTGATAACGTTTTGTTTTATTTGTTTTATTTACTTTAATGACAATGAAAGTGCAATGCTTGTTCGCCAACAAAATTAATACATTTGTCTTTCAGCACCACGCAAGAGTGGACAGCTCCTGCCAACGCAGTGTCTAAACACTGCAGCCGTGCTGAATTGCTTTGATTACTGTATTGGAACCAGCTGCGATATATGTGGTGTGGCTCGTCGAGCACACAGAATGTAAAAAGACTTTGAACTGAACTGAACTGAACTGAACTGAACTGAAAGAAAACGAACTGAACTGAACTAGAAATTGTAACTAATAGAAAATAAAGGACCTTAAGATTTGATTCAAAAGAAAAGCAACGACTGGACATTCCTGTTTTCATCTTTGTAACATAGCTAACACGCTAGTCAATGGGGGCCATGCTCCAGCCTGTAGCCCTGAGATAATAATAATAATACATAATAATACATCTATTTTATATAGCGCTTTTCCAGGTGCTCAAAGATGCTTCACATGGGCAGGAGAGACAAACTATGGCAAAACAAAAAAACAGAACAAAACAGAACAAAAATAATACATGACAAAATAAAATAAAACCGACAGAATTAGAGGTCAAAAGCAAGATTGAAAAGGTGGGTTTTGAGGGCTGATTTAAAAGATGTCAGGGTGTTTGCATCACGGATATGGCTGGGGAGGGCATTCCAGAGGGAGGGGGCAGCAGCAGCAAAGGCCCTGTCGCCCCAGGTCCGGAGCTTGGTCGTGGGAGGTGTTAGGAGGTTGGCATCTGCAGACCTAAGGCGAGGGGTGGGCGTGTGACGGTGGAGGAGGTCGGACAGGTAGGGAGGGGCAAGGTTGTTGAGGGCTTTAAATGTGATGAGTGGTATTTTAAAATGTATCCTGTATTTGATTGGAAGCCAGTGGAGGTCGTGGAGGACAGGGGTGATGTGATCAGAGTGACGGGTGGAGGTGAGCATGCGGGCAGCAGAGTTTTGGACATATTGGAGTTTATTGAGAATAGTGTTTGGTAAACGCTGAATGCTACTCCACAGCGCATCCAACGTAGGTTTCAGCGTGTATCTATTTATTTATTACTTAACATACTGTATGTAGGTGATAGGACTAGGGGTCCAAAGGTCTGTACTTACCCTTGAAGGTTACGGATAAGGTTAGGGTTGAGGTTTAAGGTTAGGCATGTATGGATTGAGGGTGTGTGAGTGTGTGGCTCTGGAGAGGCATCTCAAACCTCTACATACAACTATTAAAATTCCATAGCCGGGAAAAACAAAAGATGTCACCTCACCCAGTTCTCCTATAAACACACACACACACACACACACACACACACACACACACACACACATATCCACACACACACACACACACACACACACACATATCCACACACACACACACACACACACACACTCTCTCACACTCTCACACTCTCTCACACACACACACACACACACACACACACACACACACACACGCACACACACACACACACACACACACATACACACACACACACACACACACACCCACACACACACACACACACACACACACACACACACACACACACACAGTGTCTGGCATTCCAGAGCGCCCAGTACATTAATTCCATTACCATGTATATGGTAAATACCTATAAGTTAATACCTATATATATATATATAGGTCACTGGTTATTACAGCCATCCTCAGCTCAGATACACAAGACAACACTCTCTCTCCTCTGCCCTCCATCCATCCCTTTAATTATCTCAGATGGTCACATGCGTTCTTCTCGTGACGTGTTCTTCCACAATAATCCACGCTTCATTAACGCTTTCACTAGCACACTACAAAAGATTAACCTTTTCACTACCACATTACAGGTTAACCCTTTCACTAGCACACTACAAAAGATTAACCCGTTCACTACCACATTACAGGTTAACCCTTTCACTAGCACACTACAGAAGGTTAACCCTTTCACTACCACACTACAGAAGGTTAACCCTTTCACTAGCACACTACAAAGGGTTAACCCTTTCACTACCACACTACAGAAGGTTAACCCTTTCACTAGCACACTACAAAGGGTTAACCCTTTCACTACCACACTACAGCAGGTTAACACTTTCACTGGCACACTACAAAGGGTTAACCCTTTCACTACCACCCTACAGACGGTTAACCCTTTCACTACCACACTACAGAAGGTTAACCTTTCACTCCCACACTACAGAAGGTTAACCTTTCACTACCACACTACAAAAGGTTAACCTTCAACTACCACACTACAGAAGGTTAACCTTTCACTACCACACTAAAGAAGGTTAACATTTCACTACTACACTAGGGAAGGTTAATCATTGTTAACAGAAAGGGTTAAAGATTTTGAACAGTTTTTAACCCTTTATTCCCCCTTTTGTCGATACTTTAAAGGCTGCAAAGTTGGAGTAGTATATTGTTACCGGTTGGTTTGCACTGTTCAGTAACAAAATGACCATAGAAAATGAAAAATATCGTGAGAAATATTGGGCCTCATTCACGAAGCGATATAAGAACAGATTTATTTTGTTCTTACCTGGGATTCAGCAATGATTTCTTATTTTTGCTTTTCTCTTAGGCAAGACCAAATTCTAAGAGTGGTCGAGAGCACTCTTACCCAGATAAGAAACTCTTACCCAGATGACAATTTTTTTTAAGAAACCTACCATTGGTGAATTGCCCTCAAATACGATTTAAAAAACCCAGAACTTTTCAATTATTATTATTATTATTATTTTTTTTTTGTATTTTTTTTTTTTATTATTTTTTAAACAAACACATAAACAAACATGACAACACACGATTAGATATACAAGCATTGTAAAACAGTGTACATCAGTTAACTCATCGTTTGGATAAATGTCTTATACAAGATATACCCCTAATACCTGCTATCTATTCCCCTACACACATATGCTCTTGCTCGCACCCCCCGCCCTGGACCCCCCCATGGATAATCCATCCATTATCCTTCGCTCCTAACCAAACACTACCATTAAATGCTAGCTTTTATTCTCTCCACCACTTCTAACCACATTGTCAATTTGGATTCATTGAGACCCAAAATTCTTGCTGTAGATATTTCTAGATAAATCACATCGAGATATGTAAGAATCCAGACCTTTCGGCAAATTTTTTCCGGTTGAAACCATCGTGATGCTATCAGTTTTTTAGCCACTGTAATACCAGATAAGATTTTGTTGTATAGGTACTGCATATTCAAAAACATCATTCAGCAGTAATATAGAGGGGTGTACAGGTATATTCAGAATTAAGAGATTTGATAATTGCTGGGTCACTTCTTCCCAGAATATCTTAACTGGTGGGCAGTCCCAATACATGTGCATAAATGTCCCCTCGTCCCCATTTGTACATAAGGAGCATTTGGAGTCTTGTTTAAGACCCATTCTGTTCAGTCTTATAGGAGTCAAGTATGTCCTATGAATATAGTTAAGATTGATTTGTTGATGGTCCGGGTTCCTTGATGCAAGTCGAACATTTGCCCAGGCTTCTTGCCAATCAAAATCTTTTTCTAGGTCTGGTATATCCCTCCTCCAAACAGAGTCTAGGTGGAGGGTTTCATACGAAGCCGTTAGTAATTGATGATAAAAATCTGATACAAAACCTCTCGATGTCTCTCTTTCATAGAAAAATGTGTGGTATCTGTGGTGTGCAATTGGTATCCTTAATGGAACACCGTGAGTCTTCAAACATAACAATAATTGTGCGTAAAAAAGATATGTGGAACCGGTGAGATTAAACTTTTTTTCTATTTCATCATAGCTACAAATACCCTGTTTGTTGAAAACATCTCCTAATGTATGTATGCCTTGCTTTTCCCATCTAGGGAATCTTATAGGTCGTTTTCTAATCAGGAGTGCATTGTTATTGAATAAGGGAGTATGATTATGCCATTTATGTGGATTAGAATATTTTTTTTGTGTTTCACGCCATATCCGGATCGCATGTGTAATTATGGGGCCAAATTTCAGTTTGCATTGCTTAATTGATATTTTGGTGTATACTATGTCCTGCAGTCTCTGTGGTGCTACTATATTTACTTCTAAATTTCTCCAGGATACTGATGCTTGGGGTTCAAACCAGGTTGTCAGTGGTCTTAAAGTGTACGCCTTAAAATAGTGGAAAAAATTTGGGATTGCCATCCCTCCGTCGGCTTTGTTTATCTGTGCAGTGGATCTTTTTATACGTGGTGGTTTGTTATTCCAAATACATTTATATGCGGAAGAGTGTAATTTTTTCCAGTAACCATCTGGAGGGGGTAACGGAAGCATTGAGCTGATGAAGTTGATTCTAGGTAAGACATCCATCTTAACTCCAATTCCTGATGAATTGAAAATGGGGGACCCTGGTGTAAACAAGACGAAAGTCTTTCTCTGGTCTGCATCCCCTTAACAATTGTGTGTATTGAGCTGTACTGTATTGTACCCATTCTGCAATCTGTTAATAAAGTTTTCAATCAATCAATCAAAACTATTGAAACCCGTGCCTGTACTGAGTTTTTAAGTTTTGACCACCTGTCAAGGTCGCATTTTATTTTATTTTGGATTTCTATGTAATTGTGTTTCACCGTTTGGCTTATGGTAGGGAATACTTCAACTCCCAAGCATCTAAAGTGTTTAACCATTGGTATTTCTTCTGGAAGACTTGTATTCTTTGCAGGGTCGTTCAGTGGAAGGAAAGCCGACTTTGGCCAGTTTATTTTAAATCCCGATAGGTCGCCAAAGTCATTAATCAACTTGAGAAGATAAGGCATTGCGGTGTTAGGGTTTTGCATGAACAGTATTACGTTGTCCGCATAGACTAATTTTGTGTTGTGTGCCCTTGATTACGATTGGTTCTATGAGTTGGGATTGTCTTATATATTGTGCTAAAGGTTCTAGTGATAAATCGAATAGTCCGGGACTAAGAGGGCAACCCTGTCTAGAAGAGCGTGATACCGGAAATATTCCGGAGGTGATTATACCTGTTGTAATCATGGCCGATGGGTCTTTGTATAATACTTTAATCATATCAATGAATCCTTTTCCTAACCCCATCCTTTCTAATACCGCCCATATTATTATTATTATTATTATAACTTATTTTGTGCGTTCTGCTTCTGAAATGGATTATATATTGCTGTTAGAACAGTTAGATGCTCTGGCCGTCCAGGCCATACACATAGAACGCATATTTAGAGATTGTCTATCAGGGGTTCTCAAACTTTTTTATACCACAACCCCATTTTATGTAGGATATTTTTTGGCAACCCCACACTTAACTCATTGAGCGCCACCCTCTTTCCCCATCTGTACTCAATGGCGCCAGCGTTATTGACCATTTTAGCGATGTTTGCAGACCCATCGTGTGTTCTGTATTATAGCTATGGAGACAATAGTATGGCTCATTTGACAGGCATTGTTCATAGTCCATCACTGACTAATCAATTGATTTCTACATACTGTAGTTTGTGCGCTATTACACGTTAAACATCGCCCCTTTCCAAAATAATCCAGTCTTTTTTCATAGATCGCTCAATATGATGCGTTATATGCAATATGCCCAAATCGTTCTGGTTGATCGCCTGAAACCCCAAATACTACCAAATCAAAGGTATATACCATGTACCTATGTGTCTTCACAAAATCATCAAGGGGGGGGGGGGGGTCGTTTGAACTAGAAACTGCGATCGTGTTTGTCGAGCATGTTTTACGTTCGGTAAAACACGACACTGTGATCGGTACAGAAGCATGTTTTACGTTAAAAAAAAATACCAGCAGGTTACCTAAGATAGACCTTACCTCAGTCAGAAAGTACTCCAAAATTAATAAATCCCAGTCGATCCCATGGCGATCGCAATTACTCTTGTATATTGGGCATGTCTACCATACGGGAAAGAATAGCTCTGAGGCACCAAATCTTCCACCGATTGCTATGTTGTGATCCACTCCTAGGTGGAAAGAGCCGGAGGTAAACTCAATACTGGGGACAAGTGATATCCCCAGTTCAAAAGGTAGGCGATACTGCCACTTGGTGAGATTCGATCGTCATTGCAATTCCATGAGCCAGAAATACCTAGGGAGCTCCGGCTGAGTGTTTAGAACGGGGATCAAAGCAAAAATATCAAAGGATCTAAAAACGAGTTATTACGTTTTTGGCACTCAGCGCTTGGGGGCGAAACACGAGATATTTCGTTTTTGGGTTAATGAGTTAATGTATTGCGTAATTTCAACGTGGAAATAAGGAATATCAAAATAAAAGCACACATTGTTGAATTTGATCATGCATATGTATTACAGCACTATGTTATCAATGAAATGAATTAATATTATCAACAAAAGCAACAGAATTGTGTCTGTATACACATTTATAAAACAATACATATTTATCCAAAACCCCTGATTCTGCAGATCAATTATCATTTGAAGCCCTGTCCCTGCACAATTAGGACATATCAACCCACCATTTATAAAACAAGGCATATTTATCCAAAACCCCTGATTCTGCAGATCAATTATCATTTGAAGCCCTGTCCCTGCACAATTAGGACATATCAACCCACCATTTATAAAACAAGGCATATTTATCCAAAACCCCTGATTCTGCAGATCAATTATCATTTGAAGCCCTGTCCCTGCACAATTAGGACATATCAACCCACCGATCAGTTCATTCAAAACACGTTACATGAACTATCAGCCACTGCCCCACTGTCCAAACACTCCTGCTTTCCAAGTGACAGCTTACGCATCGATGCACTTTGTGAAGGCATTTCATCTTCTGCTTCAGTATTTTCATTTTCCTTGCATCTTCTTGCAAGTGACAACTGTTGTCGTATTTTCTGTGAGGCTTTTACACAGGTCCGCATTTTGACAGGTCCCGCAGGTGTGTGTGTGTGTGTGCGTGCGTGCGTGCGTGCGTGTGTGTGTGTGTGCGAGCGTACGCGCTGTGGCAGGTGGCCAGGAGCACGCAACTAGACGGTATAAATATGGAATATTAATACAGTCTATTCCACTATATAGCTATAGGTGCTATATGATGACAATACATTTGAATCTGATCAAAAGAAATTATCCGTTGCAAAGCACTACAGCGCTACCTGTTGAATACGGGGATCAGCTCATGCAGACCCATGTTTTGCACATGCCTCATTCTCCTTATAAGGAACAGGCGGGGTGTGTTTGGAGTACTGGGAGGACTGCCCTCGACTTAGAGGACCCACTTCTGCAGTGCCAAGGTTCATAACCCTTCTAGCATGCAGATTTTTGCTGTTCTGGAAACAGGCACCCCCCCCCCCCCCCCCCCCCCCCCCCCACCCCCACCTGCAATTCCATAAGACTTGGCAACCCTTCATTGACTACGTTGAAGCTAGACAATGAACCTTATAACTGGAAACTAAAGCAACTGGGTAGTACCCGTCAATAAATATGTAGAGCAGCTCTAATAAATTTTTTCCCTCACACACAGGCTATCGCACGGGTGCTACTTCAGTAAATTCATTCATTGCACTTGCAACATTATGTCGCACTGTACAGCCCTGGGTTAGGACTCTTTGGTTCTTCCTCACTGAACTCCTCTGTCACTGGGCTGGTACTGGATACCAAGCTGTTACCTCACACTCACTCACTCACACATACACACACATGCACATGTACACACACACACGCACGAGAGCGGGGGGCTGCATCACTCTCCACTACTGAGCCTACTCAATTATTTATACGAGCTCAGAGTGAGAGAGATAGCAATAGACAGATCGAGAGATAGAGGAAGAGAGTGGGGGGTAGAAATAATTTGCTAAATGTGTTCCAGTGCATGGAGTAGACTGCAGCCCTGTGTTAGTGCATGGAGTAAATTTTAGGGATGCACCGATCCGACTTTTTCAGTCCCGATACCGATACCTGGGCTTGGGATACAGAGTACCGATCCGATACCCATTGTTCAATTAATAAACTGTATGCCGCACTGTGTGGAAGAGACTGGGATCATTCTTTTGTGCAAGGCAACACCAGGCTTGACTTAAAACATTACTTTCCTAACTCAGTGAAACTAAATGTAACAAATTAACACATAGATATAAATGTACTGAATTGTTATTTATTATTATATTACGTATATTATTATATAAAAATTTAAAATAATTCAGATATATTCTTTTCTGTATTTTTTATTTTTTTATTCTCTTTTTTTCCCCCTCCTTTTTTCCCATTTTTCTCCCATCCCACTGTTGGTCGTTATGCCAATTCCCAACCCCCTTCCTGGTTGTTGCGCACTCCCCCCTACTGTTGGTCCGGGAGGCCGGAGACTGTCACATGCTTTCCTCCGACGCATGTGCAGCCAGCCGGCAGCCAGCCTGGCAGCGCAGATTCTCACCGGGAGAGTGTAACGTGTGGAAGGTCACACTACCTCCCTCCAGATCCTACCCTCGCTGTGCAGGCGCCCCGACCGAACTGTAGGGGTCGCTGTCCACAACGCCCAGGACCCACCCATCAGCTTTCCCACCCCTAACACTGCCAATTGTGTTAGTATGAACGACCAGCCAAGCTGATAGCAACGCCGAGAGCTGGATTCGAACCCAGCGTCTCCAGCATTGATGGCGAGCGCCTTGCCCACTACACCACCTAGCCGCCTTCTTTCTTTTTTTGATACCCGATCCAGCTATTTTAAGTCATATCGGGGCCGATATCCGATATCAATATCAGATCGGTGCATCCCTAGTAAATTTCTCTCTGAGTTTACTAAACATGCTCTTCATGGCCTACATGGCACCATGAACTGCACTATCCATGGTGCTGATATTTTTGTCTCAGATTTACCAAATTATGGCTAACGTTAAGGTGCCCAGTAACAACTATGAAGTAGGGATGTAACGGTACGTGTATTTGTCCCGCGACTTCACGGTACGGACGTCACGGTTCGGTACATCCAGCCATACGACGAATACGTCTCATACGACACTATAGGTGAAACTAGGGTTGCACATTTTACAAATGTATGCTCAATATATTTACTTTACTTTACACTGGCTTACTTTGATCTTTAACGTTGAATATTAAGCTTGTATTGCCAAATTTAGATGAAAAATAAAACGTTGAAGCTTGTAAATGCATCATGACAAGCGGACAGAACAAATGAACAACCGCGCACTGGGCTGGACTCTACACGCACACACACCAACTTTCTCCTGTGGACTTTCCCTCACAGCTGATCCGAGTAAAAAAATTTAAAAAATAAACCACTACACGGACTGATCATCTGAGCTCCTCTCCAGTCGAGCTGCTGCAGTGTTTAAATAAAAAAAATATTGATAAATCCTTTGTTATGTAACATGTCACCTCTTCTCTAGTCTTCTTTCTCTGCTTCACGTCAAATCTACAGACACACAGACACACACAACAGAGCAGGAAGCACAGATCCGACCAGCATCGCTGGCTCCTCACAATGCCAACGCGAAAATGTACATTACAGATGAACTGCAGAGAAAATTCCCAATTTATCGTCCCGGTTGAGACTAATTGGAAGCAGAGTGCAACGCATGCAAAGCTTGACCATATGTTTCTGTGTCTAATAAAAGTGGTGGCGATCTCAAAGCTCACATGGACACAGAAAAACATTACAAACAAAGCAGTGCGAGGCGAGAGTTTGATGGCAAAGTTGACCGAATTGATTGAAGTATGCAGCTATACAGAGAGAGAAAGAAAATAATTGAAAACTATTTTGATGCCTCAAAATGATGTTTTGGTTTGATAAGATGCTTGTTATGATACAATCATTCTAAGGATTATGTGTGTAATAAATTAGTTTACTACACTAATTGCAACAAATCTGAAACTGCATAGTGCACTTTTAAATTAGTATCTTTGTGAGGTTACTGTTTTATAGTTTACATTACATTGAAAAGATACAAAGATATATTTTTTAAGCTGGATTTTCTAATACAGAAGAGGTATTATTTAGAACATTACTTCATATTTTTCTTGTTATTTATTTTGTCCAGTAAGACTTGAAAATATATATTATTTTGTCATAGGTTGATTTAGTTATTTTCTTGAGATTTGTCAGATAGATTACTTTAGGCATAATACAGCATGTTGAGTAACTTTGGTTATAGAGAGATATTATTTTGTTATATAAAATAATATAAACAATAATTGTATATCCATACAGAGGAGGCATACTTTAAATATATTATAATGATAAGGCATCTTTGAGTAAACTTTGAGTATCATTAAGTATCTTGAGGCTGAAGGCAGTGTCCTCTTTTAAAAAAGAATCACAATATGGTCACCCTTGAAGTCGCATTATAATTCACTTAATAAAATAATGACGAGTCAGCCTCCTAAAAAGACAAAAGTTAGTGACACGACTCACACCGCCGCCAAAGTAAGGACTTTGCTCTCTATCGTCAATCAATGGTCAAATAAATATTTGATTAAGGAATATAATATGCCTTTTTGTATTATTTCTGTGTATCAGCAAAATTTATATATTTTTATGTTAGACATTGAGGGAAATTAAGATTCTCAGATTTTTTACAAACCGCCGCTTATCAACTAACCGGTTAATTGGCAGGTGACGTATGTTGCTCAGTAGTTGCTAATGTTTGCTCAGACCGGAAAAAAATTTGAGGGAACATTGCCTTTGATCATAGTTAATTAAATCTCATGAGATATATCTGACAAACCCAAACATTAAAAAAGATATCAAACCCAAGACATACAAATAATTTTTTTTCATCACTATTGGCCAAAATCATAAATAGGCTAAAAGCTATTTACAGCCATGTTGACGGAGCAGAGAAGAATGGTTGGATCTCTCCTGTCAGACACTTCCAGTGTGCACTGAAACTACAAGGCTACTGAGCCCCGTCGGTCGCCTACTATGCTAAAATAAATGAGCTAATCTAAATGGTTATATTTAGTATTACTGTCCCACAAAATCGGTATGCTGTGCTGAATTAGGATCATATGGATTTGGTCACTGTTGAACATAATGTAATGTACAGTCTCACATTTGACAGTCACCCTAGTAACAAGGTTCCACAAATCCTTGGTGACTCAAAGATATATAATATATGGCTGTGGGTGAAGTCATAATTATTGTTAATTATTGTTATTATTAATTATTGGCAAAGAAAGACGTTTTGGAACGGATTCCGCAAATGAACAGTCAGAACCGTTTCTTATTTGAATATGGGCACTAGGGCTGTCTTAAATACGTCGACGCTCCGAAGCTTCGTTCGATGGGAATGGGATTCGAATATGAAAATAAATTTTGATTATTAAAAATAATAATAATAATAATAATAATATGATATTTTTTTTTTTTTGCTAAATCTGCCTCTCTTTGTTAACTACAACAAGCAATGCTGTTTGTTATTTAAGATGAGGTCGGACTCGGCACTGACAGATTTGTGTTCATTGTGCTGCTCTTATAAAGCCTCAAATGACAGCTTACAATATTTCATGAAAGCAAAGTGTTTTGTTTGTCTAAGATTTAAAAAGGTTTAAACTTTACAGCACTGACAAAGTTGAACAAAGTGCTGTACAAGTCCCACAACATAAAAAAAAATTAAATTTAAACTATTATTATTATTATTTTTTTATCTCTAAGCTTCGAATTAAAATCGAATCTCGGCCCTGAAGCTTCGAATTCCAAAAATTTACTAAATGGGTTTTATTTATATATATATTATTATTATTTAAAAAGTTGTTATGTACTCGGCAAGCCTAGAACTCACTCTCCTTATTACCATCAAAGTAATATCTAACTTTGGTAAACAATTTCTTGGCTCATGCTTCCCTGTGGTGATGTATGAACAGTCAGACCACAATATTGGCTGTTCATATGTCCCATAGTGATGATGTGATGTGTTAGTTGATGAAATATTGCTTCGATGTTCTACAATATCGATATTGTGAAGCATTCGTCTAGAGCAGGGGTCGGAAACCTGCGGCTCCGGAGCGAAATTTGCGAACAACGAAAAATTTACTTTTTATTTTATAGATTTTCCACAAATAAGGGAAGGACTCAAATAGAGCTGCATAGTTCAGGGTTTTATTTCAGAGTAGGTCTAAATTGGATGAAATCAAACAATTATTCATAAATGGTAAGGCAAACATACTGTGCTTCTCAGAAACTAAGCTTGACGATTCTGTAAAAGATCCAGAGATAGAGATTGAGAACTACTCAATAATTAGGAATGATAGGAACAAACATGGAGGTGGTGTCTGTATGTACATACACAAGGACACCAAATTCATCAACAGAAATGACCTGAATCATAAATCAATTGAAACTGTATGGGTGGAAATCCTATTCGAAAGGGCGAAATCCCTACTGGTTGGCACAGTCTACAGGCCGCCAGATCATAGTGACTTTTATGATACACTGGATGGGTGTTTAGCTGGAGTTGAGGATGTAGACAAAATTCTTATTGGAGACTGGAACACGGATATGCAACGAAAAGATGCACCCGTCTTCAAGTCATTCAGTAGGTTTTGTGATCTGCACGGCCTCAGCCAGCTAATCACCCAACCCACACGTGTATGTGAATCAACTCAGACTACCATTGACCTCATTCTGACCTCCGACAAGTCCAAGATCTCCAAGAAAGGGGTTATAGCATGCGGGTTAAGTGATCATTATATGATATTCTGTACCCGCAAAAAACTAAAACAAAAGGCTGGCTGCCACAAAACAGTCACATCTAGAGACCTCAAAACCTACTCTAGCGAGGCCTTTAACCTTGAACTGGAGAGCCTGGACTGGTCAGATGAACTCAATGGTACACTGGTTGAAGAAACATGGCTTGGTTTCAAAACGAAATTCTCAACAATACTAAACGACATGGCCCCCCTAAGAACCACCAGGGTAAAAAATCGCGCTGAGCCGTGGATGCACTCCGAAATACTGGCCGCTATGAAAACCAGAGACAAAAAATGCTCTGAGTTTCGTAAAAGTCAGTCAAAGCTTACTAAAAGCACGAGCAGTGAACTCCAAGCCCACGTGACTGAACTCAAACTAGAAAGAAACAGACTAAGAAACGACGTAAACTCCATGATCAAAACTGCAAAAAAGAATTTCATCAATGTCAAAACTGAGGAAAACAAAAACAAACCACGTGAACTTTGGAAATTACTCAATAATCAACTAGGATGCAGTAAAAAACTTAAAACCAGATTCTCAAACATAAACATAAAAACGGACAACACGCTCATCACAGACAAGCTGGATGTAGCCAATTACTTAAACATTTTCTTCACAAACATAGCCACAACACTGGTAAACAAACTACCCTCCCACTCAGGGCTTTATGGGGTAGAACACATAGTAGCTTACTACAAAAACCTAGGGGTCCGCAAGGACGACTTCAAGCTGGAAATGGTAACAACAGATGAGGTACTCAATAAACTGAGCGCCCTCCAACCTAACAAGGCCACTGGCCATGACAACATCCCCTCCAAATTCCTCAGAGACTCAGCAGCCGCCATCACCCCAATCATCACACACATAATAAACCTCTCCATAAAACAGGGACACGTCCCCAAGGACTTCAAAATTGCGAGGGTGACCCCTCTGCACAAAAAGGGCAGCAAATTAGACCCAGGCAACTACCGCCCTGTTTCTATTCTCACCTCCATCTCGAAAGTCATGGAAAAAATAGTCTACGAACAGGTCGAAAAGTACCTAGCGGAAAAAAATCTAATCTACGAATTCCAATCTGGCTTCAGAACATCCCACTCCACTGACACATGCCTTCTCTATTTGAATGACCACATCAAACAAGAGGTGGACGCAGGCAAATACTGCGGCATGGTCATGCTGGACCTACAAAAGGCCTTTGACACGGTCAATCACTCCATTCTGATTGACAAGCTAAAAGCAATTGGTTTTGATAGTCTATCAGTGAGCTGGATGCAATCCTACCTTGAGGGGAGGGAACAGATGGTGGAGGTAAACGGTACCCTATCCCCCCCTCTCACAGTGAGCTGTGGTGTTCCACAAGGAAGCATACTAGGACCGCTACTGTTCCTAATTTATGCAAATGACATGTCGTCAGCTTGTGACTGCAACTTGTTCCTGTTTGCGGACGACTCAGCCCTGCTGGTCTCTGACAAGAACAAGTTACAGGTTGAAAAAACCCTCAGCTCGGAACTAGGCAGAATCTGCATATGGCTCGCTGATAACAAACTATCATTACACATGGGCAAAACAGAGTCCATTCTCTTCGGTTCAAATAACAAACTCAGCAAGACCGACGGCTTCTCAGTTACAGTGGGTGACAATATTGTCACAAGGAAAGATGAAATTACCTACCTGGGTTCCATCCTAGAGGCTAATCTCTCCTGTGACAAAATGGCATCCAATGTAATAAAAAAAGTCAACCAACGAACTCGATTCTTGTACCGGATCTCCTCTCTGGTAAACAAGAATACCCTGAAGACTCTGGCAGGAGCACTCATTCAGGGGTACTACGACTATGCTTGCACCTCATGGTACCAAAGCACCTCAAAGGCGCTAAAAACAAAATTACAAACATCTCAAAACAAACTGGTCAGACTACTGCTTGACCTTACTCCTAGAACCCACCTCACCCCTGCCCACTTTGACAACCTAGGATGGCTTAGAGTAGATGACAGAGTACAGCAACTTGCAATGGGCCTGGTCTACAAGATACACTACACGACCAAGGTACCCATGTACATGGCAAAATACTTCCCAAAGGTCAGTGAATACCACGATCACAACACCAGAGGGAGCTCCACAAATCATGTTAAACCCAGATTCGGCTCAAATAAGGGACTAAACACGTTTCGCAATTATGCCACATCAATGTGGAACGCCCTACCCAAAGCTGTAAAGGAATGTGGATCACTACCCACTTTCAAAACCTCTCTCAAGAGACACCTACGGGAGACTGCAATTCAACACTGGCCCCTGTAAATATCCTAACCCAACCCCCTCCAATGTACAGTCATTTACCTAGTATGGTTTTGTCAATAGTCCAATGTACAATTTTGTTTGTTTGTACAGAGTCTCCCCCCCCTCAATGTACAGTTTTGCTTGTTTATACAGTGTGCCCCCCCCCCCCAACCACCTCCAATGTAAATTACCCAGTATGGTTGTCAATATCCCAGTGTACCCAACCCCCCCCACCCAACCTCCTCCAATGTACAGTTTCTACGTCAAATGTATATACTCCCTTTTCTTGACTCCTTCTGTATCACAAACAGTACTGTATTTGCAAATCTGGTATGTCATAAATGTATAGATGTAGCAGTACTGACTATCTGTATGTCATGTATGTCATATATGTCCTGATGAATTGAAAATGGGGGACCCTGATGTAAACAAGACGAAAGTCTTTCTCTGGTCTGCATCCCCTTAACAATTGTGTGTATTGAGCTGTACTGTATTGTACCCATTCTGCAATCTGTTAATAAAGTTTTCAATCAATCAATCAATCAATCAATCAGTCTACAGATGCCAGTGTTTTTTCTCCTTTTCTGTGTTTTATTTCAAAGTAGGTCTACACAGCCAGTATTTTTTCTCCTCTTCATAAGAGTTTGAGGTTTTCCTTTGTTATGCCAGGTCAACATTTTTCTTTTTATTGCTTTATAATTCTATTAATGCAACAAACTGTGTGCTATAAGTATAAAGTATAATAAATCGCAAATTACTTTGGGTATGCAATTGTCAGGCGTTTTTTTTTTTTTGTTTTTTTTTTTTTTTTCTCCTTTTTCCTCCGATTTTCTCCCATCCCAATGTTAGTCGTTATGCCAATTCCCAATCCCCTTCCTGGTCGCTGCGCACCTACCCCCCACAGTCGGTCTGGGAGAGTGGAGGCTATCACGTGCTTCCTCCGACACACGTCTAGCCAATCAACCGCTTCTTTTCACCTGGCAGCGCGGACTCTCACTGAGAGGGTGTAACGTGTGGAAGGATCACACTACCCCCCTTAGATCCTATCCGTGCTGAGCAGGCGCCCCGACCGAACTGTAGGAGTCGCTGTTTACAACGACCCGGACCCACCCCGCCAGCTTTCCCACCCTCTAATACTGCCTGTAACGGCCAAAATGGAGTTAA